>NC_135804.1:118456261-119056261 GCF_964213995.1 Mustelus asterias | reverse complement strand
TGGTCCAGGACTATGTGCTGAGGGACGTGCTCAAGCTTTGGCAGCCGCCACCGAGGTGCAATGGGGAAAGGCCAATGTGTAAGGCCTTTCAGCCAATGTAAAATGAGGGACTGGTAACCGAGTAAAACCCTTCAGACTGTGGGCAGGATTTTCCATCCATGTCCGCCCCAAGACTGGAAAATTCCACCCAAAGTCATCAGACTTTTGCATGGTTCATGTGCCGCCCGGTACGATTCCCATGGTGGACAGGATGGGAAAATGCCACCCTGTGTGTTTAATCCTAACCGTATGTAATGAAGCACCACAGAGTGCAACATGACCAATGTTTGTAAAGACTTTTACTCCCTCTAATGAAAATATTTAAATATATGTAATGTTCTCATTACTGAACTGAAGCACGTCAGCGGTCATCTTGATCTATGGAGAAAATGTGAATATGATGTCTGTAATGATTTGTAATGTGTCTTTCAAATTATATGAATAAAGTATATTTTTGCCAAAACAATTGATGGCAAGTTCAAATTTCATAGCTTTTATTGAGTTATATATTCCCACATTGACTTCACAATTCACTTCGCGAAGAAAGAGCATTTTGGACCAAAAGCGTTTACTGAAAAGAGTAGAACATGTAATGAAGGAGGCATGTGGTAGAACTAAGGGGTTGGGAGGGAGGGTTGGACCTGGAGGGGGAGGTTGGGACGGAGCTGGAGCTGGAGGGATGGCGGCATAGGGTCGGAGCCGGAGCTGGAGGCAGAGGTGGGGTTGGGTTGGGATGGGGAGGTCAGAACCCAGGGGGAGGGGATGCAGGGGGTGGGGGGAGGGGGGGGGGTGGGGGTGGAGGAGGTGGAGTGGGTGGCAGTGAGGGTCCAGTCAGAACCCAGAGGTGAGTTGGTGTGGTGAATCCCCTTCTAACCCTCTCAGAGTAACTATCAGGGTAAAAGTGGCATAGCCATCCAAAATTAGTAATTTAAATTGTTTCTGTCAGATGGTTCTCATCCCAACATCTAGAGGAATTTAGAACTTTTAAGCAATTACCAGGTAAACTCTTACGTGGAAACTTCCTGGAGGGATTCCCCAATGCATCATTGGGTTACACCCCAAATGCAATGCTGGAGAACCTGGAAGTTATGGGCCCATATATTCAGTAACAGAATCTTTTTCATGAACCAGTGTAATTGTTCAGGGTAATAGGAGGTAATTGCATATTATTTCTTTGATTAAAACATATTCATTGATGTATTTAAGAGTGGGAAGTTGGTGCAGTTTAATCAACACTGGGTTTATTGGTTAAAATGAGACATTTTTAATAAAGGTACCACTACCAGTTCTTGACCAGATTTTATATCTCTGAAAATGACTAAAACAAAAGATACTGAACCCATTTCCTGGTATCATTGAATTATACTAGCCAACTGTGTGGTGAATGAAATATTTTTTAATAAGTAAACTATTTTAAAATGGGCCTGTTATTGCCTGGACATCTCAGAAAAAGATTAATTTAAATAGCCAAATATATGTACTTGGTGGGAAATGGCTGTCCTCAATATTTCGACCTGTGGAAATGGTCAGTTTTGTGGGTGTGACGGGTTCTGGGTGAAATGAATGTTAATTAATGATCATGGAACCTCAATTTATGTTCAATGCAATTTATACTCAAGCGACCACTGCAACTATTGTTTTTTGCGCTGGCTAAGTCGATTTTATCCAAATTACTCTGTTATTGATTTCACGTTACTGATTAGTGTGGGAAAAATTATTGTTGATAAATTCATAATGGAATGGATTCAGTCCTTTTATTGTTGCCTCCACAGGCAGGCCTGGAGGTGGTTGTGGATGTGGCACAGGAAGGATGCCAATCAGTTGGCAGCAAGATCATGAATGTGGGAGACATGGGCATACCACTGGATCACATGGATGGGGACGGCTTTGATGTCAGGAAGCTCGTGTCATCTGAACCCTGGGCAGGATCATCCAATAGAGTTGGAGTGGAACAGACTAAACTTGAAGATAGAACAAAGGACAAGATGTAATTTCCTTCACTCAATGTGACAGTAACTACACTTCAAAAGTGCTCCATTGTCTGTGAAGAATTTTTTCTCCAGGATGTTAAAGGCAAAAGCTTTCTTGCCTGTACATGTTTTATGCACTGTCTTCTAAATATTACATTTTCATTTAATCATTTACAGTGTGGGGATTGATAAAAACATGGGAAATTGAAGCAGGAGAAGGACATTCAGCTCCTCGAGCCTGCTCCATTCAACTAAAACTAGACCATGGCTGGAACGCTGCCACCTCATCTGCCATGGAATTGGCGGGGGCGAGGATCCGACAATAGAAATCTCCATTGACCTCAGGCACAAATTTTCGGTCTTGCCCAAGCGAGGTCATAAAATCCAGCCCCATGGCTTAACATCATTTTCCAAAACTATCACCAAATCCCTTAATATCTTTAAGAACTGCTAATCTATCCATTTTGAACTTACTCAATGACTGAGTCTCCACAGCTCTCTGAGGGAAAAAATTCCAAAGATTTACCACCTGAGTAAAAACATTTCTCCTTTTCTTGAAGCTAAATGTCCTAATTCTTATTCTGAGAGTGTGTCCCTGGTTCTAGACCTCACAGCCATGGAAAATCTGTCCGACTACATCTGCCCTGTCGAGCCCTGTAGAAATTCTGTACGTCTCAATGAGGTTACTTTCATTCTTCTCAAGTCTGGAGAATACAAGTCTAGTCTTCTCAGTCTCTCCTCAGAGGATGATCCACCATCCCAGGGATCAGTTCAGCAAACCTTTTGTAATAAATCCTCTTGTAATAAATGCCAACATGCCCTTTGCCTCTTCAATTACTTGTTGCACTTGGATGTTAGCTTTCAGTGATGTGCGAACAAGAATATCCTTAAAAGAAACCAACAGGTTTGTCAAACATGGTTTCCCTTTCATGAATCCATGTAGACTCTGCCCAATCCTACCATTATTTTCTAAATGACCAGTTATCACATTGTTTAAAATAGGCTTTAATATCTTCCCTATTACTAAGCTATCCTACTATTATCAAGCTAACAGGCCTATAGTTCACCATTTTCTCTCTTCCTCCTTCTACATTTGCTACCTTACAGTTCTGCAGGAACTGTTCCAACATCTATAGAATTTTGGAATATGGATCACCCTTGCACCCACTATCTCTACAGTCATCTGTTTCAACACTGGGTTGTAGAGCAACTGGTCCATGGGATATTTTGACTTCAATGTGGAGATATAGCTTGCTTATCATATTTTTTCAGAACGAATATGGGCTTTCAAGCTGTCACTTGTCTATATAGATTGACAGAGATGCCAGTGACTACTAGAGCCCCTCCCCATTTAATGCCTGTCCTACCCTTATCATAGTTTCCTGTCATTAATCACCAGGAAGTGTTTCCTTCGGACTTTCAATTTAAATTAAGTAACAATTCCAAAGAAGCCTTTGTAAATCTGGAGTTTTTTTCAAAGCTGGATGTTTCAGTCTGCTCTTCCTTTTTGGTAATTGAGTCTTTAATGCATTGTATTTATCAAATGGTATGAAGGTTAATAGGATTATATTGCACTTTAAGACTAGAGAAATTGTGATTGTTCTCCTTAGAGCAGGGAGGGTGAAAGGGAGATTTAACAGAAATGTTTGAAATCATTTTGATGAAATAGTTCACGAGAAACTATTTCCATTGGTAGGAAGATCAGGAATGAAAGGATATTCTCCTTAGAAGGAATTGCCCTTGATTTTGGTGTTTAAGTCATCCTTTAAAGCCTTGAAAGATCCTTCCAAAAACAGGGGTTGAATTGTACTCTGAGTGTAAAAGTGAATTGTCAGTGTGGCTATGGATGGTCACCATCTTTGTTATTCTCCACATTGGGTTTGATTTGTGGCCATGTCTTAAACTCCCATACATCTTTTCAACACAGCCTGTATCACCTGTTTAAATCCCTTGGACATAGTTATAAGTTACCGGTAAGTAACGCGTACTCCTGTGGACATAAAATTGAGGCTGACTACAAATGCATGCAGTGGCTGAAAAGGACGATCTTCTTATATACCAAGTGTGCAAAAATGTGATTTTTGGAGCCAAGAAAATAGGATTGTCTAATCGACTGGGCTGACTTATACTCCCCAGTCTGTGGTTGTTGTTCGTTCTTGGGCTGTGAGCATCTTTGACAAGGCCAGACTAACGGGACTGAAGGTGGACAAGTCCCCGGGCCCGGATGGAATGCATCCCAGGGTACTGAAAGAAATGTCAGAGGTAATAGCAGATGCGTTAGTGGTTATTTATCAAAATTCGTTGGATTCTGGGGTAGTGCCGGCGGATTGGAAAACGGCAAATGTTACGCAGCTGTTTAAAAAAGGAAATAGACAAAAGGCAGGTAACTACAGGCCGGTTAGCTTAACGTCTGTAGTTGGGAAAATGCTGGAATCCATCATTAAAGAAGAAATAGCAGGCCATCTGGATGACAATGGTTCGATTAAGCAGACGCAGCATGGATTCATGAGGGGAAAGTCGTGCTTGACGAACTTGTTGGATTTTTATGAAGAAGTGACTAGTGCGGTTGACGGAGGGGAACCGGTGGATGCGGTGTTTTTGGATTTCCAAAAGGCGTTTGATAAGGTGCCTCACAAAAGATTGCTGAAGAAGATTGGGTCATACGGAGTTGGGGGTAGGGTGTTAGCGTGGATTGGGGATTGGCTATCCGACAGGAAGCAGAGAGTCGGAATAAATGGGTGCTTTTCTGGTTGGCGGATGGTAACTAGTGGCGTGCCGCAGGGATCGGTACTGGGGCCTCAACTATTTACCATTTATATAGACGATCTGGAGGAAGGGACTGAGTGTAGGGTAACAAAGTTTGCAGACGACACAAAGATAAGTGGAAAAGTGAATCGTGTGGAAGGCGTAGAAGGTCTGCAGAGAGTTTTGGACAGGCTGAGTGAGTGGGCAAGGATCTGGCAGATGGAGTATAATGTTAACAAATGCGAGGTTATTCACTTTGGAAGAAATAATAGCAAATTGGATTATTATCTAAATGGAAAGAAATTACAACATGCTGCTGTGCAGAGGGACCTGGGGTCCTTGTGCATGAGACGCAAAAACCCAGTCTGCAGGTGCAACAGGTGATCAAGAAGACAAATGGGATGTTGGCCTATATCGCAAGGGGGATAGAATATAAAAGCAGAGATGTCTTGCTGCATCTGTACAGGGCATTGGTGAGGCCGCAGCTGGAATACTGTGTGCAGTATTGGTCCCCTTATTTGCAGAAGGATATATTGGCCTTGGAGCGAGTGCAGAGAAGGTTCACCAGGTTGATACCAGAGATGAGGGGTGTTGATTATGAGGAGAAACTGAGCAGATTGGGTTTGTACTCATTGGAATTTAGAAGGCTGAAGGGGTATCTTATAGAGACCTACAAGATAATGAAGGGGCTGGATAGGGTAGAGGTGGAGAGATTCTTTCCACTTAGAAAGGAAACTAGAACTAGATGGCACAGCCTCAAAATAAAGGGTGGTCAGTTTAGGACAGAGTTGAGGAGGAACTTCTTCTCTCAGAGGGTGGTGAATCTTTGGAATTCTCTGCCCACTGAAGTGGTGGAGGCTACCTCGTTGAATAAGAACAAAGAACAAAGAACAATACAGCACAGGAACAGGCCCTTCGGCCCTCCAGGCCCATGCCGCTCCCTGGTCCAAACTAGACCATTCTTTTATATCCCTCCATTCCCACTCCGTTCATGTGGCTATCTAGATAAGTCTTAAACGTTCCCAGTGTGTCCGCCTCCACCACCTTGCCCGGCAGCGCATTCCAGGCCCCCACCACCCTTTGTGTAAAATACGTCCTTCTGATATCCGTGTTAAACCTCCCCCGCCTCACCTTGAACCTATGACCCCTCGGGAACGTCACCACCGACCTGGGAAAAAGCTTCCCACCGTTCACCCTATCTATGCCTTTCATAATTTTATACACCTCTATTAGGTCACCCCTCATCCTCCGTCTTTCCAGTGAGAACAACCCCAGTTTACCCAATCTCTCCTCATAGCTCAGCCCTTCCATACCAGGCAACATCCTGGTAAACCTCCTCTGCACTCTCTCTAAAGCCTCCACGTCCTTCTGGTAGTGTGGCGACCAGAACTGTGCGCGGTATTTCAAATGCGGCCAAACCAACGTACTATACAACTGCAACATCAGACCCCAACTTTTATACTATATGCCCCGTCCTATAAAGGCAAGCATGCCATATGCCTTCTTCACTACCTTCTCCACCTGTGATGTCACCTTCAAGGATCTGTGGACTTGCACACCCAGGTCCCTCTGCGTATCTACACCCTTTATGGTTCTGCCATTTATCGTATAGCTCCCCCCTACGTTAGTTCTACCAAAATGCATCACTTCGCATTCATCTGGATTGAACTCCATCTGCCATTTCTTTGCCCAAATTTCCAGCCTATCTATATCCTTCTGTAGCCTCTGACAATGTTCCTCACTATCTGCAAGTCCAGCCATTTTCGTGTCGTCCGCAAACTTACTGATCACCCCAGTTACACCTTCTTCCAATATGTTTAAATCACGGATAGATGGATTCCTGATCAGTAAGGGAATTAGGGGTTATAGGGATCAGACGGGTAAGTGGAACTGATCCACTTCAGATCCGCCAAGATCTTATTGAATGGCAGGGCAGGCTCGAGGGGCTAGATGGCCTACTCCTGCTCCTATTTCTTATGTTCTTCTGTAAGGCCAGCCTTTTTTGCCCACCCTAATTGCCCTTTAGAAGGTGGTGGTGAGCTGCCTTGTAATCCACAGGCTGTAGGCTTTCCCACAGTGTTACTACAAAGCTGTTCTAAAATTCTGGCTCAGTGACTTCTGGCTCAGTGATAATGAAGGAACGACAATATAGTTCCAAGTCAGGGTGCCATGTGGCTTGGAAGAGAAGCTGTAGGAGGTGTTGTTCCCATGCGCGTCTGCTGCCCTAGATCTTCTAGGTAGTGGAGGTCACAAGGTTGAAGAAGTCTTGGCGAGTTGTTGCAGTGCATTTTGTGTGTCAGTTGCAAGGGCTTTTGGAAATAAACTATCTTTCAGAGACGTGGAATAAACATAATGGGCTGAATATTTTTTTAAAATACTCTGTGAAAGCATACATGATGTTCATTCTCTTGTACAATGTAGCCCATACAATGTGACATCAATCTGATGTAACATTGTATGGACTACATTGTACAATTTGAGAAAAAGAACAATGCACCTTTTGTCAGGGAAAGATACAGAGCTACTTGTGATTATGCTGCCTTTGCAGTGGCTAAGTGAATAAAGACAAATCTTTCTCTGAAGACAGTTTCCCAAAATATGATGAAGTAAAGCTAATAGAAACATCACTGCAGCAGTTATCTTCCTTAATAGGTACATTTCCAGGAGAAAGATTATACCTTGTCACCAGCTTAATCTTCAAAACCAATCCTAACTTTCAGTGCCTAATGTAACCAATATGGTTGTAAATAAACTGTCTTATTACTTCTAATTAATGTAAAACAATGAGCTTGGCACCTTGTAGCTGTTGTTTCTGTAAATGTTGTTAAATAAACGGCTTTAAGATAATGTTGCACACAATATTTATAGCAATAGATGTTATGGATGTTATTTTTAATTTACCTAATTGCTCCATTTACTGCATTTACACCAACAAGGTCTTGAATGTATTATTGTGCTTCCTGCTTTTTCACTCTTTTTTTATATGTGACTCATGATGGCACAGCCAAGGAAAGAAACAGCCCGGTCAGAATTCTCCCAGCCCAGTGGAGGCAGTTTTGGATGCAGGGAGCAAGAAAATTGGACTGAAAAGTGTCGGACCAGCCCCCCCGCCCCCGCCGCCCCCGCCGCCCCCGCCCCCGCCCCACCGGCCCCCCACACTTTCCCCAATGATGGCCACCCACCCAACAGCTTTGAGAATGTAATCAGGCTAATTAAGGAGCCAGTTAACAATGATCATTGCAGCAGCACAGCAAGTCTACCAGCACTGCCTCCCTTTGTGTCCTCATGCTGGCAAGTGAACAAAGGCAGCAGCATGGTGGGGAGGATAAGGCATCGTTACAGCTGAAGAGATCACTCCGCACTCAAGCTGCTGCCATTTTTTGAGAAGAATAAGGTTTGGATTTGTTGTCACAATAGGCGAGTTATCATGGATCTCAACCAAAGGGAGGATAAGACGAATAGTGCCCTTCATCCCATGTGATCTTATCCTTCCAGAATAGCAAGTCTACTGTTTCCCTATTGCAGCATTTAACCTGGCTTTAAATTAATCCAGTACTCAAGCCTCAATCTTTATCTGCAACATATTTATCCCATTAGTCATTGCTTTTATATAAAGGTACCTTGGTCATTTGTTCAACATCTATGTTCAAAATCTTTACTCTCATGTCTTTCAGTATCTGAAAATTTGTTTTGAATTTACTTTTTCTACATTACATATTTCATATAATTTAGGAAGATCCTCTTGGAAATATTTCAAGGCTAAAGAATCCTAGCTAAACAAATCCTTCCTCCTCTCTCTCTTCTCTCGAACAAGAGGGATAGTCCTCGATCCTGTCTACTGTAATTTCTCTGCCGCTTCTGAAGAGAATATGTAAGAGAATATTTTTATCATATTCAGTGGTGTTTTTAAGCTCCAGGAACTGAGCACAGAAGTCTAGACTGACACTCCAGTGCACTACTCAAGGAGTGCCAGGCTGTCTTTCCCATGAGACATTAAACCCAAGATATGTCTGTATCTCAGGTAGACATGAAGGTTCCATGATACTATGTCAAGGAAGAGGAGGGGAGTTATCCCCATTGCCCTGACCAATATTTATTCCTCAGTCATCATTGCAAACCAAATTAGCCGGTTGCTACACATTGCTGATTGTGGAAATTTGCTATGAGCAAATTGGCTGCCATGTTTTTGATTTGCAAAGTACTTTGTTTGTTATAAAATATTTTGGGACAGGAGGTGGTTGTGGGAAGTGTTATATAAATGCAAGTCAACTTTTTTCTCTTTATCAGCTCATCTCATAATTATCTGAGTTTCTGTCTGTACCATTCTCATTCAGTTACTGTTTGAACAATTAAAATAGCTGAATTTGCAGTGATGAGTTCAAACTCAAATGTATCATGTTTAAGTTGATTATATGTAATATATTTGTGTGTTAGAAAAGATCAAATATTTTCAGTTTCATATATGTTGTGTGTGTATCTTGGTGACTGGGAATCTGGATAGACCCCTAAAACTTTATTGTTACTTAGTGATGGTGCTCAAGTCAAGAAAAAAGAGTTCAGTGTGTCTACCAGAGAGAGAAGAAAGGGATTTTGTAGGCCTTCTGAGAAGCAAAACTGTAACACCGGTGGGACAGTGGTTAACTGGATAATCAGCTGCAGGACTCAGTCAGGTGATCACTTTAGCAGAGGTGCTAGTGGAAGCCTGAGTTTTGGGAACAGATTTGTTTTCTCTGCAAGCAAAGGAACGGTGAGTTTAAGTGTAGTTTTTGGGTGTCTCAGGGAGAGATATGAGTTGGGTGAGAAGCATCAACTGAATGCTTAGTAATCCACCAGAAGAAAGCTATTTGCATCTGTGCCAGTCCCAAATGAGAAGCCTATTGTGTCAAGCTAGTGGTAACTCTTCACTGGTTTATGTATCATAACATAAGAACATAAGAAATAGGAGCAGGAGTAGGCCATCTAGCCCCACGAGGCTGCCCCACCATTCAATAAGATTATGGCTGATCTGATAGTGGTTTAGCTCCACTTACCCGCCCGCTCCCCATAACCCTTAATTCCCTTATAGATCAGAAATCCATCTACCTGTGACTTAAACATATTTAACGAGGTAGCCTCCACTGCTTCAATGGGCAGAGAATTCCAGAGATTCACTACCCTCTGAGAGAAGAAGTTCCTCCTCAACTCTGTTCTAAACTGACTCCCCCTTATTTTGAGGCTGTGTCCTCTAGTTCTTGTTTCCTTTCTAAGTGGAAAGAATCTCTCTGCCTCTACCCTGTCGAGCCCCTTCATTATCTTATATGTCTCTATAAGATCTCCCCTCAGCCTTCTAAACTCCAACGAGTACAGGCCCAATCTACTCAATCTCTCCTCATAAGCTAACCCCCTCAGCTCCGGTATCAACCTGGTGAACCTTCTCTGTACTCCCTCCAAGGCCAATATATCCTTCTGCAAATAAGGGGACCAAAATTGCACACAGTAGTCTAGTTGCAGCCTCACCAGTACCTTGTACAATTGCAGCAAGACCTCCCTGCTTTTATACTCTATTCCATTTGCCTTCTTGATCATCTGCTGCACCTGCAAACTGAGTTTTTGTGATTCATACACAAGGACCCCCAGGTCCCTCTGCACAGTAACATGTTGTAATTTTTCACCATTTAAATAATAGTCCATTTTACTATTATTCCTTCCAAAGTGGATAACCTCAGACTTGTCAATGTTATACTCCATCTGCCATATCCTCGCCCACTCACTTAGCCTATCCAAATCTCTCTGCAGACTTTCCGCATCCTTCACGCAATTCGCTTTCCCACTCATCTTTGTGTCATCCGCAAACTTTGTTACCCTACACTCGGTCCCCTCCTCCAGATCGTCTATGTATATGGTAAACAGTTGAGGCCCCAGCACCGATCCCTGCAGCACGCCACTAGTCACCAACTGCCAACCAGAAAAGCACCCATTTATTCCAACTCTCTGTTTCCTGTTAGATAGCCAATCCTCAATCCACACTAACACTTTACCCCCAACTCCGTGTACCCTAATCTTCTGCAGCAACCTTTTGTGAGGCACCTTATCGAAAGCCTTCTGGAAATCCAAAAACACCACATCCACCGGTTCCCTTCTGTCAACTGCGCTCGTTACATCTTCATAAAAATCCAGTAAATTCATCAAACACGACTTTCCCTTCATGAATCCATGCTGCGTCTGCTTGATCGAACCATTTTTTTCCAGGTGTCCTGCTATTTCTTCTGTAATGATGGATTCCAGCAATTTCCCAACTATGGACATTAAGCTAACCGGCCTGTAGTTACCCACCTTCTGTCTACCTCCTTTTTTAAACAGTGGCATCACATTCGCTGTTTTCCAATCAGCCGGCACTTCCCCAGAGTCCAGCGAATTTTGATAAATTACAACCAACGCATCTGCTATTACTTCTGCCATTTCTTTCAGTACCCTGGGATGCATTCCATCCAGGCCCGGGGACTTGTCTACCTTTAGTCCCATTAGCCTACCAAGCACTACTTCTTTAGTAATAGTAATCATTTTAAAGACCTCACCCCCTACAGTCCCACGACCGTCAATTTTCGGTAAGCTATTTGTGTCCTCTACCGTGAAGACCGACACAAAAAACTTGTTTAAGGCCTCGGCCATTGCCTCGTTTCCCATTATTAAATCCCCCTTCTCATCTTCTAAGGGTCCAACTTTAGCTACTCTTTTCCTTTTTATATATTTGTAAAAACTTTTACTATCAGTTTTTATATTTTGTGCTAGTTTAGTTTCATAATCTATCTTTCCTTTCTTTATCGCTTTCTTAGTAGTTCTTTGTTGTTTTTTAAAGCTTTCCCAATCTTCTAATTCCCCACTAGTTTTGGCCACTCTGTACGCATCGGTTTTTAATTTAATACTCTCCTTTATTTCCTTAGTTATCCACGGCTGGTTATCCCTTTTCTTACATTCCTTCTTTATCACAGGAATATATTTTTGCTGAGTACTGAGAAAAATCTCCATAAAAATCCGCCACTGTTGTTCAGCTGTCCTACCAACTAATCTGCGCTCCCAGTCTACATTAGCCAATTCTGCCCTCATCCTATTGTACTCCCCTCTGTTCAAGCAGAGGACACTGGTTTGGGACCCTACTTTCTTACCCTCCATTTGTATTAGAAATTCAATCATATTGTGATCACTCATTCCAAGAGGATCCCTCACAAGAAGATCATTTATTTTACCTGTCTCATTACACAGGACCAGATCCAATTTAACTCGCTCCCTTGTAGGTTCTGTAACATACTGTTCGAGGAAACTATCCCGACAGCATTCTAAGAACTCTTCCTCAAGTCCACCGCGTCCGACTTGAGTCAACCAATCAATATGCAGGTTAAAATCCCCCATGATTATTGCTGTTCTGTTTTTGCACGCATCCATTATTTGCTTGTTCATAGCCCGACCCACCTCAAAGTTATTATTTGGAGGCCTATAGACCACGCCCACCAGTGACTTTCTCCCCTTACTATTCCTTATCTCCATCCACAACGATTCCACATTATGCTCCTTAGAGCCTATATCGTCTCTCACTACCGCCCTGATGTTATCTTTAATTAACAGAGCTACCCCACCTCCTTTTCCATCCTGTCTATCCTTCCGAAATGTCTGATACCCCTGGATATTCAGTTCCCAGTCCAGCTCACCCTGCAACCACGTTTCTGTATTGGCCACTAGATCATACCCATTTGTACTGATTTGTGCCATCAACGCATTCACTTTGTTTCGAATGCTATGTGCATTCAGGTAAAGTGTCTTTATGCTAGCCTTTATATGGACCCGATTTGTTAGTGCATTCTTTTGATTGCACGCTCTGTCCCTACCTGTCGCAAACTGGTTATCCTTCCCCAGACCATCTCCTTGCACTGTGTTGACCACCTCCCTTCTTGTGTTTGTCACCTTTTTTACTCTGCCTGAGCCCTTGACTCCTTTAACTAGATGAATGTCCTCATCATTAACCTGCACTCGTACCCTCTCCTTTACCTTTGATTTTGTAATTCCCCATACCCCTGAACCCTCCCCCCCACTATTTAGTTTAAAGCCCTATTTACAGCCCTGGTTATACGTGTCTGTAACAATATTGCTGGGGTAAAGGAATGGTGTGAATTTGAAACATCTCCTTTGGTTGTATCGAGATTTTCCCAACTGTTTTATTTGGTGTAATATAGTTAATTTTTCTTGTTTCATAAATATTTTATTCCTTGTGTTAAAATCTCAGCAGCAGACTCCTGTGAATTTGATCCATAACTTTCTTCCATGGTTTTTAAAAATCAAAATTAGGATCAATCAGGCCAGGTTTCACTCTGGGATCTAACTTGTCCAGTGTTAACACCAGCTGGGATGGTAACACATAGGACAAAATTGGCAGTCGTGGATCAGCTGCCCATTTACATCCACTTAAGTCAAAAGAAAGGAAATTCAGCTGGGTATAGAATGAGTGATTGGTCCATCACTGCTCATTTTGTGCCCCACCTGCGTTTAAAAATAAGACCCACAAATGGAATAGAAATTTTCCTTGAAATTTCTATGCACATCTGTGTTCAGTTTGAATGCGTTTTTTCATAATTACTTGCCAAAAAATTCATTGATATTGACATAGCTTTTGTTTCTCTGCATCTTACAATCTGGATCACATCTGCTTGTAATAACTTAGCTGATAAAAATCAATTTAACTACATAAATCTCCTGTCGTACCTGAAAAGTTCATATCTCAACCAATTCTCTGTCCTTAGGCTCAATTCAATGGCTTCCACACAATCTTCCAACAAGTCTGTCAGTAGAGGGGTATTCTCTAAAGAAATGTCTTCCCTCAGCTAACACCGTGAAATTAGATTATTTGGTATCCATTTGTCTGGTCTTTGTTGAACCCTTGCTCTATTAACTGCTACTCAAGCTCTCTGGTTTTAAACTGAAAATCCACTCATTGTTGTTGTAACAGCACTGGCCTCCGAGATAAAGAGAGTTCCTTGGATCCAGTGTTACTCTGGGTGATGTAATAGATTCGGTCACTTCACAGAATCTCTCAATTTTTATGGTGCTGAAGGAGGCCATTTTATCCATCGTGTCTGCACCAACTCTCCAAATGAGCATCATGCCTTGTGCCATTCCCTTGCCTTTTCCCCATGCCCCTGCATATTGTTTCTATTCAAGTAATCATCTAATGTCCCTCTCAATACTTCAATTGAACCTACCTCCACTACACTTCCAGCCAGTGCATTCCAGACCTGAAACTCTCATGTGAAAATGTTTTTCCTCACATCATGTTTGCTTATTTTTCAAATAACTTTAATCTCTGCCCCCTCATTCTTGATTCTTTTACAAGAGGAAAGTTTCTCCTTATTTACTCTGTCCAGACCCCGCATGATTTTAAACATCTCTATCAAATCTCCTCTTAGCCTTATTGTCTCCAAGGAGAACATTCCCAACCCCTAAAATCTATTCTCATTCTGGAAGTTTCTCATCCCTGGACCCATTCTTGTTAATCTCTTCTCTCCTTTCCTTCTCTATGTATGCTTTGTCTGTATTGCATGCAAGAAACAATACTTTTCACTCTATACTAATACATGTGACAAAAATAAATCTCATCAAAAAAATCCAGTGTTCACATTCTTCTTATAGTGCAGTACCCAGAACTGTACACAATATTCCAACTGAGGTCTAACTAGTGGCATGTATAGGTTCAGCATGGCCTCCTTGTTCTTGTACTCTATGTCCCTATTAATAAAGCCCAGAGGGCTATATGTTTTATTAACTGCTCTCTCCATCTGTCCTGCCATCTGAAATGACCTTTGCATATTTACATCCAAGTCCCACTGTTCCTGTGCCCCTTTAAGGATTTTGCCCTTTATTTTATATTGTCTCTCCATGTTTCCCTACCAAATGCATCACCTCATACTTTTCTGCATTAAACTTCATCTGCCACCTATCTGCCCATTCCACCAACTTCTCTATGTCCTTTTGAACTTCCACACTGTCCTCCTCACAGTTTACAATACTTCCAAGATTTGTGTAATCTGCAACTTTGAGTTTGTCCCCCGCACATCAAGATCCAGATTATTAATAACCAGGATAAGCAAGGGACCCAATACCAACCTCCGGAGAACTCCACTAAAATTCTTCCTCCAGCCTAGAAAATATCCATTTGCCATTATTCTGTGCTTCATATTATTCAGCAAAATTTGTATCCATGTTGTTACTGTTCCTTTAATTCCAAAAGCTAACTTTTCCCAGAAGTCAGTTGTGTGGCCCTGGAACAAATGTTTTCTGAAAATCCATGTCGACAACATCAACAGCATTCACCTCGTTGGCCCTTTCTTTTACTTACTGAGAAAACTCTCACAAGTTATTTAAACATGATTTCCCCTTTAGAAATCTATGTTGGCTCTTCCCAATCAACCCACATTTTCCATGTGACTACTAATTCTATCTCAAATAATTGTTACTCGAAGGTTGCTCACAACTGATATTAAACGGACTGGCCTATAATTGCTGGGACTATCCTTACATACATCTGTCATTAGAAAATCTTTTCAAAATCTCTGCCCATATATGGATCGACATTGAATTGTCTTTCATTTCTGGCAAGAAATTCAGTAGGTGGGATAGAGTCATAGAGGTTTACAACATGGAAACAGCCCCTTCGGCCCAACTTGTCCATGCTGCCTTTTTTTAAAAAACCCCTAAGCTAAGCCAAATTACCCACATTTGGCCCATATCCCTCTATACCCATCTTTCCCATGTAATTGTCTAAATGCTTTTTAAAAGACAAAATTGTACCTGCCTCGACTACTGCCTCTGGCAGCTTGTTCCAGACACTCACCACCCTCTGTGTGAAACAATTTCCCCCCTGGACACTTTTGCATCTCTCCCCTCTCACCTTAAACCTATGCCCTCTAGTTTTAGACTCCCCTACCTTTAGGAAAAGATATTGACCAGCTGATCTATGCCCCTCATTATTTTATAGAACTCTATAAGATCACCCCTCAGCCTTCTACGCTCCAGAGAAAAAGTCCCAGTCTACCCAGCCTCTCCTTATAACTCAAACCATCAAGTCCCAGTAGCATCCCAGTAAATCTTTTCTGCACTCTTTCTAGTTTAATAATATCCTTTCTATAATAGGGTGACCAGAATCGCACACAGTATTCCAAGTGTGGCCTTACCAATGTCTTGTACAACTTCAACAAGACGTCCCAAATCCTGTATTCAATGTTCTGACCAATGAAACCAAGCATGCTGAATGCCTTCTTCACCACTCTGTCCACCTGTGACTCCACTTTCAAGGAGCTATGAACATGTACCCCTAGATCTCTTTGTTCTGTAACTCTCCCCAATGCCCTTCCATTAACTGAGTAAGTCCTGCCCTGGTTCAATCTACCAAAATGCATCACCATGCATTTATCTAAATTAAATTCCATCTGCCATTCGTCAGGCCACTGGCCCAATTGATCAAGATCCCGTTGCAGTCGGAGATAACTTTCTTCATTGTCCACTACGCCACCAATCTTGGTGTCATCTGCAAACTTACTAACCATACCTCCTATATTCTCATCCAAATCATTAATATAAATGACAAATAACAGTGGGCCCAGCACCGATCTCTGAGGCACACCGCTGGTCACAGGCCTCCAGTTTGAAAGACAACCTCTACAACCACCCTCTGGCTTTTGTCAAGCAGCCAATTTTGTATCCATTTAGATACCTCACCCTGGATCCCGTGAGATTTAATCTTATGCAACAACCTACCATGCGGTACCTTGTCAAAGGCCTTGCTAAAGTCCATGTAGACAACATCAACTGAACTGCCCTAATCTACCTTCTTGGTTACCCCTTCAAAAAACTCAATCAAATTTGTGAGACATGATTTTCCACTCACAAAGCCATGCTAACTGTTCCTAATCAGTCCTTGCGTCTCTAAATGCCTGGAGATCTTTTCTCCCAAAATACCTTCAAACAACTTACCCACCACAGGTGTAAGGCTCACTGGCCTATAGTTCCCAAGCTTTTCCCTGCAGCCCTTTTTAAACAAAGGCACAACATTTACCACCCTCCAACCTTCAGACACCTCACCCGTGACTATCGATGATTCAAATATCTCTGCTAGGGGACCCACAATTTCCTCCCTAGCCTCCCACAGTGCCTTGGGATACACTTCATCAGGTCCCGGGGATTTATCTACCTTGATGTGCTTTAAGACTTCCAGCACCTTTCTCTGTAATATGTACACTCCTCAAGACATCACTATTTATTTTCCCAAGTTCCCTAATATCCATGCTTTTCTCAGCAGTAAATACTGAAGAGAAATATTCATTTAGGATCTCACCCATCTCTTGTGGATCTGCACATCGATGACCTTGTTGATCGTTAAGAGGCCCTACTCTCTCCCTCGTTACTCTTTTGCCCTTTATGTATTTGTAGAAGCTCCTTGGATTCTCCTTCGCCTTATCTGCCAAAACAATCTCATGTCCCCTTGTTGCCCGCTTGATTTCTATCTTAACTCTACTCTTACACCCCCTGTACTGTTCAAGGGATTCACTTGATCCCAGCTGCCTATGCATGTCATGTGCCTCCTTCTTCTTCTTGAAGGGGTCTCAATATCCCGAATCATCCAGGGTTCCCTACTTCTGCCAGCCTTGCCTTTCACTCTAAGAGGAATGTGCTTACCCTGAACCCTGATTAACACATTTGTGAAAGCCTCCCACTCTCCCTTTACCTTCCCACAGACTCCCCCAATCAACTTTTGAAAGTTCCTGCCTGATACCATCAAAATTGGCCTTGCCCCAATTTAGAATTTGAACTTTTGGGCCAGACATATCATTCTCCATAGCTGTCTTAAAACTAATGGAATTATGTTCACTGGTCCCAAAGTGATCCCTCACTAACACTTCTGTCACCTGCCCTTCCTTATTTCCCAAAAGGAGGTCAAGTTTTGCCCCCTCTCTAGTCGGGCCATCCACATACTGAATCAGAAATTCCTCCTGAACACACTCAACAAATTTCTCTCCATCCAACCCTCTAATACTATGGATGTCCCAGTCAATGTTGGGAAGGTTAAAATCCCCTACTATTACCACCCTATTTTTCTTGGAGCTATCTGTAATCTCCTTACATATTTGCTCCTCAATTTCCCGCCGACTATTTGGGGGCCTATAGTACAACCCTATCAAAGTGATTTCTCCCTTCTTATTTCTCAGTTCTACCCATATAGACTGAGTGGCCGAACCCTCGGATATAGACTGAGTGGCCGAACCCTCGGATATATCCCCTCTCAGTACTGCAATGTGATGTGGATGTGGTACAAGTCACCCCCCTCTCTCAGTTTTCACTTCAGTACTGCCTGAAAACTGACAGATGGAGGACAGCAGATGCTGGTTACAATTTTTAATGGATATTTTTAAAATCTTCTCTTCTGATTATTTGTACTTAAGACTGTTCACACCTATCTTTCAAAATGAAAAAACACAGGGAAAACCAAAAGTTCTAATTTGAAAAATTTTGAGGCTAACTTTAGATAACGTGCAAATCTCTGGTCCCAATTAGGTGACCATAACGTTTGGCGATCATTTAAAACAGATCATGCCAAATAGACAAGGTGTTGCACTGTTTGTCCCTCGCCTTCTAAATTATTGCTCTGAAACTAAAGATCTTTAACCTTCAACTTCCGTCTAATAGACTTTCTCTGAGCATTTAACAGTTTCTTTACAGCATTGTGAGGGGACACAAAGGTGCATGGTATTCCAAATGTGTCCTGAGCAAAGACAAAGCCCTTATTTTTTATACAATTCTAACAATTTTTTAACACAATTCTTCCAAAGGCAGGACCACCTCAGTGCATCTTTATTTGCCCGTGATCTATCTTTCTCAACTCTGGTCTACGTCCCAGGGGAGAGAAAGAAAACATGTTAACGATACTCTGAAGCTCTCCTTGAAGCGTAACAACTTTGACATTAATAACTGGGAGGAGCTCTCTACCAATCGCTGAAAATGGCAACGACCTGTCCACAAGCTGTATCATTATTTGAATCATAATGCCTTACTGATGAGGCAGACTGACAGCAGGAAAGCAAAGGAGCAAGTCCCGCACTCCTGTTTCCCTACCCAAAGATCTGTGGGTCGAAAATTGATCTATCCAGCCACATGATGACCCATGACAGAAACATATGACCCTGACTAATTGTCATCCTCAAATTGAGGGTCAGCTGACTATTTTTCTCATCTAAGTATCTAATACTCAAACTAGCTATTTTTTATTTGTTCATCCACGAAGCAAGTGTGGAATACAAGGAAAGTAGAAAGAAACTTAAGCAAGGAGTAAGGGCTAAAAGGGGTCACAAAAAGTCATTGGCCAGAAGGATTAAGGGAAATCCCAAAGCTTTTACACATATATAAAGAGCAAGAGGGTAACCAGGGGAGACGGTTGACCCACTCAAGGACAGGGGAGGGAACCCATGCATGGAGCCAGAGGAAATGGGCAAGGTATTAAATGAGTACTTTGCATCAATATTCACCAAAGAGAAGGACTTGGTGGATGATGAGTTTGGGGAAGGGTGTGTAGATAGTTTGAGTCATGTTGAGATCAAAAAGGAGGAGGTACTGGGATTGTTGAGAAACATTAATGTAGACAAGTCCTCAAGGCCTGATGGGATATATTCCAGAATATTGAGAGAGGCAAAGGAGGAAATTGCTGGGGCCTTGAGAGAAATCTTTGTATCCTCACTGACCACAGGGGAGGTCCCAGAGGATTGGAGAACAGCCAATGTTGTTCCTTTGTTTAAGAAGGGTAGCAAGAATAATCCAGGTAATTACAGGCTGGTGAGCCTTACGCCAGTGGTGGGGAAATTATTGGAGAGGATTCTTCGAGACAGGATTTACTCCCACTTGGAAATAAATGGATGTATTAGTGAGAGGCAACATGGTTTTGTGAAGGGAAGATTGTGTCTCACTAAATTGATCGAGTTTTTCGAGCAAGTGACAAAGATGATTGATGAGGGTAGGGCAGTGGATGTTGTCTACATGGACTTCAGCAAGGCCTTTGACAAGGTCCTTCATGACAGGCTGGTGCAGAAAGTGAACTTGCACAGGATCAGAGGTGAGCTGACAAGGTGGATACAGAACTAACTCGGTCACAGAAGACAGAGGGTAACAGTGGAAGAGTGCGTTTCTGAATGGAGGGCTGTGGCAAGTGGTGTTCCTCAGGGATCAGTGCTGGGACCTTTACTGTTTGTAATATATATAAATGATTTGGAGGAAAATGTAACTGGTTTGATTAGTAGGTTTGCGGATGACAGAAAGGTTGGTGGATTTGCGAATAGCGATGAGGACCATCAGAGGATACAGCAGGATATAGATCAGTTGGAGACTTCAGCGGAGAGATGGCAGATGGAGTTTAATCCGGACAAATGTGAGGTAATGCATTTTGGAAGGTCTAATACAGATAGGAAATATACAGTAAATGGTAATACCCTTAAGAGTATTGATAGGCAGAGGGATCTGGGTGTACAGGTACACAGGTCACTGAAATTGGCAATGCAGGTGGAGAATGTCGCCAAGAAGGCATACGGCATGCTTGCCTTCATCAGCCGGGGCATTGAGTTTAAAAATTGGCATGTCATGTTGCAGCTTTATAGAATCTTAGTTAGGCCGCACTTGGAATACAGTGTTCAATTCTGGTCGCCACACTAGCAGAAAGATGTGGAGGCTTTGGAGAGGGTACAGAAAAGATTTACCAGGATGTTGCCTGGTTGGAGAGAATTAACTATGAGGAGAGGTTGGAGAAACTTGGTTTGTTCTCACTGGAACGACAGAGGTTGAGGGGCAACCTGATCGAAGTCTACAAGATTATGAAATGCATGGACAGAGTGGATAGTCAGAAGCCTTTTCCCAGGGTGGAAGAGTCACTTACTGGGGGGCATAGGTTTAAGGTGCGAGGGGCAAGTTTTAAAGGAGGTGTACGAGGCCAGTTTTTTACACAGAGGGTGGTGGGTGCCTGGAATTCGCTTCCAGGGGAGATAGTAGAAGCAGATATGAAAGTGACTTTTAAGGACTGTCTTGACAAATACATGAATAGGATGGGATATAGTCCCCGGAAGGGTGGGGGTTTTTAGTTCAGTCGGGCGGCATGGTCGGTGCAGGCTTGGAGAGCTGAAGGGCCTGTTCCTGTGCTGTAATTTCTTTGTTCTTTGTTCGTGGGACATGGCTGGCCAGCATTTATCGCCCTTGAGAAGATGGTGGTGAGCTGCCTTCTTGAATCGCGGCAGTCCATGCATAAATCCTTCGAAGAGTATTGCCCTTGGAGGAAAATTGAGAGTCACTCACATTGCTGTGGATCTGGAGTCACATGGTTGTACAAGACATTGGTCAGGCCACACTTGGAATACTGTGTACTGTTCTGGTCACCCTATTATAGAAAGGATATTATTAAACTAGAAAGAGTGCAGAAAAGATTTATTCGGATGCTACCGGGACTTGATGGCTTGACTTATAAGGAGAGGCTGGATAGACTGGGACTTTTTTCTCTGGAGTGTAGAAGACTGAAGGGTGATCTTATCGAGGTTTATAAAATAATGAGGGGCACAGATCAGCAAGATAGTCAATATCTTTTCCCAAAGGAAAGATCTAAAACTAGAGGGCCTAGGTTTAAGGTGAGAGGGGAGAGATACAAAAGTGTCCAGAGGGGCAATTTTTTCACACAGAGGGTGGTGAGTGCCTGGTACAAGCTGCCAGAGGTAGAATTTTGTCTTTTAAAAAGCATTTAGACAGTTACATGGGTAAGATGGGTATAGAGGGATATGGGCCAAATGCGGGCAATTTGGATTAGCTTCGGGGTTTAAAAAAAGGGGTGGCATGGACAAGTTGGGCTGAAGGGTCTGTTTCCATGCTGTATACCTTTATGACTCGTAGGCCAGACCAGGTGAGGACGGCAGATTTCCTTCCTGAAAGGACATTAGACAACCAGATCGGCAATGGTTGCATGGTCATCGGTAGATTCTTAATTGAGATATTTTTTATTGAATTCAAATTTCATCATCTGCAGTGGTGGGATTTGAAACCTTGTCCCCAGAGAATTAGCTGAGTTTCTGGGTTAATAGTCTAGCGATAATACTATTAGGCCATCGCCTCCCCGGCCTACTTTGTTGTACAAGTTGTTTTGTTGATTTGGGTGTGAACAGTGCAAAAAAAAAGGACATCAGGGATTGAACAGACTCTGAGACAATATATTCAATTGAATTCTGGTTTGAAAATGTTGGAACACCATGTCAATAATAATATTCACAGAACATTATTAACTAATCTGAAAGTATTAATGATCAATAAACATTGGGTGGCATGGTGGCACAGTGGTCCGCACAGCTGCCTCACAGTGCCAGGGACCCGGATTCAATTCCAGCTTTGGGTGACTGTGTGGTATTTGCATGTTCTCCTGGTGTCTGTGTGTGTTTCCTCCGGGTGCTCCAATTTCCTCACACAGTCCAAAGATGTGCAGGTTAGATAGATTAGCTCTGCTAAATCGCCCTTTAGTGTCGGTTTGGTAAGGTAATCAAATTGCCTTAATAGGGATAGGGCCTGGGTAAGATACATCAAGACTTTAGCTACCTGAAGTAGGAATACGTTGATTTCATACTCTGGTTACAAACAATACTGTGGAAGTTGTTTCTTAAGTCTCCAGTTTGGAATATTGGATGGATCTGGAAGCTCTCATCAACACTGCATCCGTGACCTTTAATAACACAGGCAGCAATGTGAGACTTCATAGATTTGATTAAAAGGGTGAACAAGTTACTGGCATGTATCGCTAAGGCTACTTTTATCCAGGCAAGTCTCTTCTATCAATTCTGAAGGTCTTTTCCCATAAAGTTAATGTAGCTTTCTCCCAGACTTTCTTCTTTTAGTTCTTACTTTGTTCCTGTCACCAAAATAGCACCTTCCTTACATGAGATAGCTGCTGTCATTAACACAGTTGAAGAAAACATTGTATGCAAGCAACAATGAAACATACTTCCGTTCCGACTGATTGTGGATGATAATGATGGTATTTAATGTTGAAAATTGTACACTGAGTTATTTTAGCTTCTCATATCTTTAATGATTGTTTCAATCTTTGTGTTAATGTTTTAGGGACAGATTTGATTCACAACAAAATGTCTGAATTTGTCAAACAAAAGTGGCAAAAAGTGGGCGAATAACAAGTGGAAAATGATTGATAGTAAAGAAAAGTACAAACACTTATTTGAAGAAATGACGTTGTGTGCTGTTGCTTCTAACATCCTATGCCTTGCCACAGGACAGGATTCTCTCCTCCCATTTTCATCAGGCGGGTTCGGTGACAAGAGTGAAAAATCTGATGTTGTCCAAATCGCTCTTCATGCCAAAGTAAAAGTGAACTGTGATTGCCCCCTCTACACCGCCCCCCCTCCCTTGCCTCCCCCCCCACCCCACCCCAGTGATGTAACGCGTTTCCATATATTGAACATCATGAACATCATTTCCATACATTAGCACATCACCATCAGACCTCTACGCCTGAATCGTCCTCCACCCTTAAGAAAGTGCATTCACATCGCCGTGAAGGCAGACCACCATGAAGCTTGACTGGTCGTCCGAGGCATATTCCTGGTGCTCAGACGTCCCAGAGCAGCTCCAGGTGAGTGCATCACTTGGGGAAGAGGGTCATGCCTACGTGCTACCTGGGCAGTGTCACACAAAGCTTTGACAGAGGGTCATCTGGACTCTTTTTTCTCCTTACAGATGCTGCTAGACCTGCTGAGATTTTCCAGCTTTTTCCCTTTTGGTATCAGATTCCAGCATCCACAGTAATTTGCTTTTATCCACTAACTATTGGTTTATTTTACACAAGATACATAATTGAACAATGTGCATCTTTCACAGTAAAAAATACATTACCTCTCAAAGCGGAGATTCATTTTATTAATTAAAATACCCCAAAAGTAGCTGCAGCTGCTGCTTTTCTTTTTGCTTTCTAGGGCACAGCTCACTGTCTATGTCGAAATTGTATCCTTATACTAATCATTTAAAAAGAAAATTGATGATCTGGTCATTATTACATTGCTGTTTGTGGGAGCTCTATACGTGCAATTTGACTCGTCTGTTTCCACATTACAACAGTGACTAAACTTTAAAAATATTTCCTTGGCTATAAAGTGTTTTGGGACATCCTAAGATCAATAACATTGCTACATATTTGCAGGGTCTTTACTTGTCCTCATAAATCTGTCAATTAATAAATTTGGCCCACTGAGTTGTCTGTCAATGTTAACATCTTCTTCGATGTGGGAATACAAAATTCCCAAATGCCCAACCCAGTTAAGCCTCTGGCTGTTGTTACGAGGCTTGGCCACTTTATTATTTTTTTTAAATATGAATTTTCAACTTTCAACTGACTGGAAAGTTTGCAATTTGAACTGTGACAGAGCAAACTGCTTAGAAATGCAGGGCTACATTCCAAAGTTAAGGTGAGAAATGAACAACTCATCCTCAGGAAAGTGTAAAGAGAAAGACATTCCCTACAGTCCAGATACCCATTGAAACTTATAACTGTCTAAGGAAGAGACATTAAAAATGCAAAGTATTTGGACATTGTAACAATGGGTGGAATTCTCTGGCCTCCCAGCTGTGTGCTTCTTGGTGGTGGGAAGTGGTGCACTGTTCACTGATGGTGGGGGTCCCACTGCTGAAAATGGGATTTCCCATTGATGTCACACCATTCCACCGCAAAATCCACACGAGGGGATGCGCTGTCAGCGGGACCGGAGAATCCTGCCGACGTGAACGGCCAGAGAATTCCACCCAATGGCTGCCACAACTGACACACCCAAAACATCTTGGAATATACATAATGGCTGAAGTATTTCAAGGCAAGGCTGGAAGCTACTTGAGAGAGTTTGCAAGTGACAGAAAGCCTTCAGTAGAGAAAGCAAGCTGAGCGCTTCTTGGTGTGTGCACACGTGTACGTGCGAGTGTGTGCATGTGTGTGTGTGTGTGTGTGTGTGCATTTATTTACATAGTTAAATACATCTGATTTGGAAAAGAGTTGCCCTCATAAAATGAGACGTAAACCTTTGTTGTGACCAAATAAGGAGGTTGCGTAGAGGGACCCAGCTCATTCCTTCTCACCTGGTCATAACACTGTGGAAAATGAGTAAAATCATGCTTGGTTTTACAGATGCAGGAAGAATGTTAAATTCTCATAACGTCACCTAGTGCCAGCTTCTTTGTTTATCCCTCAGCATATCAAAACACTATAGCAATCAACCCTATTAAAACCTGCTGACTTATAATTGAGCAAAAAATTGCTGAAATTCAAGTAACAGAGATATTGTGAGTGACTCTCCCAGCCCTATGTGCTGCACTAGCAGCGATGTGGAGATGCTGGCGTTGGACTGGGGTAGGCACAGTAAGAAGTCTCACAGCACCAGGTTAAAGTCCAACAGGTTTATTTGGTAGCACGACCTTTCGGAGCACTGCTCCTTCATCAGGTGAGTCCTGATGGAGTGGGAGGAAACCGGAGCACCTGGAGGAAATCAACGCATACACGGGGAGAACGTGCATTCTCCACACAGACAGTGACCTGAGGCTGGAATTGAACCCATGTCCCTGGAGCTCTGGGACAGCAGTGCTAACCACTGTGCCACCGTGCCGCTCAGCGGGGATTCAACACTTAAAATTTTTTTGGGAGAATCCCACCCATTATTTCAGAAATATTGAATTCTACCTTCCATTGAAAGTAACAGGGTTAGATCAGGAATAAAAGTGGTGTACAGAGGAAAGTAGTGCAAATGTGCTTAATATTTGTACATAAATTTGACTGATTAAAAATTATGCTCCTTAGTTCAAATTAATAATGTCATTAAAAGTTTTGGACTGCAGTATAAAATGTACTCCATACAAAATTTCCCAGTTTCAAGTACGTTGTGATGTGAATATGAGTTAGCCATCCATTTTACAACAAATATCTTTGCTGACTTTTTGAAATATGTAGCCAGTAATGTGATTTGAAATCATCAAAACACCCTTTATTGTAAAAATGATTGCTGTTTATGTGCAGAATCTCTGATATCTTTCCATTATCACCAGTGCACCAAAGCAATTGTGATATCTTGGCTGAATGTGTCCTTTCCCGTTTTATTTGCATGCAGAAGTGACAAGTAAGGTTTGAAAACTGTCTGCGCAATAAATTTGCCTCTCTTAGGTTAATTCAAATGGAACAGCACGACAATAGATTGAATTATCAACTTCGTTGATGAATTGCGATAAAATGTAATAAGCAAAATGAGGATGTATTAACTTACATGACGTGATACATTAGGTGAAACATCATGCATGAAAATATTTAATTATTCAAACTGTTATGAAGTTTTGTTTACATTGTAATACCCTTTAACAATGGTGAAATGAATAAACGAGCTAAGAGGCAAAACCAACATTTAAATGATAAATCTGTTGAAGCAACCCCTTGTTTTCTGTGACACATTTTGCAGAAAAAGGTAATCTTCTCTGTTTGCTTTTATCATACAAAAAAACTCCTGGACTGCCATGTACATCAGCAATAATTCAGCAGCATAATGATGATCTGACTTTACAATTTGAGGCTCCTGCTTTATATTGCTTGTGTTGACATTTATCTTTCCTACAACTGTTGGAGCACAGATGCTTATTTGTGTCCAAGTAATAAAGAAAATATAATGGTTTTCTATTAAGATTTAGGCTGAACATAAAATTGCTTTCCTGTGGATGCTTTAGAAGAGTTATAGCATTGAATATGCTAGATAAGTGCTTAGAGTGTTATCAAGTAAAATTTGACAATGAGCCACATAACAACACATTAAGAATATTAGGACATGTGACCAAAAGCTTTGTCAAAGAGGTAGGTTTTAGCAAATGTCTTAAAGGAGGAGAGAGAAGTGGAGAGGTTTAGGGATGGAATTCCAGATGGGCCTGGTTGGTTGGTGGAGTAAAGAATTTTGGGAGCCAGGATTGGAAGAGCACAGAAATCTTGAAATCTTCTAAGGATGAAGGAGGTTACAGAGATGAAGCCACAGAAGGATTTGAAAACAAGGATGAGAGATGCTGTCGTGTGACATTAAACTGAGGTGCTACCTTCCTGTTTCATTAGGTGAAGAATTGATAGCGTTATTGAATGAAGAACAGTATAATCTCATGAATATATAAAATGCTGAATTTCCGAGAGCCAACAAATGTTGTTAAGAAAATAAATTATTTTGCAACCCCCATGCTAAAGAACTGTTGAAATTATAGCAGCCAGTTTTGGTAGAAGAGTGAATGATGCCTGATGCTTACCGAACCATGTTACATTACCCAAGTTAGATTGAATTTGCGTATACCTTTAGGATACCACAAACTACATTTCTTTCCAAATCATTAAATCATTAAATAAGTCAGACAATTCATGCACTATTTATTGACTATACAATTACAATGTTAAGTTCAAAACTAAATATGCCAACAAGTAGCAGATATACATAAATGTAGTTAAAGCCATCTAGCAGTTATCATGGTCAACTATTAATGGACAGTTACCCAACAGAATAAGTAACAGTGGTTGTAAAAATGATTCAGTATCACTAATTTTGTCTTAATAGACTTATTGACTATTAAAGGATAATTGAGATCAGTGTCTGAAATTATACAAATTGGTGAGATTGATTTAGTTTTCGGCCTTCAACAGCTGATAAGTTAGCAATAATAATAGCAAGCCTATTGAATAGATTGTCTACCTGTTGTACAGCAATGTTTCTGATGCTTACACAAATTCTATGCCGTGCAATGGGTTGATCTCTTTCTTTTTCTGCTGTCATCCCAGGGTTTCTAGCACTTGAAAAACAGTGGCACAATCGGACACGGTCAGCATGGATTTACAAAAGGGAAATCATGCTTGGCAAGTCTACTGGAAATATTTGAGGATGGAACTGGTAGAGTGATTTGGGGGAGCCAGTGGATGTGGTTTATTTGGACTTTCAGAAGGCTTTCAACAAAGAAGAGATTAATGTGTAAAATTAAAGCACACAGAATTTGGGAAAGTACATTAAGATGACTGGAAAACTGGTTAGCAGACAGAAAACAAAGAATAGTAATAAATGGGTCATTTACCAAATGGCAGACTAATGGGGTACCACAGGGATCAGTGCTAGGACCCAAAATAGATCTTAATGATTTAGATGAGGGAACTAAATGCAATATCTCCAAATTTACAGATGCAACAAAGCTGGGTAGGAGGGTGAGCTGTGAGAAAGATGCAAAGGTGGCTTCTTCAGTGTGATTTAGACAAGCTGAATGAGTGGGCAAATGCATGGCAGAGGTTATCCACTTTGGTAGCCAAAACAGGAAGGCAGATTATTATCTGAATGGCTATGAGTTGAGAGAGGGGTAAGTGCAAGGAGATCTGGGTGTCCTCATACACCAGTCACTGAAGGTAAGCATGCAGATGCAGGAAGTGATAAAGAAGGCAAATGGTATGTTGGCTTTCATAGCAAGATGATTCAAGTACAGGAGCAGAGATGTCTTGCTCCAGTTATACAGGACCTTGGTGAGGCCACACTTTGAGTATTATGTGCAGTTTTGGTCTTCTTCTCCGAGGAAGGATGTTCTTGCTATTGAGGTAGTGCAGTGAAGTGTAGTGTTTATCAGACTGATTCCTGGGACGTATGAGGAGTGATTAAGTCAATTAGGATTATATTTGCTGGAGTTCAGAATAATGAGTGGGGGAGGGGATCTCATAGAAACCTATAAAATTGTAACAGGATTAGACAGGGTCGATGCAAGAAGGTTGTTCCCAATGGTGTGGAAGTCCAGAACCAGAGGTCATAATCTAAGGATAAGGGGTAAATCTTTTAGGACTGAGATGAGGAGAAATTTCTTCACCCAGAGTGTGGTGGGCCTCTGGAATTTGTTACCACAGAAAGCAGTTGAGGCCAAGACATTGAATGTTCTAAAGAAGAAGTTAGATATAGTTCTTTGGGTGAAAGGGATCAAAGGATATGGGGGAAGGTGGGAACAGGCTATTGAGTGGATGGTCAGCCATGATCATAATGAATGGCAGAACAGGGGCTAATCGTTGAATGGCCACCTCCTGCTCCTATTTTCCATGTTTCTATGTTTCCAAAGCATAAAATTGTATTTGGAGGTGAATTATCTTCAGTTTGCATGAGTGATGGCTTCATATAATTGGCTTAGCTCTGTTTGATCTCAGATATGTACAGTTAAGTGAAAACGGATCCTAATTTCTAACTGGTTGATGTAGCTGTTAGTTTTTTTTCTAGTACCTCTTACTTTCTGTCCTGAATGTACCTTTAAAGATAGCTTTCTACACCTGCATTAAAATGTTACTAAAGTTGAGACTTAACCCCATCACCCTCTCACCCTCCCCAAAGAGGACCTTTTTCCAGCTACTAAGAGAATCTAAGAAAGAATAGGTGAGATTACTTCTGCTACTCTATCATTGACTCACGGCATGTCACATCTCATCTCTTTATACCTTAATATTTAAGAGAAGCATTTGCATTCAATTGACCAATCTGAGGACACATAATAG
This sequence comes from Mustelus asterias, assembly GCF_964213995.1. NCBI lineage: Eukaryota > Metazoa > Chordata > Chondrichthyes > Carcharhiniformes > Triakidae > Mustelus > Mustelus asterias. The sequence continues at coordinate 119,026,909 of NC_135804.1, read as the reverse complement.
AGGGTCACATTCCTATTGCTATCAATTGAGGTATCGTGGGTGCTTTTGAGTTCATAAAACCTGAATATTTTTTGAACTAACCCTTTCTTGCCAAATCATGTTTGAAAACCTCAAGTCAGATTTCCAGCCCTGCCACACAAAATCAGGATGCACAAGAGACCAGAATTGAAGCTAGATCCCTGATGCTCTGAGGCAGCAGTGCTAACCACTGTGCCACTATGCCACCCATAATTAAGTTGTGGGTGGCACAGGATTAACCTAGGGCAAGGTGTCATTGACTGCATGCATGTAGCCATCAAGGCTCTCCATCCAGCAGCCTTCCTCAAACTGGAACAGTTTTCATTCTATCAACTACTCTGTTACCATTGAATTTGGATCCTTCAGGTATAAGTTTAAGTTCATTTATTAGTGTCACAAGTAGGCTTACATTAACACTGCAATGAAGTTATTGTGAAATTCCCCTAGTCGCCACACTCTGGCGCCTGTTCGGGTACACTGAGGGAGAATTTAACATGACCAATGTACCTAACTAGCACATCTTTCAGACTGTGGGGAAGAAACAGGAGACCCAGAAGAAACTCACGCAGACATACGCACTGTACGTACATAGTTCAACAATCCCAGACCCCAAGCAGTTCTCACCTCCCCAGCCCTGTTTGCCTTCCGGATTAGGTTCCAGTGAGGCAAGAGCTACACATTAAAGGCATTCCTACTCACATCCTTGAGGAACCCAAGCACTGTAGCACTGCCGCGGGTCCATCTGCTTGACCGACAAGCAGGCCATTGGGCTGCTGAAGATGAGATTCTTGTGCTTAGATTTGGTGCTTAGGCCTAGATGAAATCCATCAGTGTGTTCCAGCAAGGGTCTTATGTATCATGATGATCTGCTGAACTGTTTACAACTTTGTGCTGCAGAAGCAGGAGGCCATGAATAATGAGGGCATCATTGATCATCCAGCGAGGAGGATATAGGAGGAGAAACCCCTTGGACTGAAGGCAATGGGATGTGAGTGATACAAAATGGAGGTTCGGGATAATCTCCGACAAACCTATTTCTTGTGACCCTGATGCCTTTTCAACATCAGCGCAATAAAGCTTCACCTCAATGCGAACCTGCTGATGCCTCCTTCTTCTCATACTCCATCATCCAGTACCCTTCACAGTGCACCCTGACTAAGCTGAGGAGCTGTCCAGATATGGCCTATTAGCAACAAATAAAGGGAGGAAGACTGTAGGTGAGAATTAGGAAGGACGTAAGAACTCATGCAATTCAATGTTTCATATATGGTGACGTTGAGTGGAATGTTATACAATCATTGGTAAGGTTGTGATTAGAATATTGTGCCCTATTTTAGAAAAGGTATGAACGATCCAGAAGAGACTTGTTAAAATGATACCAGGCATGAAAGGTTTTAGTTATGAATAGGGATTAGAGAAAGTGGGGCTGATTTCAATAAAACAGTAATGGCAAAGAGAAGGTCTGGTGGTGGTTTTGATAACGTAAATCAACTAAGTAAATTCCCAATTTCTTGATGAGTAACTTCAAAAATCTAATGCGAGCAAGTGAACCTTCTGTCTAACCAGAAGCAAAACCCATAATAACTTTTGAAAGGGAAGTGGTTATATATTTGAAAAGAAGGAATCAAAAAGGGTATGGGATTCTGGATTATTATCTCTCAGAGGGCCGCCTGCTGAAAGATTCCAGGGTCCTGACATTCCAAGGAGCTTTCTATAGCAGATTCTCCAGAAAAGCAACTGTTTTCATCCATGTACTTTTTTCCTTTTGGAATTTCCTCTTTGGAATTTGGAATTTCTTTGGAATTAGTGGGAGTGAGAGGTTGGTGGAACCTCCATGGAATTCCAAGGCTGATAATTCTGTAAATTGCAATTACCTACTTTGCTAATGGAAGCACGGCCATTTAAATTCGCAAGATTTGAACTGCTGCTCCTTGTAATTAGCAAACAATGTTAACAGAATAATACAGCATGAAAAATCCCTTGTGCAATATATTGGAATAATACAACACGACACCCCTCTAAAGGCTGCAAGCTGACACATCTACCAATTATTCATAACAAGCTGACCACAAACTTTAAAGGAATTCAATACGCTTTGAATGGGTCTGTAATTACCCTGTGCCATTGATGGTACACTGGTATAATTGTGTTGCATTTGGCTCTCAATAGAAACAGGCCCGTTAAAGCCAATGATGCTTATCTTGAGAGTGAGTTGCTACTTTTCCTATTTCCTATGGTTCTGATTTTGGGGATAAATCGTCTCTTTGTAAGTGACCTCTGTTTGAAATCTGACATTAATTATTTTAATTGTAATATACTTTAATCTGTCCAGTCGGAAATCTATTGTTTGGAAAAACTAGTTATTCTGAATTTTTTTGATCCGTTCCAAGCATCATTTTACTTCAGTGCATTGAGAGCAGAAACATGGAAATACTGTATCTAGTAAGTCAAACAATTATTATTACTACTTTGGAATGTTTCATCTTTCAGTTAAGTGTGGTGTTTTCTGATTTACACACTTGTAGTTAGGCATTCTAACATCATTGTATGATGCAGAAAATTACAAAATCCAGAATGACTCAATCCCAAGCATTCCAGATTGGAGAAGTTGCAATTATTTCCATTAGATAATGAAGAATGTTGAGAAATAGCTTGACTTCTGTATTTTTAAATACAAAAATATATTCAATTTCTTTGTGTTTGGCTTTTGCCAGGAAGTTAGCTAATTTTACTGAGGTACATTTCTCCAATGCTTTAACTGAAAAGACCACTGAGCCACTCCGAACCAGGAGGTCTCAGGTTGTAGTTGATCTGTATTGGGGTGCAAGTAGGGGAACTATAAATGGTCTTGACACTCTGGAATACGGAGAAGGAAAATAAGATGGAACTTTGTGCATGCTTGCCTCCATGCATGTGTGAATGTGTATAACTATGTACATGTCAGGTGAGGATAGCATCAAATTGCCTGAGTGCACCTTGTCATTGCCACAATAGGCTTAGGGAGCTCAACCCTTTTATTCCAGGAAAGTGCAGACTTGAGTCAGGTCTTGAAAAAAATTATATGATGTTATTCAGACTTTGTAGAAAGACATCTCAACTTTAATTAGGTTGGGAAGGGCCATTGGTCATGAGTATTCCATCTATTGTAACTTGTTGGAAAAAAAGAGAAATGCTGTAGAAGCTTTTTGTCTTACACTCATGAGGGCACAATAGCAGGAATAGCAAATCCCAACAGGAACAACAGTTTATATTACATGAGATTGGAAGGTGGACACTGATTGGTAGAGGTGTTGCATTCGAGAGTGTAACAGGGAACAGTTCACTGTCAAACGTCCGTTTATTTTATTTTATTTTATTTATTATTGTCACATGTATTGAGATACAGTGAAAAGTATTTTTTTTGCGGGCTATGTAGGCAAAATGTACTGTTCATAGAGTACATAGGGGAGAAAGAAAGGAGAGAGCACAGAATATAGTGTTACAGTCAGAGCTACAGTGTAGAGAAAGATCAACTTAATAAAAGGTAGGTCCATTCAAAAGTCTGATGGGAAGAAACTGTTCTTGTGTCGGTTGGCACATGATCTCAGACTTTTGCATCTTTTTCCCAATGGTAGAAGGTGGAAGTGAATATGTCCGTGGAGTCCTTGATTATGCTGGGTGCTTTTCCGAGGAAGCGGGTGAATGTAGACGGAGTCAACAGATGGGTGGCTGGTTTGTATGAAGGACTGGACTACTTTCACAATTCTTTGTAGTTTCTTGCAGTCTTGGTCAGAACGGGAGCCATATCAAGCTGTGATACATCTGGAAAGAACGTTTTCTATGGTGCATTTGTAAAAATTGGTGAGAATTGTAGCTGACATGCCAAATTTCCTTAGCCTCCCTAGAAAGTAGAGGCGCGACACAGATAAAGCATACCATTCATAGAGCACAGGGGAGAAGGAAGGGAGAGGGTGCAGAATGTAGTGTTGTAGTCACAGCTAGGTTGTAGAGAAAATTTGACTTAATATAAGGTAGGTCCATTCAAAAGTCATGCAGAGGGAAGAAGCTGTTCTTGAGCCAGTTGGTACGTGATCTCACAGTTTTGTATCTTTTTCCTAATGGAAGAATGTGGAAGAGAGTATGTCAGGGTGTGTGGGGTCCTTGATTATGCTGGCTGCTTCAGACAATGGAGGCACATTTAGATCACCATGATATAATTATGTAATGTCAAGGATGGCATGGTTAGCACAGCTGCCTCACAGTGCCAGGGATCTGGGTTTGATTCCTGGCTTGGGTCACTGTGCGGAGTCTGCACGTTTTTCCCTTATCTGCGCAGGTTCCCTCTGGATGCTCTGGTTTCCTCCCACAGTCAGAAAGACGTGCTGGTTGATGCTTTGGCCATGCTAAATTCTCCCTCAGAACAGGCGCCGGAGTGTGGCAACTATGGAATTTTCACAGTAACTTCATTGCAGTGTCAGTAAGCCTACTTGTGACACCAATAAATAAACTTAAACTTCCTTGAGCAGTACTTTGTTGAACAAGGTAACAATGCTGAATAAGCACATGGACGTGGCATGTTATCAATATGAAAGTCCTGTGTGGAGTCCACAATGGTGAAGGAATCCTTCACTGTGTATGTGGATAACTTGTTCAGCACTGAACCATTTCGCTAATTCATGTTGTGTAGAGGCAAGACAAGATAGGGTGCAAAAGGACATCACCTTTGTGTATCTTGAATTAATATCTTAAATACTGGCTTAAATTAAACAAAAGCTTAGCAGTTAACTGTTCCCTACTGCATTATCCATAGCAGTGCCTCTACCAATCAGAGTCCACTTGCCAACCAACCAGCACCTTGTCATCATTTAGCATAAATTGATGTAACATTTTGCTTTGGTTTTGTTGCAATTCTAACCTGATCAGTGCAAGACAAAAAGCTTTGACAGTGTGTCTCTTTTTGCAGCAGTCCCCAAGATATACCTGTCTTCTCACTGTAGCTGCAGATAAAACAAGAATAGGGAAGATGGTACTAACTGCAGCATTAGCATGATGAGTGGCCCTATTACTGAAGGACAATGAAGACTTGGATGTACTCATCTCTCCCTTTCTCTGCCCCCAAGCACTGGGATCAGATCTGCCTTAAAGCATTAAGTCTTTGAGTGGGTGTTCTGCATGTGATAAAACATCATTGCATGTTTCTCTCTGCCAACCATGGATTCCCTCTGTAGAAATGAAAATGCTGAAAGCCTAGTTTGCATGTATAAGACCTAAAAGACCTAGGAAAGTGGTCTCAGATTGTCTTGGGGATAGATCTTTACCTGATCCATCAGTCCCAAATGTCAATATGAGATTCAGAATAGTAGGGGCCACAAAATACTGGATTTTAACAGTCATCTCAGTGTTTCATTATTAATGCTTTACAAATTTAATGTAATATCCAATTAGTAATGAGATATGGCATATCCATCCCCTGGAAATTGTGTTTTGATTTCCATTTGACTATCTAGAATGTGATTTTTATTTTTGTCAAAGTTAATAAATCTGTATTGGTTATCTCTGTTAATGGAGGGCATATTGCGGAATCCTTCTTCCACAGTCACGATTCTGGCGGCTGGGAAATGTTGTGTTTGCAGCTTCGTCTCCCCTTACTAGACCAAAAATTGGATTCTATGTGAATAAGCATTAGTAGCTGATTGTGGCTCTTTTTAATGGTAGGAAAATTAAGTTTTGAATAAAAGAAGTGCCAAACGCATTTGTAATAAAAAAAAGACAATGAAGTTTTCAGCCGGATTAGCACAACCTAATTCCAAAGCAGTTGTATCTGACAAAATAATTTTAAATGCAGAGAGATTATACATATGCTGATTGACTGGAAACAGGTAATATCACTTTTTTGGATAGAGTTTACCAGAACTCCCAGGTGCATAGAAGAGGCTGAGAAAATGCAAATCAGCAGGAAACAAATAGCATTTTAATGCTGTATTTTTTTAACCTTATGCTAAACATGAATTTCAAGAGACTATTCTGAAATTGGTCAATTAAAAGCAAAGCAAATTTACTTCTTTCATTACTTCATTCATAAAAAAGTCATAAAATCTGGCAACTTCTACATCTGTGAATTTCTCAGCAGCTTGGTTTGGGGGTCCTTACACTATTCTATGCTATGATATGGAGATGCCGGCATTGGACTGGGGTGGGCACAGTAAGAAGTCTCACAACACCAAGTTAAAGTCCAAAGGTTTATTTGGTAGCACCAGCTTTTGGAGCGCTGACCCTTGGGACTCACCTGATGAATGGGCAGCGCTCCAAAAGCTCATGCTACCAAATAAATTTGTTGGACTTTAACCTGGTGTTGTGAGACTTCTTACTGTATTCTATGCTACTACAGGGCACTAATATCCCTTGTTTTCACTGCTAAATCTAACTGTCTTATCCCAATAGCAGAATCAGTGAGGCCAAGTTGAATTTAAGTTGCCTGATGAGATCCAAAACAACATTGGTTTTTTACTCCACTAGATTGTATTCATCACAGAAATAAGTGACGAATAGTATTGGCTATGGTGTAAAATTAATATTCCACCTAATGACATGGCTCCCCTGTGAACTCCTCCCCTGTGAATCAGATTTAAATGATTCCCATAGAAGGATGATTACTTATTTGTGGGGGGGACACAATAGCGCAGTGGTTAGCACTGCTGCCTCACAGTGCCAGGGACCCAGGTTCGATTCCTGGCTTGGGTCACTGTCTGTGTGGAGATTGCATGTTCTCCTCGTGTCTGCGTGGGTTTTCTCTGGGCGCTCTAGTTTCCTCCCACATTCTGAAAGATGTGCTGATTAGGTGCATTGACCCAAACAGGCACCAGACTGTGGCGACTAGGGGAATTTCACAGTAACTTCATTGCAGTGTTAATGTAAGCCTTACTTGTGGCTAATAAATAAAATTAGACTTACTTTTGTAGATTTCCGATACTCTGAACTGAACAAACACTGGTGTCATGCTACATTTTAGCATGGTGGTCATTCCTACATATGATACTTTATTAAATGTACAATACTAAACTTAGCAGTGCTGATGAATGCATCAAAAATGCGACAACACTGGAGGATATTGCATTTTTTTGGTCATCTTTCCTGAAAAGGAAAACTAATCTATGTTAATCCTGTAGTTTAATCGTGCATCTTTATCATTTTTACATGTGTTACTAATTCACTAGTAAAATCCAAAGGGAAAGCACAAAATGGGTATAAAGATAGTAAACCCTCAAAATCATCAGTTAAACTTTTTTTTACGGAAAGTTGATAAGTGAAACAGATTACTGGCATATGTGGTGGGTCTAATCATTTTTTCATCAATGAGTTATCATTTTTCCTTGAATGAGTAATCATCCCCTTCCAGTGAGTTTTCATTCTTTCTTAAATAAGTAATCATCCTTCTCTCAATGAGTAATCATTTTTTTCTTAAGTAAGTAATCAACTTTCTCAGTGAGTAATTATCCTTCCCACAGGAGTAATCATCAGTCCTTCAGTTAATTCAGATATTCAAGTGAGATACTTTCTTTCAAGCATCCCCTTAATTTTCTAAGTTATTTTAAAATTAATTGACATCACAAATAATGTATACATTCTGAAATAAATTCAGTGCAATATTTTTATTCCGCTCACAGCGGCAAACTTCAGGCTTGTTACCGAATCGTAATTTTGTAACAGAAATCCGGGTCGCGATTCTCCCAGAAGTGCTGAATTGATTCTGGAGTTTTATTCAATGCTTTGTATACCACTTTGAAATATCAAGAAACCAAAGTATATGTTAGAAAATATTACCACTAGGACTACGTTGGAAAACACAATTATCTGAAAATAGCACGCTTTATTAAAAAAAAATGGATTATTTAATTATCAGATTTGAATATGATTAGATTTTATTGACATTAGCGTGTCTTCCCGAATTAACTAAAATGATACAGTTGATTTTAAAGTACAGAAAAGTGCACTGATTAGTGTCAATGGCCCTGGACCTTGCTGACATCTCTAACATGTCGGAAATAAATATTTACGCTTGAGTATACTGTAAATTTGAAAATAAAATAAAAATAATTTTGGCCTAAGATTTTATTATGACCCCCAGGGGAAAATTATTCTTGGAAACAGATAATAATGGGATGCAGCTTATCTGATCTCTAACTTTAGTAGCCAAATCAGTCAGCATGTAAAGCAATGAATACCATTTTAGATCTTTTTCTTTAAAATTTAGAAATTAGGGACCATATATTCCCAAATAATTCAATAAATTATGCCAAAGGAAATAGGGAATTCAACATTTTCTGTTTTACTTTTATTTTTAACTCTTATTCCGATATGGACATTGTAATCTTTAATTGTAAACATTTGATTTCAAATGGAAAGTATTTCTGTAATTGTTAACAAAGCATTTGGAAGCCATTGAATAAAATAGGTAATACTCCGGAAATGTTGAAAATAATTTCTTCTTCAAGGAAATTTTCCATTGTCAGTTACGCAATAAATTATATAGAAGATAATCGTAGTTGAATTTCCCAAGCTCATGTTCAATTAAGTGGCACACTGTTCCATAAAAACATTTTTTTTTCACGTGATGCACAATATATATTGTGTTATGACCCTTGTAGAGATTGATAGGCCACAAAAAAGAGTTGAACTCCCAGTGATTGACTCAAAGAATCGCCTAACAAGATTTCAGGTTTTAAGACTTTTATTGTAACAAACAAATTAAATTGCCTTGATCAAACATTACTTATTCAGCAACTAACAAAATAACTACAAAAAGGATATTCCCCTTAACTTGCTAGCACAGCCAAAAGCCATGTACATACATCACACTGCATTCTCAACATTTGGTGCACCGGTGAAGGTGATCCGCCATTGGCCAGTGGCTGGATCTTTCAGTCCCACTGCTGTCGATGGGTCAATGGGGTTTTCTATTGTTCACACTCTCCACTGCTGGGGAGTCTGTGCCAGGAGGCCGCAGTCGGTTGGGGATGGAAGATTCTGCCGGTGGGAACAGCCAAAAGTTCCACTTGTAATTTTGATAACAATCAGTCCAAAGTTACTTCCAATTTCCATCAGGCTCACTTCTTCCTATTTTGCTGAGTTGTAAAATACCAGGGGGCGATTCTTCCATCCCACTGCGTTAATTGTTTAGTGCAGCAGGCTGGGAGATTTAGGCTGCACCCGATCTGTGGGATCCACGCTAGGTGTCTGGCCCCGAGCATGTCTCCCAGCGCCAGATATCCGAAACTGTCAGCTCCACGCCAGAAATAGGCGTGGAGCCACATCACTTATGTAGATTCTAATTTTAAATGAGATTTAAATGCTATTAGCAGGCCTGGGTCTGAAATCTCCCTTCTCCACCCCCTGGCAGAAATATTTCACTCCAGCGGGGTTAACAGTAGCTCCCCAGTTTCAGGGAGCTGATGACCTGATCCTGCTGGATTGAAGGGGTCACAATGGGGCACCGCAGAGGGTTGGGCACTGGGGTGTGCCCCCTAGGCATTGGCAATTTGGCAATGCCAACCTGAGCCCCTGGAAATGCCCATGGGGCAAAGTGCTAATGCCCAGGGGGCACCTTGGCACTGCCCATCGGGGGGATGCTGGAGATTGGGGTGGGCCAGGAAGGGGTGTCGGAGCTGGCTTAGGAATGGTCAGGTGGCCAGCAATCGGGCCATGGGGTGGGGAGGGTTGAAAGAGCTTGTGTCGCGGGGATCACGGGACTGTTCAGTGATCGAGCTGGCCGGCAATTAGAAGGCCAGCAGATAGGGCCACTGCGCATGCGCCAATCTCAGTGCTGACAGATCAACGTATGCGTATTGACCGGCTCAGTACTATGCTGCCGACCTCCCGGGCGGGGTTAGGCCCTGCCCCCTGAATTCTGGAGTGAATCACGGGCGGCACGGTAGCACAGTGGTTAGCATTGCTGCTTCACAGCTCCAGGGACCTGGGTTCGATTCCCGGCTCGGGTCACTGTCTGTGTGGAGTTTGCACATTCTCCTCGTGTCTGCGTGGGTTTCCTCCGGGTGCTCCGGTTTCCTCCCACAGTCCAAAGATGTGCGGGTTAGGTTGATTGGCCATGCTAAAATTGCCCCTTCGTGTCCTGGGATGCGTGGATTAGCGGGTAAAATATATGGGCCTGGGTGGGATTGTGGTCGGTGCAGACTCGATGAGCCGAATGTCCTCTTTCTGTACTGTAGGGTTTCTATGATTTCTATGATTTCTATGGTGTACTCTGCAGTGCACAGAGTGTGGGAATTTCTTCTCTGAAATCTCACTGAAAAATCCAGTGTGATTTACTTCAGTTTTCACTTGAATTCGACATTTATAATTTTTTTGGGAGAATCCCAGCCTCAGAGTCTGTCACAGTCATTTCCATCAGTCTTCTGAAGATCCCCAATCTCCAGCAGCAAGACCTCCTCTGGCAACTCTTTCCCCCTGACCATGCCAGGCTGAATCATCTGGTGTCCTTAAATCTCAGCAGATTCTGTCTCTTTAACCAGAGAAGATCCCACTGACAACTTGCCTAGCAACTGATAGAAAACAGGCTTTAACCTCCTCCTGTCTCTATTTCTCTCTGTCCTAGGTCTCTGATTCAGTCTACAAGACAAGCTGTCCCTCCTTCTGTGTTCAGATATTAAATCAGGCACTTGACGTTCAAGATGTTTTGACCTGGATGGCTGTTCTTTTGGGAACCAGGTCCCAATTGCTGGGTATATTGCTGGCAGAACTATTAGGTCAAATGTTGCTCCTCACTGTTCTCTTTTATCTTGAATTAAAGAGAGCAGTTTAAAACATAACCACCTTACACAAGCTTGCATTTGTAGCCATTGTTAAGACAATCATATTCTTAACATTAATTCTGGAAATTTTCTCAGATACTTATATATGGCAAAATATAAATCATTTTACAGCTGCATTTAAGCAAAGGCTCTAATTTTAATTTAGTCCCATGCTTGGAGTGCAGGAGGGTTAAATGGCATGTGCAAAATCAACTGGAGACACTTCCTGCATACATGTTGGTCCCAGGGAATGGAAAAGTTCCCAGCTTCCCACATGGAACACAAGGAGCACATCATGGCTTTGAGCTCTCCTGCCATGACTTACCCCTTTAAATTAAACCTTTTGGAAGATGGTTAATATCAAATAATAATAATAATTACTTTAGGTCCCTTCTTCCCTGGCACCCGTTCCTACAATCTATAAGCCACAAAAAATACCTTCCAAACTATGGGCAATAAAAATAGTAAATACTTACCAGACCTTACCCGTTACTTTTCAATCAGCTCTCTCCCTTGCAGCGTCTACTGCTCCAGCAGGGAAAGACCACTCCCTGAAGATTTTAAAGCCTAAAAAGCAAAAAGCACCTCTTCCCCTCTGCACTTAATTCCCATTAGGCTCCACATACCCAGATAACCACACTCACTCTGGCTGTGTCTCACTCAGATGTGCTCTCTCTCACTGCTCATGTGTAAAGCAGACAATATGGGCCATGAAGATGCGCTGAAGTTTAAGGCATGCCCACACAAGGCAGACTGTGGCTGTCGAACAGAAATTAATTTTCCTGTATAGTGAGTGAAGTGCGACACTTATTTCAAACTAAAAGTTGTAACATTTCTTAATTCCTCAAATAACTGTGCAGCCGTATCAGAAAGCGGTGTTGGTGAAAAACTGGTGCAAGAATGGAAGAAGGAGGAATCCACCCTGAAGAAGATGCCAAAGACCAAATGTGCCTCGAGAAGAGGTACCAGCAACAGGCCTGACCTTGAGAAACAAAGGGGTGAATTTTCCCATTTCACACCCCCAGGAATCGGAGAGGGCGAGGGACAGACCATGGAAAGTTCCGTTGACCTTGGGTGGGATTTTTTGGTTTCGGGGTGAGTGCAGCCAGAAAATTCCGCCCATGTCTCGGAATGATCAGAAATGCAATGTTCATATATTTGTGAGCCAAATTAAATCCTGAGGTCAACAAAGATTTCAGACCAATAGTTAGTTGGTGCAGATGCTTTGTGGAACAATTATGGAATTATAAAATGTTTGCTGTTGTGGCAGAAGACCAAGATTGTTCAGAGACTATAAAAAGACCAGTTTCCCACAGTTAATCATCGGCAAAAATACAAATGCCCATTATGTCATATCAGCAACATATATGAAATGCCCATGAATTTCAATAAATCTACCAAATAAACTGCAGTGGACAGGTTCAAAAACAGTTTTAGTGAAAACCGCACGACGGGAAGACCAGATTTACGATGGTACGCGCTGGAACAAAACTAAAGCCCATTGTAATTTTCAAACATAAAGCCATGCTGAAAATCCTATTCTCTGGGTGAAGTTGGTGTATATTCATGGAACGTCCAATGACTCTTCAAGGTCTGTTGAGCTGTGCTGAAAGAGCCATTGATGAAGCAATGGACCAGTGAACAACAGCAGAGAATGTGCAATGTACTGACAGGCATTCAAAGTGACTCCCCATGATTGCAGTGAGATGAAGGAATCCAGTTCAGACATGAATTGCAGGGGTGATGCTGCGGGCCAATGAGATGATGCCTTCTTTCCATGGATTGAGCAGCCAGTATCATGGATTCTCATGCATTCCCATCAACTGGGTCCACACACACCTCAAACACCACTCTGTAGATTTTGGTTACTGAAATGTTTGCCATTTTCAATAGGATGACAGATACCTTAGTATTATGTGGACACACTGATCTGCAGCCATGTGTTCTCCAGCACAATGATAGCAGTACATATGGCAGTGTGTTGGAAGGGATGACACTGAAGAAGATACTGAAGTGGGAACTCAATTCAAAGTGCATCAACTTCTCACCCCACCTTACCTGTCAGTCACTGTAGCCACTGACCTTATCCTCTGATAGCTGAGGCTTACCCCGCACAGCTGCCGGTCGAACAATCTTTAGTGGGTCCAAACTCTGAGGACGTTGGCCATGAGCTTCTCAGCTGTCAGAACAGGGAAAAACCTGCTGCTACCTGTATTGAAGCCACACAATTTGAAACTCGTAGGAATAGTAGTATCAGCACACCTAGTTGATAAGAAAACAATGATGAGTACAGAAAGCTTCCTGCTAAATTCTGCTGAGATTCCTTCAGCTTCTTCTGTTTTATGGATCTTATATTCACTGGAAAATTTGAGGAAACATGGAAAAGCCATCAACCTTTAGTTAAAGTCAAAAGTATGTTGAAATCTTGTTCTAATTAAGTGATTAACATATGTTAATAGGCAACATACCTCTCCAGAGTGGTTTTGCGCACGCTACCTAACACACTTGGGTCAAATGCAGAAGGCAGCAAGTCAAAGCTCTCTCAATTTCCCAAATTTCAACACCTCACCCATATCAAATACCATGCACCCATGCAGATTGAAATTCAGTCCAAAACATCTGAAGTATCACCTAATAAGCACAATCTGCGTTGAACAAGTAGACATATAAATTTTTAAAAATCCAGCATGCCATTGATTAAGCCTAAAACAACATTCTGCAGGTGCCAGAAATCTGAAAATATAGAAAAATGCCAAAAATACTGAAAGAGCACTGAAAAGATCTGCCTCTCCAGCAGCTGTCCCTCAGTTGGTCGCCCTCTTAGCACTGTCATCTGAAATTTGTGAGTTCGAGTTCCATTCCAGGAATTAAGTACAATAATCTAAACTGAGACTCTTGTGACTACTGAGCAAGTGCTGCACTGTCAGAGGTGCTGTCGTTTGAATGAGATGTTAAAATGAGTCCCTCTCAAGAGAATGTAAAAGATCTCAAGGCAATAGTTTGAAGAAGAACAGTGGATTTATCCATTGTGTCCGGGTAATATTTATCCTTCAATCAATATCGTAAAAAAGACACACATGATTTGGTCATGAGCACATTTCTACCTGTGAGAGCTTCCTGTGCTTGAGCTGACTGCTGCATTTCCTATATCACATTTAAACGTGTTTTATTGGCTGTTGTGAGCCTGCAATATAAATGCAAGTTTTTTATTCTCATTATCGTCAGGAGTAAGGAACAATTGGTCTCAGTGGAGCAAAGACTAAGATGCTTTCGACATATTCCTCATTTATACAAATTTATTCAGAATTGGGATTAAAGATAGATGTGAGTAGATATAAATTAAATATTGTATGAAATGCTATGGTCCCACTGAGACTAGGAACTGTGACTGTAAGTTGTAATGTTGGACTGATACTTCGGAAGATATAAATGTTTATCTTGAGGTGCTAAGGAGAAGTTTTATGGATCTTTCTTCTTATAGATATTTTTTATACATTATTACTTGTCTGCAGATGAATATCGTACTCATAGGATGATACAGTTTAGCAGATTTTAGGCCAATTTATATTGCCTCATAAGTAATAGTCATAGTCCACAAGGAACGGTGGGCATCTCTCTACATTAGAGAAAGGCAATTGGTTAGATAGCTTGAGGGGTCTCTGTCAAGCATGGGGTAAGGCAAGGAGGCAGGCCTCCATGAACTACCACAGCCATTACAAGGATCAAACCTACATTGGTTAGCATTATTCTACACGACACTCTAGCCATCTAGCCAACTGAATTAAACGACACCCATGTGCTGCCTCATAGACAGTTGGAAAATATGGGTTTATTGAGTGCTTGGATCAGGTTTTATTCAAATGTTCAGGTTGGATGCACAATCTTATGCCCCATTGGCTTCAGCAGAGCCCAAAATGGGCAGAGTGTAAAAGAGATAAACAAGCTGAACTCTCCCTATTCTCATGGGGTGTGTGATCCTAAAATAAGGGATGGAATGTCTTTTAACCCATGTTTTGTTATATTTCAATGCTTTCATTTTAGTCCTGTAATAATGTCCTACATTGAATCAGTTTCCTCAGCATTTGGAAAGTTTTAGAGTTCAGAGTTACACCATGGTATAGTAAAATACAAAAGGAAATACTGATTAATACCTTTAAGGTAATAAAACATACTATGGCACTTCACAGAGAATTACAAAACGCTATATGAAACTAAACCACAGAAGGAGACACTAGGACAGATAACCAAAAACTTGATCAAAGAGGTAATTTTTGAGGAATGTGTTACAATGGAAAGTGAGGTAAAGAAATGGAAATGTTTCGGGAAAGAATTCCAGAGTGCAGGCAGCTGAAGGCATGGCCACAACAGAGCGATTAAAGTCAATTCTCAAGAGGCATGAAAAGGAAAGCAAAGTTATATAGGAATGTTGTCAAGGCTGGAGGTACGAGGTCATGGAGGATTTTGAAAATCGAAGGGTTGCTTAATAGTAAATCTGTCTAGCTCAGCGAGCGTGGTGGTGATGCATGAATAGGATTTAGTGTAGGACGTGGTCAACAGAGTTTTGGTTGCCCTCAAGTTTACAGAGGGTAGAATGTGGGAGGCCAGCCAGGAGTCCATTGGAATGGTCAAGTCTTGAAGTAACAAAGGATTGAATGAGCATTTTAGCAGTAGGTGAGCTGAGATGGGGGCAGAGTTGGACAATGTTTCAGAGGCAGAACTTGTCAGGCTTAGTGTTGGCATTATACTTAGAGTGGGATTTTACAGGCCCTCCCGCCACATGGATGGGGGCCAATCTCCCGCGATAGATCCAGGCACAATGGAGCCAGAAAATCCCAGCTTTAGCCAGAAGCTAATCTCAGAGTTAAATATGACACATGGCTACCAAAGTCTTTCAGTTCAGAATTGCCAAAGAGAGGAATGGGGTCAGCAGCTAGGGAGTGAAAGTTGTGGCAGGTTTAAGTTTTTCTAACATTTAATTGCATAATATTTCTTCTCAGCCAGCTCTGGACAAGCAGTCTGACAAGTTAGAGACATTTGAGGGGTCAATCTAGATAGTGGTGCAGTAGAGCTGGGTTTTGTCAGTATACATGTGGAAATTATTATTATATTTTTGGATGATGTTGCAGTGGGATAGTATGAAAGAAAGTTTTAATTATCAGGCCATACATTTCGCATAATGGCAATCAGTGGCAGATTGTCACTCTATACCAACTTACCTACGCTAAAGTTCGAACATGCCTATCATATCTGACCTTCCTGATTCATGCTAAGTGAGATTGAGTCAGCGAAGCACATCACCAGCCCCAGCAGCGAAGTGCAAAAGGAGTGGACAAAGACTTACACGGCCCCTTTTTTTGGCAAACATCCCCACATATGATTTATTATAGAAGGAGGGTCATTGATGAAACAGTTGAGGGTGGTTGAGCTGAGGACACTACCCTGAGGATCTCCTGGAGTCATGTCCTGGAGCTGAGGTGATTTAACCACAATCATCTCAACCACCTTCCATTATGCCAGGTATGACTCCAAACAGCAGAGTGTTTTCCCCTGATTCCCATTGACTCCAATTTTGCTCGGGCTCTTTGATGCCGTATTCAGTCAAATGCTGCATTGATGTTAAGGGCAGTCACTCTCACCTCATGTCTGAAGTTCAGCCTTGTCCATGTTTGAACCAAGGATGCGATGAAGTCAGGAGCTGAGTGGCTCTGCTAAACCCAAACTGAAACTCAGTGAGCAGGTTATTCCTGAGTAAGTGCCACTTGATAGCACTGTTGACGACCCCTTCCATCATTTTACTGATAATAGAGAGTAGACTGATAGGGCAGTGATTGGCTGGGTTAGATTTGTCCTATTCCTTGTGTGCAGGACATACCAGGGCAACCAGTAGTTTTTCACATTGCCTGGTTGATGCCAGTGTTGTAGCTGTACTGGAACAGTTTGGCTAGGTATGCAGAAAGTTCGAGCACAAGTCTTCAGTTCCATTGTCAGGGTCCATAGCCTTTGCAGTATCCAGTGCCTTCAGCCTTGTGGAGTGAATCAAAATGACTGAAGACTGATATCTGTGATGCTGGGACCACCCAGAGGAGGCCAAGATGGATCATCCATTTGGCACTTCTGGATGAAGACTGTTGCAAAAAGATACTAACATGGAAAGATGCATCTGCCGAAAGATGCATCTGCGGAAGGCAAGTTGGTGAGCATGAGGTCAAGTATGTTTTTCTCTCTTGTTGGTTCCCTGACCAACTGCCGCAGACCCAGTCTTGCAGTTATGTCCTTTAGGACCCTGCCAGCTCGGTCTGTGGTGGTGCGACTGAGCCACTCCTGGCGATGGATATTGAAGTCCCCCACCCAGAGTACATTCTGTGCCTCAGCAGTGCTTCCTCCAAATGGTGTTCAACATGGAGGAGTACCGCTTCATAGCAAAGGGGAGATGATACGTGGTGATCAGCAGGAGATTTCCTTGCCCATATGTGGTCTGGTGCTATGAGACTTCATGAGGTCCAGAGTCGACGATGAGGACTCTCAAGCCATCTCCCTCCTGACTGTGCCATCACCTCTATTGGGTCTGTCCTGCAGTGGGATTGGACACACCAACCAGTGATGGTTGTGTCTGCAAAATTGTCTGTAAGGTACGATTCCATGAGTATAACTATGTCAGGATGGTGCTTGACTAGTCTGTGAGACAGATCTCCCAATTTTTACACAAGCCCCCAGATGTTAGTCAGAAGGACTTTGCAGGGTCAACAAGGCGAGGTTTGTCGTTGTTGCTTCTGGTGTCTAGGTCGATGCTGGGAGGTTGATCAGTTTTCATTCCTTTTCGTTTACTTTGTAGTTGAATACAAATGAGTGGCTTGCTAGGTTATTTCAGGGGGCATTTAAGAGTCGGTCACATTGCTATGGCTTTGGAGTCACATGTAGGCCAGGCCAGGTAAGGGCGGCAGATTTCCCCTCCTAAAGGACATTCGTGAATCAGTTGGGTTTTCACAGCAATCCACAATGGTTTCATGGTCATCATTAGACTTTCAATGCCAGATGTTTTATTGAATTCAAATTTCACCATCTGCATGGTGAGGGTCAACCCCAGGTCCCCAGAGCATTACCTTGGGTCTCTGGTTTACTAGTCCAGTGGAAATGCCACCTTGCCACAGCCTCCCTGCAATATGGAGGGTGTGGGTTTGGGTATGGGCGGAGGATGGACACTGGGGGACTTTGGACATGGCGGGGGGGGGATTGGACAGCGATGGGGGAGGGGGTGTTGTACATTGAGGTGTTGTTAGAAACTGAGGGGTGTCAGACACTGGGGACGGTGTCAGACATTATGGGGTTGGAGGGTTGGCAGTAGCTTTGTGGTAGTTGGGTCAGGGAGAATGGCGGTAGGGTCTGATCAGAGGGTTGGGATTCGGGTCGGATTAGGAAAAGTGCTAGAAGTGTCGAGCTTGATCGTGTCTGGGGGTTAGGGTTAGGATGACGATGGGGTGGGGGCATAGGGTGCTGGGGCGTGTGCCATGGATGTTGGAGGCCGGGTGATGTCGACTGGGTCGAGAGGCCAAGTCAAGGTGGGGGAATCCCATGTGGGTGGGTCTCTGGAGTAGGGAACACATGGGGAAAAGGTGCTTAGTTTGGGGGGACTGTGGGTATGAGTGGTGTGGAGGGGTTAGGAGTGTGGGGATGGTCCCATATGGAGACCGGTCTAGGTCTTTAAAACAGTTATGCTGAAGTTAGAAGTGTTTCTATTTCTTTTAACTTTTTCAGAGTAATTATTGGTGTATCTTTGGCAGAACATCATTACAGTGTGAATGTAAGCCTACTTGTGACTAATAAATAAACTTTTTTAAAAAATTGCTTTGTCAGATGGTTCCCAGCTCAATGCAATTGTCTCGGGGGAGTTAGCACTTCTGGACAGTTGATGAGAAAACCCTTACTTGGAGACTTTCAAGCATTCCCAGCATGCTTTGGGGTAATCCCCAAATCCAACAGCCAGGAAATGGTGCTGAATTTCCTCAGTCTGCATATTTATTGGAGACTTTAGCTCACTTCTTCAAGTAGCATTCAATTTCACATAATCATATCAAGTATACATTTCATGTGCTATGGCTTCATTTTTGGGCCTTAAATAAATGAGCAATGCAATCTGGTGAATTACTTTGTTCAATATATCATGCTTCAGAATCTTTAACTTGATATTGGGCCCGATTTTATCATCGCGTTGCGCCCGTTTTCGGGCGCGAAAACTTGGTAAAATCGGGCGTGAGGCGAGTAGTGTGATCTGCATCCACCTCTGTGCCAGTTCCCCCTTTACCAAGGCCTGAAAATGGCCATGATCGGGACTGCTCTCTGCTTGACATTGGTGGGGAGGGGGGGGGGGGGGGGGGGGGGGGGGGGCGGTCGGGGGTGGGGGGGGGGAGTAGGTCCGACGGCTCTCTGCTTCAGATCGGTAGGGAGGGGGGGGGGTCTGCCGCCACTTTGCCTGAGATCAGTGATGAGGAAGGGAGGGTCATTTGCCACTCTGCCTGTGATCAGTGAGGGGGAAGGGGGGGAGTCCGCTGCTACTCTGCCTGTGATCAGTGAGGGGGAAGGGGGAAGGAGCTCTCGATTGGTCTGGGTGCGGGGGGGTGGGGGAGAAAGGAGTCAGTAATGTTGTGGGGATGGGGCAATGTCTGTGGGGGCTAGGGGGAAGCGTTACCCGGCCCGGGAGGGATATGGCAGGGGAGCCGCATTCTATCATTTTTTTTCTGTGCATGCGCAGTTGGAGGCGCCGATGGGAGCTACAGGGTTTTGTGCGCATTAAACCCCATCCACAGACTTCTGCAATGCGATTCAGAATCGCTGATTTTTTTTCAGGCAGAGTGCATATGGGGGTGCCTGAGAACAGGTTAAAAGTCAGACCTGAAACACTCCCAGTTTCAAGTCCGCCCAGCACTTAGAATCAAAATGGTAAAATAGGACCCATTGTCTCTGCACTTCAACATAAACACCAGTAACTAGGAATACAAGAACATTGTTTCTATGGCAATGGCCTTTTTATATTTTTGATTAAAACTGTGAATGTATTTAATTAAATTCTATGTAATATATTGACCTACAAATATTCATAATTTAAAATATGCTGTTTAAAACATTAACTTTTAGCTGTAAATGCAACTGAGATAGCAAAATATTATTTCTGATGTTTCCTTAAAAACAATGCTCTTTAGCTTTCCAATAATATTCAGAAGTTTATAATTAAGTCACATATATAATAAGACTAGATGGCCTAATGGTTTTATTACTAGATATTAATCCAGAAACTCAGCTAATGTTCTGGGGACCCGGGTTCGAATCCCCCAGGGCGAATGGTGGAATTTGAATTCAATAAAAAAAATCTGGAATTAAGAACCTACTGATGACCATGAAATGATTGTCGGAAAAACCCATCTGGTTCACTAATGTCCTTAGGGAAGGAAATCTGCCATCCTTACCTGGTCTGGCCTACATGTGACTCCAGAGCCACAGCAATGTGGTTGACTCTCAACTGCCCTCCATGGGCAAATAGGAATGGGCAATAACTGCTGGCCAGCCAACGATGCACATGTCCCATGAATGAAAGAAAAACTTGCTGACACTTCTCCAAATTAAATGGTTGGAATGCTGGGTAGCAAATTCTCCAACTTCACTGCAGTGGGAACATGGCGTGAATGGCCGGTAAAATCACGCCTAATTAGTTTTTTGAGTTAGAGTTTTGTCCATAGTATTTTCTGGATTGCAATTCGTAATCTGCCCATGCTCATGCCTGTTTAGATGAAGGTAGGCTGTATGCAACTTTAATGCTGATTGTAGCATTAGACCATGCTGCTGCTCGCTATGTAACACTTCCCCAACACTTCCTCCTACCCCTCCCTGATCCATAACCCACATCGAACCTCAAGTCAATATTTCCAGGACAGTCAATGTTCTCATCCTTTTCCCTGACCTCCCTTCCGTAGCTCCCCACCTTATAATTCCCCAATCCATAACAGCTCACTTTTTCCTCATTCCCAAGATCCATAACTGGCTGCTCTGATAGGTCTATCATTTGGTCCTGTTCCTGCACCACTGAACTTATTTTTTACCTACATTGACTCTAATTTTCTCCCCTTGTCCAGTCTCTCTCCACCTACATCCATGACTCTTCTGATGCCCTCCTTCTCTTTTAAATGTTTCATAAGTCCTGGTCCTAATCTTCTCTTCTTTATCATGGATGTCCAATCTCTCTGCACCTTCATCCCCATCTGAGGGCTTTCTACTTCTTCCTTGAATGGTTCTCATTCATCATCAACCTCCTCTGCCTGGCTGAACTTGTTCTCACATTGAACAATTTCTCTTTTAAGTCATCTCACTTCCTCCAAATAAAACATATGGTTTGTGCTTACTTACGACTCCTAGATGTGTGTGTCTTTTTCTCAGGTGTCTGTAATGTTCCTTATTCCAATTTTACTCAGGCCCTCTACTTCAACTCTTTTTCTGGTATAATGATGACTCTCATGTATTGTTCTCACCCTGAATTGGGAAACTTCATCAATTTTGCTTCCAATTTCCACCATTCGCGCAGTTTCACATTGTTCATCTCCAATGCTTTACTTCCCCCCCTTAACTTTTTTGTCTCCGTTCTAAGCCCACCGACTCCAACAGCTACCTTGACCAACACTACTGACATCCTACACCTTCTAAGGACCCATTCCATTTTCCCAGTCCCTCTGACTTCATCATATCTGTTCTGATGATGCAACCATCCACACTAATGTTTCTAAGATATCCTGAACTGAGGATTCTTTCCCACTTTGATTAGCACTTTCAATAGCCAATTGAGGACCCTGCCCACTTTCCCCACTTCTGCTCCCACCCCTTCCCATTTGTCACAGAATCAAAGCAAGGTTCCCCCTGTCCTGACTTTCCACCTCACCAACTTCTGAATCCAATGGCTCATTTTCCCTAATTTCTACCACCTTTGCAGTGATGACACCAGGAAACATATCTACCCCACCCCTCATGGTTCAGCATTCTGAAGGAACCTTCCTCCCCTTAATACTCTGGTCATCTCCTCAATGCTAAATAGCTAGGAACTGCTTAGCTATGTGTGTATGTATAAGTATTCCAGGAGGTCATGTTTTGCATCTGCACCACACATTGAAGTGACATGTATATGGACAGTTCAATCTGGTTTCTCTTTTGATCCAGACAGCATGGATAACTTAAACATAAAGGGCAGGATTTTCCAGCCGCGCTCACCCCGAGACCGGAAATTCCCGCCCGAGATCAACGGACCTTTAGATAGTCCGCCGAATTTTCTGTTCCGCCCACTATGATTCTTGTGGCGGGGCAAAGTGGGAAAATTCCACCCAAAGAGTTCCTGATCTTTACAGACTGAAAGTGTGATCGTTAACAGTGTCTTGGAGCCAAAAAAGTAACAAGAACCCAAAGCACTAGGATTCAGAATTAACCACCAGTGCTGATCCTTGTGTGGAAAGAAAAATACATGGCTACTATAAATCTGAAATAGAAATAGAAACTGCTGGAAACACTCAGCAGAGCAAGCCTCCTCTGAGCAGGGAGTAACAGTGTTAATATTTCAGGTCATTGAATGACCACCAACCTGAAATGTTGGGGTAGAATGTTGTCTTAGGCAATGGTGGCCTACAGGCTATGCTTCCTACATGGCATTCAGTTCCATTTAACCAAGTTGAATAACAGATGGGGTGTACAAGGGATGGCCAAAATCAAACAACCCTACTTTCACTACTACTGTAGACAAATTTTCACTAATTTAATGCTGTTTCTCACTCCAAGGAACCTGCCTGAAATGCTTTTTCTGTTTTTAATTTCTTGAATTATTTGTCAAGCTAAGTTAAGGCATTGATTGAAGGTGTCCATTGTGATGCGTGACATGAGCTACTGTTCAGTCAGTAACACTCTGGCTGCTCAGTTTGTTGGGTTAAGTCCCACTCTTGGGCTTGAGAACAGAAAGATGGGCTTGAGCCTCCCCAGTGCAGCACTGAGAGGATGCTGCATCCAGGATGAAAGGTTAAACCAGGACCTTTCCTGCCCTCTCAGGTGAACATAAAAGTCCTCCTGGCCAAAGAAGAGCAGGGGAATTATCCCCGGTGTTCTGGTTTTCCCCTCAAATTAACATTGCAAAAGTAAAATCATCTGATTATTATTCTAATGCTGTTGTTTGCTTGGTGCAAATTGACTGCCATGTTTCCTACATTACAACAGTGGCTTCACTTCAAGAATACTACTGAGCTGATAAAATGTTGCTTATAGAATCTACAGTGCAGAAGGAAACCATTTGGCCCATTGAGCCTGCACCAAAAATCCCACCCAGGGCCCATCCCCGTAACCCCACATATTTAGAGTCCTAATTCTCCTGACACTAATGGGCAATTTATCATGGCCAATCAACCTAACCCGACATCTTTGGACTGTGGGAGGAAACCAGAGCCCCTGAAAGAAACCCACACAGACAGTCACCCGAGGCCGGAACTGAACCCACGTCCCTGGCGCTGTGAGGCAACAGTGCTAACCACTGTGCCACCTCGCCAGCCAATGAACAATGCCAATAAATGCAAGTCTTTCTTTTTATAAAAAGCAAATTTTGTCCAAGTTTTTGTTAGAATGAAATACTGTAATTTCCTTGAACATCTGTAAGAGCAGCTTTGCTGACTACACTCTTGTCCTCATGCCTGTTGGCTCCAAATCAAGAATTCAACTTCGAAACTAACGTAACAGTCTCTAAGGAGTGCAACATATGTCCAGACAGTGTACAGGACTCCATTAATGCCATAAATGTGTTAATTATGTAATCTCACCCAATTATAACTGTCTGTTAATAAGGTATAACACAACCTGCTTGTCACAATTGATTAGGTGACAAATTGAAATTGATTATCCTGCAGGCAATTAATTAGCATTTGGAACTGAGAGATTTACTGGCATTACTTAATTTGTATTGTTATGTTGTTATACATTAAAGAGCTTGGTACAAAATCAAACCGAGCACACATCATAAATCTTCTGATAATAAGAAGCTTTGTTTCCTTGTACATGCAATTAAATAAATTCAGACATTTTTCCATAAAATTTTCAATTGTTAGTTCACATGTTCAGTTCTGTTCATCTCCAGTGTTCTCTCTCAGACTCTGTACCTACAAGAACAAATGAGAATTTGGAGAAATCCATGATTCTCCTAGATGATCCTAAAAGGTCACAGGACACAATGATCGCACAAGTTAACCCAATCTAACATGTCTTGCTGCTCTCCCACGCAACACCTCATCAGAGCTTGATTTATTTTTGCATGAAGGGTTCTTCCTGTCAGCAATTTATACCGTTTGCCTCTTCTCTTGCAGGCAAGGTTGAACTCAAATTGTCCTGTGAAATTATCTTTTCATTTCTTCCCAGGTAGTTGGCCACTGCATGTTTGTTACCCAAAAGGCTCTTGAGCCTTCAGTACAGCAGGCAGGAAGCTTATAATCCTTAAAAGCAGGAAGTCTACGAGCCGACATATTGGAAAAGGCGAAAAGATTTATATGTGGTGCCCACAGCTGAACCGGGTCATAACTTTTTTTGTATTTGCAAGTAAGAGGCTTCATATCTATTGGAAGACCTCATAATAATATTGATTTCCCTGAGACAGCTGGAGCTGCACTTTGGAAAATCAGCAATGTAATTTTTAAAAATTTACTTGTCTGAATGCAGAGCTTCCTGACCTGATTTACAAAGAAATGGTGATAGCCACCATTCCAGTTATGATTGGAGGGGAGAGTTGACTGGTGGTGATTTAAGCTGAGGATCACCACACCTCAGGTGAAGGGCGGGGCTAAGAAAGGTGGTCCTTCATGAATAACCTCAGACAGTACAGGAATTGAACCGGCACTGTTGACTTCTCTCTGTATCACGAACCAGTCTTTCCGCAAACTGAGCTAACTAAATTCCCCCAACCATTATTGTTTCACTCCTCTAGTTATTGATTACTACTCTTCTTCCTCACTTACTTGATGGTTGCTAAGAGCATCGCAACAGCCCCAACCACACATCACCACCAGATCTGCCTCAAACTCATCCACTTTGTAGAAATGAGGCCCAAAGACCAACATGAGAGGGCCTCAGGCCTCATTATTCATTTGACCCTATGTGACCAAACTCACTCAGATTCCCAGGTCCCAGCATTAGGAAATCACTGTTCTTACAACTCATTCGTCCGTCCACTAACTTTGTGAGTGTTTCTTTTTACTTTCTCTGACCAGAACCGAAATAGTAATCTGGAAAAAGCCTTCCCAAATGCAACAATACTTTGAGCATAATAATCTCAAATTTCCCCCTGCTGGTTTTATTCATTCATGGAATAAGTATGTCTCCCCACCTTACTTTTCCCCACATAATACTTTGGATTTGTTTGTAATCCATATCAGATAGCCCTTCCCACCACCAAATGTTATTTCGGCCCTTCGGGTAAGTCCTTGCCTGGCTTATTATTCTCAGCTGTTTCTTCTCACTGTAGTTCTGCAAGTTTGACCAATTTTTCAGAGCATTTCTAAATCCATGTCATTAATGTGGTTTAGCAATAGTGCAGACAGAGCATTAATCTGTTCAGCACTGCACTGAGTAATTGTTGCCACCCAGATATTGTTAAATACACTTTTACCTTAAGCTTGTTCAACACTCCAGCACTTTATCAGAAGCTGCCAGGGTAAAGACTCCTTCTTAGAAGACAATGGGTGGAATTTTTCCAGAAATTAGCAAAGGATGATAAGTTGCCAACAACAAAGGTGGCTTTCTCTGCCATGTAGTGCAGCACTACTAAAAGATTTATAGGGGCAGGTCCTGCTATGTAACGCTGATGAGATAGCCTCTGATTCACCAGCCCTGCCAGAAACTTAGTCCTTTAAAGGCTAACATAGGGCAAATGAACTCCCCTCCCCTGCCACAACCCGACCCTCCCCCACTCCCCCTCAACATTCCCCACCAGCACTGCCCGTGAAAGTGCCTGACCACTGTCCCCTGGCACTTCCACCTGTCCCCAGTACTGCACCCTGCACTGCCTGGACATAGTGTCTGCACTGCCATTTGGCATTGTCCCTGCATTGCTGCAGCACTATCTGGTACTGTCCCCTCGCATTGCCAAGGCTGTGCAGAGAGATTGCCAGGGCTTGGGCATGAACCTCTTCCCCCCCCACCCCCCCCCAACCCCTCCCGCCCCCCGAACACTGCATTTACCTGAATGCCCCTGGGAGGTCTGCTTGCCAGGTGCATGCATTGGGAGACAAGTTAAGTTTTACATCATTTTGCTCTCACGTTAATAAGAACATAAGAAATAGGAGCAGGAGTAGGCCATCTAGCCCCTCGAGCCTGCCCCGCCATTCAATAAGATCATGGCTGATCTGACGTGGATCAGTACCACTTACCCGCCTGATCCCCATAACCCTTAATTCCCTTACCGATCAGGAATCCATCCATCCGCGCTTTAAACATATTCAGCGAGGTAGCCTCCACCACCTCAGTGGGCAGAGAATTCCAGAGATCCACCACCCTCTGGGAGAAGAAGTTCCTCCTCAACTCTGTTGACATGGATGGTTTTTCTGATGGTGCAGTGAATGATTCACTTGGGGTGGATGTGAAAAATATCAGCCATGATTGAATGGCAGAGCAGTTTCAGTGGACCGAATGGCCTAATTCTGCTCCATATGGCCATTCTGGTCTTATGGCCTCATAATGATATGGAAATTAATTCAAATAGCGGTCCCAACATTGAACAGTGCAAAACGTGCCCCACACTGACAAGGTGAGGGAACAATCGTGCCATGCATTTACATTAGTGTGAAATGCAATTTGAGAGTTCTCGTGGAATCTTCCGCTCCCATCACCATACCTGCGAAGCACAATTGCGAGCAGAAAATCCCGACCAATGTCTCAGTTGGGCTTTTTGAAGCCAGCTGTACCTAGTGCACAGAGTGTACAGGTATTGAATGAGTTTCCTGAATTTGTCTGTGGGGCAATGCAACAGGAGGCTGTGCTTCTCTGGACGGTTTGTCAAAGACTCTGCCCACTGTCTGCTGGGTCAAGTGGCCACAGTTTGCCTCAAGGTGGAAGTCACCACTGCCTCGCACTTCCTTGTTGCAAGTTTCTTGGTGGTGTGCTTCAGTTTTCCATGTCTCTCAGAATGCATTTCATAATTGCATCAAGCAGGTCACCAATGACTTCTGTGCCAGAGCTAATCACTGCATTACTTTCCCAATTAATGCAGTCTGAATCCGAAGTCTCTGGGCTGTTGTCCAGTGCCTGGCTTCCCTCATTTACGAGAGGTCATAGACTGCAGGCTTGGAGCTATTAGGACACTAGCATGAAAAGATTGTACAGCTGCTCCATGATCACTGCCACTGAACAGTACAGATCTGTGCCAGGTTTCCAAACAGCTGTCACAGTTCCTTTATTCCACACCAGTCAGCCATTCTCCTACTAATCACTCAACACAGTGTATCAGAGGATGACTGCAAGGAATCAAGATCCAACCACTCCCCATGTGGCTTATGACATTCCTCTGTAACCCCTGCCCACCCACAGTGATGAGGTACATTCAGATAAATGGGACCAACTGGAGGATCTTCAAACACATGATTGAGCTCCTACAGCAATAGCCTTGATACCTGTCGAAGTGAGAATGTAAAGCCGACTGCCATATGGAGTGGCGAAGGCAAATAGAATAGTTGCATATAAGGGGAAGTTAGACAACTATGTGAGGGAGTAAAGAATAGAAAGATTTGTTGTTCGGGTGAGATAAGTAAGGTGGGAGGAGGCTTGTGTAAAGAATAGACACCAGTATAGACCTGTTGGGCTAAAATATGTATGCCTGTGTTGTAAATATTATACAATTCTTTTTCTAAAGATTTGAAGGTTCACTTTAGTATAGTTCACACTTACTATGTGGT
The DNA here is from genome assembly GCF_964213995.1 of Mustelus asterias. NCBI lineage: Eukaryota > Metazoa > Chordata > Chondrichthyes > Carcharhiniformes > Triakidae > Mustelus > Mustelus asterias. Next base: position 118,999,167 of record NC_135804.1, on the reverse strand, counting down.
AGTCTGTTACATGATGTGGAGATGTCGGCGTTGGACTGGGGCAAACACAGTAAGAAGTCTCACAGCACCAGGTTAAAGTCCAACAGGCTTATTTGGTAGCACAAGCCACTAGCTTTCGGAGCGCTGCCCCTTCATCAGGTGAGTGGGAGTTCTGTTCACAAACAGGGCATAATAAAGACACAAACTCAATTTACAAAATAATGGTTGGAATGCGAGTCTTTATAGGTAATCAAGTCTTAAAGGTACAGACAATGTAAATGGAGAGAGGGTTAAGCACAGGATAAAGAGATGTGTATTGTCTCCAGTCAGGACAGTTAGTGAGATTTTGCAAGCCCGGGCAAGTCATGGGGGTTACAGATAGTGTGACATGAACCCAAGATCCTGGTTGAGGCCGTCCTTGTTTGCGGAACTTGGCTATCAGTCTCTGCTCAGCGACTCTGCATTGTCGTGTGTCGTGAAGGCTGCCTACATACACTTGCAACTCGGCCAACGTTGTCTACCTGATGCGCTGCAGGAAAGGATGTCCCGAGGCATGGTACATTGGGGAGACCATGCAGATGCTACGACAACGGACGAATGAACACCGCTCGACAATCACCAGGCAAGAGTGTTCTCTTCCTGTTGGGGAACACTTCAGCGGTCACGGGCATTCGGCCTCTAATCTTTGGGTAAGCGTTCTCCAAGGCGGCCTTCACGACACACGACAATGCAGAGTCGCTGAGCAGAGACTGATAGCCAAGTTCCGCACACATGAGGATGGCCTCAACCAGGATCTTGGGTTCATGTCACACTATCTGTAACCCCCACGACTTGCCTGGGTTTGCAAAGTCTCACTAACTGTCCCGGCTGGAGACAATACACATCTCTTTAACCTGTGCTTAATCCTCTCTCCACTCACATTGTCTGTACCTTTAAGACTTGATTACCTGTAAAGACTCGCATTCCAACCATTATTTTGTAAATTGAGTTTGTGTCTTTATATGCCCTGTTTGTAAACAGAACTCCCACTCACCTGATGAAGGGGCAGCGCTCCGAAAGCTAGTGGCTTGTGCTACCAAATAAACCTTTTGGACTTTAACCTGGTGTTGTGAGGCTTCTTACTGTAGTCTGTTACATGCAGGCTGCACAAGCATACAATCCAAAGAGAATTCCATGTGATGGGGGAACAGGAAGAGGACTTTCCCTCACCCGATGGAGGTAAGTGAAGGAGGTGCAGCAGAGGGAGGACCAGTGCAACATCTTGCACTGAGAGATACCAGGGGTAGATTTAATCATGCAGCATTTTGGCTGATCTGCCCATTACCTTCAAATATTCCATAATGGCTAGAATAATAAAAGCATTAACATATCTTATACGTGTACCTTTTGTCAATTTATTTTTACTATTCTGGCTGTTACTGTGAAGTACTCTCTGAGTCGCTGATGGAAAACTGTTGTTGGACAAGTGGGGATCCTTGAGATATTCACAACCAATATTCTTTATGAATGGAGAACTGTGTAAAGACTCAAGTCAGAGACAAGAGCAGCTTGGCTTCTGCTAAGTAGTCTGGTCCAGTTGGCTTCTTGGTATCGGGGTTTAAAGTGACTGATGGGAGGGCCAAGTCAGGGAACAGAGGTGCTACCATCCTGAAGGGCAACTTGCCAACCGGTTATCACTTCCAGTAATTTCCGGCAGAGCAGAAGATGAGTGATATTTATAAAGCCCAATTCCATATTGTCCACCAGCCTATCCAGTGAAGAGCAGATTTTGGAGTCCGTAGTCTGAATGTTCCAATAAAACTCACAAAAGCTGGTAACACAGACTGCTGATGTTAAGGGCTGCCCACAGTGTAGAAGAGCTAACAATATTCTCTGTGAAAACCTGCAACAGGGCACCACAAAGTGGAACTGGATACCTCCAAATTTTCAGACAAGGTGTGCCAACTCTTTGACCAGTTCACCAATACAAAGTTATAATAATGCACGCCACAGACTTCGTCAGGAACACAGAGGGTATCTATTAATAAGAAAAAAAACTGTACAGAGGCTGGCAGCCACCCTCCCCCCCCCCCCTCCACCCCCCCCCCCCCCCCCGCCCCGCCCTCCCCAGCTGCCTTCTAGATGTCTTCTGCCCAAGGTAGGACTGCACCCCTGGGGTAATTACCCACTCACAGTCCCAATTGGTCCCTCAAACCAGGTGACCTTCTGCTGTGCTGCCCTTAAAGGGCAATCACCACAAAAGTACAAATGCATTGTTTGCTGACAGGTACATCCAGACTTCAAATAAACTTTGGGAGTCAGTCCTTCCCTATTGGGTTGGCTTGCCTGTCACCAATGTTGCAGCCTAGTATAAAATCATCTGAGCATCACATTCATAATATTAAATGGATGATGCACCAGATAACATTTCTCATTATGTGTGAACAGGCAATTAATACTTCTGTGCAACGATAACACTTCAGTTTAATGTACTATATACTGCACTGTGTTCTAGATAGTAGGTCCCAACAATTACAATTGGTGCCACTATGCCATAAATTGCCCTTCAGAAGTTGGAAGTTTGCATTATGCACCAGAAGAATTTATTATATGCAATGATAAGGCAGAAGTGAAACATCCCACTCTAAGGAATCTTTCTAAATATGTGCATATCAAATATGAAATTCAGTGCCTTTCTCAGTTTGAACATGTAAGAAGGCAACCATTTATCTAAATATTTTATATTTATTTTATAAGTTTATTTTATATTTACTCATCAGATTAAGGTATCACATTATCTGCAGCAGATCCTCAAGGACAGGTGGTTGACCTTCAGTAGTATTGTGCCAATAATTAGTTTGAACATCCGTGTGAAGATTGCCGTCTGTTTCCCTCACTTTAGTATTTTCCCTGTTTCTTCTTTCCAACAAATAAATGCTGTTCAATTTAAAGCCAGTGTTCTGTTGTAATTCTGTTGGAAAATGAATTTCGATAACTTGGTTTCATTTCACTCACATGCCGCTGCCCAACTTGAAATCATGCTCCCAATTTTATGGACTAGTGCTGGAGAAAGAAATATGTTCTGATCCTAACATTCTTGCTCCTCAGTCCCCTATAGGCTCCAATTCATTATCATTTAAAATTAATCTCCGCACTGTATTCCCAATAACATAGTCCAATTTGTACTAAGATTTATGGAGATATTTTGGTAATAATGTTTTAATTAGTACTGGCAGAAACTCATGTTTTAAATATCTCCAGTGATTCATAAGCTGCTGGTTCTCCAAAGCTGAATGATTCATGGAAGAATTCTCTTTACTCAACGTTGGTTTGGGTCAGAGTAGAATCTAGATTGTAAAAGCATTGTCCTGTTGGCTTTACCCGTGAATGACAATGGTTTACTTTGAATGATTGGAAACTGTTAAGGTTATTTGCTTACTGCATAAGTTAGGTTATCACAGAAGTCAGTATCACAGGTAACTGTTTGCAAGGTTCAAATTTTAAGGATCCTTAGTTCTCCTCTGAGGGACCAGATGAAAAGAAGTAATATAAAAAATATTTTCCTATCCTTGCATAAACATGTTATTTTGTATTGGAGACCATGAGACTATGTTGTCTTGGAGACTATATTCTGCACCCTCTGCTTTCCTTCTCCCTTATGTACTCTATGAATGGTATGTTTTGTCTGTATCACGCGCCAGAAATAATCCCTTTCACTGTATTCTAATATGTGTGACAATAAGAAATCAAATCAAAATGGCATGGTTTTAACATGTGATGCTGGCAAAAAGCTACATGTAAAGAGCACTTGGTCAATGACCATTCCATACATTATAAATGGAAAAAATGCACACATTCAGCCCCCGAGATTAAATGAACATTCTTCCCAGTGAGGAGCAAAATTATTTTGTTCACTCAGACCAGATTGGATAAAACATATTTTACTGCAGCCAGTAGAAGAAAATTAGCTTGCTTTCGCCAAGTATGAAGAAATCTATAGGTAGGTGAGCCTACATCTTTCCTCAGATACTCCTATCTCTAAGGTTTGGCCTGACCTCATCAGAGTGGAAAAAATAGTTAAAGTTCACAAGACTTCTTGTTATTAGTTTATTGCAATATCAAAATACATCAGTACCCTGCTTCCTGTAGGTGAGATCAGTACTTACAAATGTTATTTACCATCGGTAGCTTAGAACATGTTCATATCCTGTTCCCTTTGAAGTTAAATCAGTGAAATACTCATACTGTTCCCGTAACTTCTGAGCTGCATTCACACTGTTAATCTTTGATGCTACTGAAAAATTGCTACTTCTGTTGCTGCTGTCCCTTCAGCTAAACTGTCCAATTTCAGCTCCTCCATTTCCCTGAGTAAACTTATCTTCTGAGAAGCTCCATACTGTGCAGTGCTGCAACTGCTGTCTGTTACTCCCTTTACTGCTGTCTGTCACTGCAAAACACAGATTCCTTAACACTGTCAGAAAATTGCACCAGTGCCAATGGATTACCTGACTGCAAACTCCTTCCTAAATCAGTCCCTTCGTACACATTGTAACAATCTCATATCCATGTTCATGAATAGTCCATTAAGAAATGAAGGTGTTTGATGGGGAAGATCCATATCAGTTAGGTTTCAGTCTAATCAAAAAGCTGTCTGGGATTAGCGTTTCCATGGAATGGTGGGAGCATATTCAGCCATAATGGGAGGAATTTTCCCATCTTGCTTGCCACAGAAATTGTAGCAGGCGGGGGCAGACCATGCAAAGGTCCGTTGATGTCTGGCAGGATTTTCTGCTTTTGGGGCGAACGCAGCCAGAAAGTCCTGCCTATTGGTTCCAAATCTGTGGGTATTATTTAAAGTGCTGTAGCTGGGCCACAGGAGTTCAATGGTCAAGACAAAGCATTTAATTGAATTTGATTTGATTGTTTATTGTTACATGTAAGAGTATACAGTGAAAAGTATTGTTTTCTGTGTGCTATCCAGTCAAGGAAAGGAGAGAGTACAGAATATAATGTTACAGTCATAGTTAGGGTGTAGAGAAAGATCAACTTAATATAAGGGATGTCCATTCAAAAGTCTGATGGCAGCAGGGAAGAAGCTGTTTTTGAATTGTTTGGTATGTGATCTCAAACTTTTGTACCTTTTTCCCAAAAGAAGAAGGCGGAAGAGAGTGAGCCCGAGGTGCATGGCGTCCTTGATTATGCTGGCTGCTTTTCCAAGACATCGGGAAGTGCAGACAGTGTCAATGAATGGGAAGCTGGTTTGCCTAATGGACTGGGCTACATTCACAACTCTTTGTAGTTTCTTGTGGTCTTGATCAGAGCAGGAGCCATATCAAGCTGTGTTGCACCTGTGAAGGATGCTTTCTATGGTGCATCTGTAAAGGTTGGTGAGAGTTATCGTGGACATGCCAAATTTCTTTTGCCTCCTGAGGAAGTAGAGGCATTGGTGGGCTTTCTCAATTATAGCGTCAGCAGGGAGGGGCCAGGACAGGTTGTTGGTGATCTGGACATGTAGGGCGGCACGGTAACGCAGTGGTTAGCACTGCTGCTTCACAGCTCCAGGGACCTGGGTTCGATTCCCGGCTTGGGTCACTGTCTGTGTGGAGTTTGCACATTCTCCTCGTGTCTGCGTGGGTTTCCTCCGTGTGCTCCAGTTTCCTCCCACAGTCCAAAGATGTGCGGGTTAGGTTGATTGGCCAGGTTAAAAAAAAAATTGCCCCTTCGTGTCCTGAGATGCGAAGGTTAGAGGGATTAGTGGGTAAATATGTGGGGGTAGGGCCTGGGTGGGATTGTGGTCGGTGCAGACTCGATGGGCCGAATGGCCTCCTTCTGCACTGTAGGGTTTCTATGACTTCTAAACTTGAAGCTCTCGACCATTTCCACTTCGTCCCCATTGATGAAGATAGGGACATGTTCTCCACTACACTTCCTGAAGTCAATGACTCTCTCCTTCGTTTTGCTGACATTGAGGGAGATATTATTGTTGTTGCAGCAATTCACCAGATTAACTAAATTGATGTATAACAACTTTGTGGTTTGATGGCCTCATTAGCTGTCTCTTGATTAGCATATTGAAAATGCCACTCATTGGGCCCTATTTTACTATTTTGATTCTAAGTGCTGGGTGGACTTGAAACTGGGAGTATTTCAGATCCGACTTTTAGACTCATTCTGAGGCACTGCCATACACACTGTACCTGCAAAAATTTCAGCGATTCTGAGTCGGACTGCGCAAGCCTGTGGGTGGGGCTTAACGCACCCAAAATCCTGCAGCTCTGATCAGTGCCTCCAACTGCGCACGCGCAGAAAAAAAAATGATAGAATGCTGCTCCCCTGCCACATCCCTTCTGGGCCGGACAATTCCCCCCCGTGGCCCCCACAGACATTGCACCATCCCCCCCAATATTACTGACCCCCTTATCCTCTCACCCCCTCCGCCACCCAGACTGATTGCGAGCCTCTCCCCCTTTCACCCTACCGATCTCAGGCAGAATAGCGGTGGACCCCCCTTCCCCCTCACTGATCTCAGACAGAGCGGCAGTGAACCCCCCCCCCGCCCCCTACCCCTCACTGATCTCTGGCAGGGTAGCAGCGGACACCCCCTCCCCTCCACCGATCTCAAGCAGAGAGCCGTTGGACGCTAGGTACCTACCTCCTCACTAACTGCAGTGCCTAAATTGGACTTTTGATGAGCGTGTCTGTTTTGCGCCAATTCTGGATTGGCGAAAGCTTTGGTAAAGGGGGAAGTGCCGGCAAGTTTGGGCGTGCAGCCCATTAAGTCAATTTAAATACATGTAAATACATTTAAATGGCTGTCGTGCCTGTCTCAGGCGCAATCCCGATCGCATCCATTTTCAGGCCTTGGTAAAGAGGGAACAGGCGTGGAGGCAAGCGCGGATTGCCGCACGCCCGACTTTACCAAGTTTCCGCACCCGAAAAGGGTGCAACTTGATGGTAAAATCGGGCCCATTGCGTCTCTGTCATGTTTTTAGTATTCTGTCGAATGCTGGGAGGCAAAGTTTGATAATTGTCAACTGCAAATGGCCTGCTTTTGAGATTTTAAATGTCGGCTTCTTTTAAGTTGAATGCATTTTTGCTGAAGGACTGGCTACAGGACTCGACCGTCAAGACTGATGTCTTATTCCTCAATGTACTTTTCGCTTTTGATCCACTTCTCCAATTTCTTGCTGAGCCAAGACCTCACACATTAACTTTCACTGTCAGCTTTTAAAGTTGAATGCGCTCTTGCTGAAGAATCAGTTACGTATACGAACTCCTCATGTTTTCATGCAAGGATCCTGGAAGGTAGATTTACAGCAGCAGGACATCTCTGAATTGTGAAATGAAATATCATCATATTTGCCAACTCATTTCCGTATTTACTGGATGGTGTGAAGACAAAGGGTAATAATTTTACAAAATAATGCTGGGGCTAATAGCCATGAGCACTGATATGTCTGATTTTGAATAGAAAAAATGCCAATATCAAAGTACACGTGGGAATCTGGAAAAATGGACACTCAAATTATGGATTATAAAAAACTTTGAAGCAACAAGCCCTGTTTACTTGGTATATTTTGCACCTTAAAACATGGAGCACAGACCCTTCTAAAATTCTTCACGAGAGATGCTTTGATGCCCAATTACAAAGGGTTGATTGGAATGAAGATATTATAATTATCATCTTCTTCCCATCCAATGCTCCATTACCTGGTTAAAACCTCTAAAACCTCAAGCCTCTACTCTTCAATCCTTCAACAAAGGCATAACCAAAACCATCAAAATCCACCTTCAGAAGCATCTACCACACTCTATCATTCCAACCTGTGAATAGTTATGAATTCAGCAACTCGGGTAGTTGAGTTCAGTTTTAATGACACAGTGTATGCCCAAATAGATGATGTCCTCAGATCCCCTTTAGGCTTAGCTCTCGCCAACACCTATGTCGTTTTCCATGAGAAATGCATCTTCAATGGAATGGCCCTTAATTTCCTACCCTTGCACATTTCCAATATGTGGACTTGCCGGTGTTGGGCTGGGATGGGCACAGTAAGAAGTCTCACAACACCAGGTATATCGACACAGAACTTCAAACTGGTGTTGTGAGACTTCTTACTGTGCCCATCCCAGTCCAACATGGTATCTCCACATCATGGCTACCATCGACGCCACAAACCGTCGGCTCAAAGTGGAGAGGATCTCCAAGAAGATTGCGCATATTGACACAGAGTTTAATCTGGTGTTGTGAGACTTCTTACATTTCCAATATGTAGACAATATGCTTACTGTACTTGAATCTGCAACTGCCTGTAAGAACTTACTTATATACCTTAACAGGCTCCCTTCTGAGCTCAAATTCACCTTTGAATGGAGCAATGAAATGCACTTCTTTTTTCTAGACTTGCTGGTTGAGAAACCTGCCAATGGATTCTCCAGTACTATCTGTTGCAGGTCCACCTTTGGCTGGTCAATGTATGCATTGGAATGCTTCAAGTTAAATATGCTATGAGATTGGCCTTATTGGTAACCCTGTTAATAGGACCCAAGCCATTTATTCGCCATGCAAGCTTAATGCTGAAATAGGGTGCCTCAAAGCTGTCCTGTGGGATAATGACTACCCTGATCAGTAATTTCACGCTGTTACAATGCAATAGCAACAGTTGTGGTATTTGCAACTAACAGGATGCTGCAGTCAAGCCAAAAGATGTTCTGTCTATCATACAAATGAGTATCGTGGCATGAATTTTAGTTCTTGTGTGATGCTAGGCATAGACTATACGTCCCAAACAATGGCGGATTGTATAAAAAGCGCGTCCCTTTGGCTATTTTTAACAGGCAAAGAACTGACTATATTCAACCAGCCTATTCTTGCATATTTTAGAATATGGTATCCAACATTAGATATGACTCTGTGATTGGACAACAATTATTAAACAAACCCTGTTGTGCTTACAATTACACTGTCAACCAGTTGATGATTGTCAGTCGAGTTCAGTGAGGTTCAAATATATGTGCGAGAAGCTACGTACATTCAAACTGAGGGCTGTGTCCATTGAAGACAGAAAGAACATATTCACGCATTGTGCCTTTTTCAACAAAGAAAGGCGTGGGGGCCAGCCACTCAAGCCAAAAAGACATTCTGTCTACCACACAAATGAATTATGTTAAATGAACTTCAGTGCCAGTATAATGCCAGGTTTGTAGGCTGTATATCCCAATGACTGGCAGAACATATCAAACAGCATGTCCCTTTGGCTGTTTGATTGCCAATCAATCAGTACCCTCTTCTCATGTAGGATAAATTGTTGTTCCCTTTCAGATTTGGTATTCTTATGAATCTGTCCTGATAAGTACAAGATGAAAAATGTTGACGGCAAGTCTTGTATTTTCAGCAATAAAATAAGTGCACTGTCAGTATCTGGGCTGGTGGCTTCAGTGTAAGATTGGGAGACTTTGGGGGGAATTTTCCCATTCTGCCCACCACAGGAATCATAGCAGACGGGGGGTGGTGGGGGGGACGAACCATGCAAAGGTCCGTTGACCTTGGGTGGGATTTTCTGATTTTTGGGCAGAGCACGGCCGGAAAGTCTCACCCTTTGTCTCTTCATTTTCATTGACTTCTTTCTCTTCCTTCACTGACAGGGCAAATTTTAGTTCTTGACCATCTAAAATGAAAATGGGTTGTGGTAAGCGGCAAGAGTAAGAAGCGTAAGAAGTGTATTTGTCGTCCTCTTGTCCTCTTGTTCATTGCTTCTGTCTTCTCTTCTGTGTCACCTCATTTGGCAATAAAGTCTGCCAGTTAATGAGGTGTAATATGTTTGGTTGATCTGTTTGTCATGTCTGAATGACTGTCTGCATATGCGAGCTATGAGATGTTGGTGCAAGACTTGTTGCAGTGCTAAGTGTGTGAGTGTGAAAAAAGACATCTGAATGGTAGGTTTGGGTTCCGACTGATTGGGATTTTGGTAGCCAGGTGACGGTGTTTTAATAAATTCAGAAATGGATGAGCCATATGGTGGTCGAATGTATCATTTAAAGATGAAATCCCCGACCTTGAAAGGATTATTGAGGACATTGAGGGATTATTAAGCTTTGTCTTGCAGTGCATCCAGACTTTTTTAGGAACAGGTCTCGGATTGACTTCTGTATTTACTCCCACTGCCTCCTGAGCATCTGTCTGAAGGACCTCTTGTTTTTTTTTATTTATTAGTCACAAGTAAGGCTTACGTTAATACTACAATGAAGTTACTGTGAAATTCCTCTGATTGCCACAGTCCAGCGCCTGTTCGGGTTGTTCCCTGCAAATATGGTATGTCTCTCTCTCATTCCACTGCACAGAATTGTTACGGCGCAGAAAGTGGCCATTCAGCCCATCATATTTGCATTGAATCTCCAAATGTGCATTATGACTCAGTGCCATTCTCTTTTTCCTGTGCCCCTGCCAATTGGGGAGCATTTGCTCCAAAATAAGCAGAGTGACGCAGTGGGTGGGAATAATGGTGAGGAAGCTGTCGGTCCCAAAGGCGACTTCCTCTGCTGTATTGTTCGGCACACAGCCAAAAACAAAATGTAGGAGCGATGGCATTATGCTGGCAGGGTAGGCTCTCAAAAAGCTCCCCCATCAGCAACAGCATTTTAAAAAGATTAGCGCACCATTTTTAAAGGACGGTATACCGCTCTGGCACTGCCCAGGCATAGCCAACAGTTCATTGTCAGGATTCCTGTAATGTCATTGGCAAGGGACGAGAACAATTTGGGATGGAAAATCCCACTGGTGTAAGCCATGTTTTGGGACTCCTGCAGTTTTCCCATTCCTGCAGCTGATCCCACCCCCCAAAAATAGGAGTGCAAACCCCCCCCCCCCCCCGCCCCATTGTTTCTGCTCAAATAATCATCTAATGGCTCAATTGAACTTGCCTCCACCGCACTTCCAGGCAGTGCATTCCAGACCTGTACAACTCGTGTGAATAAGTTTTTTCTCGCATCACATTTGCTTCTTTAGTATATCACTTTATATACGTGCCCTCTCATTCTTAATCCTTTTCTAAACTGCAACAATTTCTCCCCATCTACTGTCTAGCACCCCCTTGATCTTGAACATCTCTATCCTTTTAACCTTACATTCTCAACATTTCAAATCTATCTTTGTAATTGAAGTTTCTCATCCCTTGAACTATCCTTGTAAACCTCTTCTGAATTCTCTCCAATGCATTCACATTCTACCTATAGTCTAGCACCCACAACTGTTCACAATATTCCAGCTGAGTTCTAACTAGTGTCTTGTATGATTTCAGCATAACCTCCTTGATCTTGTACTCTATGCCCCTATTAATAATATGCTTTATTAATTGCTCTCTCCATATCTTCTGCCACTTTTAATGATCTATACACCCAGGTCCCCCTGTTCCAACACCTCTTTAAATAATTTCCCCCCTTATTTTATATTTTCTCTCCATGTTCTTCCTACCAAATGCATCACCTCACACCTCTCTGCATTGACATTCATTTGCCCCATATCTGCCCACTCCACCAACCTGTCCATGTCCTTTTGAGTGAATACACTGTTCTTCTCACAGTTTACAATACTTCCAAGTTTTGTGTCATCTGCAAGCTTTGAAATTGTCCCCTGCACACCTGATATATATCAAGATCAAGACCATTAATATATATTAGGAAAAACTAAGGGTCCCAAAACTGATCCCTGGGAACTCCACTACAAACCTTCCTGAAGCCCAAAAAACCACTGGTCTTTGCTTCCTATTATTTAGTCAATTTTGTATCCATGTTACTACTGTTCTTCTTATTCCATGAGCTATAACTTTTCTCATAAACCTGTTGTGTGGCATTCTATTGAATGCCTTCTGAAAGTCCATAAACACTACAGCAACAGCATTACCCTCATTTCTGTGACAGTTTCCTCATCTGTCACCATAACATGGGAAGTATCTGTCACCTCAGATAAGATGGATGCAAGGTATTCATTTAATATCTCAGCCACGGTCCCAAGCCTCCAAGTTGAAATTCCCTTTGAGGTTCTTATTCAGTGCTCCTCTTTTTGCCATCCTCTCAACTTAGAGTGGAACCTTCTGGCCCTGTCCACCACCGAGGATCATCTAGTCCTGCCAAAAGTCAATGAATGTTTGCCTGGGGTCGTGAAATCTACCACATTGGGTCCTGCCCCAACGGAGACAGAAAATCCCGGCCTCCAAAGAGGAGGAAATTGAACCTTGGACAGACAGTAAAGTGGGTTTTTCACCAATCCTCCAACAAAGTTATAATGACTGCGTCCAAGGTCTGAGAAAACTCCCACTGTGCCCATGTTTCCAGTGCTTTTATCTACTGAAGTGCTTATGTGTCATGGGTGCATGTTTATGCTTTGTGGGATCTCAGATCTGGTCTTGTGTTTACTTTATAATTACAGTAATCATTTTATGTTCATTAAGTGGATATTTACTGTGAGAAAGTCATTCTGTGTGGCAAAGGTTATCATTCACTGTTTAATAGGTAGAAATTATTGATGTTGTAATTATAGATGTGTCATTGTGATTGCAGCGAATTATAAAGTGATTGTTAAATTTAGTCCAAAACATTTTATCAAATCCTTATGTATTAATACCAATAAAGTCTTACATCACAAAAAATGAATTCAAATAACATACACAGCCAAAAAATACGACAAGTACAATGTGTTTTCCATTGAAAAAATGGCACTTGTGTTCTTGAGCATTAAGAGTTTATGATTTCTTGAAACCTACTAGACAGTATCACAGTGGCTGAACAAAGATCATACTAGTTCTTTTGCTCAAGTTGTCAGTTTATTAATCTTAGTAATTCCTTTGAGAACAGCAGAATCTGGAGGTGGGTTGGAAATCAGTAAATTTCACTGGACCTTGAGCTGCAAAATACATTTGAGGTTTGGATTGCCTTGAGATAATTGCTGTTTCAGAATAATATAAATTCAATGCAGCATTGCGAGTTTGAAATTATACCTTTTAACTGCTATGCACAATAAAACTTTAGAAGGAATAATAACATGATTGTTTTATAGCCAGTGGAACTGGCTCCAGCAGTAGTAATTGGACAAGGTAGAGAACTGATTAACAAGCAATATTAAACTTGCAATCTCCCCGTTCATAATATGCTCCACAAAAAATCTTGTGCCCTGTACTCAATTTCCTGTTAGTATTTTTCCCCCTGCGTGGAACGGGTGATGGCTTTACTCGCAATTGAAAATCCATGTTAAGGAGGGCAAATTTTGATTTTCCCAGGGTTTTCTAAATGTTTCTGCCCATCTAATCTATTCCTTTTAAAGTGGATGCCGAATTTATGCAAGATCATCGCCATGTCTGAGAAGAAAGCTCTTAAAGGTACATTTTTATCAACTTCCATCCTGCACCTATCACGGAGAATGCATAAGAAAAAAATAAAGATCTGATAAGCTACAGCAGCACCAATGAATTAGCCGTTGTGCCAGCAATTTTCTGTACTTCCAGATTCATCAATGTCAGTCTGTTGTAACTGGGCAGAGTTACCTCTGCATTCTACCGATTGCAAAATAAGAAAAAAACAGAGCTGTGTCAACTGCTAAAATTAGGCTTGCAACCAAATAACCCCCTCCGGCAAAGGTCAATCTGAATAAATATTAAAAAGAAACATTTTCAGATTACTCGTAGCTGTATATGGGATATATGGGACATCAGAATGCCACCACTCACTTGACACAAATATGTTTGTGGAGCACCAATGGGGGCTATTGACCAAGGGGTAAGACCCTGCCTCGTGAAGGCTGAACACTAGCTCTGCTTCTTGCAAGACAATGTGAAAAATCCAGGGAATATAGCGAAGACTCAATTCTTCATTGATGTTTTTTTCAGCTTTCTACTGTTGTTGCTGAGTGGGACCACCGGCATAACTCTGATGTAAATTTAAGACCAATGTTTGAAACCTGGAAATGCCAACGGTGCATTATGTCTTTCAACAATTGAAAAGGCAAAATTAGGTTTCCTGTCACCCAACTAACATGAGAGTAACAACTCCAATTAGAACATGGCAGGTTCTCCTGCTGAGAGTTGAATGAAGTGTAATTCCCATGTGGGCACAGAAAATTAGAATTTATAAGATAAAACCCAAACCATTTTATAAAAAAAAACAGCTTTACCTAATTAATTCAGATGAAATAAGACAAAAACCTTAGTTCCCTTCACAATGCTATTAATATCTTCAGGTGTCAAGGGCTTTCTCTCAGATTCTGTTCTGTGCATCCACTAATCTGTGGGGATGAATGCTTTAGTTAATCTCTCAATTTGCTCAAGGCTTGTGAATTTTGTGCTTGTGTCTTCTGCTCCTGGTTCAAGCTAATTAGCTTGCTTTTTATGGCCTCATCTGTGCCTTTTCATTATTTTCGAGCTCCGTGCCACATCTTTCCTTCTGTCGTTCTTCTCAAGAAAATAAGTTTAATAGCCTGACCCTTTTTAGAAAACATACTTCCTGATTTGGGGGATCATCCCGGTCATCGCTCTGCTAATATTCTTTTGATGCATTCACTTCATGTTTGTTGCACATCAACCAGTACCCAGACACCACTCCACAATAGGCCTCACCAGGCTACAGCTGGCATGCACAGGATTACATGCCAAAACAATACTGACATTATGTAAATGCAAGTTCTGTAGTGCTCATTCAGAAAGAAAGTAGCTCTTCGGAGAATTGCATTGATAGAGTGGGAAAGAAGCAAGGACGAATGATGAAACAATGTCAGTATAACTTGTTTTGACTTGTAATCCTGTGCTGCCAGATGTAACCCAGTACACGGTTTGCTTTGTTGAGAATTTTGCCACAATTTTTTATCCTACAATTACTCATTCATACTTGCAATAAAAACAGACAATTTTTGATCCAAATGGAAGAAAAATTGTGAAGGATCAAATTGGGCACATGGCCAAATTCTTGGCATGCTCTCTTGACATGCGGGCTCTCACCTGGCCCTATTAAATTTGAAAAGCAATAGCCGCAAAATGTTCACCCTCTCCCACAGTATTATCTCTGTCCTTCCTCAAGGGCCTATTTTCTCCAGGGATTAGAACAGCATTTCTCTGCTTCAGCCATATTTAATATTCTTGTTATTTTTATGCATAAACACACCTTCATTTTGTTTCGAACATAAAACTGGTTTACCTGAAGTCAGATTATTAATGATTCAATTAAATTTATTGCAAACCATGCCTTGCACCAGTTTCTTAAGGAAACCTTATTAATTGTCAAACAATGCTATTCTGTGCAGTAACTCAAAAACTCTGGGAAGAAAATAAAATCAGCTCTCCACTGGTTTTCCCCTAGTGACAATGGAAATCTCAAATTGGTTAATGGGGAACAGTCAGACCAATGCAAGCAATAGAAATCACAGGTTAATTTCTTAGAAAGGAAAGTAATTCTTTTGAACAGTCAAGGACACAGAAGGAATGTTACGTGTTTTATCAATTTTCATTCAAAATTGCCATTTGGTATCATTCCCAAAAACCTTATTCCCGAAAATGATCCATGTTGGGATCATCTATTCTTGACTCAAAGTCCAACCCTCTTTGAACCAATTGCAAAGAAGATGAAGATTTCCATTGGTTAATTTGTCTTTCCCTGATTCTGAAGGATTGGCTTGGCTTCAAGAAGGAACAAGATGCCTGAACCAGAATTTACTGTGACAGTTGGACTCTACCTGTATCAGGCCTAACAAAAGCAGATCTTGATAATGAATGCTATGTATATAGAATGTTCGAGAAAAATAGAACTGGCAGGAAATAAGCACAATATAGCTGAATGCATTTGAGACGTCAGGGAAGTTAAAAATGGTTAATATTATAGGAGGTGCAAAGCTACCCATTGGACTACTTTGATTATACATCTTTAGTGTGCAGTGTCAAAGCTAACACTACTGGTATGCACTAGAAGGTCAGATCGGGGGATAAAGAAGGCAGATATGAAAAGCTGAAGGCCCGGATTTTGCAGACCACCCCCTGCCCCCGACGTGTAGCAGGTTTTTAGGCAGCAGAGGCAACTTGCCATTGGCTGCCAGAGGGATCTTCCGGTCCTGCTGAAGTCAGTGGCCATTTGCACCCACCATGGGAGGGGTCACCTTCGGCAGAACTGCAAGATTCTGCTGGCAGGAAGGGCTGGAAAATCCTGTCCAAAAAGCATGTGAAAATAGGAAGATTATGTTAATACAGGATGTCAGTCAACCAAATGGCAATTTAGAAAGCCCAATATCTTGAGTTGACAACTTTAATATCAAACTCCTCCATTATCCGGTCAGTGAAGCCACAAATGGCTGTGTACACCTTGGTTTACTGATAACTGACCCAGGTAACATAACAGAATGGAAGTTGTGGCACTTATAGAGGGAGGGGAATAACAACCACAGAATAATAAAATCTTATGTCAGCTGCAATTTAGAAATATTGAGGTTTAATATTAAGCAGAATAATATGTCAAAAGGGTTAACTAAAATTATGAAGGGACAGATTAATCAAGGCAAAGTAGGAGGGAGGATTTGCAACAATATCTTCATGGAAGGCAGGTGGCACTCCTTTCACAGCCTATACTGAACATGCATGGTAGATACATGCTCAGGATAAATAAAGAAAACCTGAAAAATGGACTATGAATGAAAATAGAAGGCCGGAATTCTCCGGCCGTTCACGCGGGCGGGATGCTCCGGTCCCGTCGGCAGAGCACCCCCACCCCTGGGTTTCCTGCCTGCATGAGGTAGCGTCAATGGGAGTTCACATTGACAGTGGCGGAACAAGGGAACCCCGTCACTAGCAAACAACGCACCACCTCTGAGGCGGGAAACACTCGGCTGGGAGGCTGGGAAATCTCACCCATAGTGTGTAGGAATATATCACAAGGATGGCGAGAGGTGCAAAGGGGTCGGGGAGGAAGGGAATCATGCTTCAGATCCAAATCGTCTTTCAATGATCTTTTCAGTATTTTTACCATAAGAGGGTGGTCAGTGAACAGGATTGTGAAAGATACACGTAAGAATGAATTGGTACATAACCCCTGTAATAGCTTGGAAAGCCTAGGCAGCATAACTACTTTCTGCTGTGGTAATCCTCAATTCCAAAATGAGAGCTGTTGCCATTCCAATGTTGTCTATGGGTCATTCTCGAGCAGATAGTGCAGATTTGTGGCAGTGTATGTTGGGCAGCCATGGTAGTAAAAGCATCCACTCTCTCATCTGTCCATGTATTTGTGGAGATGCTTCTGAAAACGGGAGTAATACCAGGTGTGGACGCAATGTCTCAGCAGCTGTTGCTTTTGCAAATGTGGTTCCCTACTGAACTCAACTCCATCTCAATCACAGGACATCATCAAAAACTGTTAAAGAAATTCCCAAACACAATAGTATTTCACTGATAACAGCACCAAAAACAATGAGGAACAATGACAGCCAAGCAGTTAGTCATCTGTGCTAATGTCACCTACTTTGGCTCAGTTTCAATTTTTCTATGATTATGCTCTTGTGAATGAACTTGGGATGTTTAATTACAAGAAAGGCACTACAAATTCAAGTTTAAAAATAACACCATACAATGAAGCTTGTACATGTCTGTGCAGGGCCTCATTTTTATTCAGATACATGCATCACAAATTGAGCACATGAGATCACCCTGCCTGGATTTAGATTTTGCCACCTGTTAAAAAATGGTAAAGTTGCCATAGTCCCAGATGATCATAGTCTGCTCTCCCCTTTCAAGGGGGAGAGCTGACTGGTGGTGATTTAACCTGAGGGTTACCACAGCTCGGGCAATGTTGAGCAGGTTGAAACCATAGCCGTTACAGGAATTGAACCCACTCTGTTGGCGTTGTATCACAAACCAGCCATCCATCCAACTGAGCTACCGATCCGACCAGTAAAGCTAAGCTCTAAGTTATTTGAGAAAAGGGTGGCACCGTGGTTAGCATTGCTGCCTCACATCACCAGAGACCCGGGTTCAATTCCAGCCTCGGGTGACTGTGTGGAGTTTGCACACTCTCCCTGTGTCTGTGTCCCCCTGTGTTTTTCCAGGTGCTTCGGTTTCCTCCCAAAGTCCAAAGATGTGCGTGCAGATTAGGTAGATTGACCATGCTAAATTGCCCCTTAGTGTCAGGGGGATTAGCAGGGTAAATACGTGGGGTTTGAGGATAGGGCCTGGATAGATTATTGTCGATGCAGGTTCGATTTGCTGAATGGCTTCCTTCTGTCCTGTACAGAATCTAATCTATGTCAAAACCACTGTACCAGAGTGGGGTGACAAGACAAGGGTATGGATGCTGTTCGATGCACAACCTCTTGAAGCCAGCACTCTACACATTCATGAAATCCTCCAGTTATGTCAATTACTGGCCAGGCTGAGGATTCTTTTTACAGATCCCAAAGGAATTGCCAAGTGCTGAGGACGTACACTTTTAATGATAAACAACAGAATTCATTCCCCGACAGTGGGTATCTCATAACCTATGTCAGAAAAAGTGAGATTAGGTGTAGCCATCGCAAAGACAATCCTATTTAGCTGAAGGCAGTTTCATATTGAACCGTGCCTTGCATGGTAGATGTTGTAGAGCACAGTTTATAATGATTTGACTTTATTGCTATATATTTCATATTACTTTACTTAATTACTTTTCCATTATGTTTGAAATCAAATAAATTGCTTTAGCAAAATAGATAATGACAAATTCATTTTGAAGTTTACTTCCACATTGTGCAGTTTTTCCTCCAGTTTATTTTAGCTATGTGCAATCTCTGGGTACTCACTTACCTTGTTTTTATTTAGTATTGCTATCCACAAGAAGTATAACATTGAGCATGTCACACATTAATTATCCACAATAAACAGCATAATTTATCCATAGTCTGTAGATTACAATTGAGAATATGGCTTTATTTTAGTGTCTATGAATCAGAGATTTCACTCAGCTGTTTGTCTTTTTTTTAATTGAACATATAAGCCTGGAATTTCTGTGGGGGATTGGTTTTCCGATCTTCCCGATCTTCCAGCGGGAATCCTGGAAACCAACTGACGGGTCTGTGCAAACTGAGTGGTCACTTGATAACGCAATGACATGGCTACAGAGGAGGTCACATGGTGGGAGCACTGGAGTCACCCCCAGGATCTCAGGCAGAGCACAAGTACGATATGTAGCTGTTAAGCTTAGCAATAAAGTTCCCAGAAAGTCCTTGGTGTTGATGATTTGAGGAACCCACAACTTTCTACAGTCCGTATCACGACTGATGGACTTGCTTTTCTTCAGAATATTGCCCAAGGATCCTCTACATCCACCTGAGAGGGCAGGTGGGACCTTGGTTTGACATCTCATCCAAACAAGGACACCTCTGGCAGTACCCAATCCCTCAGTACACTACTGGAGTTTCAGCCTAAGTTTTTGTACTCAAACCTCGAGAGTGGGGCTGTAGATGAAACTCAGGCAAAATTCACCACTCTTCACCGCTCTTCCCCTTAAAGCTGCTGATGTATCTCAGAAGTTCAAGGAAGTCCTGATGCATGCGCAGCCACAGCAGTTAAACTCCTGATTGTCAGATTGAATCTCTGAGGACTATTGCAATGATTCCTAATGATCAGATAGCCAGAACAATCAAGCACTGGGCTGATCCCGGCACCAAAGAAAAGCCAGGCAGCGTGCCTTAATGGCTATCGTCCAATGGCTCTGACATCCATCATTATGAAGTGCTTCAAAAGGGTTAGTCATGGCATGAATCAATTCCAGCCTCCTGGACCACCTGGATCCACTACAGTTCGCCTACCACCACAACAGGTCCACAGCAGACACCACCTTCCTGGCCCTGCACTCAATGTTGGAACATCTAGACAACAAAGGCACAGATGAGCCTTCAACACCATTATTCCCATAAAACTCATCTTCAAACTCTGTGGCCTGGGGCTTGGTTTCTCCCTCTGCAACTGGATCACAGACTTCCTAACCGACAGATTGCAATGAGTAAGGATAGGTAACAACACCTCCTCCATGATCATCCTCAACACAGTTGCCCCACATGGCTGAGTCCTCAGCCCCTTAGTATACTCCTTATACACCTATGACTGTGTGGCCAAATTCCCCTCCAACTCGATTTTCAAGATTGCTGATGACATCACCGTAGTGGGCCAGATCTTAAACAATGATGAGATGGACTACAGAAACAAATTGAGAATCTGGTGATCTGGTGCAACGACAATAATTTCACCTCAACAGCAACAAAATGAAGGAGATAGTCATCGACTTCAGGAAGCATTGTGGAGGACATGCCTCTGTCTACATCAATGGTGACAAAGTAGAAATGATCGCGAGCTTCAAGTTTCTAGGTGTCCAGATCACCAACAATCTGTCCTGGTCCTTCTAAGCTGATGTTATAGATAAGAAAGCCCACCAATGTCTTTTCTTTCTCAGGAGGCTTAGCATGTCCACTATGACTCTCACCAACTTTTACAGATGCACCATAGAAAGCATTCTTTCTGGTTGTATCACAGCTTGGTATGGCTCCTGCTCTGCCCTAGATAGCAAAAAACTACAAAGGGTCATGAATGAAGCCCAGTCCATCTCACAAACCAACTGCCCATCCATTGACTCTGTCTAAATTTTCGCTGCCTCAGAAAAGCAGCCAGCATAATCAAGCATCCCACGCACCCTAGACATACCCTCTTCCACCTTCTTCCGTTGAGAAAAAGATACAAACATCTGAGGACATGTACCAACCAACTCAAGAACAGCTTCTTCCCTGCTGCCATCATACTTTTGAGTGGACGTACCTCGTATTAAGTTGATCTTTTCTGTGGTTAGCACTGCTGCCTCATAGCGGTAGGACCTAGGTTCGATTCCCGGCTTGGGTCACTGCCTGTGTGGAGTTTGCACGTTCTCCCCATGTCTGCATGGGTTTCCTTCGGGTACTCTGGTTTCCTCCCACGTTCTGAAAGATGTGCTGGTTAGGTGCATTGACCTGAATAGGCGCCGGAGTGTGGCAACTAGGGGAATTTCACAGTAACTTCATTGCAGTGTTAATGTAGGCATTACTTGTGACTAATAAATAAACTTTACTTCTCTACACCCTAGCTATGACTGTAACACTACATTCTGCACCCTCTTCTTCCCTTCTCTATCTACGGTATGCTTTGTCTGTATAGCGTGCAAGAAACAATACTTTTCACTGCATACTAATACATGTGACAATATCAAATCAAATCAAAAACGTACCCTGGTTTTTAACACAGATTTACTTTGAGCTTTCTCTAGCAGTTTCATAGCCTGCTCATGAGCAAAGCTTCAAATAAATCAGCTGCACAGTCAGAGGCATTCTCATTTCGATGGTGTGTTAAATCAAGGCCCGACCTGGACTCCAGCACCAAGGCCCACCAAGGCTCAGCACCCACATGGATAATGTTCAACTCCACCCCCTCTGTTGGAGGGAATGAACGAACTGAGTCTTCCAAGAGCGTATAGAAGATCAACAAAAATGGCTTTATTCAACATGCATGAGAGAGAGCAGTACTTGGAACTGTAATTCCATCTTTTGTTCCCAAGCTACTCTACCCATCATAGGTGCCTACACATTCTTATGCGTTTTTGTGTTACAAAGCACTACATTTCAATTAGATCATCAAATTGTTACTTTAAGTTTGTTAAAGTTCTATTTTAATCACATTATGCTGATCTATTGTCCTGTTTGTTTTATCTTTAATCGTTTTCTGAACATATCTTGTCTACCTTTTTTTGCAATATTAAAGCACTGAAGTTATCAAGCTGATTTCAATGGTGGATTAATTGTCACAGTAAGAAGTCTCACAACACCAGGTTAAAGTCCAACAGGTTTATATGGTAGCAAAAGCCACTATCTTTTGGAACGCTGCTCCTTCGTCAGGAGTTCTGTTCACAAACAGGGCATATACAGACACAAACTCAATTTACAAAATAATGGTTGGAATGCGAATCTTTACAGGTAATCAAGTCTTAAAGGTACAGACAATGTGAGTGGAGAGAGCACTAAGCACAGGTTAAAGAGATGTGTATTGTCTCCAGACAGGACAGTTAGTGAGATTTTGCAAGCCCAGGCAAGTCGTGGGGGTTACAGATAGTGTGACATGAACCCAAGATCCCGGTTGAGGCTGTCCTCATGTGTGCAGAACTTGGATATCAGTCTCTGCTCAGCGACTCTGCGCTGTCGTGTGTCATGAAGGCCGTCTTGGAGAACGCTTACCCGAAGATCAGAAGCCAAATGCCCGTGACCGCTGTGTTTACCCCAGTCCAACGCCGGCATCTCCACATCGTGTTAATTGTCCCCATTTCCCTGATACTTGATTAGTTTTCCAGAGGCACATTGGCTCCTCTAGGCATTGTGGAATCTCAATAAGTGGCATCAAATCTCTTATTGTTGCTGTAACTTTGGAAAGATCTCACCTGGGTGTGACTGTTTAGTGCCGCCTGGGATGTAGTTATTTTTAATTTGTCGTGTGTCTGCCTACAGTGAGTGTGGAAAGTACAGTCAGGCTGTCTGTTTAACCCTTTCCATTCTTTCCTCCCCTGTTGCAGCCCATGCTCCCTGGGTTGCCCGACTACACCCTCCAAACAATGATAACCCCCTCCGGACAATATTCAATCCCCTTCTTGACAATGTTCCCTCTCCCCCCATCCGTACTCCTGACAAGGTACATCACCTCAGTCCCGACAATGTGCCCTACCCCAGTCCCAATGATGTTCATCACCACCCCCCCACTCCCGACAATGTTCATCCCCCCACATCTGACAATGTTCCTCCCCTCCCTACTCCTGACAATGTACAAGCCCCCACTCCCAACCATGTTCAACCCACCATTCCCCACAATGCTCACCCCCTCATCCCAAGAATGTACGCCCTCCACCCCCGACAATGTTCACCCCCTGACTCCCAACAATGTCCACCCACCCACAACCGGTGATGTTCACCCACCCACTCCCGACGATGTTCACCCACCCACTCCCGATGATGTTCATCCACCTACTCCCAACAATGTTGACGCCACTCCCCACTCCTGACAATGTTCACACATCCCAACTCCTCAGCAGTATTGAACCGCCCCCACCCCCCCGCCAGTCCCCCTCCACCCCCACCCCCACTCCTGACAATGTTCACTCCCCCACATCTGACAATGTTCAACACTGGGAGACAATAATCGTGTCCCCCCCAACAATGGTCAGCCGCCTCTTCTGATGATATTCAGCCACCCCATCCTGAAAATGTTTCATACCCCTCCAGACAGTATCCACCCACTTCCAACAATGTTCACCCACCCATGAGTGATTTTCACACCCCAGTCCACACAGTGCCTATCTCCCCACCTGCACCCTTTCCGTTGACTCAAATTCTGGAATTGCTGACTCTAATCCAGTGTTGTGGATGACAGGGAAGTTTATAAGCTCTGCAAGCAAATGGACTGAAAACACACCTTAATGGCCTTGTCCTCAGTCATGACAAGAAAGGCGATAAGGTTTTTCTGTAGTTACACTTCATCATTCAGCCTCTTGATTCTGCTTGTTGCTGGATTCAAACTGGAGCCAGGAATGGAAGGCGCTCCTGTTCCACTGCTGACTGGAAGATCTGCCTTGACATGTTGTCAGAGCGAGGCCCCTTCTGTCACATCTTGAAGAAAAACAGGAAATTCCCTGTATTCTGAAATATTGGGGTGAATTTTCCCATTCCGCCCACCACAGAAATCAGGGCAGGTGCGGGGCGGATCATGGAAAGGTCCATTGTTATGAACGCAAAATACTGCGGATGCTGGAATCTGAAACAAAAACAGAAAAATGCTCGAAAATCTCAGCAGGTCTGACAGCATCTGTGAAGCGAGAGCAGAGCCAATGTTTCGAGTCTAGATAACTCTTCGTCAGAGCTGAGAGGAAAAAGAGTAAGCAGAGATTAACTCCATGAGGATAGGGAGGGGTGGTGAAATTGGACAAAGGAATTGTGAATGACCATGCAGAAGGCTGAGAAGGTGTTAAAAATGTCCAGTAAGTGATCAGAATGCGTTAATGGCAAAACAAAGGTACGCTAGGTAAAGGACTGCCTGAGGAACGTGGCAGTTGGCCTGAAAAATGGGTCCATTGACCTCGGGCAGGATTTTCAAATGTCAGGGCGAGTGCAGCCAGAAAATCCCGCCCATTGTGTTTTTGTATCAGGAAGTCTTCCTGCTGTCCTGACCAATGCTTATCCCTAAACCGGTATCGCTAAATTGATCTGGCTTTTATCACCGAGCTGTTTTGGGACCTTGCATTGCATAGATTAGCTGATTGCAAAAGTGACTATACACTTCAAAAAGTATCTCATTTGTTGAAAAGTGCTTTGGGGCATCTTAAATTGTTATCTAAAGGCAATGTTTTATTCCTGTTGGTGACAGTTTACAGATAAGAAGATCCAATTTTAATTTGTGTTTGATAGTTTCATCTCAACCAAGACAATAACTGGGGCACTGCAATTCAGCTCAGCATCTGTGGGTTCCAGCTCCTGATCTCTGTCTAATGAATTTACAATTGGACATTTGGCTTGACTGTGACACTCTCCATATTTATTTAGCCTGACAACGGACTATCAGGGTTCACATATAAAGGACGCTATGTTTACACTTCGGGAATTTCACAGTAACTTCATTGCAGTGTAAGTCTTACTTGTAACTGATAAATAAACTTTACTTCAGCCTCATGCTCCTGATCTACTGGCACCCAGTGCGGAGGGGGTGGGGGGAAGGAGGAGGACCTCCTTGTGAACCTGCACCTGGGTCTGGTCAAACTTGCTGTCAATAGGTCCAGGCAGTTAGCAACCCAGGGGGTTGTCCAACCCAACTGTCTGCCCGCTACTGCAGCTATATTCATGGCCGGTGTCCCTGAAGAGGGAGTATGCAGTGCCCACTGGCACCACATTGCCCAGTGGCCTCCATAGAGACTGGGGAGTTTTACTGAACCCGTTAATCATATTTTGGTGTGATGTTAAGTTTTCCGTGCAATTTGTTTTTTTGTTTGATGCAGTGTCTCATTAAGGGGCTGCTCTCTTTATTTTTTAGGTTGTTTAATTGTTTTAACCTAGAATAGTATAAAGGATGGCCATTTGGGTGACCTATTCAAAACTTTTAGCCTCGTCAAGCAACAAGAGCCGGCAACTTTGGGAGAGGAAAGGGTGAAAGGGGAAGAAATTTGGTGAGAAGTAGCTTAAGCCCTCTGAGAGACTGATGGAGCTGAAATCATTCTGAAATGAATTTCATGGATTGAAACTCTAACAAGAATAATCTAATTTAAACCTGCTCAAAGTAGTCTGTCTGAGTGATTGAAAAAAATTTCCAACATTGTTAGTAATTGCAGAGGAAAATAATCTTGTCTATACAGTTATTGTTAAAATAATTTGGATGCTATTATTCGGAAAATTGATGTTCCATAATAGGTATCGCTACAATCTGTGTGGGGATGAAAGGCTTGAGAGGCTGTCCAACTGCACAAGCAGTAAATTCAGCAGTAATTTCGACAAACTAGATTGAGAAGGCAGATAGTGGAGTGCTCTTCTCAGTATTTGAAGGCACATGCGGTATGCTATGTCACGGCAATGTAAAAGCCGTCTAATATTAATACAGTTATTTTAACATTTCTATAGAGACCAATTGTAACATTAGGAGATCAACTCCAGTTTCCAATTTCCAACAAAGAAAGGCTTGAAAATGAACCATTTAAGTTGTGATGGGGAGTCAATAAATTTGCGTTGTTGAAATAAAGATTTACATTATGATAATGCATTTTCTTTCTTTACGAAATATCGATCTGTATCATGATTAACAATTTTGCCCCTGCAATTGGGGGTTAGTTCCATGGTGTAGAACTTGTGGCAACATGCCTGAAATCAGCAGAATCAGTGTAATAAGATGACAAAATTTTAAGTGCCGTTTAGGTTGAACAGAAATTCATTTTCCATGATCATGAACACACATTGATGAAAGGATCACACTGGAAGCAGACCCTGCTCACAAAACTGGCCGTACCCACAGCTTGAAATCATCAGCCTGGTGCCCATATTCATTAAAGCATACTAGGCACATTTTAGAAATATTTCAAGAAGTGAGTAATACTTCATTAACTCAGAAGCTGACCAAAAAATTAAGTTAAAGTTTATTTATTCATCACAAGCAAAGCTTACATTAACATTGCAATGAAGTTACTGTGAAATTCCCCCAGTCGCCACATTCTGGGACCTGTTCGGGTCAATGCACCTAACCAACATGCCGTTTAGACTGTGGGGGGAAACCAGAACACCCGGAGGAAACCCACGCAGACACAGGGGGAATGTACAAATTCGACACGGACAGTGACCCGAGCCAGGAATCAAATACATTGCTGCCCCAATGTATACCAATGGAATTCATTTAGTTTTGTATAGTCTTATTAAAAGTGATTTAAAATTAATTTGCTCACATGTAGATTGGACTCTGATTAAAAATGCTTTTTTTAGTGAGAAGCCCATTTGTAACTGCATTAATAAATCATGACTGTTGTTGCAAGCTTCCCCAAATGTTGTTGATCTGGCAAGACCCTTTGGTTTGTCACCGTCAGTTGGGATACCCCCAAAATTGTTACAAACCCGGATGAGGTGGGCTAACTTGATCCATGTTTTATTCAACCCACCCTCTACTGATAACAACAAGGTTTGATCTAACAAGGTTTCCTTTCTCTTGGGTACCATTCCGAGACCTCATAGTTATGTTTAAAGAGGAGCCGATTTAACCAGACTTTCTAGAGTTAAAATAGAGTAAGTTTATCAACTACTAAAAAGGTAAAGAGAAATAGTAATACACATGCATCTACATTCATACGGATTAGAATTAAGAATTGAGTTCAATAGTAAGTGAATATAAATGAAAAGTTATACGGAACAGTCCTTGAATTGCAAGGAGTAGATGATGAAGCATTGTGGTCATTATGAATTGATTCCAGGAAATCTGACTTCTGCAGATGAGTAGTTAATTCTTTGATTCAGGTGTTCTGTGGTTCGGTACAGATATTTCCGTTCTTTTATACAGCCACAATCCTTTTCTTTTGCTGGCTGGTTGACTTCCAGTCAGAAAGAGACTTTTTAGATTTTCCTGGAAAAGAATGTTCCCAGGGGCACAACTTCTGGTATTGTGTCACACACGTTCTGTATGGTTAACTTTCAGCTTTTTTCCTCACAGCATACACACACAGCCTGACCAGCAAAGCGGGCAAGCAAGCTAGCACTGGCCGGCTCGCTTGGCTAACTTTTAACCCCCACCTTTGTGTATTTGAATTGGAATTCGCTAGTCAGTCGAGGGAAACAATTACACCCAGGGAGTGGGAATCTCCGAAAAAAATTCTAAGTGTCGAATTTGCATAAAATCTGGGGTAAATCGCACTGGTTTTTCGGTGGGAGTTTAAAAAACAAACTCCTACATTCTATGCACTGCTGAATGCACAAGCGTGAATCACGTTAAAAATCAGTGATTCCCGCTGGAGAGGCCGGCAGCAGAACACTGAGTGGGCCACTGCGCATGCGCTAATCTGTCAGTGCCGCGATCAGTGCATGAGCGGTGGCCCCTGTCTGCTGGCCTGCCGATTGCTGGCCAGCTTGATCGCCGGCCAGCCCCATGAACACCCACAATGCCAGCCCTCTCTCCCCTCCCTCACCCCCCAACGGCCCGATCGCTGTCTCCTGGACATGTCTGCGCCAGCCTCGACTTCCCCACCTCCCTCACCCCATCCCAGCATCCCCGATCTCCTGCCCGCCCTACCCCCACCGGCAGTTCCAAAGCCCACCCTCCATAGTGCCAAGCACCGCCCCCCCCCCCCCCCCCCGCTGTCTCGATCCCTAGCAGGCTGGCCTCTGCCCCCCCTCCCCCACCCCCCACCCTGATGGCTTCCCTCCCCCACCAATTCTAACTGCAGAGAGGCAGCGGGATCCCCCACCCCCACTGATCGCCCCCAGAGGCACCACCCCCAATAGCCCCCCAAGGTACCACTCCCCTGGGGGCAGTGCCAAGGTGCCCCCTAGGCAGTGGCACTTTCCCCTTGGGCAGTGTCGGGGGCCCAGGATTGCACTGTTAATGTAGCAATGCCTAGAGGGCAACCCCCCCGGCACCTGACCCTCTGGTTTCCGCTTACCCTCCGACCTTCACTCCAGCGGGGTTGGGCCTCCAGCTCCCTGCAAGTGGAGGACTACTGTCACCCCTGCTGGAGTGAAACACTCCTGGCAGGAGGAGATGCTGACAGGCCTGGAGCCTTCAGTCCTGGGCCTGCTAATTGCATTTAAATAGTATGCAAATTAGGCGCTGCATACATTATTCTTCTCCTGATGAAGAGGCAGTGCTCTGAAAGCGCATGCTACAAAATAAACCTGGTGTTGTGAGATTTCTTATTGTAGAAGATAACAGCAGGAGGAGGCCATTTGGCCCTCCGAGTCTGGTCTGCCATTCATTACAATCGTGGCTGATCATCCAACTCAATAGCCTCTAATGTAGTAGAGAGGTTTTAAGGGTGGCACGGTGGCACAGTGGTTGGCATTGCTGCCTCACAGTGCCAGGGACCTGGGTTCAATTCCCAGCTAGGGTGACCGACTGGATTCTGCATGTTGTCTCTGCATCTGTGTGGGTTTCCTCTGGGTGCTCCGGTTTCCTCCCACGGTCTGGGGGACGTGCTGGTTGGGTGCATTGACCATGCTAAATTCTCCCTCATGTACCCGAGCGGCACCGGAGTGTGGCGGGTGGGGGATTTTCGCAGTGGCTTCGTTGCAGTGTTGATGTGGGCCTACTTGTGACACTAATAAACTTTGACTTTAAAACTTTAACTTTACACCTTTAAGGTTAGTTGAAATGGATTTTACAGGTACATGTCCATTACAGGTCCAAAGGTGTGCGGGTT
Source organism: Mustelus asterias (assembly GCF_964213995.1). Lineage (NCBI taxonomy): Eukaryota > Metazoa > Chordata > Chondrichthyes > Carcharhiniformes > Triakidae > Mustelus > Mustelus asterias. The sequence goes on along the minus strand of NC_135804.1, from coordinate 118,970,286 downwards.
AGGTTGATTGGCCAGGTTAAATTAAAAAATTGCCCCTTAGAGTCCTGGGATGCGTAGGTTAGAGGGATTAGTGGGTAAAATATGTGGGGGTAGGGCCTGGGTGGGATTGTGGTCGGTGCAGACTCGATGGGCCGAATGGCCTCCTTCTGCACTGTAGGGTTTCTATGATTTCTATGATTTCCATGCCGGAAATGCGGTGCTGGGACACGCGCCCAGCAGGGATCCCATGAAATGGCTCCCGCTAGATTCTCCTGGCCCGCTGCACTAAAAAAGCAGTGCAGCGGGATGGGAGAATCGCCCTTAATGGCCGTTAGATGAGATACCCAGTCTGTTCCTTTGTCTTTACCAGAGATGATAATCAGTCTTTGGATGCTTTCAGAAGTAGCTTGTCTGGAAACACCGGGAACCATTCCATTGTTGCTCAGAGAAGCACTCTGCAGCCATTCCTGTCAATGGCTCATTCTCAACAATCTTTGAGGTTTGTGTCTATGTTAAAATATGCAACTCAGGTCTTTATAAAGTCTGACATTTTCGTGCATATTCCATGCTTTTTTCTCCATTATCATAACACTGGTGACCACTCATAAATACATCAAGCAATATATTAATGTTAATAAAAACCTGGACAATTTTGTCCACAACACTGCCCAATTGCCCTGGTCTTGGAAAGTTGTTAGTTTATGCAAATGCATAACGTGGCTTCAGAAATCCAGCACAACTTCAAGCATGATTTGTTTCCAGATTGCCAATTGCATCCAAAAAGCAAACTCTATAATTTTTTGTACCATGGCTGTCATTTTTCTGAATAAAAGCAAATTACTGCAGATGCTGGAATCTGAAATGAAAAGAGAAAATGCTAGAAAATCTCAGCAGGTCTGGCAGCATCCGTAAGGAGAGAAAAGAGCTAACGATTCGAGTCCTCTTTTCTCTCCTTACAGATGCTGCCAGACCTGCTGAGATTTTCCAGCATTTTCTCTTTTGGTTTGTCATTTTTCTGTCTTGACTGTGAGGATTTGAAATTAGCATAACTTTGGCAATTTTAGTTTAGTTACAGTTGTGTGAATCACTGCTAAAAATTTTACCACAAAGGAAAGAATAAATTGTTTTTGTCATGTGAAACCTAAGGATATCCCAAAGCACTTTACAGTCACTGAAGTAATTTTAAGTGCGACCACTGCTGCATTGTAGAACACGCAGCTCCCAATTGGGGCTTGTAAGATAGGTACTTTAATAATCTTCATATAGATTGGGTAAATCAAATTGGCAAATTGACTATCCCACTATCAATATCCTGGGAATTACCATTAACCACAAACTGAACTAGACTAGTCATATAAATACGTGGCTTCAAGAGCAGGTCAGAATTAGGGAATTCTGCATTGAGTAACTCACTTCCTGGCTCCCTAAAGCCTGTCCACTACTTACAAGGAACAAGCCAGGAGTGTAATGGAATACTCTCCGCTTGCCTGGACAAGTGCGGCTTCAACAACACTCAAAAAGCTCAACATTATCCAGCACAAAACACCCTATACACATACATTAGACATTCATAGAATCATAGAAACCCTACAGTGCAGAAAAAGGCCATTTGGCCTATCGAGTCTGCACCGACCACAATCCCACCCAGGCTCTACCCCCATATCCTTACATATTTACCCGCCAATCCCTCTAACCTACCTAGGACACTAAGGGGCAATTTTAGTATGGCCAATCAACCTAACCCGCACATCTTTGGACTGTGGGAGGAAACCGGAGCACCCGGAGGAAACCCACGCAGACACAAGGAGAATGTGCAAACTCCAGACAGACAGTGACCCAAGCCAGGAATCGAACCCAGGTCCCTGGAGCTGTGAAGCAGCAGTGCTAACCACTGTGCTACCGTGTCGCCCAAATTCACTCCCTTCACCATCGATGCACAGTGACACCAGTGTGTACCATCTACAAGATGCACTGCAGCATCTCACCAAGGTTCCTTCGACAGCACCTTCCAAACTTGGGACCTCTACCACATACAAGGACAAGAGCAGTAGATTCATGGGAACACCACCACCTGAAGGTTCTCTTCTAAACCACATAGCATCCTGACTTGCAGCTATATTGCTGTTTAAATGCAGTGTTTCAAAAGCAGCTCGTCAGCACCTGCTCAAGGGCATTTAGGTGTGGGCAATACATTCTGGTCCAGCCAGTGACACCAAGATCCTGTGCAAGAATATATTTTTTAAAAGAAATTAGTTAGGGTGACAGCAAGCAGGAAACAATATGCCAGTCATTGTGAACATACTGGAATCTATTATTCAGGAAGTAGAAGCAGGACATTTAGAAAATTACAATGCTATCAAGCAAAATCAACATGCTATCTGAAACAAAAATGTGTTTGATGAATTTATTAGACTTTGTTGAAGATGTAAGAAGCAAGGTAGATAAAGAAAACCAATAGATGTTACATAATTCTTAAAAGCATTTGATGATAAGATGCCACATTGAAGGTTAGATTAACATGGATAGAAGATTTGGGATAAATGAGTAATTTTCAGGTTGGCAAAGTTAACTAATGAGGTGACACAGAAATCTGTGCTGGGGCCTGAACTATTTTCCAACAGTAATATTTCTGTTATCCAATAGGTTTCGACAATGGGAAGTCCTGCTTAATCAACTATGTTGGTTAACATCGATGTAAGGTGAGTTCCGCTATCCATCCAATCAGAAAGTTCCTGGATTTATTTAATTTATTTATTAGTCACAAGTAGGCTTACATTTACATTGCAATGAAGTTATTGTGAAAATCCCCTCGTCTCCACACTCCAGCACCTGTTCGGGTACACTGAGGATGAATTTAGCATGGCCAATTCACCTAACCTGCACACCTTCGGACTGTGGGGGGAAACCGGAGCACCCAGAGGAAACCCATGCAGACACAGGGAGAATGTGCAAACTCCACACAGACAGTGACCCAAGCCAGGAATTGAACCCGGGTCTCTGGCGCTGTGAGGCAGCAGTGCTAACCAGCGTGCCACCCATGGGTGATCTCATGGTGATGCACAGATTGAAGTCTGGCAAGAGGTGTAAGAATCGAGTAAATGGTGCCAGGGGAACATGATGCTGCAGAACAGTGGGAGGCCGAGACCGAAGTGAGGCCAGACTGCTGACAACAACTACTGATGATTTTTGACAATTATTAGCAGTTGTGTGAAGGTAGGACTCTGACGGTGAACAAGAGTTAGTACCAATTTCTGAGGGATAAGACACAACTCTCTTCAAAAAAGAGACCCGACCCCATAATTCTGGTATCAAGAGTGTACCAATTGCTGCACTTCTGGATAACAGAAATTTCACTGTATATTAATGACTTGTATAAAGGAACCAACTGTATTGTAAGCACATTTGCTGAAGGTATTAAGATAAGTTGTGAAGAGGATACAAAGAGTCTGCAAATGGATGTTTTAAGTAGAGGGAAAAAAATTGGCAGCTGGAGTGCAACATGACATAATTTCTTGAATCAGGGATATTGATGTGTGGTGGACCATCATTTTTGAGCAATGAAACTTTTGGGGTTGTACTGTCACTCTACAAGAAAGTGCTCAGTGTGGAAGGAATGGTCTTGAAGAACACTGAGCCAATTGCATCTGTTAATGATGCTCAGATCAAGTTAGTGTTAAAGGTTAAATCTTGGATCCTGTGAGACCTTGTATTACTTGCCCTGGAGGAAAGTGTTGGTGATAATTAGTTCATTCTGGCCATAAAACCTAAGAAGTTATTGTCCATTGTCATTGATCTTGCCTACCTCATGGAAGCAACCCAAGGCATGTTGGCCATGAATCTCTATCTGACCCAACAAATGCTTTGGAATCACCTAAAATGAATATTTGAAAGGTCATGGAGAGAGTCATAGAATTGATCGTTGTCAAAGCGTTCATTATAAGGACAGATGATGAAGACATGGCCTCCATTAGATCATAGAAGCAGAGAGAGGCATTCAGAACTTGCTACTGGTGGCTCAATATGTCAATTTGTTGCTGATAGCAAAACCTATATCATGTTAATGATAGTCTTCTGCGCTCTTGCCATGACAATGGAAGGTATACTTGGCTTCATGCAGAGAACCTTTGCTGGCTAATCTGGTCTCCTATAGAGCAACAATACCCACTTCATGTTTGTGTAGCACACAGTCAATCAGAACCATGGTGTGTACATTCACTTTCTTCTACAGCGAGTGTGTGCAAGATGGAACTGGCTATAAATCAATAGAAAGCCCTCTGTGAATGCTAATTTTAAATGTGTTTCAGTGCTGATTTATTTTCTCTGCAAAAATATTTTAATTTTGAAGCAATTGGAAACCTCTTAGTACAGATTGATGTATTTGGCTTCCAAGCTAAAATGGCAAGTCTGGATTTGAGAAAGTCTAACCATCGCCTGAACACAATTTTGGTTTGGATTGTTGATTATCATAATTTGAACTTCCCTGGGATGCTGAACTCGAACCTGCAGATTTAGCACTCCAGCACTGCTTAGGCACAGTTTTAATGGAGAAGGATATGTAGACTCCTTCCAATCACTTCCAGTGGAGGTATGGAATACAATGGATGGCACACCGCATTGCAGGATGGTTCAGGGACGGTGCAAGAGGGCACCCAGGTTCTCAGATTTGGCACTGGATGCTCTGGTGAAGGAAGTCCAGATGAGGAGGGATGTCCTGGACCCACATGCTGGTATCATGTTTTCCTTTAACGTTGTGTCCAGACTAAAGGGGCGGTGATTCCTATAAGGAAGCCAATAGAATAGAGTAATCCAGAACTCAATGTATTCAGGAGAAGTTCTCAGAGAATTTGTGGAATAAGTGTTGCTTGAGTGTTAATGAAGTCTTGACAAAGCATCCCAGAAAGTCTATTGATGTGTTTCAGAGGTCCTCTTCACAGCTCCAGGGGCAATAGAAGTGAAATCGTGAACATCCGTTTAATTGGTACACGATCATAGAATCATAGAATCTCTACAGTACAGAAAGAAGCCATTTGGACCATTGAGTCTGTACCGACCACAATCCCACCCAAGCCCTATTTCCGTAACCCCACACATTTATCCTGCTAATCCCCCTGACATTAGGGTCAATTTAGCATGGCCAATCAACCTAACCCAGACATCTTTGGACTGTGGGAGGAAACTGGAGCACCCGAAGTAAATCCACGCAGACACGGGGAGAACATGCAGACTCTGCACAGACAATTACCCGAGGCCGGAATTGAAACCTGGGTCCTTGACGCTGTGAGGCAGCAGTGCTAACCATTGTGCCACCGTGCCACCCCATTCCCACCATCTCTCACACAATATCAACATCAGTAATGTTTTAACTCTCAAGCAACTGTTTGCTGTTGGGATGGGACATTAGTTGAAGTGCTAGCCACTAATGATTTATGCAGCCTCCTTACTGAGATGCAGCAATCAATTTAAGTGGCAACCAGCTTTTTAACTAGCCACTTAGTAGCCAATCCCAGTGCTGGCTTCACCTCCTCAACAAGATGGCATCTCGCACTAAAATGCAAACAAACCAGGAATTTTGGCTTAAGATCTTATTTTGGCCATCATTTTGCCTCTTTAACATCCAAAGTATTCATCAAATTCACTTTCTACCTCCATCACTTAAACTTGATTCATGTTATCCCACTGTGGAGGATATATTTTGTATTTGTGTTCTGTTGTTGTGGTATTATCTTGGGATTTAGTAGCTTTTTACTCCAGAAGAGATCTTGCTGGAGGCAATGGTCTTTTGTTGAAAACACATCTATTCACATGCCATTAACAAAGCTTAAACAAGGGCAAGACATAGCTAGAGTTATTCTTTAAGATGCTTCTCAGTCATCTCTTAGTAAGTGGCATCACTGTGACATTATTCATGACACACATGCTCAGTCTCTATCATTAGCATTAATTCTTTACTCTGCACTCATATTCTAGGGTAGTTTTCAAAATATGTGTTGGGAAATAGCTTCCTAACGCTTCTGTTCTGCTGAGCGCATTGAGATGGGTTCTGATGGTCCTGGACCCAAGGCCACAGGTTCAGTTGCGATTAGCTGAAATATCATGCTTGAATTTAATATTATAGATATTTGGGCCAGAATTGTCCCATCCCACCCACCACGGGAATTATAGTGGGCGGGGTGGGGGGTGGGGAGGGTGGGGTTGACCCATGCAAAGGTCCATTGATATCGGGCGGGATTCCCTGGTCTTGAGGTGAGCGCGGCTGGAGAATCCCGCCCATTCAGTACAATAAAGATTGAATAAATTGACATCTTTGTCTTTGTGTATCTGTGAAGTGGTAAATTTAGGCATTTAGTGCTGAAGCTAAATCTGCGATGTTGTTTCTTTGTTACCATTTTTGTGAATAAATCTGGCCTATATGTGACTTCAGATCCACAGCAATAGAGTCACAGGGCTGAATGTTACGAGAAAAATTCTAAATGTCAAGCTCGCATGAAAATGGGACAGTTGCAGATCTGTTTTTTTGGGTGCATTTTTACTCCCAATCTTGTGCACAAACTTTCTGTTTCTTTTTGACTTTCACTTTGGGTTGCAGGAGAAATTTGGATGATAGGAGGTTTATCTCACTCTCCTTTTGTCAGATTTCCTCTCAAGCAAATGATCTACATGACAAATGACGTATTCTTTCTTCAATCTTCACTAGATATGTGAGTGCAACTAGTCTCTTCACAACAACTCTAATTACATACTTCTACTCATCCCTCTGTGGTTTTTCACCAGAACCTTGTCAGAATTGATCTCACTGAAGTTTTGTGCCTGATGTATTATGAATCATCTTCACTTTGTCTTTCTTTTTCTTACTTTGCTTTGATGTCAAACTTAAGTAAACTAAAACTTGTACTGGAAAAATGTTTAGACATTAACTCGTAGGCTGAGGCACCTGTGGTTAGTCTTTAAGTGAGCAGAAAATTGATTACCCTGTGTCGAAATTAAAATTGATTAAGAAGAATTAAGCAACACCACAGTCGCAAACATTAAGAGGAGTTGTTCAAATTTGATACAGTTCAAATTTGTTCAAATTTGATACATTTGATAATGTTAAGTGAGTATGTCAAGTTAATGAAAATGGAAGGAGATACTCAAACAAATAGAGTAAGATGCCAGATAGGTTAATCTAAAGCATGAGGAAGGATGAAGAAAGTTGTTATTTTCATTATTTCTCATTAAATTGTAATATTTTTATTCAATGCATACTGACTGGTGTTAAGGGAAAACATTCTTTTAAATGTAATATATTCTGGACATATTGGTCATATATGTTTTGGTTCCAATTGCACTAAAAGCAAGTATACAACCCAACTTGTTAAATATTCGGGGATTGTTGATGTTGGTTTGGCCATACTGTATTCTGGGAACTTACATACATGTACACTTTTACATTTTAATGTTTAGGTTTACGTAAGTCTTTTACTGTAAAATCTGAGCATTTAGTTATATTGCCATCTGTGTTGGGGAGGTGTAAATAAAGTTGTTCAGTAATGGCAACCTGCTGTGAGTCTGCATGTTCACATTTTTCTCAGTGCAATACACAATCCCCCTCGTCTCTTAATTTTGACTATTCTGATGCCAGGGCTTTATTATGACTTGTGCTTCCCAGAAGTCTAAAATAATCGCACTTAGAGGCCGGAATATTCCAACCATTCATGCACCGTCGCCATTGCCAGAGAGGATGGAGAATTTGGTGCTCAGCTGCAATGGGACGGGAGAATCCCACTAGCATGAATGGCCAGAGAATCCTGCCCATAGTCACAAAAACTGGAGCTTTCTTTGATGTTATTTCTTCAGATCTCCATGTGCTGTATAATGATACATCAATGTTTTGTAGTGCAGTAGGGCCTGATATGGCATTGTACATACATTTGATTGGGGGGTGGCACGGAGGCACAGTGGTTAGCACTGCTGCCTCACAGTGCCAGGGACCCGGTTCGATTCCCGGCTTGGGTCACTATCTGTGTGGAGTTTGCACATTCTCCCTGTGTCTGCGTGGGTTTCCTCCGGGTTCTCTGGTTTCCTCCCACAGTCCAAAGATGTGCGGTTTAGGTGGATTGGCCATGCTAAAATTGCCTCTTAGTGTCAAGGGGACTAGCTAGGGTAAATGCATGGGGTTATGGAGATAGGGTCTGGGTGGGATTGTGGTCAGTGCAGACTCGATGGGCCAAATGACCTCCTTCTGCACTGGAGGGTTCTATGATTTTGATTTGATTTGGTTTATTATTGTCACATGTATTAGTATACAATGAAAAGTATTGTTTTATGTGCGCTTTACAGACAAAGCAGAGTGTATATAGAGAAGGAAAGGAGAGAATGTAGTGTTACAGTCATAGCTAGGATGCAGAGAAAGGTCAACTTAATAAAAGGTACATCCAACAATATGGTTCCTAACTCTTTTTGAATAATTTAACAATATAACAGTCTTGCTTTGCTTTTTATTTTAGTTTTGACAAAATATCTGTTCCTGAAATGCTAGCCTATACTTTCATGCACATCCCGCGTCATTATAACCTGTTCTCGCTTTTTAAAATCTTAAGCATTGTAGAGAATTTTCTTTTACCTTTTATACCACACATTTCCAGCTGGAAGGGAAATATTGATAGCTGATTATATTCAGAGCCTTGGAAGAGAATGTGACTGAGCACCAAAAATAAAACATATTAATGCACAATTATTACATAAATTATTACATGAATGCACCCCAAGTGTTGTTCAATGGATTAAACACCTTCACCGGTAACAAGAATAAAATAAAAACCTCATTTCATCTGTTGGATGATTTTATCCATTTTATGAGCTTCTGAAAGTATTAAGCCACGACAAAGGTGAAAAGTTGAAGTCAGCTGATTGCTCAGAGTATCAGTCTAACAAAGCTTTCAAACTGGATGCTGACACGAAGAGTGTTTTTCAATTTCTTTCTGTATTGGTTGGAGTGGTACTTTTTAAACCTATTTTTGCTGAAAGAAAAATATCAGTGAAAAGATACTGGCAGCAGTTAATAGATTTTAGAGTAACCCCATCTTAAATGTGATCAGTATTACCGATGATGCAGATAAGTTCTGAATAATTGCAACACTGGCTGAAAGGCGACAATCTGTTCACCACACAAAAACTGTACTGACAGTCATAGAATCTCTACAGTACAGAAGGAGGCCATTTGGCCCATCAAGCCTGCACTGACAACAATCCCACCCTGGCCCTATCCTCGTAACAATATGTATTTACCCTACTGATTCCCCCTGACACTTAAGGAACAATTTAGCATGGCCAATTAACCTAACCTGCACATCTTTGGAGTGTGGGAGTGTAAACTCCACACAGACAGTGACCCAAGGCTGGAATTGAACCTGGGTCCCTGGTGCTGTGGGGCAGCAGTGCTAACCACTGTGCCACTGTGCTGTCGTTGAGGTCTTTTACTCAAAGAACCAAAACTTGTTTCATCACTCCACCATCAAATAATTTATTCGACACTCTCTTTGGATTATTGAGGCTGTCTTACTGAAGAAGTTCCAGAGTGTTCAGAACTTTGTGGGTACAACAAGTAAAAGGGTGGATTGATTTGGGTTGTCATCCCTCATGGAATTTACTCTCATGCCAGGGTGACACTGTGGTCAATGCTGCTGCTTCACAGCTCTGGGGGCCCGGGTTCAATTCGGGCCTTGGGCGACTGTCTGTGTGGAGTTTGCATGATCCCCCCATGTCCATGAGGGTTTCCTCTGGGTGCTCTGGTTTCCTTCCACCATCCAAAGATGTGCAGGTTAGGTGGACTGGACATGCTAAATTTCCCCTTAGTGTCCCAAGATGTGAAGGTTAGATGGATCAGTAAATGTGTGGGACTACAGGGATAGGGTGGGGGAGAGAGCCTGGGTAAGATACTCTGTCAAAGAGTTGGTGCAGTCTCAATGGGCCGAATGGCCTCTCCTGGCACTGTGGGGATTCTATGATTTGTAGAAAAAAATAGCTGCTCAGTATAATGTGACGAATACAACTTAAAATCACAATTAGAGGCAATTGAGGCATAGATACGTTTTAGGGGAAGCTGTATAAACACAAGGGAATGGATGTTGATGGGGTTAGATGAAGAAGCATTGGAGAAGACTTGAGTGGAGCATTATGTTTGCATGCATCTGATGCATTGAAAGGCCTGTTTCTGTCTGATAAATATTTTTCAATACTTATACATTTACACATACATTTAAAGCTGTAGTTATCGTTGAGACAACAAGATTTTACCTCAAGGTATCTAAATTAAGATGACAGGACTGATTTATTTTTATTCTACCAATCAAATGGGCTTACTTTACTAATCCTTACTTGAATAGGAAGTGAGCATCGCAGCTGTCTTCATTACACTAGTTTTACTTGAAACAAATTGCAGTACATTACTCGGTCTTATCTCACCCATTGATTCAGGCTGATTAAAGGGTACATTCAATAGCTTGTGCACTGAAAAATCAACAAGCTCTGCTGTGAGGTCAATACTCTTCGTCAGTGCACCGAGTGGGTGGATTGGCTCCTGACCGCCTTAGGTTTCATAATATGACTTCATTTAAGCCAAAGGACCCCGGCAATGTTTGTAGGCACAGGAACATCAATGAGCATTCAACTTGTTTTTTAAATGCTGTAGAGAATAATATTTTCATCTTAAGAAAGGTGGAAACAACAAATGCCAATAGTGGATAAACAAAGAAAATTACAGTTTAAAAACAAAACAGAGACAACAATTGGGATCTGATATAACTGAGAGTCAAGGCATAATGTTCACATAAAAGTCATTAATTGCACCTAAGCCACAATTACTATGGACGGTATTGCACACAAATTATTTCTTTGACAGAAAGATTAAATAAGGACTAAACTATTAATTTCTGCAACGTTCTGTGGAGTATTATGTTAACTTAACACTTTCTTAAAGTAATCCTACAGCAATTCCACTGTGAAAGTTTTGTCAAGCTCTGATATAAAAGCAAAGTATTCTGAAAATCTGAAATTAAAGCAGAAAATGCTGAAAAAAAAACACAGCAGGTCTGGTAGCATTTGTGGAGTTAACATTTTGAGTCCAATAGGGCAGTTCGAAAAAAGAGTCATATTGGACTCAAAATACTGGGGGCAACCTCAACCCAAAAAAACCCGAAATGCCCAACAGGTGGAAAAATGGGAGACTTTTCCACCTGTTGTTTGGGCGAACTTAGTTGGTTGAATTTCACTGACTTCACAGAGTGAAGTGGGTTCACGCTGGTAGTAGGGGGTGCAGAGTCTAATCCCGCCCGAAGTGCCAGCATCAGTGCGCTTGTGCTAATTGACGCATGTGCACTGGTCCCATCATCGCCAGCCTCCTGATGGCTTCCCGAACCTCCCCTCCACCCCACTGCCTCCGGTCTGGCCCTGCCCCCTCAAGAAGGCCCCACCCCCCTCAGGCCTCGTCCCCTTTGCGCCACTCGGTGCCCAGTGGGCAGTGGCAAGGTGTCCAATGGGCACTGCCAGTGTGTCAGGCTGGCATTGCCGAAGGGGTACCCACGCACCCACCATGACTCTATGATTCAATGACTCTATGACCCTACCCCCGACCTCCTGGATGGGCCTCAATGGCCTTTGATACCACCAGTGACGCCATCATGTCTAGTCCCCATTTCTAGAGACCATCTTTAATCCCCACTAATGGGAATCTCCCCCAGTTTGGTCATAAATATTAGTGAGCCCAGACGATACCTTCCCAGGCTTGCTAATAATATTCAAATGCTGATTTCAGTATTGTAATCAGCCTTGTGCTGTTTACTGGTGCGAGGTTGATCATGCCGTAAAACGTGGCCCGGGAAAGTCGCGATCGACCAGCGCAGTGAGCCAGGAAAATCGTGTCCATCGACTCAGTTTCCTTCTCCACTGATGCTGCCAGACCTGATGAGTTTCTCCAGCATTTTCTATTTTTAGTTTGCTTCCTCTGATACCTGCAAACTCCTAAAAATAATACAGTCCTAGGCAATAATGCTTTAAAAAAAAGGAAGGATATTTATTAATCACGAGTAAGGCTTACATTAACACTGCAATGAAGTTACTGTGAAATTCTCCTGGTCACCACAGTCTGGCAGCTGTTTGGGTCAACGCACCTTACCAGCACATCTTTTCGAATGTGGGAGCAAACCGGAGCACCCGAAGGAAACCCCACTCAGATACAGGGAGAACGTTCAAACTCCACACAGAAGTGACTCAAGCCAGGAATTGAACCTGTGTCCTTGGGGTTGTAAAGCAGCAGTGCTACCGTGCCGTCCCACATAATACTTAGCAAAATAGATAATTTACATCATCATTAAAATAACTTCTGTTACAGATATATATATATATCCTTCTCACTCCATTTATAGATTTTGCGTTACAGACCTTAATTGAGATGCAATTACTCTAAACTCAGTTGGATAATCATATATGAATGAACATAATTTTCAAATTGGAACTAAATGATTTTGAATGTTTCAGAGTTGTTGGATAATAGGGGGACCATAATTCTGAAGAACACAGAAAACACCAAATAAAATTAATTTGACAGTGAGTAACTGATAACTTCTTGTTTCTATAGTTGCAACATTTTGTGTTATAATAAGCCTGAACAGCATTGGCATTAAATAAAAGCAAAATACTCCAGAAGCTGGAAATCTGAAATAAAAACAAATAGTCCTGAATAAACCCAGCAGGCCCGATTTTACCATTTTGATTCTAAGTGCTGGGCGGTCTTGAATCTGGGAGTGTTTCAGATCCGACTTTTAGACCCGTTCTCAGGCACCCCCATACGCACTCTGCCTGCAAAATATCAGCAAGTCTGAATCACACTGCACAATCCTGTGGAGCGGGCGGGGGGGTGGGGGGGGGGGGGGGGGAGTGGGGCGGGGGGTGGGGTGGGGGAGTGGGGCGGGGGGGCTGCTTAACGCGCTCAAAACTCTGCAGCTCCGATCGCCGCCTCCAATTGCGCATGCGCAGAAAAAGAATGATAGAATTAACACTCCCCTGTCACATCACTCCGCCAGATAATGCCGCCCCCTGGCCCCCACAGACATTGATCCACCCCCACAACATTACTGACCCCCTTATCCCCCCACCTACCCGCCGCACAGAACGATCCCGGGTCCTCCCACCTTCCCCCAACAATCACAGGCAGAGTGGCAGTGGACCCCCCTTTCCCCCACAATGACCTCAGGCAGAGTAGCAACGGACCCCCCTTGCCCCACACTGATCTCAGGCTGAGAGATCCACCCTCCCCCCTCCACCCTACAGATATCAGGCAGGGTGATCTCCCTCACCCGCACCCCGGACCCTCCCGCACAAGGCCCCCAACTCCACCAGACTCTGATGGCTGTGTGACACCTCCCTCTCTCTCCCCTGTCATCAATCATTGAGGCACTAAGCCACCACACTTCCCTCCCCATCAGCACACCTGCAAGCACTCACTTGCCTTCCCCTCAATGCTAACAAACAAACTGCATGGAACTTGCTGGAATGCTCTGCCAAACTGCCTGCAGCTGATCTGCCCTAACGAGGGGCAGCTCCATTAAAAACCCAAGGATGGACAGGCAGGCAGGCATTCCTGCACAAAATGTGTGCACGACCAGCCCCCCGATTCTCTGAGGGCAACCTGGGGAGGCTACTGGATGCAGCAGAAGCGAGGCAAGACACCCTCTTCGCCCCAGCAGGACGCAGACCCAGGGGGGCTGATGGAAATGCTGGGAGGCAGTCGCCACCTCGGTCAGTGCCAGGGCACTGGCATTGGCTCCCCGAACCGTGAAGCAGTGCCAGAAAAAAGTCAATGACCTCATCCGTGCAGCAAGGGTGAGTGCTGAACCCCATCTTGCATCTTCACTCAAATGTCCCCCAGATCCTCCCATCCCCAGCACTCTGCATGCTTCCAGCTCCTGACCCCCAAGCAGCTACTTCCTTTCCCCCCAAGAGCCCCACTGTGCTTGCCCTCTAAGGGCCACCACCTGATACTCTGCAGGAGTCATGCATCATTTCTTTCGAGGCGCCTTCTGTTTCCACAGAAGACCGACCAGAACACCCGTGAGAGGGCAAAGACAGGGGGTGGTGAGCCAGACCTCCGGGTCTTCACCCACTTTGAGGAGCAGGCGCTGGAGCTGTCAAGAGAAGGGGAGTTGCTGGCTGTCAGTGACAGCACGCTTGGGCTGCCGTCAAGGCGTGTCATTCCTCCACTCACTTTGAGGCAACTTCTTGGGGGCACAAGTTTCAGCTGCAAGGGGCAAGGTTTAAAGGAGATGTACAAGGCATGTTGATCTGCACAGAGAGGGTAGTGGGTGCCTGGAACTCGCTGCCAGGGGGAGTTTGTGAATGCAGATATGATAGTGATCTTTAAAGGGCATCTCTACAGCTTTGTGAATAGGATGAGAATAGAGGCATATGGTCCCCGGAAGGGTAAGGGGTAATAAATCAGATGGACAGCCTGGTCACTACAGGCTTGGAGGGCCGAAGGCCTGTTCCTGTAATATAATTTTTTTGGTGCTTTGTTCCATGTTCAATGGAGAAATAAGAACATAACATAAGAACATAAGAAATAGGAGCAGGAGTAGGCCATCTCGCCCCTTGAGCCTGCCCCGCCATTCAATAAGATCATGGCTGATCTGATAGTGGTTTAGTTCCACTTACCTGCCCACTCCCCATAACCCTTAATTTCCTTATTGATCAGAAATCTATCTACCTGTGATTTAAACATATTTAACGAGGTAGCCTCCACTGCTTCAATGGGCAGTGAATTCCAGAGATTCACTACCCTCTGAGAGAAGAAGTTCCTCCTCAACTCTGTTCTAAACGGACTCCCCCTTATTTTGAGGCTGTGTCCTCTAGTTCTTGTTTCCTTTCTAAGTGGAAAGAATCTCTCTGCCTCTACCCTGTTGAGCCCCTTCATTATCTTATATGTCTCTATAAGATCTCCCCTCAGCCTTCTAAATTCCAACGAGTACAGGCCCAATCTACTCAATCTCTCCTCATAAGCTAAGCCCCTCATCTCCGGTATCAACCTGGTGAACCTTTTCTGTACTCCCTCCAAGGCCAATACATCCTTCCGCAAATAAGGGGACCAAAATTGCACACAGTTCTCTAGTTGCGGCCTCACCAGTACCTTGTACAGTTGCAGCAAGACCTCCCTGCTTTAAAACTCCATCCCCTTCGCAATAAAGGCCAACATTCCATTTGCCTTCTTGATCACCTGCTGCACCTGCAGACTGAGTTTTTGCGATTCATGCACAAGAGCCCCCAGGTCCCTCTGCACAGTAGCATGTTGTAATTTTTTACCATTTAAACAATAGTCCATTTTACTATTATTCCCCCCAAAGTGGATAACCTCACACTTGTCAATGTCATACTCCATCTGCCAGATCCTCGCCCACTCACTTAGCATATCCAAATCTCTCTGCAGACTTTCCGCATCCTCCACCCAGTTCGCTTTCCCACTCATCTTTGTGCGAATGTGAATCATGTTTTTGGCATTCCGCATTCCTCTCCCTCCCTTGCACTTAACCTTGTGTCCTGTGTTGGAAGGACACATTCGGACGACCTGGGACCTTCTGGACTCCAGGTCGATCCTGCAGCTCCTGCCCATCCTGGTCCAGACAGCTCGGACGAGTCCTCAGAGGATATGGGTGAGGGGGCCTCCAAGGGTGGCACAGTTTTGGCATCAGCTTCCACCTCACAACTCAACATCCCAGATACTGGCACATCGGTGGGTCCAGTTAGTGGTGAGGCTTCTGGGGCACTCTCTGGTGAACACGACACATCTGATAATGTACATTGGGTGGAGGAGGAAACGTCTGAGACCTCTGGCATGCCGGGGGAGGGGGGTGGGGGTGGGGCGGGGGCGGCTGCTGGAGGCAAGGACTCAGCTGGCCCCAGGCTACATGCTGGGCCTCTGAGATCACTTCTAACTCAGCTGCTAGCTATGCAGCAACAGAGCCAGGGAATGTAGTAGGGGTTGACGACCACACTGGACCAACTGCGAGGCTGTTGGGAGGAGTCCCAAAGCTTTCAGGCGGACCAGTATTGCCTGTCTTGCGAGCAACCAAGAAAAGGTGGCATCTGCAGTGGAAAACCTGGGGCAGGCTCCAAGCGATGGCTGAGTCACAGCAGGCCACAGCTGAAGGACTGAACAGGCTTCTCAAGATTCTGTGGCCCATGGCTGAGAGGCTCAAGAGCATGACACAGTGGGACAGCGCTGAGACACAGTGGGCTATGGCAGCAGCCCTTGAGAACGTGGCCCAGTCGCTTAGCGTCATGGCTGAGGGCTTGCAGAGCATGACACAGTCTCAGAGGGCACTTGCTGCGGCCATTGAGAGGTGGCCCCCGACTCAAGTGGCCATCGCAGAGGGCTCAACCACCATGGATAGGACGCAGGTGGTCCTCCAGGACTGGCAGTGCCAGGTGATGCTGGAGCTTCTGGAGTTCACTGTCATCCTGTGGAGTGACCCAAGGGCCCACAGGAACCTCAAGGAGAAGGAAGGGCTCAAGCCCATGCCGGGGCCTTCCAGCCAGGAGACTGTGGCTGTGACTACACCTTCTGGCTCCACCCTTACTGACACCGGGGCATCTCAGGGACAGCAGGATGAAGAGGGTGTCATGGATGCATTCCAGACACCTGGGAGCAGGCCAGGGCCCTCAAGGTCCAGGGCCTCCAGAAGACACCCACCTCGCGCATCACAGGCCTCAGGGCATGGTAGGCAGCTGGCCCCCTCCACCTCCGATGTACATTCTTGGGAGTCACTGAGACATAGTGGTAGGCCACGCAAGGTTAGGAAGTTGTAGTTGCACTGAGATGGCATGGGCGAAGAGCTGCACTAGTTAGAAAGATATTTAAGCACCTTCATGTTTTCTGTTCACAAGTTTTTATGTTAGAACATATCATTTAAACACTTTTATTGCAATTAAATATTTTTTCACCACCCACCTGTGACTAACTTGTCTCGAATCGGAATCCTCTTCCATTGATGATCGCCGGAGGGATGCTTCATGTTGATGTTATTTGGGGAGGCCCGCCAATCTGAGAAAAGGAAGCCATTAATTCCCCAGTCCCCATGAGCGATTCCCTCCTTTCTCCCAGCCCACCTGCCCCAGGGCCCTGAATGGGGGTTTCAGATCCCTTACCTACTACACAGACGTGGGCCCAGGGGCCAGCGTGCATGCAGAGCTCAGGTAGGAGTCAGACTAGTTTGCACAAGGGCATCATCATAATGGTGCTTAGCGAGTGGTCATCACCCTCTTGCCTGCCAAAAAACTCGCTAACACAGCGTACCCAGGCCCACCACTCTGGTGTGACAATGTTGCAGGATATAGAAGGAATTTTAGATGGGAGGGATGATGGAGTCCACAGACACAAGGATCTAGGGACTGAACCGCCTGGTGATCAGGCCCTCCCATGCTGCCCCTGCATGCCTCATTTGGGCTGCCAGCTGTCCAGCGCCTGGTTGGTGTTCCTCGGCATGCTCGTCCTCATCTTCCTCCTCCTCCTCCTGCTGGTCACCCTCCCCAGCGACACCCAGCTGGTCAGCCTCCACATCCTCCTCCTCCAAGAGGTCACCTCACTGTAGAGCCAGATTGTGCAAGGCACAGCTTACGACCACTATGGGGGAACAGATCACAGGGCTGTATTGGAGGGCCCCGCCAGATTGGTCCAGGCACTGGAATCTCATTTTGAGGAGCTCAATTCACCTCTCCATTATCGCACAGGTGGCGACATGGGCCTCATTATATCAGGTGTCCGCCTCAGTCACAGGCCTCCGCACAGGCGTCATCAGCCATGTCCGAAGCGGGTAACCCATATCACCCACGAGCCACCTCCGCAGCCTGGGCTCCTCCTCAAATGTCTCCGGGATGTCCGAGCTCCTGACAATGAAGCTTTCATGCACGCTGCCTGGATGTCTTGCGCAGACATACATAATGTTCATGAAATGGTCGGACACAAGTTGAACATTCGGGGAGTGGAACCCCTTTCTGTTGATGAGTCTTCCTGGATTCTGTAGGGGGGCCTCAAGGGCGACGTGTGTGCAGCCGATGGCCCCCTGTACATTAGGTATCCCCACAATAGCTGCGAAGCCTGCAGCCCAGGCTTCCTGATGGGCCTGATCCAGATTAAATTTGATGTACTGCCAAGCCCGGGCATACAGGGCTTCTGTGACCTGCTTGGCACAGGTGTACAGAGCTGACTGGAAAATGCCACAGACATCTCCGCCCGGGGTCTGGAAGGAGCCAGTCAGATAAAAGTTCAGAGCGGCCGTAAATTTGATAGCCACCGAGAGTTGGTGCCCTCCCTGCCCTGAGGTGCCAGGTCCTGCAGCAGGGGCACAGGTGTTGTATGGTCTCCTTTCAGAGGCAGAGACGTCGGCGGCACACGGTGTCCGACATCTGTTCAAATGACACTCGTGCACGGAACTGCCAGGGTCTCCGTTCCCTCCTTCTCCTACACCTCCCCCTCTAGGTTAATAGCGGCCACCTCCTGCCTCTGGTAGTTGTCTCCCTTTACTCCTGCAAGTGGCAAGGCCCAGGAATCCTGTGCCCACAATTCTTCCTCCAGCTCTTCCTCCTCAGCTCCAGCAGCAACAGCAAGATCAATCATCGCAAAAGCCATCTCATCACTCTGAAGGGGGACGAGGTGGGAGATGGAGAGGAACACATGTAAAGTTTAAGGAATGCTGCGTGCCCTAGCACACCAACAGGGAGCAAAACTGAACAAGGGATAGATAGTGGGGGAGTGGTGGGTAGTGATGGGACAAGCCTGGGGAACTGAGTAACCAAAAGCAAAAAGAGGGGGAGTCAAGGTGGAGGGGAAAGTTCACAACCTAAAATTGTTGAACTCCGTGCTGAATCCAGAATGCTGTAACGTGCCTAATACCTTTCTGATTATTAATACATCTAACTCTTGATCTAGCTCACAGTTAGCCTGATCAGGATATATTTCCTTTCATTATTTATGATAAATCAAAACTTTCTCCCTGTCTACTCGCTGCATAGTCAAAAATCATTGCTGCTCGTCCTTGAAGAGCAGTAGTCATGTTTTTTTTAATTTCCAAAGGATCAATTGAAACACCAACAGTAATCCAAGTGCTCAAAATGAGAAAGAAAATGCACCGATAAATCTTTAAATAGATGTGCAAGCTGGCGTCAGTTTCAATTTCTGATTTAGTTTGATCTAAAACAGAGCCAAATCATATATCACCACACATACTATAACTTTATTAAACTATAAGTGGGAATTTTATTTTGTAATTTCATCAGTAGCTTTTCTTAAACAATGTCAGCGCTTAAATAAAAACAGCAAATGATGGATAAACTCAACAGGTCTGGCAGTATCTGTGGAAAAGTTAAGTGTATTTATTAGTGTCACAAGTAGGCTTACATTAACACTGCAATGAAATTACTGTGAAAATCCCCGAGTTGGCACACTCCAACGCCTGTTCAGATACGCAGAGGGAGATTTTATCATGGCTCATGCATCTAATCAGCTCATCTTTCTGACTGTGGGAGGAAACTGGAGCACCCGGAGAAAGGTCCGCAACCCCGGGTGGACATACAGACTCTGCACAGACAGTGACCTAAGCTGAGAATCAAACCCGGGTCTCTGGGCGCTGTGAGGCAGCAGTGCTGACCACTGTGCCACCGTGCGGAAAGAAACAAAGTTAACAAAGGAAAGCTTTAAATTCTCCACAACATTACTCTAAATATCATTTGTAAGTTACTGAACTAACTGAGACTCTCAAAAGGATTATCTTGAATAAAACATGTTTTAAAAAAAGGGACTTGATGCAATTTGAAAACAACAGTCAACAAATGAATATGCCGGTGAAATACCCTCTTGGAGTTTATGAATATTGAATTGAGGCTAGTTCATAATCAACCAGGATTGAATTATAAAAAGATTCCTCAGAGAAGGGTTGGCTGCATCAAATGATTCTGCCTCGAAAATCCCAAGCTTAGAAGCAACAATAGAGCTGGCAAATATTTAATTGTATAAATTATACCTACTTTTTTTTCAGCTGAGCACTTATGTAAATAATTCTCAACAATCCTTTCTGATGGTTGTGAATAATTAACTGATCCTTTTTAAATGAAAAATTCAAGAGGAACCAGGTCGAATTTCAATAATTGAGTATAATGTATTGCAGATAAGGGCTGGAATTCTCCGACCTCACTTGCAGCTGGGATTCTCCGGTCCCGCTGCAGTGAATGGGGTTTCGGTTAAGCGTTTTGGTTAAAACTTTGATTAAGTTTGGTTATTCTCTGTTTTCGGTGGCAGTGGTAGCAGGGCGTACATACCGAAGAATTCCGGCCAGGGATTTTTGCCTTTGGACACCAGCATTGACTTTATTACTTCTACAGAAGTGGAACTATGCTTCACTGCAACTCTTAATCCTCAATATTTAATAATCTATATGGCTTTTGAGAGTAACGATTTGAGTTTGGTATGGTGATATGGTGGGAGTCTGAGATCTGTAGACTGTGGTCCCAGTGCCATGTTGGAGATCCTGGACGCATTGTGTGGGAAGTGTTTCCTCTGGGTTAAGGTCAAATTTTCTGAATCTGAGTCGGAGAGAAATGACAGGGAAACTGAAATGCTGCAAGTGAAGTTTAAGTTTATTAGTGTCACAAGTAGCCTTACATTAACACTGCAATGAAGTTACTGTGAAAATCCCCTAGTTGCCACACTCCGGTGCCTGTTCAGGTACACTGAGGGAGAATTTAGCATGGCCAATGCACCTAACCAGCACGCCTTTTGGACTCTGAGAGGAAACTGGAGCACCCGGAGGAAACCCACGCAGACACCGGGAGAGCGTGCAGACTCCACACAGACAGTGACCCAAGCCGGGAATCAAACCCTGGTCCCTGGCGCTGAGAGACAGCAGTGCTAACCACTGTGCCACCCTGCCGCCCATAGTTAGAAAATAAATCTTGATGAAATTTAAAGCAACTGCCATCAAACACAATGGCGAAATATCCCACCGGAGTGAATGAATATTGAATTGAGGAAGTTCATAATCATCCAGGATGTATTTATAAGATTAAAGTTTCAGTTGATGGTGCAACATGCAATTGATATTCAGAATAATGTTTCCTTTATGTCAGATGGTTACTCAATTTGTCTCTTGATTTGTCAGCCTGATGTGTAAAGTCAAGATTAATAATCCCTTGATTATTCCCTCTACCACATGCCAGTCAATGTAGCAATAGTAGGATCAGGGAGATAAATGTATAACTTTAAATGATGGTGCAAGAGTGAGACTTTGGGAAATTTGCAGCATTTTGTAACAAGTGTGAGCTGAATTAGACAGAATCTGAACAAGACTGGGATTAACGTCCCTGCTGGGAGAATAACTGTTGCTACTGGGGAAAATTTAAGCCAACATGATTGAGGGAGCAAACAAAATGAAGACGTGGGGAGAGGACAAGAGGCATAAAAAAGCTACGAAAAATAAAAACAACAGGAGAGAAAGAACGGGTCAAAAGAAGGAACAAAGTAAACAGCAAAACTTTTGATTATATGTACAAAAGCAAATTCTTTAGATGCTGACTAAAAAATTGAAATAAAAACAGAAAAATGGAGGAAATACACAGCAGGTCAGGCAGCAGATTTGGGAAGAAGGTGGCAGGCCCCACTGATCAGAGGATTCCCTTTGGATGGCTTGCTGGGATTGCGGGATGAGCCTTTTTCTCATGCACCTTTCTTCAGAAGTTAGTCTCTGCCTCTGATGGCCCCGGGATGACTGCAGGGAGAGCTATAGACCTCTATGACTAACCAAGTGACACATGTTCTTGGATGACTCATTGTCCCAAGCCATTGAGTAGCTCAAAAACGTAGTACTCAACCCTGACTGCACTAAGGTGCGAAGGTGGCTGAGGCATGTGCAGCACTCCCGTTAGACTGATCCCAGCTCAGAAAGAATCTTTCATCAGACCTGATACCTCAGCCTCACAGCTTGAGTTGTCTCTTGGAAAGTCCCTCTGTGCCATTCCACTCTGCAACTGTCCACTAGGGATTTTTAAAGTTTATTTATTAGTGTCACAAGTGATCGCATTAACACTGCAATGAAGTTACTGTGAAAATCTCCTAGTTGCCACACTCCAGCGCCTGTTCGGGTACACTGAGGGAGAATTTAGCATGGCCAATCCTCTTAACCAGGATGACTTTCAGACTGTGGGAGGAAATTCATTGGAATTTAGAAGGCTGAGGGGGGATCTTATAGAGACCTATAAGATAATGAAGGGGCTGGATAGGGTAGAGATGGAGAGATTCTTTCCACTTAGAAAGGAAACTAGAACTAGAGGGCACAGCCTCAAAATAAAGGGGGGTCAGTTTAGGACAGAGTTGAGGAGGAACTTCTTCTCTCAGAGGGTGGTGAATCTCTGGAATTCTCTGCCCACTGAAGTGGTGGAGGCTACCTCGTTGAATATGTTTAAATCACGGATAGATGGATTCCTGATCGGTAAGGGAATTAGGGGTTATAGGGATCAGGCACGTAAGTGGAACTGATCCACTTCAGATCAGCCACGATCTTATTGAATGGCGGGGCAGGCCCGAGGGGCTAGATGGCCTACTCCTGCTCCTATTTCTTATGTTCTTATGTTCTTAAACCAGAGCACCCAAAGGAAACCCACACAGACACAGGGTGAATGTGCAGACTCCACCCAAGCCAGGAATCAAACCCGGGTCCCCCCACCCTCACCCCACCACCACCACAACCACAACCATGACCACTGCACTTGATGGAGCTGAGGCAAACCAGGCAGTGGAGTGGCCTTTCCATTTGCTGATGTCTGCAAAATCCTTCCCAATTGAAGCCTCAGCAATGTTAATTGGGTGTTCACCTCTGCAAAGTAAGCAGGTGATCCCCTTCCCAGATTATCCATAGGAAACATCCCTGGCAGCAGAAGCGGTTTAGGGAACCATTCTGATCCCCGCTATATTTGCGGCCATCATGGAAACACCTTGGCTAAGAATAATCAGCCCAAAATGTCATAGGTTAAGAAACGTTCATCAGAATTTGCAAATAGGAACATTTGGCTCCCAATCCTGCCCTAAACTAAGCCATGTATCTATCAATACTATTGCAGGACAACTCATACCCAAGATCTCCACGCCTGTCACTCCCTGGACTAGGAGTCCAACATTCCTTGTTACAAAATATTCAGAAGGGATAGCCTAGAAGATATGCTCACAATCTTTGATGCCAACATCCCATTAAAACAATTATTCTCTCTCACCCTGGCCATTCCTCATGAAGGCCCTCACCTCCTCTCACTTAGGCCCATGGGATGCAAACTTGAGAAGAAATGGTTTAACTGTTTACCAGCAGATCTGTCTGGACTGTTTACAATACTAAGAGATCCCATTCTTGTCTGCAGAAAACTGCTTACTGCTTCAAAATTATCCAGGAATGGTGATTATCCAGGAAAGTGACTCCTTCCATCTGTTCCCTATACTGAATACACCCACACTGATCTGACTTCCTGATTTTCTGCGCTAAGATACTTTCACCCTCACTGTGGTGCCACCTCACCTCCTTTATCTTTTTGCTCAATTTCAGTCTAAAAGTTAAGTTCCCTGGAATATTTAATTCCCAACTTTGGCCACCCTGTAATGGCTACTAGATGAAACCTATTTAACTTGTAGTACCCCATAAAGTGAAATGCCTGCTTCCCATAACAAACAGGTTGGATAGCAGAATGTTTTAATAGCATATCATGACTGATCTGATTGTAACATCAGCCCCACATACCTTCCTTCCCCAAATAATCTTTCACCCCCTTTTTACTCAAGAACATATCTCGTTTGACCTTAAAACATTCAAAGACTTTGTTTCTTCTGCCTTTTGAGGAAGAGCGTGCTGAAGAATCACAATGTTCTGAGAGGAAAAAAAGTCTCCTAATCCCTGTCTTAAATGAGCAATGAGGTTTAAAAGAGGTTTAAAATGAGGTTTAAAAGAGATGTACGAGGCACGTTTTTTACACAGAGGGTGGTGGGTGCCTGGAACTCGCTGCCTGGGGAGGTTGTGGAAATGGGTACGATAGTGACTTTTAAGAGGCTTCTGGACAAATACATGAATAGGATGGGAATAGAGGGTTATGGTCTCTGGAAGGGTAGGAGGTATTCGTTCAGACCGGCAGTATGGTTGGGTGCAGGCTTGGAGGGCCGAAGGGCCTGTTCCTGTGCTGTAGTTTTTTTTGTTCTTTTTCAAACCCTTATTTTTAAACAGTGACCCCTAGTTCCAGATTCTCTGACAAAAGGAAACATCCTCTCCACATCCACTGTGTCAATAACTCTCTGGGTCTCAAAGGTCTCAATCAAGTTGCCCCTTACTTAAAACTAACCTGTCCAACCTTTCCTCATGAGATAATTCCTGGTATTCGTCTAGTAAACTTTCCCTGAACTGCTTCTAACTCATTTACAGATTTCCTTCAATAAGGAGGCCAATACTGTACACAGTACTCCAGATGTTGTCTTATCAATACCCTGCACAAATGAAGCATCCCTACTTTTGCAATCAATTCCCCTCAAAATGAACAATAACTTTCTATTAGCTTTCCTAATTATTGGCTGTACCAGCCTTTTGTGATTCAGACATGAGGACATCCAGGTCCCTCTAAATCTCAGATCTTTATAATCTCTCCTCATTTAGATAATAAGCTTCTTTTTATTCTTCCTGCCACAATTAAGAAATTCACATTTTCCCACACTATACTACACTTTCTGGATCTTTGCACACTCACTTAACTTATCCATGTCCCTTTGTGGCCTCTTTGTGTCCTCTTCACAATTTACCCTCCTATCTATCTTTATGCTGTCAGCAAGTTTCGCAACCATACCTTCAGTCAGTTCATCCAAGTCATTTATGTTGTATATTGGAGAATTCATAGAATCCCTACAGTGCAGAAAGTAACTATTCGGCTCATCGAGCCTGCACTGACAGCAATCCCATCCAGGCCCTATCCCGTAACCCCCCGTATTTGCCCTGCTGCTCTCCCTGTCACTAAGGGGCAATTTAGCATGGTCAATCCACCTAACCCACACATCTTTGGAGGAAACCGGAGCACCCGGAGAAAACCCATGCATACAAGGGGAGAACGTGCAGACTCCACACAGACAGTGACCCAAATCGAGACTCAAGCCTGGGTCCCTGGTGCTGTGAGGCAGCAGTGCTAACTACTGTGCCACTGTGCTGCCTAAGTTACCGTGCTGCTCACGTCAACCTCCACTTTAGGCCTGTTAGCATAGGGCACCGACCTTGCCTTCAAGCATTTTGCTTGGCTTCCTTCTTTAATCTTCAATTTAACTGTGCTGTTTTTCATACTCCCCAGTTATCCATCAAAAACAACCTTGTGGTTCTTTAGAATTTTTGTGAGACCTGATTCTTCATTAGTCGTCAGGTTGACTTTGGCCCAGTTCAGTCAAATCTTCTTAACTGTTTTGGACTCATCAATACTGATTAATTGTCCTTTACTATACGTAGAGACAAACCTGCTGTTTGTCCATTAAATGCACAGCTACTTCAACCCAGCCCTTCCATGGAACCACTTCACTTGTGTATGTCTTCGACACTATTCTTGAAGCTTTCAAGGGAATATGTCTGAATTTTTCGTGATGCAACATTTCTGGCACCAGCAAGTCTGCTACTCCAATGTTGACTTCCATCCTTGCTGGCTGTCCATCCAGCAATAGAGTGACCCAGTATCTATTCATAGCATTAGTAATGGCTAGCACATTTATCCTCAGACTGTGAGTCACTTTATTTCTTTTGACTCTTTTGCACATCATGAACACTTCTTCTTTTATTCTGTTAACATACTGTTTTGGATTGTTCTGACTTCTTATTATTTTTATTTATAGCTTGCTTTTTGTTCCAGCAGGCAGTGTCCTTTTCCTCCCACCGCTTCTGCATACTATGTCGATATACCAGCATTCTGCCTGGTTTCACACATCGGTGACATGTATGAGTTTCAAAACTCTGAGGTGTCGATTCAGCCAACATTTTGAGCATTTGAGTACACAAACTCGGTTGCTGAGCTTCTTTTGCAACCAGCTCCATCGAAGCAGCAATTTCCATGGTCTTTTTCAGAGTAAGGCTACTCTCAGTTAACAAGCATTTCGATATTGCCTCACTTCGAAGACAACAGACAATCTGTCCCAGATTGTATCATTCAGCACATCATCAAACTCACGATATTCTGCGAGTCTTTTTAGCACAGCCATGAACTGCACAATTGGGACTCTTTCTTCTTGATTTATTTTGTGGAACCTGAAGCACTCTGTAATCACCAAAGGATTTGGCAAAAAATTTACTTGCAAAATATCTATGATTTGTTTGTATGTTTTGATGCCTGGCTTCTCTTGTTGCACTCAATTTCTGAGGGGATTAAGAGATTTTCCCCCATTTACATTCAGGAACAAGTGACATTCTAATATATTTTATTTGCCTGTGCAAAATAGTCAAAATGCTCAATATAGGAACTCCATCACTCCATATTTTCAGATTTCCCATGATGCTGAAAACCCCCGCTATTGTCTTACTAACAGAGGTTCCCCGTGTGCACAATTTGCAGCATGTTTCCAACTGCTACCCTGATTTTTGTTTATTTTAAACAAGGCAACAACCTGAATTTCAGCCTCTTTTTTAAACACACCCGGCTCTCTAATTGTTCTGCGGAGGGTCGTTACTCACGTTGTCCTTTCCCGGAGTACATGCAAAAAATTGCCAAGTCTTCTTTTCCCGACTTTTTCTGTAATTTTTCTCTTCTCTGGTACCTTGCAGGTACCTTGCAGTTTTTATGTTGCATATTGGAGAATTGATGCTAGGAAACACGGAGGATTAAAAATAACAGAGCTTTGGAACTTTATTTACAGGGTAGTGTCCACTACACGGCTGTTTCTTCACTATGGCATTCCCCATGCTAATGACATGTGATGTCACTTCCAGTCAATACATATATACAGTGCTTAGTGGAGCTACCAAGAATCAGTATGAGTAAATAACAGTTTATATAAATTGTAAAAGGTTGAGGCCTCAGCACTGATCCCTGTGGCATAATGCTCATCACATCCTGTCATCCTGCAAAGGACCTATTTATGCCAACTCTCCATTTCTTGTTATTTCGCCAACCTTGCCAGTATGTTAGCCCCCCAATACATACACTTTCAGCCATGTGTCTTTTTTTCCCCACACCAAACTTTGATAAAAGATCATGGCCTGAAGTACTGACTTTATTTCTCCCTCCACAGATACTGCCCGACCTGCAGTGTGTTTCCAGCATTATCTGTGTTTATTCCTAATATGTGTTACCAGAAACGGCACTATCAGCAGAATCCAAAATATCTTCCAAAAGTAAGTTGATAAACATTTGTAAGAGTAACATTTTAAGAAACATGAAAGGGTGGGGACTGGCATTAAATTGAGGGTGGCACGGTAGCACAGTGGTTAGCACTGCTGCTTCACAGCTCCAGGGTCCTGGGTTCGATTCCCGGCTTAGGTCACTGTCTGTGTGGAGTTTGCACATTCTCCTCGTGTCTGCGTGGGTTTCCTCCGGGTGCTCCGGTTTCCTCCCATATTCCAAAGATGTGCGGGTTAGGTTGATTGGCCATGCTTGAATTGCCCCTTAGTGTCCTGAGATGTGTAGGTTAGCGGGATTAGTGGGTAAAATATGTAGGGATATGGGGATAGGGCCTGGGTGGGATTGTGGTCGGTGCAGACTTGATGGGCCGAATGGCCTCTTTCTGTACTGTAGGGTTTCTATGATTTCTATGAGTGTACTGTCATAGAACTGGTGTAAGAACAATGAATAGCTCCTTCTGTGCTGCACAGTTCTGTGACTGACCTGGTAAAGTCTTTGTTTGCTGATATGCGACTTTGAAACTGTGGGTGAGATTCTCCAGCCTCCCAGCCGTGTGTTTCCTGCTGGTGGAAGGTGGTGCGTTGTTTGCTAGCGACAGGATTGTCTGGTCCCACCACTGTCAAAGGGAGTTCCCATTGACATCACCCCATGCCGATGCGAACGGCCAGAGAATTCCGGCCTACATATTTAATGTGATTTTAGTGTAAAAGTATTGAGGAAAGTGGAAAATGATCATGCCTATATCAGTTTTTCACTTAAGTTAGATGATGCATTGTAAGACATATCTCGCTGATCATGTACAGCAGAATTTTATAGGTTAGTTCATAATATACATACATATGGAATAATTTGATAATATTGGACATCTCACCTGTCAATGAATATATGTGTTAATATAAAGCAGTCTAAGGGTTGATTCTTGAGATATTTGGCTGCTAGCATTTCAATGGAGGAATTGTATCTGGAAGGTGAATAATTTATGACCATGTACAAATTCTACAGTTTCTCCTAAACAACCCACAATCCATTTATTTGATGACTATTTAATGCAGAAAGTTTAGGACAGTAACAAACAGGTAATGAACAGCTAATTAAACGCATTGATCACTAATCTGGTCAGAAATTTCACCCCAGGGGCCACGTGGAAATGTCTATTTGAACTGGGCACTTAAAAATAAGGTCATTACTTGCTGTGGCATTGAAACGTTTCAATTTTACCAATTTTAACCTTCAGGCGGATGAGAGCAAATGGAGCCCAATAACCTCATGTAAATTGAGACACTAGTTAACTGAGTCACAAGTGGGGAAGCTTCTGTTCTGCCTGCAGCTAGCCTGTTTTGTGCTCTTCTGGGCTCCAGGAAAAATCAATCTTGTTTCAAATCTGCACAAATTTGTCTTTTTTGCAATCCAAGCATAATCTCCCAATCCACATTCCTGCTCAGTGAAGCATAGAGACTTTAAGCCTCCAGCTGCTCCCACCGTCCCAGAACCTGTCAAACTATCCTATCTCTGAGTTTTCAGGTATATCTTAGAAAACCTTCCCCTCTCAGATCCCATCTCTATGGCAAGGTGAATCACAGGGGCTTTGTATCCAGGTAGAAATGTTGATTAGCTATCTTTGTGACCCTAATTCTGTTCTACCTTGGAATTAAATGGACAGTTTAATGCAGAACTGGTTACAACCCAACATATTCAACAGCTTCCGAGGACCTTGGGGACTAGTAGCCTAACCACTGTAAATACAGATGCTTCTACCATTGTCCCTAAGTGAGAACACCTAACACCTTCTTCCCAACAAAATGATCTGAGCCTTTCTTTAATCTTTAACAATCATTACACACCGACCTGTTGTTAAGCAGATTTGAGAACATGCCACATGACCCCATTCATTTTATCCTAAATATAAGATACAATCTGAAAATGTAACAAACTTACAGACTTCATATCTGCAACACACTGGACACCACAAAGTGATCTATCATCAATTAAGCATTGTTGAAACATAGTCACTGTTGCAATGTAGGAAACCAATTTGTGCAACAAATTTGTGCACAGTAAGATCACACAAAAAGCAATATGATGACAACCAGATAACCTTTTTTAATTATATTGATTGAAGGAGGAATATTGACCAGGACATGAGTAACTCCCAACTCTAATTTGGAAAATGCAATGGGCTCTTATACATCTATCTGACAGGACAGATGGGGCTCTCAGCCAAGCCTCATTATGTACACTAGAGCCAAGACAGCCATTACAATACTGAGAACACCTGCTCCTCAGAAGAAACATTGTTTGATTACAGGTCAGGCTCTCTGATTTCTGCTGTCAATTTGTTTGTTGACTCAAGTTAATGGTTTTTGAAACTTCAAAGAGCCTGGATGATTGATACTTGTTTTTTAAGTTTACCATCAGGACCTTTCACAAGTGGCACGGTGGCACAATTGTTAGCACTACTGCCTGACAGAACCAGGGACCCGGGTTTGATTCCCAGCTTGAGTCACTGTCTGTGTGGAGTTTGCTTGTTCTCCCTGTGTCTCTGTGGGTTTACTCCAGGTGCTCCGGTTTCCTCCCACAGTCTGAAAGACGTGCTGGTGAGGTACATTGACCCGAACCAGCGCCGGAGTGTGGCGACTAGAGGAATTTCACAGTAACTTCTTGCAGTGTTAATGTAAGCCTTACTTGTGACTAATAAATAAACTTTTTAAAAAACTTTTAGCTTTGGGACAGTTGCCAATACATTATTTCTTAGCTTGACATTGGGTCATGAAGGGCCATAGGAAGTGGGTAAAGGTACATAGGGGATGCAAGGAAGCTGAAAGGGTGGTTTGAAGGGAAGACTTTGGCATAGGCGGTATGAAAGGGCATAAAGGGTCTGGGGGGCATGGTGTGATATGGATAGGGCATAGGGTGTGTTTGCAGGGTGAAGGAGGTTTGAGGGATGAGGACTGGCGGGTCGTTTTTTTGGCGAGGATCATGTCTCCTGGTATTGATGTGGGCCTTTTAAACTTTCCACCTCCACACCCAGCAGTACCTGTCGCTGTTTCCGCACTTTTTCCTGGGTCAGCTGGCTCGACTCCAGCCCACGCCCAGCTCCATCATGAAGATGTAGGCTTTGTGGGCATTTTCTCCAGAGGCAGGAAGGCCGAAGCTGGAATTTCCTCGATTTCCCCTACCTGCTTTGAGGATGGAAATCCAATCTATTAGGTCTGCCCACGCTGTGGTGATGTGAGCATTCTGACTAAATCTTTCTGTTGATTTTTAATCATGCTACATCCATGAATATTTTTCAAGAGGTCTCAAGCAGCTGGCAAACTATTTGACTGGTATGAATTTCCCTAAATTCATTAATCCTCATGTGCAGTGTGTAATTGCAAATAGAGGTAGCTGAACACCAGCAGGGAAAATCCCCATTTGCCCTCAAAACACTGAACATGTCCCAACATCTTCTGGCAGTGATAGACATATGCAGCACAGCAGATTTCCTTCAAAGATCAATACTCTCACTGATGCTACTTTAATCTTGTGACTGGCACATAGTTGCTGCACTTAAAATGTCAGAAGCAGGAAAGAAAAGAAAGGCAATCATTTCCTGTTGATTGCACTGACTTTCCAATCAACAGCCAATCTACAAAAGATTATAAACGACCACAGAATGTCCCAATTTACAGCAGTTACACTCTCTAGACATAAAGGAAAAGGCCAGTTTCACCCAGCTCGAGGAATAATGGCTGGAATTTTCCGACTGTTCATGCTAGTGGGATTTTCCAGTCCTGCCCATGGCTCCTCTTCAACACGGGTTTCCTGGCAGTAAGGGGCGCATTCAACAGGAAACTCTGTTGACAATGATAGAAGATCCTGCCACCGCCAATGGCGTGCTGCATCCGCTGCCATGAACCACTCGGTCGGTTGCATGAAAAATCCCACCAAATGGTCTCTTACCTGGTAAACGGCCTCTACCAGGACACACTCTTTACCTTCCTGTGGAAGATGCCATGTGAGTCCTTGAAGCTGGTGAGCAAAGGTTGCTGAGTTAGTTAGTTAAAGCAGTGATGCAAAATACAACTGGGACCCATTGCGACAGGGGATGGGTCCGTAAAATGCAGCAAACAAAGTTAAGGAACAAAATAATTCTTAATAACTCTGTCAGCAGAATCTCATACCTCATTGTCCAAACCCCTTGTAAAGAATGAAAGCAGAGGAAGTGCAAATAAACTGGCTTCCCGACTGGAACTAAAAGTTAAAGTTTATTTATTAGTCACAAGTAAGGCTTACATTAACACTGCAATGGGGTTACTGTGAAATTCCCCGAGTCACCACACTCCGGTGCCGGTTCGGGTCAATGCACCCAACCTGCACGTTCTTCAGACTGTGGGGGGGAAACTGGAGCACCTGGAGGAAACCCACGCAGACATGAGGAGAACGTGCAAACTCCACACAGAGAGTGACCCAAGCCCGGGAATCGAACCCAAGGCCCTGGTGCTGTGAGGCAGCAGTGCTAACCACTGTGCCATCGTGCAGCCCATATCACTCACACAAAAGAGACAGTTGGAAATCATTATATTGGAAGAGATGCTTGTGATGATATGTGCCTGCATGTATTATCATGTAAAATGCTTGGCAGAGCAAGGATTAACTGGAGTGTGGCACTGCCCCCAATGTGATGTATGTAGTCACATGGTCGGAGAACAGTCTCGAAGAACTCTGTAAGCAGCTCGCCTGCATAGTGGTAGCAACCCCATGTAAGATCATATTTGGAACTGTAAATTGTTAAAATCTACCAATCAAGATGTTTATGTTTAAACACACAATCTCAGCAATATGCCAACATCACTACAACATAAAGAAGCCATAATACTTATATAATAAAGTACTAACAACCACTTTTTCTCACTCCTAAGGTGGAACAACGGAATTCTGGCCAGAAATACAGAAACACATTCTTAATTTGCAATTAACCATTTATATGACATGTCATATGATGTGGCGATGCCAGCATTGGACTGGGGTAAGCACAGTAAGAAGTCTCACAACACCAGGTTAAAGTTCAACAGGTTTATTTGGTAGCACAAGCCACAAGCTTTCGGAGCGCTGCCCCTTCATCAGGTGAGTGGGAATTGTGTTCACAAGCAGGACAATATAGACACAAACTCAATTTACAAGATAATGATTACATTACATTATTTTGTAAATTGAGTTTGTGTCTACATATGCCCTGTTTGTGAACACAACTCCCACTCACCTGATGAAGGGGCAGCGCTCCGAAAGCTTGTGGCTTGTGCTACCAAATAAACCTGTTGGACTTTAACCTGGTGCTGTGAGACTTCTTACATGTCATTTGACCCAGGCCTCTGGCCTTTTTGGATAGTATTCACATGATTAGCCTCACAAGCAATCTGATATTTAAAGCTAAATTGGTGACCATCAAGACGCAGCCCTCTGCTGCAAGATTTTC
The DNA here is from genome assembly GCF_964213995.1 of Mustelus asterias. Classification (NCBI taxonomy): domain Eukaryota; kingdom Metazoa; phylum Chordata; class Chondrichthyes; order Carcharhiniformes; family Triakidae; genus Mustelus; species Mustelus asterias. The sequence goes on along the minus strand of NC_135804.1, from coordinate 118,937,450 downwards.
TATCATTGTCTGTAAAAGTTACCCAGTCTCTGAGTACCTACTTCAACTTGAATATCAGCATGAACTGTAAAGCATACTCTACAGTGTTGATATTGCCATTTTTATTCTCAGTGCTGGACGGACTTGAAACTGGGAGCATTTCAGATCCAACTTTCAGGACCGTTTTTAGTCTCCCCCATACGCACACTGCCTGCAAAATTCTGAGCGCATCAGATTCGTACTGCAGAAGCTGGTGGGCGGGGCTTAACGTGCCCAAAAGCCTGCAGAGGGAGATAGTGCTCATGCGCAGGCCACTGATGCTGCACATGAGCATGAGCAGTTGCAGAGGTCTGACAGATAAGAGAGAGCTGTCCGCTGCCCTCCCCCGCCAAGAGTGGCAGAGGGCCCCCTCCCCCAATTAACCCCTCCACCCATTAGCCCCTCCCCATTAGCTCCTCCCCCATTAGCCTCTCCACAATTGTCCCCAACTGGCCTTACCCCCCACTGGCCCTGCCCTCACTGGCCCGCCACCACTGGCCCCTCCCCCATTAGCCCCATATCCTGGCACTGTCCGGTGGGCATTGCCCAGGTGTCAGACTGGCATTGCCCAGGTGCCAGGGTGGCACTGCCAGTCTGGGACTGCCAAGGGGCACCCCACTTTGCCCTCGGCCTTCACGGGGATCTCAACGACTTCCGCTTCCACTGGCGAGACCAAGGTGACTGCTCCCCGTTCATGGCGTGAATCTTCCTCATTGGCGTGAACCTTTCCCGGGGAGGTTATAAAGGCGGGGGGTGGGGAGGGGAGAGACAGCGGTGGGGAGCCCAGACGATTGAACACTGGGCTCAGTAAACAGAAGCAAACGTTCATTTTAATAGATTGAAATACATCAACCTGCCTTTCGCCCATTTCCAGCGAGAGGCTGACCGCGTCAGACATCCGGCGCTCGTAAAGTGGCGCCGGCCACGAAAACTGGTGCTGATCGCGCTCAGCATTTTACGGCCCACTTTACCACCACATCGCACCCAAAAACAGGCGCAACATGATGGCAAAACCGTCCCTGGAACTCCAGTCTTCAGACAGCTGAGCTGGAACTCCTGCAAAAGTGCTTCCCCCATGGGACTCAGACTTTGGACTCTGGAAATCATGTGAACTAATATCTATTTCTGTAGTTCTTGTACTGTTATTATCCATTGTTATTATTCATTTTTCTATAACCCCTTCACTGTGTGTGTACGTGTGGTCGTGAGTGTGTTTGTGTGTGTGTGTGTGTGTGTGCAATGGAGTGGGAAGTTGCAAACACTCCTCCCCTGGGTTTTGAATGTGAAACAAACTAACCTTCTGTGTTAATCATAATGCGAGCTTGCTGCGGGTTATTAGTAAATTGGAGCATATAAACTGAGGTTTTGGGCAAACACGCCACCGCATACTTTAAAAATAATTCAAAGCACCATCTGCTTATGAACAGGTGGTGAGAGAAAAATAAGTAGTTTGCCTGTCTCCCTCCTGTCTTGTAACAGTTCCATTCAATCTGAACAGAAACAGGCCAAATTTATTTGACAAATACTTGGAAAATATTTCAGTCCATGTAATACAACAGGCAGAGAATTTATATGATGGGCATCAATACTTCTATTTGGATATATTGAAAATATATATATTTTCAGAGTGTATTGACTCCATGTCAGTGTTAACAGAAAAAATCAAATAGTTGTAATATTGTTAACAAAGATGTATATGGAATCAACTTCCATTGAAAATAAAAAGCCTAAAAATAATTGTCAGCAGTTAGTCGTGGCCAAACACTTAATTTGTTAAAATTAATGGGTTGAACCTTGGAATAAAACAGCAGAATATCTATAACTGTGTTAAAGTGTTTGCCTCTTCTCATCACCAACAAATATTGGTCAGGGATTGGACTGCCAGATGGCAGGCTTCAAGGACGTGCTGAAACAGTGCACTTGTCTATCTGTCCCCTTCAACTGAGGTATCCTTCTCCTGAACCTGCGTATCGATGTTAGAAGAGAATTTGGACTAATACTAAGGTTTCAAATTGAAGAGACCAAATTAAATCTGAAATCATTTCTTTGGCTTAAACATGCCTCATATGCAAAAAATTTATTTATTAGCCGCAAATAGGCTTACATTAAAACTGCAATGAAGTTACTGTCAAACCCCCTAATCGCCACACTCCAGTGTCTGTTCGGGTACACTGAGGGAGAATTTACCATGGCCGATGCACCTAATCAGCACATCTTTTGGACTGTGGGAGGAAACTGGAGCATCCGGAGGAAGTCCACATGGGGAGAACATGCAGACTCTGCACAAACAGTTACCCAAGTTGGGAATCAAACCCAGGTCCCTGGCGCTGTGAGGCAGCAGTGCTAACCACTGTGCCACCCTGCTACACAAGCATTTGCTGGTGTGATTCATATCAGATATAAAATGAATGTTATCCTTTACCAACTGTTAGGACCACCACAAAGATTTCCTTTGATCGTCACTGTGTGAGTGAGAAATGGATTGTTTTGGGGGTTGGTCTGGTTGGGAAGATGTTGGTTGGGGAGAGATTTGGGTTGGATCAGAAGGCAATAGGGTCAGGCAACTGATGGTGGAGAAAGGAGTTGGGTTAAGTTAGTGGGGGTTAGGCAGAGCAGAGGGTAGTGGGGGAGGGGGGTGTGGAGTTGGGCAGGTAAGTAATTTCTTTTTGGATCTTGAGATCCAACCCTCGATGAGTACCTTTTCTTAAGAGTCTTTACATCAGAAATAATCAACAGGGATCTTACTCCTGCACCTATCAGCCCATAGATGTGTCTTAAATGCTCAATAATCACAAAAGAGATGTTAAGTTTCTGAACTTTAAACAGTGAAACCAGGATTAAGTCCAATTCTCTGGGATTAATTCAGAAAATAAATCAGAAAATGTCAGGAACACTGAGCAGGACAGGCAGCACTTGTGGAGAAAACAGATGTGTTAACATTTCAAAATGGATCCTTCATCAAAGTTTATGACTAACACCCTTAAGGACAAAGAACAAAGAAAATTACAGCACAGCAACAGGCCCTTCGGCCATCCAAGCCTGCACCAACCATGCTACCCGACTTAACTAAAAACCCCTACCCTTCCGGGACCATATCCCTCCATTCCCATCCTATTCATGTATTTGTCCAGATAACCCTTAAAACTCACTATCGTATCTCCTTCTACTCCCTCCTCCGGCAACGAGTTTCAGGCACCCACCAACCTCTGTGTTAAACATCTGCCTCATACATCTCCTTTAAACCTTGCCCCTCGCACCTTAAACCTATGCTCCCTAGCAGTTGACTCTTCCACTCTGGGAATAAGCTTCTGACTATCCACTCTGTCCATGCCTCTCATAATCTTGTAGACTTCTAACATAACTTATCTGTATTATTTGATTGAATAGCAATAGCATCCTACATAACCTCAACAACATTTTACCTCACACAGATACCGGCTTAATTGACCCACAGTATTTTGTTTTGTCCCTCTTTGGCAGCATGGTGGCACAGAGGTTAGCCCTGCTGCCTCACAGCGCCAGCAGCTTGGGTTCGATTCCCAGCTTGGGTCACTTTCAATGCAGAGTCTACATGTTCTCCCTGTGTCTGTGTGGGTTTCCTCCAGGTGTTCCGGTTTCCTTCCGCAGTCCAAAAGACGTGCTGGTTAGGTGCTAAATTCTCCCTCAGTGTACCCGAACAGGTGCTGGAGTGTGGTGACTAGGGGATTCTCAGAGTAACTTCATTGCAGTGTTAATATAAACTGACTTGTGACACTAGCAAATGAATTTTTAAAAACTTTAAACTTGTTTATGAACATTAATATAACCTTTTCTATGTTAGTTCTCAGTAATCGCCCCAGGAGGTATCTAGAGCCTGACAGAGATTTTTGTTTATTTTTATTTCAAAGAGAATTTTCAGATAAATTTCACCTCCAACAGGCTCCTGGAGATATTAAGTTCCATAGTTAGAACTTACAATTGGTATTATTCCTGAATCAATGTTTAATGTGTTCACATCAAATTCCTCTCTGTAGATGTTAGTCCAGGCTAAGCATTTAAAAGTGCACCCTCGAATTGCTGTTAGCATTACTGACATTCAATGTCCTTTTGCTCCTTGTATTCTTTTTCACAGGGATCATTGCTCTACTTGAATATAGGATAGGCTTTGGCATGGCCTTTGAATTTTTTCTTGATGGTTGTTTATAAGGGCTTGTCTTTTTTAGATCTCTGATGGCAAAGTATTTAGTCACAGCATTTATAAGTCATGCTCAAACTGCTGTGTCAGTGACCTGTGTCACTATGATTATCACTAGAGTTGGCACTGTTATCACTGCATGCTGATGGTAGTGGGCTACATGACTGATAATTATTCATCTGTCCCTTGAGTGATTGCAAGTATGGATCAAGTCCTTTTTTTCCATACAAGCTGCCTATTGTAACCTTAATAGTTGCAAAATAAGGTTGCTCAGATCTCTTTCCAAAAGATAACTTGAGTGGCATTCTGCTTGGTGGACCTATTAGCCTCTCATTCATCATCAATTTTATGAACCTTTTATAATAGTGACCTGTGCTTCACCTTCTGCTGTCTGATCCTCATAACTAAATAATAGATGCAAGGTATGTGTAGCTGGATTGCTGATTGACGAAAATGAGTGCGAAAATAATTAATGTTGCAGTTCTCAAAGAAAGTAGTTAGAATATTATTAGCTGGGCACATTTATCTATTGGGTATTGTGCTTTCATTGTATGAATTAGAAAACATGTATTGGGCACAATGGTGTCATATATGGAATACAGGATTATTTAGTGTGCAGGTGATCTTTGCTCAACTCCGTCCCCCACTCCCTCCACCCCACCCCCCCGCCCCCCCCCCAATCAGGACTAACATTTTCCGAACCTCCATATAAGTCCCCTTTGTAGAGCTTACCATTAATTTCACTTTGCTGTGTGCTGTCTGTATACTGTCAAGGACATAGAAATATAGAAGATAGGAGCAAGAGGAGGCCATTTGGCACTTCGAGCCTGCTCCGCCATTCATTAAGATCATGGCTGATCATCCAATTCAATAGCCTAATCCGGCTTTTTCCCCATAACCCTTGATCCCATTCACCCAAGTGCTATATTCAGCTGCCTCCTGAATACATTCAATGTTTTGGCATCAACTACTTCCTGTGGTAATGAATTCCACAGGCTTACTACTCTTTGGGTGAAGAAATGTCTCCTCACCTTCATCCTAAATGGTCGACCCAGAATCCTCAGACTGTGATCCCTGGTTCTGGACTCCCCCACCATCAGGAATATCCTCCCTGCATCTCCCCTGTCTAATCCTGTTAGAATTTTATAAGTCTCTATGAGACTCCCCCCTCAATCGTCTGAACTCCAGCGAAAACAATCCTAACCTAGTTCACCTCTCCTCATACATCAGTCCCGCTATCCCCGGAATCAGCCTGGTAAACATGTGCTGCACTCCCTTGAGAGCAAGAACATCCCACCTCAGAAAAGGAGATCAAAACTGCACACAATACTCAATGTAGCCTCACCAAGGCCCTGTATACTTACAACAACACATCCCTGTTCCTGTATTCGAAACCTCTCGCAATGAAGGCCAACATGCCATTTCCCTTCTTTACCGCCTGCTGCACCTGTATGCTTACCTTCAGTGAGTGGTGCACAAGGACACCCAGGTCCCGCTGCATACTCGCCTCTCCCAATTTACAGCCATTCAGGTAGTAATCTGCCTTGTATGATACAACCCATTATCAATACTTATCTTCACAGTTGATGCAAGCTTCATACTTTCAAACACAAGTTCAGTATGAATTTGTAAGGAAGGCTTCTTTGCCAACAGCCATACCACTTAGTTTCAATTTTTGGAATGTTTTCTGATTTTCTCCAAGCTCCTTGAGCTGAGAGACCAGTGTTGACCTGTCTAGGGATTCCCTGCCACAAACATTGACTGGAATTTTACTGGACCTGTAAGAGTAAGTTCAGAGTTGGGAATTAAAATGCACTTGGGACAAGTTCGACCAAAGGTCCGACATAGTGACTTTGCTTCTGCATTTTATTATTTCCAGAAACCATTGTAAGTTTACCAGTTTGCTAACAAGTATGCTGAATGTTCAAATCTATGTTATGACAAACTGACATCTAACTTTTCATTTTGCTAACACAACTTCATTAGATACCCTGCTTTGCAAAGTGAGCTTTGCAGAGCACAATATAGAAAGGATGCCAAGGCAAGAGGATTCTGGAATTTTATCTCAAGTTATAAAAAGCTTGTTCGCTGCAAAAATGGATGAGGCCTGTCTGTGAAAAACTACTTGTGTGAGAATGGAGCGTAGGTGTCATACTTTCCCGGATAAGGGACCACGGAATATAAAAGTATTGAGATACAAAGGACATTACTTAGTTAAATATGTAAGGTTACATCTTGGAGGGCAGACCCCAGACATCAACATGCCAACACATTGATTAAGGTACTTAAAATATTAATTAACTTGAACTTGAAAGTACATTTCTAATTTTATCAGTGGTGCACCAGAACAGAGTATTAGTGTTTAAGTCCCTGCCTGGTTAAAGGAGGTGGCAAGTAAGTCAGAGTTCAGTGCTATCTCTCCCAGCCATCTGGAGAGATGGCTTGCAGAGAAGCGAGGGTGGTACACAGAGTGCATTGCCAATATAGACTGAGGGGTTGTGCTGCACAAGTCATAGAGGGTGGTGACCCTTGCTCCCAAGTGATTAGCCAGAGAAAGGTGTGAGGGGAATTGGGCTGCATTGAATGTGCCAGACTAACAGAGTGTCCACCTGCCATGAAGCTGATCCACTTAGACTTTGTAGCAGACCCGCCAGCATGTCCCACTCCGAGAAGGAGGAGCAGCTAAGCTGGAGATCCTGGCACCAGCTCAAGGGCATATCAGGAAACCAAGAGCAACAAGGCCAGCCTCCAGGTGGGCATGTTGCAGAAGGGTGCAGAAGGGCATGCCATTTGCTTCCTGGGCAATTAAGGAGCAATTCCCAGGAAAGAGTTTACTGTCCTACGGCAGTGTTAATGTAGACAGAGGATCTCCTGGGAAGCCATCATCGATCTCTTTACCATGCCTCAGGGCAAGCTGAGACCTATGGGGTATGGTGGACACCCAATGACAGTGTCTCTGAAGATCATTGTTGTTCTCAACTTCTACTCCTGTGGATCATTCTAGGGATCCACTGGGGACAGGTGTGGCATCTTCCAGGCTATATTCCATCAGTGTATCAAGGAGGTGGCCAAAGCCATGTTCAAGAGGGCTGGTGACTATATACATTGCTAAACTGCCCAGATAGTCAATCTTCAGGTCCATCAGCTTCAAGAACATTGCTGGATACTGGATTGCAAGGAGTCATCGACTGCATGCGTGTGGCTATCAAGCATCCCAATGAGCCAGTTGCCTTCATCAACAAAAAATTGCCAGTTAATTGTTCCTTGATGCATTCTCCATGGCAGTGCCTCTACCAATTAGAGTCACTAGTCAACCATCAGAATCTTCATCTCATGCATTATAAATTGTTGTTCACTTTGAGTTTTGGTAATCTTGTGAATCGGTTTTTCAGCAATACTCGTTCCATCCAACCAAGCGTCGACAGAAAAAACTCAGATTCCATTGATGCCTGCAACCATCCAAAGGGATTCCATCACCTTCAGGTGTGCGGTGGCTCCTGGGTACAGTCATGACACCCCCATAGCTCTGCAGTACCAGGTGGCAGAACTGTTTGGATTCAGGGATGGATTCTTGGGGACAAAGGCTATCTATTGTTCATTAGACAGGAGAGGGGGTGACCTGATTGTATCATCACTAGACTATTGATCCAGAAACTCAGCCAATGTATTGTTGCCTCATAGCACCAGGGACCCGGGTTCGATTCTTGGCTTGGTTCATTGTCTGTGTAGAATTTGCACTTTCTTCCCGTGTCTGCGTGGGTTTCCTCCAGGTGCTCCGGTATTCTCCCACAGTGCTGGTTAGGAGCATTGGCCATGCTAAATTTTCTCTCAGTGTACCCGAACAGTGTGGCGTCTAGGGGATTTTCACAGTAACTTCATTGCAGTCTTAATGTAAGCCTACTTGTGACACTAATAAATATAAAAAGTGTTCTGGGGACCCGGGTTTGAATCCCGCCATGACAGCTGGTGGAATTTGAATTCAGTACAAAATATTTCAAATTAAGAATCTACTGATGACTATGAAACCATTGTCGATTGTCGGAAAATCTGGTTCACTAATGTCCACTAGGGAAGGAAATCTGCCATCCTTACCTGGTCTGGCCTACATGTGACTCCAGAGCCACAGCAACGTGGTTGACTCTCGACTGCCCTCTGAACAATGGTAACGAGAGATGGGCAATAAATGCTGGCCAGTCAGCAATGCCCATGTTCCACAAATGAATAAAAAAGATCCAAGAGGACTGTGACAACAGTAAACATCACAGCTGAATTGTGACTACCTCCATCCTTTTTTGTTAATACTGATGAAATCAGTTTCATGAAAACTCAGCAGCAAAATAGCACAAGTCCAGCATCTTTATTCAGTACTGTGAAATTTGCGATATATTCACAAGAATGAGGAACTTTATCCTAACTTCGTGCATTCCTCTCGCCAGTTTCCTAAGTCTGAAAGCAGAGCAAGAAATGGTCCCATAAATCCAAGGTATTTATTAAGTTGCAGCTCAGAGATTAGAAAAGGATGCAGCAACATCCAGAAACTTAAAATTCTGATTTTATGTTGTGCGTGTTCTGAAAATGTGAAGATTAACTTCAAACTTCACATGCTTTTAATCATGAGTAAAAACATTCTTAAGTTGGCACATATATTATTAAACCTTAAATCATCTCACAGCAACCAACTAATACAAACATAGAAAGTGTACTCAGCCAACAATCAAGTATGCAAGGTGTTTGACTAGAGTAGGTGTTAACATAAAATACTTACAGATTCATTATTGATAATATAAAATAGGAATGAGCAATTGTTCCACTAAGACTATAACGTTTAAGGATTAAAGCACAAAGGTTGTCAGTTTTGCAAAAAAGTGAGGCACAAAATCAATGATCCAGCCACACTCCAGAACTATTGTCCAATGAAAGAATGTTACATAAAGCATGAAGCCCATGACTGTGTAATCAGGACAAACTAAACCAGTAAGGATATAGCTTTGTCTTGACGCAGATTTCCACCCTAATTGGGTGGGTTTTCACAATTCAACAGTGACAAATTCAGTTTGTGGATTTTTACATTCATTGTGATCATGGTTGACCACAGAAACTCAGTAACATGTTCCTGCCTTCTTCCACCTATCCTTTTAGCCCCAAGAGTTATATCTAACGTCTTCTTGAAAACATATAGGGGGCGATTCTCCCGGCCTGCTGTGCTATTCTAGCAGCACAACGGGCCGGGAGACACTAGTGGAGGATAGTTAGTCAGCATCCCTCTGGGCGCCACAGCATCCACGCGTCTCAGAGGCCTAGATTTCTGGTGTCATCAGCTCCATGCCGGAAATCGGCATAGAGCTGATTTAAATATTCAAATTACCATTTATATCCTATTAGCAGGCCTATGACTGAAGTCTCCAGGCCTACTAGCCTCTCTTCCACTGCCAGGAGGTGGCACAGTGGTCAGCACTGCTGCCTCACAGTGCCAGAGGCCCGGATTCGATTCTCAGCTTGGGTAACTGTCTGTGTGGAGTTTGCACGTTCTCCCCGTGTCTGCGTGGGTTTCCTCCGGGTGCTCCGGTTTCCTCCCACAGTGCAAACATGTGCAGGTTAGGTGAATTGGCCATGCTAAATTATCCCTCAGTGTACCCGAATAGGTGCCGGAGTGTGGCAACTAGGGGATTTTCACAGTAACTTTATTGCAGTGTGGATGTAAGCCTACTTGTGACGAATAAATAGACTTTAACTTTAGCAGTGGTTCATGAGAGTGAGGCTTACAACAGCTCCCCAATAAAGGGCAGCTGACGGCCTAACCTGATGAAGTGAAGTGAAAGAACCCCTAGGCGGTCAGGGGTAAGGGGGCTGCGCCCTGGGCATTTCTAGCCTGGCAGTGCCAGCCTGGCTCCCGGCACTGCCCAAGGTGCAAAGTAGCAATGCCCAAGAGGGTGGGGCCAGAGGGTGGGGCCTATTGGGGGCAGGACCTATGGGTTAGAACGGTGGGGGTGGGGAGGTCTCGCTGCAATTCTGCAGTTGGAATCAGTGGCAGAGAGCCGGAGGTGGTGGGGTCGTCGGGATGATCGGGGCTGGCGGGGAGGGAGATGGTGGCGCGAGGGACATCGGGTATCGGTGCTGACCTGGAGATGTCCCGGAGACCAGTGATTGGGGGTGGTGGGGGGATCGGAGGGTCAGTGATGCGGGATCACTCTGCTGGCCATCAATTGAGCTGGCACACGATCGGCAGGCCGGCAGTGCGGGGTTACTGTGCAAGTGCTGATCTCCGCTATGACAGATCGGCACAAGTACAGTGGCCTGCTCAGCACTATGCTGTCAGCCTCTCCAGTGGGAATAGCCCCAACCCCAGGTTTTTTTCATCATGAATCCCTGAGGCACTCTGCAGTGCACAGAGTGCGGGAGATTCATTTTGAAAATTTGGGTAAAAAAACAACAGGAGTTACTCCAGTTTTTATGCAAATTCAGCACTTAGAATTATTTTTGGGAGAATCCCGGTCTCAATGTTTTTCCTCAACTGCTTTCAGTAGTTGAGAATTCCAAAGGCTTACCACTCTCTGGCTGAAGACATGTCTCTTCATCTCAGTCCTAGATGGTTACCCCGTCTCCTCAGACATTGACTCCTGGTTCTGGCCTCTCCAGCCATCTTAGATCTTTTCTGCATCTACCCTGTCTAGTCCTGTTCGAATTTTATTGTTTTTTCTGAGATCCCCCCCTCATTCTTCTAAACTTCATTGATTATAATCCTAACCAATTCAATCTCACCTCATACTCAAGTCCCATCATCCCAATAATCAGTCTGGTAAATCTTTGCTACACTCCCTCCACAGCAAGAACATCCTTCAGATAAGGAGACCAAAGCTGCACACAATATTCTAAGCGTGGTCTCACCAAGGCCCCATATAACTGCAGGAAGACACCCCTGCTCCTGTACTCAATTCCCCTCACCAGAAAGGCCAACATACCATTTGCTTTCTTCATCACTTGCTGCATCTGCATGTTTACTTTCAGGAACTGGTGTAGAAGGGCATCCATGTCTCATTGCACATCCCCTTCTCTTAAGCCATAGCCATTCAGATAATAATCTACCTTCTTGTTTTTGCTGCCAAAGTGAATAACCTCACATTTATCCAAATTATGCTGCATCTGTCATGCATTTGCCAACTCACTCAACTTGCTCAACTCGTCCAATCATACTGAAGAGACCATTTTATTCATACTATTTGTTTCCTGTCTGCTAACTAGTTTTCTATTCATGCCAATATACTAACCCCAATCCCATGCAGTTTAATTTTACACACTAATCCCTTATGTGGGATCCTGTCGGAAGTCTTCTGAAAGTCCAAATAAACCATATCCCTCTCTTCCACTCTACTAGTTACATCCTCGAAGAATTCCAGTAAATTTGTCAAGCATGGTTTCCCTTTCGTAAATCCATGTGACTCCGCCCGATCCTACCATTGTTTTCCAAGTGCTTTGGATTCAATCTTTTGTAATAGACTCTAGTATTTTGCCCAATACCAACATCAGGCTGACTGGTCTATGATGATGGAATTTGTAGTGTTCTAATCTTCTGATCCAGAAGGCATCCTGTTGGATTGCTAGCATGGCATATACATTGCCTTCTATCCCCAAAACCATTCACCTGAGCATACCAACCAGGTTCTTCCAGTTTAGTGACAATCATTTTGGTGAAATCTGGTGATATTTCCTTGATGTAAAGTGCCATTGTCAGATGGAAATGGGAAAATAAATCCCATAATATTTGCGGTCGGATGGTGTTTGAAAGCTGTAACTTGTCTCAGGCAATCAAATTATTATGCTAACAAATAGACACTGGACCGCTGAAATCTCCTTCCCAACACAGTAATGCTGGGTGACAGAGATAGATTGACATTAGGAATGCATTCATTATTAAAGCATTAATGATGGGAATATGTCAGACATCATTAACCAACATTTTGAATATATATATATCACCCTTCATCACTTCAAGCGGAATATTATAGAAGTGGCCACGGGGTCAGTCAAACAACTCCCCTATTTTTTGTTCTCAACTGCCCTGTTTCTAGTCAAAAGGCAAGGTGAAAAATCCAACTGGTTGGAGTCCAGCAAAGATTGCCGAGCCTTATTTCCATTTTTAATATGACTCTCAAAATCAGGTAGCCCATTTCATGTCTGGGCTGGCTGTGTGCTTGCACAAAAATTATTGCTGATAATTGAAAACATGGATTCTCAAAATAAAATTGTAATTACGTTCATAGTTAGGAATACGAGTATCAGTAAAATGAGTATCCAACCGAACTGAAGTTTCAAGTCTTTCCCTCCTACTTTGTTAAGTGAACTTGTCATCTTTGTATGTGTGACAAAGTAAGTGCCCTGTTTTAATTTCCACCTCGGCTTCATGGTGTGAAAGCTCTTTCATCTATTAAATACTGCAATTTGAATGTCACCAAGTGCACCGCAAAATAATGAGCCCAGGAGGAGAGCTTTTGTTACTTCAAATGAAAGGCTTTGTGTGTTCTCTTGTTAAAATGTCATTTTCTCTATATCATTGTGTAATTAGGCTTCAGTGTGAAATACTGTATTTCTACAAACATGAGATCATTGAATCTCTTATTTCTCTTAATGCTTCAATTTCCAACATAGTACTTCATCGAGAGGTGATTTTATGCAGCCATCAGTCCGTCCTAATGGGAAGAAGCTTGTGATAATGTCAGATTTATACAAGCGTGGTTGTGCATATTTTTAGTCAAGGTGGAATTCATTTGACTTGGTGGAAAAATTAAGAAAATTAAACATTTTGAACCATGTTGAATTTATTCATAATCAGTGCAGTTGGAATATTACTTGGGTTAAGGTACAATAACCTGATTTTAATTGACATTTCAAATATAAATGCATAATATTGTAATCTTTTGTGATGTTATAGCTTTAATTCTATCCAGGAGCTGAGAAAGGTCTGGAAAACTCATAGAAATCATAGAAACCCTACAGTACAGAAAGAGGCCATTCAGCCCATCGAGTCTGCACCGACCACAATCCCACCCAGGCCCTACCCCCATATCCCTACATATTTTACCCACTAATCCCTCTAATCTACGCATCCCAGGACACTAACGGGTAATTTTAGCATGGCCAATCAACCTAACCCGCACATCTTTGGACTGTGGGAGGAAACCGGAGCACCCGGAGGAAACCCACGCAGACACGAGGAGAATGTGCAAACTCCACACAGACAGTGACCCAAGCCGGGAATCGAACCCAGGTCCCTGGAGCTGTGAAGCAGCAGTGCTAACCACTGTGCTACCGTGCCGCCCATCTGATCTTTAAGTAATACAGTTGGGCTCCTTCTTTGGAATCCATGCATAACTTTGAATAACAAAGCTATGTTTGAGTTTGATGGTGCCTCAACATCTTAGCAATGTGTTGGAGGACAAATTGTGAGACCTTACTCGCCCCTATGAGCACTTCTGTCCATGGTCATGACGGTAGCAACCTGGGCATTTGTGACAGCAAGCTGAGATTGCATGACTTCAAGGGCATTGGTGAGGCTGCAGCTGGAATACTGTGTGCAGTATTGGTCCCCTTATTTGCGGAAGGATATATTGGCCTTGGAGGGAGTGCAGAGAAGGTTCACCAGGTTGATACCAGAGATGAGGGGTGTTGATTATGAGGAGAGACTGAGCAGACTGGTTTTGTACTCGTTGGAATTTAGAAGGCTGAGGGGGGATCTTATAGAGACCTGTAAGATAATGAAGGGGCTGGATAGGGTAGAGGTGGAGAGATTCTTTCCACTTAGAAAGGAAGCTAGAACTAGAGGGCACAGCCTCAAAATAAAGGGGGTTCAGTTTAGGACAGAGTTGAGGAGGAACTTCTTCTCTCAGAGGGTGGTGAATCTCTGGAATTCTCTGCCCACTGAAGTGGTGGAGGCTACCTCGTTGAATCTGTTTAAATCACGGATAGATGGATTCCTGATCGGTAAGGGAATTAGGGGTTATGGGGATCAGGCGGGTAAGTGGAACTGATCCACTTCAGATCAGCCATGATCTTATTGAATGGCGGGGCAGGCTCGAGGGGCTAGATGGGTTACTCCTGCTCCTATTTCTTATGTTCTTATGTGCTTAGAGCAATCTAACATTGGGAGGGATCTGCCTATGCTGCAATGAAAGATAATCAAAGCCATTATTTGCTATATCATGATTGAATCCATGTGTGGCGATGGATTTGGCCACCACTTCCAAGCTGGAAAGGATGGACTTGAAGCTCTGCACAAAGCCGTGTACAAGACTAGTGCAGGACTCCTCCATGCTCTTTGACAATTACTCTAGGCTTCCTGTAGGCGTGCCAATGCAGCTTGCATTCCTGTGTGCATATGACATCAGCCTTTTTCTGTACGCTGACCCAGCAAACTCCTCTTGGAACAGAATCCATGTGTGGCATCACCCCCTAGCAAGCTGACACCTATATTACCCTCTCCATCACCCCCTAACAAGCTGACACCTATATTACCCCCTCCATCATCCCCTAGCAAGCTGACATCTACTTTATCCCCTCTATCTACACTATCTACTGCCTATTTTCCCCCAACACCTCACCACATCCAGATCCTACCTTTAGAGTATGCTCAGTGTCAGTATCTGAGCAGGTGTCTGCAAGTGTGAGGGCAAGTGATGGTGTTTCTTCATCATCACTGTCCTCTTGCTCTTCTATCTATTACTCTTCCATCACTGTCTGGTCACATTGCAGTCCTTCATATATAAAAGAAGAAAGGCACAAGGGTAAATGGTGGTGATGGGGGTTGTAGAAGGTGGGGGGGGGGGGGGGCGGTGAATGAAGAATGCTTAGGCCATCTGCAAATTGAGTAACAGAAGACATTGTGGGATGTGAGGGAGTGGGATGTGAGAAGGAGGATTGGGTATGAGGATACTGAGATCTTTAATTGTTTCAGCCCTGCCTTTGACCATGGCCTCAGTTATGGCAACTAAAATGGTGGAAAGTAGCATGTCCTCCATTGGAATAAGGGCCATGCCTATCCCCCAGTGGCTGTGTGTGCAAGATGTGAAGAGTGTGTGTGAGGCTTGCAGAAGTGCTAAGTGCATGAGGATGAGGTAAAGCTATGATTTATGAATGTTGGGTTGTGGGCTTTGATGGATAGAGATTGTCAGGGGATGAATGATGGCGTGTGGTGCATTGAGCAGAATGAAAGATTCATGGTACAGATCGTGGGATATGGCATTTGAGGGTCCATTCACTGACCTTTACCACTTGTGTGAGGTTATTGAACTCTTTGTGGCTCCGCTTTCAGGTGCCTGTCTTATTGACTGTGCTGGATATTATTGTAAGGAGTCTAACAAAACCAGGTTAAAGTCCAACAGGTTTATTTGGTAGCAAATGCCACTAGCTTTCGGAGCACTGCTCCTTCGTCAGATGGAGTGGAAATGTGCTCTCAAACAGGGCACAGAGACACAAAATCAAGTTACAGAATACTGATTAGAATGCGAATCTCTACAACCAACCAGGTCTTAAAGATACTGGACTTGCAGAATCTCACTGGCTGTCCTGTCTGGAGACAATACACATCTCTTTAACCTGTGCTTAATGCTCCCTCCACTCACATTGTCTGTATCTTTAAGACCTGGTTGGCTGTAGAGATTCGCATTCTAATCAGTATTCTGTAACTTGATTTTGTGTCTCTGTGCCCTGTTTGAGAGTAGATTTCCACTCCATCTGACGAAGGAGCTCCGAAAGCTAGTGGCGTTTGCTACCAAATCAACCTGTTGGACTTTAACCTGGTGTTGTTAGACTCCTTACTGTGTTTACCCCAGTCCAACGCCGCCATTTCCACATCTGGATATTATTCCCAGGAAGGCTTCCTGGTCTCTTATGAATAGAGAACCTCTTTCTACCTGGCTACAGTTACACCAAGGCCTCCAAAGTTATATTGGAAAGCCTTAGACCCTGCTCTCGGATATATTCTTCCAATCTTATTGAATCATTGAATCATAGAAACCCTCCAGTGCAGAAAGAGGCCATACGGCCCATTGAGTCTGCAACGACTACAATCTCACCCAGGCCCTACTCCCATATCCCTACACATTTACCCGCTAATCCCTCTAACCTACGCATCTCAGGACACTAAGGGGCAATTTTAGCATGGCCAATCAACCTAACCCGCACATCTTTGGATTGTGGGAAGAAACCGGAACACCCGGAGGAAACCCACGCAGACACGAGGAGAATGTGCAAACTCCACACAGACAGTGACACGAACCGGGAATCGAACCCATTGCGCTGGAACTGTGAAGCAGCAGTGCTAACCACTGTGCTACGTGCTGCCCCAAGTGTCATTGCCAAGGTAAAATCTATTCCAGAATGACTTCCAGCACCAGCTCCAGTCAACTCCCCTTTAAGGTGTGCAGGCTAACTTTCACTTCTCATGCCTCTCAATATTTTATGATTCCTGATCAGGCATACAGCCACTCAACAATGCACTTCGCACAAGCTCCAATCATGAGCAGACAGTGCGAGGTTTGCCCACTGCCTGCATCAGAGCAGCGGGCACAGGGTAATTATTCAGCCTCCACATCTGTTTTCAGGTTAGCAAGTTTCCAGATGCAAGGCTCCAACTGCTTTGCACCAGCTGACAAGTCCAGAAATGCCCACAATCGTTAGCACTGAGGCAAGATCAGAGAATTTTAATGAAATGCTATTTGAGTTTCTTACTCTGACAGTTAAAAAAAAGCTTCAATCAATATGAATGTTACAGCGATTGGAAAACTATCTTGTGATCAAACTTACAATTAAAGTATTTGCTATTCCAATATTCTCAACAAAATTTCACAAGCATACAAAATCAATTTCCATTCCTTCCTATTGAGCCATCTCTACCAGACCAAACCAGTGTGCCAATACTTTTCCCCAAGTTAATGGATTCCCCGGAGCTGTCTGGTCATTCACACTTTCATTGACCCTTCATTTAGTCATTTTCTGTACATGATCCCAGCATCTCAGCATTGCTCAGCATGATAAATATATGAGGAAGAAAGGGATAGAGGCTATTGCTGACAGAGCGAGAAGAGGAAAGATGGAAGGACCTTGAGTTGAGTATAAACATTGACATGGACTGGTTGGGTTGACTAGCCTGATCCTCTGCCTTGTTCGTTTTTTACGTAATTGTACATTATATTCCGCCCTTTCCCAACTAGGATCCCATTCAGCTCTTTCTTTAAGTTAAGAGCAGCAATTCAGTAAATTCAGAGGGTCACTGTGCAAAAAATATTTTATTTTTGTCAGCATGGAAAACATTGTTATCAGCTTTGTTTTTATTTAGAGTTTAAAAATTGTATTTTGAAATTAGGATTTCATTACGGAGTTTCCACATTCTCCCCCTGTCTGCGTGGGTTTCCTCCGGGTGCTCCACTATCCTCCCACAGTCCAAAGACATGCAGCTTAGGTGGATTGCCCATGCTAAATTGCCCCTTAGTGTGCAAATATGTGCGGTTAGGTGGGATGCTCTTTCAGAGAGTTGGTGCAGACTCGATGGGCCAATTACGCTGCAGGGATTGTTTGATTCTATCTAAGAAGGAAGTAAAATATTTTAACCACTGTCTTGGAGAAAAAGCAATATGACCATGAATGCTAGAAACACACAGTTTAATATAATTGGGATAAGTTGAACTCATAAGGACACTATGTACTGTTACACTGAGGGCAGAAATTTTAACTTTACTTGTACGGCCAGGAGGTACCACAGTAGAGCGCAGGCAACTCAGAAATTGGGTTGCCTTGACTCTTGAATGGACCTACCTTATATTTAGTTAATCTTTCTCTACACCCTAGCTTTGACTGTAACACGACACTCTGCACCCTTGCCTTTCCTTCTCTATTTACGATATGCTTTGTTTGAACAACGCACAAGAAACAGTACTTTTCACTGTACACTAATACATGTGACAATAATAAATCAAATCAAATCAAATCAAGGATGGCTCACCAACTCGCAGTGAGTGTCCAGCTCTGCAGCATTGCAACATGGTAGAAGATCTTTGTGACTTGGAGAAAGCTTCAGTGCTGAGTTAAATGCCACTTGAATGGAGCCTTAATTGGTTTCATTGCCTACTTGTCTCCATGGATTGGCCTGACAGTTATGGTGACAGCCTGTATCTAAGGAAGCTGCGAGCAGATGGGACAACATTGGGGATCCACCCGAATGGAATTTCCCACTGCTTTCCTGTCTCACCCTGCCTCCACACAAATCTTGATGGGTTGGCAATATTCAGTGTTATGCTCTCAGGTAAAGGGGGATTTGTGGGCTGGAATTCAGAGGCCTCATAAAGGAGGATCAAAGACCCAGGAAGAGGTGAAAACCTCGGGGGTGGTTGAAGGACTCGCAAGGAGATTGGAAGAGTCAGAGGGAGTTTCTGATCCTTTTTGATTTGATTTGATTTATTAGCGTACAGTGAAAAGTATTGTTTCTTGCGTGCTGTACAAAGCATACCGTTCGTAGAGAAATAAATGAGAGTGCAGAATGCTGAGAGGTGGTTTGGCCAGATGGAACACTGGATCAGGAAGATAATTATCTTCTGATCCAGCTGTCCCTCTCCACAGTTTCCCTGACAGTTTTCCAGAGGACCTGGTAACCTAAGCACCAGGGCATAAATTTCAAATGGTAAACATGAGGCACGCAGCCTGAGTATAAAATCTAAAGGACCGAACCCTCCTTACCTGCATAGATAGCTGCTCACCCACACCGCTTCCCAACCCGACCCCACCTCTGCCACCGCCACAGAATCACAGAATTGTTACAGTGCAGAAAGAGGCCATTCAGCCCATCGTGTCTGCGCTGGCTCTCCAAATGAGCATTATGACTTACTGCCATTTTTCTGCCTTTTCCTCATAACCTTGCAAATGGTTTCTATTCACATAAACACCGCTGTGGAAAAAATTCCTGAAAACTATCCAGGAACGTTTGACCCTCTCTGCCCTTTGCACTACCACTGTCCCAGTCTTCGTTTAGGTAATTAGGTATGTGTCTGGGAGAAATGTGACTAGAAACAGCAGAACCATTGTCGGCGTCTGCTGTCCGGAAAATTGGCAGCAATAGTTTTGATCTGAAGCTACTGAGTTTAATGTTGAGTCCGGAAGACTGCATCGTGCCTAATCAAAAGCTGAAATGCTGTTCCTTAAGCTTCTACTGGGCTTCATTAGAATAGTGTCGGAGGTCGAACGGAGAACTAAAATGAAAAGTGACAAGAATCACAGAGTTATATTTGTGGACTGAACATAAATATTCAGCAAAGGGATCATTTTAGCTGCCTTTGGTCTCCCTAGTGTAGAAAAGACCACATCGTGAGCAGGGGTACAATATAATAAACTGGAAGAAATATAAGTAAGTTGCTGTTTTACCTGGAAGGCATGTTTGGGACCATGGACAGTAGATAAGAGGAGGCAAAAGGATAGGTATTATGTCTGATGACCTTGCATGTTAGGTGCCAGGGGAAAGGAAGCAAGTATTGGCTGTGACGGACGAGAGAACCACAATGAAGTAGAGGAAGTTATCTCTTCGGAATGCTAAAAGGGGAAAGGAAGATGCGTCTGGTGGTAGCATCACCCTGGAAGTGACAGAAATGATGGCGTGTGATCTGTTTAATGTGAAGATTGGTGTGGAGGTTAAGGAAAAAGGAAAATATATCAGATGCATGGGTGTGAAAGGAAGCATCATCAGGACAGATGCAACAAAGATGGAGAAATTGGGAAAATGGAGTAAAGTCCTAAAAGGAAGCAGGGTAGGAGGAAGAATGGTCAAGGAAACTGCAAAGTCAGTGGGCTTCTTATGGATATCGATAGACAGCTTAACTTTTCTGATCAAGGAGGCAAGGGGAGGGTTGGAAAGGATTACATTAAGGCAAGGGAGGAATAGAGTTGGGAGTAAGTTTGATTAAATTTTCCAGTTCTGGGGAGGAACAGGAAGTGATACCAGTATGGTCATCATTGTGAGCTCTCCTGCCTCTGTATTGCCATAACATTTCTCTAACGCTTCTAACATCTAACAATTCCGCTGGAAGGTCATCGACCTGAAACATTGGTCTGGACTATTAGGTGGGGTTTGCAACCCTGGCCTCAGGTCCGTATGCCATTTCTGAGCCTGCCCTGTCATCGGTGCACCTGTAAATGTATCCTTCCGGGAACTGGCTTCCTAATTGGCTACCTCTGCACTTTCTGTACTTGCCATCATTAGCTAGCCCGGCAGAGACTGCAGGACCACAATGATGCTAAGACAGCACCAACCACCGCCCCCCCCCCCACAACCCCTCTCCACCCCCCACCCACCCCCCCCCCCCACCCCCCCACCCACCCCATCCCCACAGGAGAGAGGTTGAGGGCACCTTAACATGGAGGTGTCCTTGCGGATGCCTGCATGTACTTCATGTAATAAAGAAGCTGGGAGAGGCAGCAAGATGTAGGGGAAAATCCTTCACAGAACAAGTGACATGCGACACTGTGGGCAGAATTTTCCCATCCCGCCCACCAGGGGAATTGTAGCGGGTGGGACAGGACCATGCAAAGGCCCGTTGACCTCGGGTGGGATTTTCCGGTCTTGGGGCAAGAGTAGTCGGAAAATCCCACCCTGTGACTCTTACCCCACTGCCCAGTCATGGCGGAATGGTGCTTTTGACTTCGATGACCCCTGGATCCCCCCCTCATCAGACCCCCTCCCCCGATCATCCCTCAGGCCTGCCATTTAGGAGGCCATTTCTAGCAGATGATCTCTGCACGTCGCAGGGAGCTGCTCCGATGGTGAAAAATATCAGCCCCTTCACAAAATAATCTCCAAGTGGGATCTTAATTGGACTAATTGGCCTCCCCCTCCACCGTGGTGACTATATTGCCAGCCCTTCCCTGGGAAAGACCCTGGGAGGTGGGAATGCATTAGGAAAGCACCCTGAGATGGCTTCCCCCCTTATTCCCAGCCCCTGTACCCCCATTCACCTGCTTCCTCCTCTCCTTAGGACTTGAAAAATCCAGTCCATCTCTTTCTCTGTAAAAATACTGCCTACTTAAAGTTAAAAGTTTATTTATTAGTCACAGGTAAGGCTTAGATTAACACTGCAATGAAGTTACTGTGAAAATCCCCGAGTCGCCACAGTCTGGCACCTGTGCAGGTCAATGCACCTAACCAGCATGTCTTTCAGACTGTGGGAGGAAACCGGAGCACCTGGAGAAAACCCACGCAGACACGGGGAGAACGTGCAAGTTCCACACAGACAATGTCCCAAGCCGGGAATCGAACCCGGGTCCTTGGCACTGTGAGCCAGCAGTGCTAACCACTGTGCCACCCATTTGCTGAGTATTTTCAACATTTGGTGCTTTTAATCCTTCTATGAATTGTTTTATTATTGTTATTTATAGTCAGAGGAAGTGAAAGCAGTTTCTACATTAATAAACAGACTACCTTCTATCAGCAATTAAAATTTGCCCATTATAAGCTTTTGACATGACTCAAAAGGAATTTTGCAATAAAACATCATTCAAATCACCTCAAATCCTATCAATGGAGGTTTGTTTTGAAAACCAAAGGTAAAATCAATGGTTTTAACATAAAAGATCAGAAGCGGTAAGAAGTCTCACAACACCACGTTGAAGTCCAACAGGTTTATTTGGTAGCACAAGCTTTCGGAGCACTGCCCCTTCATCAGGTGAGTCACTCTCCTGATGAAGGGTCAGCGCTCCGAAAGTTCGTGATTCCAAATAAACCTATTGGACTTTAACCTGGTGTTATGAGACTTCTCACTGTGCTTACCACAGTCCAATGCTGGCATCTCCACATCAAGAGATCAGAAAGTGAGGAAAGTCTAAAGTTGAAGCCAGATGTAAACAATATTTTTGATACAGAGGGAGATTGCAGGAGTTCATGGAGATTTTAAGAACTCTGGTATCTGGAAACAATCAAATAATTCCATGCTTGGTCAGACTATAAGTCAAAGTTAAGCATCTGAGAACAAAACAAGGTTAGTTCTATAGAGAGACTCATCAGTAAAAGGAGTACGGAAATCTGTGGTGGTAGATGAAGGTTCATCTCGCAGATATAGTGGAAATAAATAGAAGGGAGAAGCAAATCAGCCCATTACCACAAAGAAAAGATTATCTAAGTTCTTGGAATCATTACTATAGTCAGAAGCTTGCTAACAATAAACTGAAGTAATTATGTTTTAGTACACCCAATAGACGTTTAATCAAAATGGTTAACCTGTCGCCTGCCAGCAAATCCAATCTGAACTAACCTTGCTGAATTTATGTCAATTTTGGAAAATTACAGATAATGTCACTCAGAAATAAGTCGAGCCAAGCTGACATTCATTGCTGTGACATTAGAAATGTCTTTGTCCTCCATACTATTAAAAAAAATGGATGTGGAGGCATAGGGGAGAAGGTGCGAGAAAGCTTTGCCAGGGAGACAACAGAACTAAGGAGGTAATAATTATCAGGAAAGATTGAAGTGGTTGGGGCACTTTTCTCCAGAAGAAAGGAACTGAAAGGTGACATGACAGAGGGCTTTAAAATGTGGCAGGGTAATCATAGAGAAGATGCTTCCAGTTGTAGAAAGCTCAAGTCAGCAGATAAGATATTATGTCAGGTATAAGATAGCCACTAATAAAACCTCTTTTGTTCAAAGAGTGGTAAGACTGGGGAATACAGTGCCAGAAGGAGTAGTTGGGAAAATAGCATAGATGGATTTAAGGGGCATCTAGATAAAGATATGAAGAGGAAGAAGAATAGGATATACTGATAGGGTTAGATAAAGTTGGTAACCAAAAAGGGTCATGTGCAACCTAAATGTCAGCATAAACCAGTTTTATTGAAGAGGCAGTTTCTGTGCTGTAGACTCAAGGTAACGCAATGTAACTTGATGCATTAGTTCCATCAATTAATACTAGCCACCGATGGAATTTGTGTACTTAAAACGTGCAGACTAATTCTTTTTATGCCATTACTCGGATGTGAGGGTTGGCCATCACATCTGCTGGCTGGACAATATGACTTTATGAAAGGATGAATTCAATTACTTCAACACTCACAGGTCACCCACATGGGATTGTATGGCGCACATGTTGTGTTTCAAGTACTTGGCAGCATAATGTACACCTCAGGAGGGCAATTAACTTTCATGATGCCACCTTCAGCAGGGCTACGGATTCCAATTCCTCACTATTCTGCTTTAAAATACACTTCAATTGAAATATGTTAATAAAAAAAGTTAGGAAATTTTGAAGCGATTTTGATGACAAGAAAACACGAACACATTTATTTAGTTTGCATGGATCCCAATTCGTGATTTGTGGTGTAAAGTTAATATAATTTGCACCAATTATATGAATTGGTTCAAACAACTGAAGATCCACAGCAGGTGGAGGCAGGTGCATCCCAGGGAATGAGCACTTGGAGGGATGACGGAGCCCAGGACTCTGCTGAGCCCCTTGCTGATGATGCGCCCCTGGACCCGTTCATCCCAGATCCTCTGGAGCTGTAAAGTCAGAGTCGTGAACACCTGGAAGGGATAACAGCAGCCCTCCTCAGAGTGCAAGTCCGATTGGAGGAGTCCCATCGACTTCTATCTGAGGAAATGGCCACCATTGCAGTGCAATGAGGCCGACACTGCAAGGGTCGTGTCCGCAGTGAAGATCGTGGTGCAGGACAAGCATTCCATCGCAGGAGATGCCTCCATGGCTCAGCTCATGACCTCCATGTCTGAATGCGTGAGCTCCATGGTGCCGGGCTTCGACTGCATGGTGCAGGCACTAGTGGGTATCCACAAGTGTCAGTGCCAGAGGACAGTGGCACTTCTGGATCTCACTCCGGCTGCCCCTCCATTCCACGCCAGGGAAACTTGGACATCTCCAGCCCATCTGACACTCCCCTCTCTGTGAGCGACACATCCCCAGCCCCTGACACCAAGGTGGGCAGCAGTCAAATATCTCAGGTCCCACGGGACACCCAGCAAGGTTATTTCAGGCAAAAGGGCGTGGAAGTCGGCAGGCCACTTCAACCTCAGCTGTGCATCCTGAGGATACACCTAGAGGTAGCGGGAGGATAAGGAAGGTTAAAAACTATAAGCACTTTGTGGCATGGGTGAATATAGGCACTAGTGTGGATAGGTCATCATAATATTGAATCTTTTGCATTAAATGCCACTTCATTCACCCACAGAGCCTCCATCCTGTCTGCTCAAACCAAGCTTAGAGGAACCACTACGTCATCCCTGTGGAATGTGAGAATGGCAACGCTATGTCTCTCTCACATCGGCGATGGGCAGGCACTGTTGCTGCTGTGAGATGTTAGTCCCCATGGTAGGAACTCTCTTGGCTCCTCGTCCTCATCATCCCCGAAGCGAGGAGCTATGAAGTCATCCCTAGCGCATGAGCCAAGACAGATCCTGACCATTGCCTGGGATTCTTTCTCCTCCTTCTCTGCGTGGTCACTATAACCATCCTCCTCAACATCCTTCTCATCTGAGGAAATATGGCGCTGCACCATCTCCTCCAGTCCACTCTGCACCAAGCTGTGGAGACTACAATGATGCAAGAGATCCTCTGGGAGCACTCCCAGACCAGTTCAAGTACTGCAACTGCATCTTCAGCAGGCCAATCGCTTACTCGACCAGAATGCACATTGCAACATGAGCCTCCTCATAATGAGCCTCAGCAATGGCGTCATTAACCACCTCCTGACTGGGTATCCCCTGTGCCCAAGGAGCCATCCCTCCAGCCGCCGCTCTCCTTCAAAGATCTGAGAGCACCCCAAGATGTAGCTGTCATGGACGCTTCCTGGGAAATGGGCACATACCTGCATGAAGCACATTGTGTGATCATAGTCAAGCTGCACATTGAGGGAAGCACATCCCTTGCGGTTCATGAATAGAGCTGCGTGGCACCATGGAGTGTGCAGGGCCACGTGGGTGCAGTCAATCAAACTTTGCACCTGGGGCAAGCCTGCAAAGACAGCAAAGCCCATGACCCTGGCATCTTGGCTCACCTGGCCCCAATCCAACATGAGGACGGCCTAAACCGGGATGTTGGATTTATGTCACATTATCAATAACCCCCACAGCTTGCCTCCTGGGCTTGCAGAATCTCACTAGCTGTTCTGTCTGGAGACAATACACATCTCTTTAACCTGTGTTTAATGTTCTCTCCACCCACATTGTCTGTACCTTTAAGACCTGACTGGCTGTAGGATTCGCATTCTAATCAGTATTCTGCAACTTGATTTTGTGTCTGTTTGCACTGTTTCCACTCCATCTGACGAAGGAGCAGTTCTCCGAAAGCTTATGGTATTTGCTACGAAATAAACCTGTTGGACTTTAACCTGGTGTTGTGAGACTTCTTACTGTGTTCACCCCAGTCCAACGCCAGCCTCTCCACATCGAGACAGAAGGAGCCATGAAATAAATGATGGTGTGACTCCTGCAGAGTATCGGGTCGTGGCCCTTAGAGGGCAAGCACAGTGGGGCTCTGAGGCGAGGTGGATAGGAAGGAGGTGCTTGGGAGTCAGGGGCTGGAAACATGCAGGATGCTGGGGATGGGATGATTTGGGGGCGATTTGAGGGAAGATGCAAGATGGGGTTAAACACTCACCCTTGCTGCCTGGATGAGTTCCTTGACCTTCTTGCAGCACTGCTTCCTGGTTCTGGGTGCCAGTGCCATGGCACTGACCGAGGCGGCGACTGCCTCCCAGGCCGCATTGTCATCAGCCCCCTCTGGGTCTGTGTCCTCCTCGGGAGAAGAGCGTGTCCCGCCTCGCCTCTGATGCATCCAGCAGCCTCCCCAGGTCGCTCTCAGTAAATTAGGGGGCTAGTCATTCCCACATTGTCCTATACTGCCTGCCTGTCCATCCTTGTGTTTTTTATGGAGCTGCCCCTCGTTAGGGCAGATCAGCTGCAGGCAGTTTGGCAGAGCATTCCAGCAAGTTCCATGCAGTTTGCTTGTTAGCATTGAGGGGAAGGCAAGGGAGCACTTACAGGTGTGCTGATTGGGGAGGTGGGGGGAGGGGGGTGGAGAGGCGTTGCGGGGAGGTGGATCAGTGCCTCAATGATTGGGTATAGGGGAGAGAGAGGGAGGTGTCACACAGCCATCAGAGTCAGGAGGAGGTGGGGGCCTTGCGCAGGAAGGTCTGGGGTTGGGGGAGGGGAATCACCCTGCCTGAGATCGGGGGGGGAGGGGGGTCCGCTGCCACTCTGCCTGTGATCAGTGAGGGGGGGGGAAGGGGGTTCCGCTGCCACTCTGCCTGATATCGGTGGGGTGGGAAGGAGGAGGGTGGATCACTCCACCTGAGATCGATGGGGGGGGAAGGAGGGAGGGGCCTGCGATCGTTCTGGGTGGCGGAAGGGGTGGGGGGATTAGTGGGTCAATAATGTTGTGGGATTGGGGCAATGTCTGTGGGGGCCAGGGGGAGGCATTATCCGGCCTGGGAGGGATGTGGCAGGGGAGCAGCATTCTATCATTCTTTTTTCTGCGCATGCGCAGTTGGAGGTACCGATCGCGGCTGCAGGGCTTAGAGCGCATTAAGCCCCACCCATAGGCATGTGCAATGCGATTCGCAATCACTGATATTTTTGCAGGCAAGGTGCGTATGGGGGCATTTGAGAACGGGCCTAAAAGTCTGATCTGAAACACTCCCAGTTTCAAGTCCGCCCAGCCCTTAGAATCAAAATGGTAAAATAGGGCCCACTCTGTCAGTCACATACACACACTCAGTCACAGTCGCACACCCACACACACAATCGATCTGTCTGACTTTTGCTTTAATTTCTTCACCCTCTCCAACTGATTCCCTGTCTCCAGCATTATTTTCCCTCCGGCTCACTTTTTCTGACCATTCAGTTTGGTATTGATTCTGAGCATATACAATTAAAAAGAAATGTTTGTTGCATCTGCTTTGCAGTTCACCTGCATTTTCATTGGATATTTAAAAGAATCCACAAAGTACTGTTCCACTGTATATATTCCATTGATATATCTGAACTGGAGCTTATAATTGGTATTAACTTCACAGCATGATTTGCCACCCAGGCAGATGCATATTAGGGTGCCCACTCATAACCATGCTCTATAATGTTAATGTCTCAAGTTGAAGTGACCCTGTCATCATATTAGCAGAGGTACAAGTCTAATATCACCACCAAAATTAGGCTGAGTGCAGGATTCTGTCTCTTGAGGAGAATATGTCATTCCTCTATAAATAAAGCACAGCTGTTGAATGGCACAGTTACATCAGCTGAAATTCCAGATCCAGTGCCAGACATCTTATTCAAATATGAAACTTAATTACTTGAGTCAATGCCAAGTACAAGAAATGACTTCTTCAGAGGTTTCTTCTGGGCAGGAGAGTTCAGGTTTTGGATGCACAATCTGATGAATAGGAGAAATGACTTACTGCAGCAAGTGGCTTATTATCATTCATCAGGCAGCATTTTCACTGCCATCAGGACTTCTAACATTAGATTGATGAACTTCGGTAAATTGCACTACATAGTATAAATATAGAAGGATGTGCACTTTCATAGGATCATAGGATAGTACAGTGTAGAAGAAGGCCGTTTGGCCCATTGTGTTTGTGGTAGCTCTTTCAAAGAGCAATCCAGTTAGTCCCACTCCCCAGCTCTCTTCAACCACGATACCTATTCGCAAGAAGAGACTGAAGTCAGACCTACAACTACAGATCAATATCCCTCTTGTGACTCAATTGTAAATCAATTGAAAATCATAGTGAGTGAGAGTTGCACTATATTGATCATAATTGGCCATCATGTCAAACATGTGTGCATTAATACATAACTGTGTATAAATTATCCAAATGTGTCAAAGTTTATATGTATTATGACATGAGACTTGAAAGAAAAAATGTTTTACAGAATGAATTTTAAACAGGTTTTATAAAGTTAAATGTAGAAACGGATGGAGAGTATGATTGTTAGCTTTCTTTGTGAAGATCTCTATTAGCCACACCGTGTGAAAGTGCTAAATGGACTGGTTATGTTCGCATAAAGCAGTGACATTAGCTGTGGCTGAGCTGACAATGTTAGAGTAAGGGATATTAAAGCAATGGTTTCCAAGTCCCCGCTGAATATAGCCACCATAGGTTTTGAATTTACTTGTCTACAATCATTATCAAATCAATGTCAAACGTTTGAAATTAACTGACTTTGATGGAATCTGAATAAACTATAGACAATGCCTGCTCACAGCGAGACAAAAGTGACATAAATTTGAAAAGAAAATGAAAAACAACTCTGAGAATGTTGGATAATTTCTTATCTATAATTTCTCCCCACTGATAATGGCTGTGTGTTGCATTTGGACCTGATCAGGCCTCAGAGAGCTACAAACGACATGGTCAAAGACTTTCACATATACAAATGATTTATGAAATGTCAAACTAATCAGTTGCTATGGTTACCATATTTAATCCTTTCTGCACATTGGTACAACTGGCTTGCTAGGCAATGTTTTCAAAGAAACCAACCTTTCCTTCTATCTGGATTTAATTCTAATAGCTCGCCATTTTCATTCATTTTGTGTCTATGCATATTTCAAAGATTAATTTTCCATTTCAAATGTTTACTAAAGTTTTCAAAACTGATTTCCTTGTCAGTTTTCCGGAGCAGTGAACCTGACATTTGTTTTTCAAGTGCTCCTGTTAACATCGGAAAGCATGCATGTGCATTACAAGTGGTCTATATTAATATTCATTCAATTATTTAATTTCATGAAAATAACATTTTTTTAGTTGAAATTTAATGAGTTGCTGCCGTGTAAAGATTCCACATGCCTTACATTGAGGCTGCTGATGGTTGTTTGTCAGGCAAATACTTGGGAGATTAGGATCATGCAGCTGACAAGGAAATCAGTTTTGAAAACTTTAGATAAGGGTGGCGCGGTGGCACAGTGGTTAGCACTGCTGCCTCACAGCGCCAGGGACCCGGGTTCGATTCCTGGCTTGGGGTTTGTATGTCTGTATGGAGTTTACACGTTCTGCGAGGGTTTCCTTGGGTGCTCTGGTTTCCTCCCACAGTCCAAACATATGCGGGTTAGGTACATTGGCCATGCTAAATTGCCCCTAGTGTCAGGGGGATTAGCAGGGTAAATGCCTGGGGTTACGGGAATAGGGCCTGGGTGGGATTGTGGTTGGTACAGACTCGATGGGCCAAATGGCCTCCTTCTGTACTGTAGGGATTCTATTTTATTCTATTCTCACTGGTCAAATCTCTATGATGCAAATGCACAATTTGGGGGGATTTCTACCTGTGTGACTTCCATCAAAAACTCTTCATTGTGCTGTAAGAAGGAGTCTCCCACATTGCATTCCCCCCCCCCCCTTCATGTCTACAGTAAGCTTTGGGGGGTACTTGTGGTCACTTTTAGAAATTCTGCTGAGCATGAGCCTTATAAGCTTACCAGCTGAAAGCTGAAGTCTTAGAAAGACCAAGTGTGGATAATTCCAGTGAGGATTGATTACCTTCCAAATGAGGCCCTAACAATATGTGGTCGCATTATTTTTTCAAGCTTTGCCAGCCACAGGGGATCATTCTTCCTTTGCAACTCATCAGGACAAGTTTTTCTGCTGCACCGTTTTGGCTGGGACTGCCCAACTCTAATTAGAAAAACAATTGACTCTCCAAAATTTCAGATGGGCCCAACTCTGGGTTTCTGTGTTGATCAGATGTTCTGCATCCTCTCACTTCTGGTGACAGAGCGGACCTCCGAGAATTCAGCATCCTGCATGGACTATTCACTCCACGATACTCTGATGCACTCCTCCACCACACCCAACTCAGCATCCCCTTCGTACAACACCCCTTACCTTGCAATCTCATGATGTGCAACATCTAGCCCCATACCTCCTCACCGTTCGACTCTCCAAGCACTCCTTTCAGGTGAAGCAGAATTCCACACTCGCACCTCCTTCAATTTGGTCTACTTTCTCCACTGCTCCCAATGCGTTCTCCTCTATACTGGGGAGACTAAATGCGGGCTGGATGACTGCTTTGCAGAACACCTTCACTCAGCCCACAAGCATGACCTCAACCTACATGTTCCTTGCCATTTCAACTCAGTATCTTGCTCTCATGTCCACATGTTCGGTGTTGACCTGCTGTAAAGCTCGAGTCAAAGCCAACCCAAACAGGAGCAGCACCTCGCTGCCAACTAGGTACATTACAGCCCTCAGGATTCAAAATTGAGATCAACAACTTTAGAATGTAACCTTTCTCCTCCATCTTAACTTTTTGCAAAAATGCAAAAAACCTCCCTCCCCCTCCCCTGCCGGGCCATCTGTCACTTGTTCTTTTGCTTTGACACATCTAATCACTGTTCAAACTGTCCCCCCTGTTCTTACACAGTATATTATCAACATATTCTCCTCCCCCCCTTTAGCTCTGAAGAAGAGCCATGCGGACTCAGAACATTAAACTCTGCTTTCTCTCCCTACGGATGCTGCCAGACCTGCTGCATTTTCCCAGCTTTCTCTGTTTTTGTTTCAGATTCCAGCATCTGCAGTATTTTATTTTTATTCACAAATTCAGACCTGTTATGTTTCTAATTACAGAAGTGTAAACCATTTTCTCTAGTTGTATAACAGCTTTGATCAAATTCACTTTGTGTGGCACATTAAACAGCTATTAGATTGAAAGGTAATTTTAACTGACTCAAAATAACGAATTCAATGCTGCAAAATCAAAATACTGCAGATACTGGATACCTGAAATATAAACAACAAATGTTCGTCAGGAGTTCAGGCAGCAAGTGTGGAGAGAGAAACATCGCTTGTTGCTTTTGTTATTTTGTGGAGTTGATAATAGTTGCAAAAGCAGTAGATTAAAATATTTAAAGGCAAGATAGTTATGGGTCAGATTGTCCATCCAGATCATCCAAATTCATTCATTTGCAAAAATGTCTACTAAAAGCATTATGTGCCTGCTTCTTATGTGGGTCTGAGTGTCATATAAAGGATTAATGTTAAATATGTCCATATATGGTCGACATTGTCAGTGATGCAAGATCGCATGACAGT
Organism: Mustelus asterias; assembly: GCF_964213995.1. NCBI lineage: Eukaryota > Metazoa > Chordata > Chondrichthyes > Carcharhiniformes > Triakidae > Mustelus > Mustelus asterias. Next base: position 118,906,195 of record NC_135804.1, on the reverse strand, counting down.
GGACCACGGCAAGAGATAGTTCTATGGAAACCCTCATGCTAAGTCTGTATTTGGTGGGTATTCTGTTAAATAAAAGGTATCCTTATGTCCAGCAGTATCAGTAAATCCAGATGATGGACAACCCCATTTAACACCCACAATAATGATTACAGACTTAGAGATCCAATTTGTTTAATGATCTTCGTACTGACACTGATTGTAAATTTGCCATCTGCTGATTTAAAGTTGTTCCTTCATTTCCAACTTTCTAGTTTGGTCTTGAGTGATGTTCTAGATTTACCTTCTCTTCACTGACTTAAGTAACTCTCTGCGAGGCAACTTTCAGAAATCAATATTTCCGGTGAATGTCCCAAGTTTCCCAGTCATGCTCGTAACCCAGGCCTTTGACATTAAAGATCAACTTTGTTTACCTTCTCTGCACCACCTCCAAGACTGAACTGTTGCCTTCATGTGTTGATGAACAGGAAATACTGCGTGTGGATCAACCCAGAGCAGTTCAGCACCGAACATGTTTTGTTGATTGCAGCCCTACACTGACTGGACCTGTTAAATTTCTAGGTCATTAATACCGACCCCAATCCCCCACCCACCCACCATCCGCACCTCACCACTCCCCAACACAGTTTTCACCTCACCCTCGGTACCAGAAGCAGAAATGCAGAGGAGGGAATGGTTATGTTTGCATTTATAAAACCAAGAGTGAGGAAGAGAGAGTCTACGACGCTGACAAATTCAACACAATGAATGTTAGCTTCTCTCTCTGACTTTTGAGGGATCATGACCACTGGGAAATTTGGATGGATTATACCGAGCTCAGACCAACAGAAGACACGTCTGAATTTTTTATCCACAGAGTCACTCAACTCTGGGATTTTCTGAATTGAAATTAGCTCTTTAAACATTCAATCAAGGAGACAAATATTTACAGGGAGTAATCAATAGCCAAGTGACAAGATTATAATCACATTGTTAATGACTTACTCAGGAATGGAACATTCTTTGTTTTGTTCCTATCATTGCGTGCAATATGCATTTATATGTTTAATTAATTTAATTTGTCTGTGTGGAAACAATTTGAAATATTGCATAGCATTAGAAGTGAATATCTTGGAAATCCTTTATGGAAGTGAATATCTTGGAAATCCTTTATTGTGTGCAGTTCTGGTCACCTCACTATAATTGTGTGCAGTTCTGGTCACCTCACTATAAGAAGGATGTGGAAGCGCTGGAAAGAGTGCAGAGGAGATTTACCAGGATGCTGCCTGGTTTGGAGGGTAGGTCATATGAGGAAAGGTTGAGGGAGCTAGGGCTGTTCTCTCTGGAGCGGAGGAGGCTGAGGGGAGACTTAATAGAGGTGTATAAAATGATGAAGGGGATAGATAGAGTGAACGTTCAAAGACTATTTCCTCGGGTGGATGGAGCTATTACAAGGGGGCATAACTATAGGGTTCGTGGTGGGAGATACAGGACGGATATCAGAGGTAGGTTCTTTACGCAGAGAGTGGTTGGGGTGTGGAATGGACTGCCTGCAGTGATAGTGTAGTCAGACACTTTAGAAACATTTAAGCGGTTATTGGATAGGCACATGGAGCACACCAGGATGATAGGGAGTGGGATAGCTTGATCTTGGTTTCAGATAAAGCTCGGCACAACATCGTGGGCCGAAGGGCCTGTTCTGTGCTGTACTGTTCTATGTTCTATGTTCTATGTTAATAATAGTTCCATTGATCGTGAGGGATGTGAGCCAAATCCAGCCTTACTCATGATCATGCGAGAGCACAGGGAAAGCTTGTGATGCTTTTTGTTGCCGGCAATTGCCCAGGGAGTGGGTCTTTGGCTGAAGTCAGCCAAGTCATCAGTTCATATGTTAACAAGAGCCCCAGTATCAATTTTATGAATAGTGTAAAAGCCTTGAACTTGGACTGTGGCTGACTCGTAGTTGGGATCAAGACTATTTACTTTCCCTGGGAAGTCTGTCCTTTTGTCTTCTTCTTCACTTTCTATTTCTTGTAAATAATATGTTTCATAAATTCTTTCTCATGCTCAACTTTGATTAAAGTTACTGAATTTGCAAAAATTCTGGAAATGTTCAGTTTTTTCCCACTGGAAGCATGCCTCACCCTCTGATTGGCAGCCCTGGCATCTATGCTTGTTTTTCATGCCATCGTGATTTCATACTCTTTTGCTTGATTTGGCAGTCTTTCTTGTGGATGGGTTTGCTGCCCCTGAACCTACTCAATCTATAGAGTCATGCAAACCTCAGAGTCACCCCTAATTATAGCCCTAATTGGTGCTCAGAGTTGGGGCTGCATTGCACACTCAACCACCTGCTCAATAACAAGCTTCTGTGAGGGAATAAAAATGCTATTAAAGGTTTTAAGAATGGATTCAAAGTCCACAGTGGATTCCTGCAGCCTTTGCCTTCGGAGAATATCATTTACTACCAGACCTACTGCATAAAGAAAAGACTAACTTGAAAATCTTGGCTCCTTTTCATGAAGCCATGATGGTAACAGAGAAAATAGTGCACCGGATTCTCCAGCTGCACTCGCCTGAAAACCAGAGATTCCCACCTGACTTCAATGGACCTTGACATGGTCCCCGCCCCCCCCCCCCCCCCCCCCCCCCCCCCCGCCCCCCGCCAGAATTCCAGTGGCGGGTGGGATGGGAGAATTCCGGCCAGTGTTTCCACAGCACCCAGAGCTGGCCCTCAAAGTAGTCAAATGGCAGGATCGGGACAGGGCCTGTTCACTATGTATAGTTACTATTACCTCTTTCCTGTGTGCCTCTTCCTTCTGCCACATTTTTACAATCTGTTTTTAAAGGTTTCTTCAATCTGTGCTTCCTTTAATAACACCAATGTGTTTTGTACAATGTCTCTACTGCTGCCACCATGTTTTGAGATGTGACCCGAGGGGCCCTATTTTACCATTTTGATTCAAAGTGCTGGGCGGACTGGAAACTGGGAGTGTGTCAGATCCGACCTTTTGACCCGTTCTCAGGCCCTCCCATATGCACTCTGCCTGAAAAAATATCAGCGATTCCGAATCGTGCTGCACAAGCCTGTGGGCAGGGCTTAACATGCCCAAAATCCTGCAGCTCCAATCGGCATCTCCAACTGCGCATGCGCAGAAAATAAAAAGATAGAATGTGGCTCCCCTACCACATCGCTCCCGGGAGGGAGAATGCCTCCCCCTGGCCCCACAGGCATTGCCCCACACCTACAACATTACTGACCACCCCCCCCCCACCACCCAGACCGATCAAGGGCCTCTCCCCCCTTCTCCCCCAACGATCTCAGGCAGAGTGGCAGCGGATCCCCCCTTCCCTCCCGTTGATCACAGGCAGAGTGGCAGTGGACCACACTTCCCCCCACTGATCACAGGCAGAGTGGTAGCAGACCCCCCTTGCAACTCATTGATCACAGGCAGAGTGGCAGCGGACCCCCCTCCCCCTCCCACTGATCTGAACCAGAGAACCGCTGGAACCACCTCCCACCCACCTCCCCCCCCCTCCACTCCCACCCCCAACCCCAACCCCCCAACCAATCTCAAGCAGAGAGCCATTGGTACTTACCTCCTCACTAACTGGAGTGCCATAATCAGACTTCTGTGAAGCATATCTGTTTTGCGCTGATTCTGGATGGGCAAACGCGGTGGTAAAGGGGGAAGTTCCAGTAAGGTTGGGCATGCAGCCCATTAAGTCAATTTAAATGCATGCAAAAGCATTTAAATGGATGTTACACCCGTTTCGGGCACGGTCCTGATCACGGCCATTTTTCGGGCCTTGGTAAAGGGGGAACCGGCGCGGAGGTGGGCGCGGATCGCACTACTCACCTCACGCTCGACTTTACCAAGTTTTTGCGCCCAATAATGGGTGCAGCTTGATGGGTGTGTGACTTGGGTTCTTGCGCAGACTGTAGTCCAGTATTTGCTTAACACATGTTTATTAGTATTACATCTAAACAGGTTACTGCATAGACATTTTGCTCCTGGGCATTACCCTCCCTCTCTCTTGAGTCTAACACATGGCTGACTGAAGGTCATTATACATTATACTTTAGCTTATCCCATCTGCTAACTCTTTATACTAAAGTAATCTGTGCTTGCAACTCACCAATCTTATTTACCACACTCCATGCACACTAACGCTGATTTAGAATCTATTTCCCCTTTACTCTGACTTCAAATATTAACTTACGATTTCCTACCTTAGTGCTAAATATCCTACCCTGTATTCTGTGCACTTTGCTATTCCTCTCTAATGCTATCTCCTGATTTTCTTACTCCTGTTTATTCGTTTAAACCCTCCCCAACAGCAAGAGAGTCCATCCCTGCTCTGCTCGGGTGCAACCTGTCTGGTGTGTACCGGTCCCATCTTCCCCAGAATTGGTTCCAATCCTGTAAGAATTTAAAGCCATCCCTCCTGCATCATCTTTCCAGCCATGCATTCTTCTAATGTATCCTTTTATTCCTATACTCACCTACATGTGGTGCAGGGGCGAACCTGGAAATTACTACTTTTCAAGTCCTGCTTGCTAATTTTCTATCTAGCTCCCTAAACTCAGGCTGCAGGACCACATCCCTCTTCCTACTTGTATCATTATTACTGATGTAGACTGCAAATGATGACTGTTCCCTCTTTCCCCTCAGGGTGCTGTTCAGCCACTCAGTGACATCCTTGACCTGGGTGGCAAAACACCATCCTGGATTTATGCCTACAGCCACAGAAATTCCCCTATTCCCCGAACTATCAAATCATCTATCACTATTGTGTGGTGAACCATAGATGGTTACCACTATGGGTACTTGTACATATGTTACTCTTGTTACTGTTGGGATTAGGGTTTGGGTATTCCACCTGTTATTATTGTTTATGTGGTACACTCCGTTCGGCTCCGCCTTCTTACAGGAGTATAAAGGTCACTGCTACTTCCTAGTAGCCCTTAGTCTGGGATAGTATTGTTAAGTAGTGTGCTCCAATCTTGTTGTGAATAAAAGCCTTTATTCCCGGGTACGTCCTAGCCTCCCGTGTGAATCAATCGCACATCATATTGCTCCTCCAGAACTTGTGTACCCCAAGTGCAATTGCGCTACCCAGGGTGCCATGGACTTGGCTCTGGCTGCGCTGCCCAGATGAAATCTCACGCTCATCATTATGCAAAATCAACTACTTGTTGGAGAGTGGGTTACACTCAGGGGATACCTTTTCCACCTGCTTTTTGACTGCCTGTTGGTCACCCATTCTCTCTCCCCCAGTTGTGGGGTTACCAGACCTACAAGCATGCTATCCAGATAGCTTTCACCCTCACAGAGACACCTCAGTGACACCGGCTGCTGCCCAAGGTCCGAAATCCGAAGTTCAATCTGCGGCAGCTCACCACGCTTCATGTACAATTGGTTATCCAGGGCAGGAGATGTGTCCTGCACATTAAAATCCCCCTGCAAGAAACTACAAAAGTTGTGAATGTAGCCCAATCCATCACACAAACCAGCCTCCCATCCATTGACTCTGTCTACACTTCCCGCTGCCTCCGCAAAGCAACCAGCATAATTAAGGACCCCACACACCCCGGACATTTTCTCTTCCGTCTTCTTCCATCGGGAAAAAGATACAAAAGTCTGAGGTCACATACCAACCGACTCAAGAACAGCTTATTCCCTGCTGTCGTCAGAATTTTGAATGGACCTACCTCGCATTAAGTTGATCTTTCTCCACATTCTAGCTGTGACTGTAACACTACATTCAGCACTCTCTCGTTTCCTTCTCTATGAACGGTATGCTTTGTCTGTATAGCGCGCAAGAAACAATACTTTTCACTCTATACTAGTACATGTGATAATAATAAATCAAATCAAATCAAATTACATAGGATATGCACTCTCAAGGTTGGAGCAACCCAGCCATTTCTCTATTCATTAATTGATAACCTTGTTACTAAGAATAAACTTTACTACCAGTGATAATTCCCTTCCAATTCTCTTCTTGCATATAGTGGTGCACTAAGGCAGACTTTCATCTGTTTCCACAGATACTAATTTCTGGAACAGGATGCTTGCCTGTTGCCAGGGGCTTTTAGCATGAGGGGCTCCACACTCCATCAAGTGTGGCTGACCAGGATTCTCTCATGTTCTTACCACTAACCCTGGAAGGATTTGCAGGTTGACACTCAACCTCTTTGACCATGCTATGAGTGCACTTCCCTTGGCCATCAAGTCCTGGGGTGGGACTCAGACCCGGAGCTTCTGACTCAGAGACAGGGATGCTACCTGCTGTGTGACAAGACCTCCCTACTAGTAATAAACCTTTGCAATACTAATAAAACTTTACAATAAAAATTGCTACTTTTAATACACCTTACCAATACTGATAAACCCTACCAATGCTTGGTACACCTTATTAGTGCTATTAAATCTTACATAAGAATTAAAGATAAAGCTCACCAGCTAGTCACTAGCTCCAAATAATTAATATTTTGTTTAGACTCATTCCCCATCCTGAAATACTCACCAACCAATTCATCACCTTATGATTTTCTTGTGATGCTATTGTTCCAACTCAGGGCACTCCTGTTCTTTGTTGCCTCTTACCCCAAATACAAATCATGTCGGCATTGGTGCGTATTTATGGACTCCCTGGCTATGTATGTCCTGCAGGCCTGCCTCTCTCCCTGAAGGTGTAAAGAACATCCCAAATTGTATTTTAGTAGATTTTTCATCAATATTACATATGCCATCAAGGCAAACAAAAGAATCAATTTCTATATTAATAGCACCAAGAGACATTTGAAGGAATTAATCTCCTCTCAAGTCTGTAATTTATTACATTTTGAAAGCAATGATGAACTACATGCATAACAGGTTTGAAGTTACTGATGTGAGAAAATCAGTTTCCAGTTTGAGTGAAGGTTTCACTTGTGAAGTTATGAAGACATTAAATGGATAATTTCCCCGTTGTCAGTAAAGCTGTTGCCTCTTTTCCCTCTGTTTAGGAAATGGGAGTTGAGTAGAAAGCTAAATTCTGCTTATCTGAATTGTCCACCTCCTGTAAAACCAGATTGAAAAATCTATTGCAGTTTTTGAGGGCTGAAACTAGTCTAAACTGGTGGCAGTAAGATCTTACTGGAAAATACACCTACCCTCGATAGCTATTGAATTGCAAAGATTGTTCGTCGGTGTAGTTTAGCCATTGCGTTGTAGATCTTTTGTTATATCTGGGACAATTGTTCCATTGCAAGGAAGGAATGAAATGTAACATTATTCGGTAACAGAAAAGATGAAGCAAAAATAGAAAGGTACTAGGGTAGAAGGCTTTATAAACTAAAGATGAATAACCTTGGGTGATCAGAAAGATAATGCCTGTGGACGTGCAGTTTGAGTGGGAAGGAGATCATGGCGACCTGTCAGTTGATTGTTATATAGATAGGCATTGGTATGATCAATCCTAGTTTTTGAAAACATGTATATAAATTGTCCTTTTAATAAGGAACTGATTGCAAATATTTTGGCATATATTGCACAATTCAACTAGATATCAAGAATTGTTCAGATAGCAGAACACTGCTTTAGGATCTGGGCGGAATCATATCAGCTGCACAAAGGCGGCTTTGGAGGCAGAAATGTCAGGAATTCCTCAAAGTTGTGCGCATTGTGTACAGGGTTGTCTCCTGGATGGGTTCCCTGCCTCCAAGCGTTTTAACCAGTGATATGAGGCAGGGGGGTGGTGGATGTGGGGGTGCAGTTTTCTTCAAGTCCAACAACCCAACAATATGTACGTGCCTCTATACAAGGTGGTTGAAACACCAATCAGAAAGCATGTCACTGGTTACCCAGGCTCTCGTATAAGCACAATAGTAAACAGGTCATATGCAAATGTCCTTGAAGCTCCTGGGGAACCTGGGCCACTCGCAGCAACTTTACATTTGAGTGAGGCACAAACCTTTAAGTTTGGCCCAAATATTCCAGTCAGATAGAAATACCCACTTGAGTTCCTCTGATTCTTCTGGGCAATCTTCAGATGGAGGATCTTGCCAGACTGACTCAAAGCCGAAAATCTCTGAGGTATTATTGGAGGGAATCCATGCAAACACCCGTTTTGGCCGGCTGTCGTATTCTGGTTAAAGAACAGTTTAAATGTCACAAAGCTTCTTTTAAAAGCTACAAGAGAAGGTAAGTGGATAAGGTGGTCAGGTGAGGAAGGTAATTGGGTAAGGTGGTCAGGTGAGGAGGTAAAGTGAGTTGCTGAAATATCGGGTCATGTTGGGTTGTGGGGAAGGGTTGGGGGTTCAGGGCCTGTAGTCAGGTGGGAGGGAGGGAGGTACCTAGTCAGGTTGATTGGGAGTCAAAGAATGGAGTTGAGACACAAAAGTGGAGACAGAGAGGTCAATGAGGGTGATTAAGGGATCAGTTGTGTTATCCAAGTGTTAAGACTTGGTTTAAATTAGTCTAACATTTCCTCTGGCTAATTATCTAGGTAAGTAAGTTGGAACTCTCCGAAGTCTGTGACTCAAACTCGGTGTTCAAGACTTTTTTAAAGGGAGCAGGGGAATTTCCCATCGGAAATACAAACTCCCTGTACAATTCCCTCAGACATGCTTCATTGGGGTTTTGGAGGGGCCTCATAGCAAAATTTGGAAGGTGTTATCCAGCAATCGGAAGATCTGGCTAAAAGTATAATGACTAAATTATGGCAGACGCAATTACATTTATTGTTAGATAATGCAATAAGAATTTGCAGGAACACAAAATATACTGGACATTTATGCCTTCACTTCATTTATTCCTTGTTATCATGTTTGGTGATGGAGTAGTGCTTATTTTTTGTAGCTGCTGCACGGTTTATAAAAAAGTAAAGCTGGCATAGTGAGTTAGAGTCTGATGCTTGAGAATATTGTGCTGTAGTACTCTGATCCAACATGGTCAGACACATATCTGTTACTCCCAGCTGTTTAATGTACTTCTATATTTGAAGGACAGTCCATCATCGAGGTCATGTCCACTAATCAGTTAGAATTGTACAAAGAAAATGTCCCAGTGGTACAAGTATCTGACATTTGATCCCTAACTGTTATAGTTGGGATATGTGACTAGGTTCTTGCTGATACACAGTCAAGATGGGGAGAGGGCATTGTGAGATTAAGGTTGCAAAATAAGTGAAAAAAGGTAAATGTAGAAACTTTGAATCATATTTGAAGATGAATCCAAGTGAAATCAAACTATTCCAACTGGTGACTAGTCGCATTAGTGCAGTAATCACTGCCAATGATGAGACATTGTTCAGAAAAAATGAAATCCCAGAAAGCTCTCTACTTTTGCTAATGGTTATATAATCCTCACCTTTTTCTTCATTATTTTTGTGACATTTCTTTTTACCTCACCCAATGGATAGGGTCTATCAAGTAAGAAATGGTCCATCAGGAAATCAGCAGTGCATCATTCTATTTCAAAGTCAATTCCAAAGGGAAAGATATTTCATTAACCATAAATCCAAGTTAGTGACCCAAGGAGGGACTGACATGTGGATGCCTGTATGAGAGTTTAAAATTGATAATGTCCAGTTATCGGTACAAGAATGATCAATTCAGTGTGTCAAAGAAGAGATGACTTAAAAACTTGCTGATTTATGAGATCAGTTATAACCTAATTATTTCATTAGTTAATCTCCACATGATAGTAGTTTGGCAATAAAATAATTTCACCACTGAAGCTGTCTGTTATGTTGCTGTGGCATTGTATCTGACATGCCCTGGTACATTTTCTGTTCTTATGTATTTTTATTTGTTTGGCAATTTGCTGGAAGTGTGAGCTGATTATATCACAGAAAGGAAGATATGTCACCTGCCATCAAAGTGAACAAGCAACTGAGTATCACTTGGCCAGTCAGATTAAAAGCTCAGGAAATAAAGGGCAAAATTCTCCCGTTTTAAGATTAAGTGCCGTATTGGCAGCCAGGATGAAAACACACCAAATCCTCCAGCCCCAAACTCATTAATTATGTTCCTGGTTGTTTACTGTTGTATTTAGAATCAGGGTAGTCTGTGTTGTGTAGTCTGCCTCGGTGTTTGAGTGCCATATGGGAAAGACATCCATCATCACTGACCCACCATTGGAGAAAGAAGGTGGACCTCCTGAAAATGAAGATGGATCTCCGGAAACACTCTTGAGGCTGGAAGATGGGCCCTTTCCAGGAATCCTTATCATCGATCCCTACAGTGCACAAAGAGGCCATTTGGCTCTTCGAGCCTGCACCGACAACAACAACAACCTGCAGATGCACCCTTGACCCACTGCTGTGGTGTTCCAGGGTCCAGGATTGCAGGCGGCCTCCGTCTTGAACTCCAGAGGCAGCCGCAGGCATTGTTCAGATGAGTCCTGACATCTGCACGATACATTGTTCCAAGCATGTTTCATGTTGGTATGTTTTCCCCCAGTGCAGTGGAGAATCTGGCCTGTGGGGGCAGGGGTGGGGTCAGGCCTTCATGTGCATCCCATTGACAGGATGCATATGAGGTTCATGCCTGCCTCTGGTGGCTTTTTTCATTCGTCATGTTGGGAAGATCCCACTGTAAATTTGAGCTGGTGTCAAACTGATTTCTGGATATCTCTCCCCCCATGTCTGCCATTGAAACCACAGGTGGGGGATTGGGAGAATTCTACCCAAAGAGTGAAATGACTGAAGAGGAAGTTTCAATTAGAACATGAGCAAATTAGAAAGATAAATAAAGGTGAAAGCAATATTGGATTCAGAAAGAGAGAGAAGTGGAAGGGAAAACATAAAAACTTACTTTAGCAGCAATTAAAACCTGGAGGAATCAGACTACACACTTGCAATAATTAATTTTCTGTGTCAGAGATGTTTGGCAGTAATTAAGTGAAATCACTTTCCACAGCCAGACATTTCCTACCTTATCAACTTTAAATTCATCCTTTTTACACTATTTCAATAACCTCCCTATCATGGTCAAACTCATTGCGGCCAAGCGATTCTGCATTATTTGAAATTTCATCCTATCTAAATCAAATCGTTATTGCTGCATGGTTCAGTAAATGGCATTGAAATACATTACAACAGCAGATCCTATTGTGAAATTAGATCTATCATGTTGGCTCGGATTTTGCAATGGTATTAATGGAAAAACGGTCAGTGTTCCCTGCGTCACTTCACTGAAATTGACAGCACCTACAGGAGTCTACATAAGTGCTGAATAACATGGCAAACTGGAAGTTGCTGTCAGTTATTCAATGCTCCTCCAGAGTGCAATCCATGAATGTTCAGTGAATTGACAGAAACTTCCATTTGCCCCCTCATCTACATTGTTAGTCTCACTGTAAAAACACTTAGAATAGTTGCACATTGTTGAATGAGGTGTAACTGGGTATTTAATAGTTCATAATTACTGTTAGAAACTCTCACCTTGAAAAGCTAATTCAGTGGATGGAACCAGACCAGAATTTGTCAAACTGTCATCTCTGACAAGAAGACTGGTGTGGAGCTCTCCAGCTCCAATGGCCTGTTTTCTCCCGGAATGTTCACAGTTTAAAAAAGAGTGGAACAGCAATGGCAGGAGTTTTTGAGAGTTATTCGGGAAGCACAACAGAAATTCATCCCAAGGAGGAGGAAACATGCAAAGGGGAGGCCGAGGCATCCATAAGGTAAGCCAAGGACAGCATAAAAGCAAAAGAAAAAGCATATAAAGTGACAAGGATTAGTGGGAACCCAGAGGATTGGGAAGCCTTTAAAAGTGAGCAGAGGACAACTAAAAAAACAATAAGGGGGGGAGAAGATGAAATATGAGTGTCAGCTAGCTAGTAATATGAAAGAAGATAGGAAGAGTTCTTTCAATATATAAAAGGTAGGAGAGAGGCAAAAATAGCCATTGGACCACTGGAAAATGAGGCTGGAGAAGTAATAATAGGAAACAAAGCAATGGCAGAGGAACTGAATAGTTACTTTGCATCAGTCTTCACGGTGGAAGACACCAGTGGGATGCCAGAGCTCCAAGAGAGTCAGGGGGCACAGGTGAGTGTAGTGGTCATCACTAAGGAGAAGGTTCTGGGGAAACTGAAAGGTCTGTAGGTGGATAAATCATCTGGACTGGATGGACTGCACCCCAGGGTTCTGAAAGAGATAGCTGAGGAAATTGTGGAGGCATTGGTGGCGATCTTTCAGGAATCACTGGAGGCAGGGAGGGTACCAGAGGACTGGTAAGTAGCTAATGTAATGCCACTGTTTAAGAAGGGAGCGATGAAGCAGACGGGAAATTATAAGCCGGTTAGCCTGACTTCAGTCATTGGCAAAATTTTAGAGTCCATTATTGAAGATGAGATCGCAGAGTACTTGGAAGTGCATGATAAAGTACGACTGAGTCAGCACGGCTTTGTCAAGGGGAGGTCACGTCTGACAAATTTGTTAGAGTTCTTTGAGGAGGTAACATAGAAGTTAGATAAAGGAGAGCCAGTGGACGTGATTTATTTAGATTTCCAGAAGGCCTTTGACAAGGTGCCGCATAGGAGATTGTTAAATAAGTTCAGTGCCCATGGTGTTAAGGGTAAGATCCTGGCATGGATAGAGGATTGGTTGACTGGCAGAATGATGTGGAGATGCCAGTGTTGGACAGGGGTAAGCACAGTAAGAAGTCTCACAACACCAGGTTAAAGTCCAACAGGTTTATTTGGTAGCACAAGTTTTTGGAGTATCGCTCCTTCTTCAGGTGAAGGAGCGACACTCCGAAAGCTTGTGCTACCAAATAAACCTGTTGGACTTTAACCTGGTGTTGTGAGACTTCTTACTGACTGGCAGAAAGCAGAGAGTGGGGATAAAGGGATCTTTCTCAGGATGGCAGCCAGTGACTAGTGGTGTGCCTCAGGGCTCAGTGCTGGGACCACAACTTTTCACAATATACATGAACGATTTGGAGGAAGGAACTGAAGGCACTGTTGCTAAGTTTGCAGATGATACAAAGATATGTAGAGGGTCAGGTAGTATTGAGGAAGCAGGGGGGCTGCAGAAGGACTTGGACAGGTTAGGAGAGTTGGCAAAGAAGTGGCAGATGGAATACAATGTGGAAAAGTTATGCACTTTGGAAGGAGGAATGGAGCCATCGACTAATTTCTAAATGGGAAAATGCTTAGGAAATCAGAAACACAAAGGGACTTGGGAGTTATTGTTCAAAATTCTCTTAAGGTTAACGTGCAGGTTCAGTCAGCAGTTCGGAAGGCAAATGCAATGTTAGCATTCATGTCAAGAGGGCTAGAATACAAGAGCAGGGATGTACTTCTGAGGCTGTATAAAGCTCTGGTCAGACCCCATTTGGAGTATTGTGAGCAGTTTTGGGCCCCGTATCTAAGGAAGGATGTGCTGGCCTTGGGAAGGGTCCAGAGGAAGTTCACAAGAATGATCCCAGGAATGAAGAGCTTGTCATATGAGGAACGATTGAGAAGTCTGCGTCTGTACTCGTTGGAGTTTAGAAGGATGAGGGGGGAATCTTATTGAAACTTACAGGATACTGCCAGGCCTGGATAGAGTGGATGTGGAGAGGATGTTTCCACTCGGAGGAAAAACTAGAACCAGAGGACACAACCTCAGGCTAAAGGGATAATCCTTTAAATCAGAGATGAGGAGGAATTTCTTCAACCAGAGAGTGGTGAATCTGTGGAACTCTTTGCCGCAGAAGGCTGATGAGGCCAGGTCATTAAGCGTCTTTAAGTCAGAGATAGATAGGTTCTTGATTAATAAGGGGAACAGGGGTTATGGGGAAAAGGCAGGAGAATGGGGATCAGAAAAAAATCAGCCGTGATTGAATGGCGGAGCAGACTCGATGGGCCGAGTGGCCTAATTCTGCTCCTATGTCTTATGGTCTTATGATCTTATGGGTTTGTGCTGTCATTCTAGCGTAGTGGAGACTCGAAGCCAGCGATCAGGGACGCCCCACTTTGAACAGAAAGTTAAGTTCTATGCCCCTGTCACCACCTTGAGCTATCGTGGAGTTTTTCCCAACACTACTACGATTATCGCTGGCATCCCTAGCCCCCACCCCCAAAGTTATTGCTGGCATTCCCATTTCCCACTTCCATGCTACAATTGTCAGTGGCACCCCCACCCCTACTCAGCTCCCCCCCACCCCCCATAATCATTGCTGGCATCCCTATCCCCTCTCAGAACCTGCTCTCCCCCCACCCACTCTGCCACACATAAATTAACTCACCACCAACCCCCCACACTCCCACCCGCCCCATGGGGATCCCATCTAGTTCTGCCTCTGACACTAGCCCCTGGCACAGGTTGGAACTATCAGGTTGGCACTGTCAACCTGTGTCAGGGGGCAGTGTCAAGGGGTATTGCTAAGGCTTTGCCTGGCCATGTCCCTCTCCATTTGGGGTCATACTTACCATTTTAACCCCAGAGGGATCCCCACAATAGGTTTATATTTTTATAAACCTATTGGGAACCTTGCCAATGTGAAGTTACGTTGGCAAGGTTTGAACATTCAACGAGGGGGGATAATTTAGTGAGGGAACTAATTAATTAAATGGAGCTTTATTAAAAAGTATCAAAACTAGGTTCTCGCACATTATGGGTGTGAACTGGACCAAGTCATCGGCAAGGGACAAATGAAAATTGGAAAGCATGGTCATGGCGGAGTGAACTGTGCTTTTCAACTCTCACAGGATTTTGACCCCTCTCTGTCGACCCCTTGCACAGACAGTGTGGGGTCAATATTCCCCCTGATATTTCTAGAATGTTAAATTTTGTCATTTTGATAAAACAATTCCACATTAAAAAAGTGATTTTAAAGGTTAATATTTTTGCTTCCATTATAATCCATTCATAATCATTTGTTTTTTTTTCATCTGAACTGTGAAACTAACTTCCATTAACTTCCAGCTTTGCTGTCTGTGAGAATACTTTAATGTGACTAATGGCTTACCCAGCTTGAAGCCACCACTGCTATTGATCGCCTGGAGATCCCATTGACTTGGGATTTTAGCTGCCATCAGGGAAGAGGAAACCCACACCACTTGAGATAGAAACATAGAAAAACTACAGCACAATACAGGCCCTTCAGCCCACAAAGTTGTGCCGAACATGTCCCTACCTTAGTGATTACCAGGCTTACCTATAACCCTCTATCTTACTAAGTTCCATGTACTTACCTAAAAGTCTCTTAAAAGACCCTATCGAATCTGCCTCCACCACCGTTGCTGGCAGCCCATTCCACGCACCCACCACCCTCTGAGTGAAAAACTTATCCCTGACATCTCCTCTGTACCTGCTCCCAAGCACCTTAAACCTGTGTCCTCTTGTGGCAGCCATTTCAGCCCCAGGAAAAAGCCTCTGACTGTCCACTCGATCAATACCTCTCAACGTCTTATACACCTCTATCAGGTCACCCCTCATCCTTCGTCTCTCCACGGAGAAAAGGCCGAGCTCACTCAACCTATCCTCATAAGGCATGCTCCTCAACCCAGGCAACATCCTTGTAAACCTCCTCTGCACCCTTTCTATGGCTTCCACATCCTTCCTGTAATGAGGCGACCAGAACTGAGCACAGTACTCCAAGTGGGATCTGACTAGGGTCCTATATAGCTGCAACATTATCTCATGACTCCTAAACTCAATTCTTCGATTGATGAAGGCCAGTACACCATACGCCTTCTTAACCACAGCCTCAACCTGCACAGCTGCTTTGAGCATCCTATGAACTCAAGATCCTTCTGATCTTCCACACTGCCAAGAGTCCTACCATTAATATTATATTCCGCCATCCTATTTGACCTGCCAAAATGAACCACCTCACACTTATCTGGGTTAAACTCCATCTGCCACTTCTCCGTCCAGTCTTGCATCCTATCAATGTCTTGCTGCAACTTCTGACTTTCCTCCACACTATCCACAACACCTCCAACCTTTGTGTCATCAGCAAACTTACCAACCCATCCCTCCATTTCCTCATCCAGGTCATTTATAAAAATCACAAAGAGTAAGGGTCCCAGAACAGATCCCTGGGGCACTCCACTGGTGACCGACCTCCATGCAGAATATGACCCATCTATAACCACTCTTTGCCTTCTGTGGGCAAGCCAGTTCTGGATCCACAAAGCAATGTCCCCTTGGATCCCATGCCCCTTCATTTTCTCAATAAGCCTTGCATGGGGCACCTTATCAAATGCCTTGCTGAAGTCCATATATACTACATCTACTGCTCTTCCTTCGTCAATGTGTTTAGTCACATCCTCAAAAAATTCAATTAGGCTCGTAAGGCAATGATCTGCCTTTGACAAAGCCATGCTGACTTTTCTTAATCATATTATACCTCTCCAAATGTTCATAAAACCTGCCTCTCAGGACCTTCTCCATCAACTTACCAACCACTGAGTTTAGACTCACTGGTCTATAATTTCCAGGGCTATCTCTACTCCCTTTCTTGAATAAAGGAACAACATCCGCAATCCTCCAATCCGCCGGAACCTCTCCCATCTCCATTGATGATGCAAAGGGGCGGCACGGTAGCACAGTGGTTAGCACTGCTGCTTCACAGCTCCAGGGACCTGGGTTCGATTCCCGGCTTGGGTCGCTGTCTGTGTGGAGTTTGCACATTCTCCTTGTGTCTGCGTGGATTTCCTCCGGGTGCTCCGGTTTCCTCCCACAGTCCAAAGATGTGCGGGTCAGGTTGATTGGCCATGCTAAAATTGCCTTTAGTGTCCTGAGATGTGTAGGTTAGAGGGATTAGTGGGTAAATATGTAGGGATAGGGGGGTGGGGCCTGGGTGGGATTGTGGTCGGTGCAGACTCGATGGGCCGAAGGGCCTCTTTCCGTACTGTAGGGTTTCTATGATTTCTATGATTTCTATGATTTCAAAGATCATCGCCAGAGGCTCAGCAATCTCCTCCCTCGCCTCCCACAGTAGCCTGGGGTACATCTCATCTGATCCCGGCGACTTATCTAACTTGATGCTTTTCAAAAGCTCCAACACATCCTCTTTCTTAATATCTAGATATTAAGAAAGAGATCTTTAGAAATTTGTTGGCAGCTTTCTTTGAGATCAATAGCGAGCACGTTTACTTTGCCTTTGACTGCAAAATGCAGCCCATTGTACAGTCTAACTAAATCGTCTGAACTTTGATGGACTTAACAAAAAAAAAGTTATCACTAATTCACTGTAGATTTATTGAAAAAGGGGCAGGATTTTCCAACCATGCATGCCCCAGAAAATCCCACCCGAGCTTAATGGACCTTTCCATGGTCCGCCTCTCACCTGCTCAGATTCCCGTGGTGGGCAGAATGGGAAAATGCACCCCCACAAGTAGAATCACATCTTATTTTTAATAAACCTCACATCTTTTGTAGTTAACAAAATGTTCAACCCTCAATGACAATCTTGTGCAAATAGGTTTGAACTCAAAAGCTTTGGTTGTATGTTGATTTCTTTTGGCCTGATATTGAATTCATTATTTCTCGTTCTTACTTCTTACAGCTTCAATTCTGCTCACAGATAGCTACAAAATACACGTAGCTAAAGTCCTCCATTGTTAGAGCTCCTGGGCACCTTTTGATAAGTGCTTCTTTTGGCACTCTATCCCATCTGACCTCCTGCCATACACAGTCGGGGGAAAAAGATTAGGGACAATGTCTGTCAAGAGTATTGAGTCAAATTTACTCCCACCATCTGATTCTAAATTAGGGGTTGCGAAACTGTGGACAGCTAATCATACTCATTCACTGTGTCTGCAGGTTTAAACATTATTGATGATTGAGTAAGGATAAAATGTAGTCGGTAAAATTGTGTATTTTCAATAAAAGATTGCAAAGTGGGTTATTCTTGTTCTAGACTACATTGCTGTGATATACTTGAGGTGAACAAATCACCTTTTGACCACATGGAAAGCCTTAGTTGTTAGTGATGTCTAATATATCAATATGGGAAGATAATCTGACACGTCTTGGCAAATACTGACAGAGATATAATGAATCATAGCTTGAGTGGCTCAGGCCAACACAATCATCAGTTCTTGTCCCACTTTATTAGTTGACCTGAAATGTCAAGGACAAATCAGTTTTGTGTGAAACAAATGATGTCAGTGTCTCTTACACCTTGAGAAATGGTGTCATTCTATAGATGCAGCGGGCAACTTTCTTTAACTTTAGTATCCATGTAACTCCTGAGCTTTATCATCCCAAAGTCCACTTTGTTCATTAACGTAGTTTTGTTCTGCTCCTTGCAAATAACAGAGGACATGAGTTTTCTGGACCGTTCTGAACAGTTATCATTTGATGCAGAATTTTATTTTTAGGCACAGTAGAACCAGCAGTCATTATTTTTGGTGCTTTATAGCATTTTTTAAAAAAATGCTTTATTGAAACCAGCCCTCTATTTTCCATATCTTTGAGTGGATTGAGAATCTGTTGCAGTAACAGGAGAAAAACCTGCGCAGTTGGATTTTCCTAAACTTGCTTTGAATAAAGTATCTAAATAACAGTTTGATGGCTTGTTACTTCATCTTATACTTGTTATAAGATTTGATGAGGGGCTTAAAGAAGGAAGATGGTGTCTGTTTCAAGCTGTCCTCAGGCTTTGATGGTTTATTATGCTGATTACAACTTGCTTTATATGATTTTTATCTTCTGACATTTTCTAATGTGATCCGCAAGAAACTTGGGGATCAGCAAAATTGACTTAAAAACCCATGATAATTTTGGTATGAGATCAGCGAACATACTAGCCGGGAAATTCGAGGCCAGTGTATCATTATTGAGTGAATACGCCACAATGCTGAATGAATGGAACTTCTTTGACCAGTGTCAATATCTGTTCATATTTTTAATATTTGGTATTTATTAATTTCATTATTTTCTAATTTCACAAGCTTAGCCTACGACATTTACTGGGTGCAGGAAAGCCCGTAGCTATTTTGAAATCGATTTACTTGATCTTACTTGAGCTCCTACTTGTAATACATAGACATAATCATTCATAGTTTTCAGTTTCAAGTTTTAATTAAAACCTTCCCTGTGTCTCATAACAGTCTCATTTTTAAATGAAAGGATGTACATTACTGTAATGTGTAAATTCATCATAGATTCAATCACTTGGAAAAGTACATTTTAATGCACCACCATAATAGATTACATCTGGTTTTCTCAAAGATCTGGATCAAATGGTTTGGTATAGATAATAATAGTTGGGTAAATACATTTTGACTATTCTAGCAGTTAATAAATACTTCATATTTATTCATATGTTTCTTTGAAAAAGCATGAGGGTTAGTTTTGAGGGTTCTGACGCGATAAAGCCACAAAATCATTTTGCCTTTCTTTTCAGAGTTTTTTAAAACTGGTTTTGCCACACAATTGGAACTTATAGATTGAGGAAAAAAAATACAATTTAAAGTTTCTTGTCTGGAATTATTTCACCGCTAAGCATCTGCTGTCATTTATGCAGTTCCTCCAATTTCTTGTTGTTGTGATGTTTATTTATAATTACATTGAAGCATTAACAAAAATGGAACTGCCTATGTAATAACAAGTCACTGCATACGTTCCTGTTTCCTCATGTCACTTTTGGTTCTTTTTCCAATTACTATAAATCTATGTTCTTGGTTACCAGCACTTCTGCTGCAGTAAACAGCTTTTCCTTTCTTACTCCATTAACACCATTCATGAGTTTGACTGCATCTATCAAACCTTCCCTTAACATTCTGTGAATCTTTGGAATTCTCTACCTCTGAGGGCTGTGGAAGCTCAGTCATTGTATATGTTTAACGCAGATATTGATAGATTGCTGATTTAAAATAATGTAAAAGGGCTATGGAGATAATGGGTGAACACGGCACTGAAGTGTCCAAGCAGCCATGATTGTATTAAATGGTGAAGCAGGCTTGATGGACTGAATGGCCTACTTCTGTTCCCATGTTCTTAGGAAAACAATCCGCACCTCTCGAGCCTACCTTTGTTTTAATATTCTGTTTCACTTCCACACTGTTCACAATATCACATGCAGTCCTAAAAAAGCTTATTGTAAACTTGATTAGGCATTATACAGCTTTCAAGATTCAACATTAAGTTCAACGATTTCAAATCATAATCATTATTTTGATAACGGCTGTATTGGTTTTGAGTTTGCCATTCCCATTTACACCTCCTCCACATCCATTGCTACAACTGGGAGGAATGTACAGATTATCTAGCCCCACTACACTCCAAGTCACAGCGATAGTGTAAATGTTTAATACACATGCTTAAATGTCCAATTGTATACCTTTGCTTCTGCTAGACTCAGAATAAGAGACTTTAACCAGACTTCTTTCAATAACCTGAGAATAATTGGTTTGTTACGAATTTATTTTTTTATAGCAAGTTGCAAAATTGGTTAATGTACAATTTATAATCCAGAAATGTAATTATTTATCCCTTTTGAAAAATCCCAATACATACATAACATAAAGGACAATAAAATAAGGTCTCTGCAGTTTGGGGGTAAAGGAACGCAATAAAAGGGATAAAGTTTGAAAAGGTTTGAAAAGTTTGGTGCTGTCAATCGGAGAGAGAGCTGGTCACATTAATTATCTGGAAGTCCTCTCACATGAATCTTTGGTGAAACATTGTCTTGTTTCAAAATACAGATGAGGTATATTGAGATAAGAATTTTCTGCTAAAGGTGAACAGCCACTGTGGACTGTGGACAACACAAAGGAGAGACAAATAGTCTTCCTTACAGTTTGCTTGCAAAGTGCAAGCTTAATGAATTTAACTCATAACACTATGCGCAGGATTTTCCAGCTGCGCTCGCCCCAAGACTGAAAAATCCCATCCAATGTCAACAGACCTATGCATGGTTTGGATGGATGGATGGAAAATTCCACCCTATATCTTGCTGGTTTATTTGTCCTATTGCCACCTCCTTTTGCCACTAACATTCTCTTTGTTGCTTAATCTCTCCTGCTTACACACCTTCCATTTGTCCCTTGCCCTTCTTCCCTTTCCCTTATTCCCTTTCCCTGCCTCAAACTCACTTTAAAACTATTACATATCTAACTGTTTCCAGTTCTGAGAAAGGTCCCAGCCATTGAAATGTTACCTCTTTCTCTGTTCACAGAGGCTGAGATGCTGTCTGACCTGTTGAATATTCCTCGCATTTTCTATTTTGATTGCAGCTTCTCTCGTCTTTCCACATAACTGAAGACCTACCATTGTAATTCACACAGGTAATTGCTTGCACTGTTACAGTGTCAGCTATGATGTGGAGATGCCGGCATTGGACTGGGGTAAACAGAGTAAGAAATCTCACAACACCAGGTTAAATTCCAACAAGTTTATTTGGTAGCACAAGCCACTCGCTTTCGGAGCGCTGCCCCTTCATCGGGTGAATGAAGGTGTTCCTTCATCAGGTGAATCACCTGATGAAGGGGCAGCGCTCCGAAGGCTAGTGGCTTGTGCTACCAAATAAACCTGGTGGAATTTAACCTGGTGTTGTGAGACTTCTTACGGGATCAGCTACCAGCTTGACCACCTTGGTTCGAATGTTTTAGGCATGTCCCAAAGGACTAATTTCTTTACTCTTCTATGTCACATACATAGCTGGTAATTTCACTACATTTAAAATCAGGTCTGGAACTGAGTTTACTGGTTTTAGAAGTAGACAGAGTAATATGATCCCTCATACTTTCTGGTGGGTTATAGTATACGTAATGAAAAATTATGGCTGTGGGTAGAGCATATCATTCATAGCATGAGTACATGTGCAACTTTCAAAAACATAGGAGCAGGAATAGACCATTCTGCCTTCGAGCCTGCTCCACCATTCATTTTGATCATAGCTGACCATCAAAATCAATATCTTGATCGAGCCTTCCCCCATATCCCTTGATCCTTTAGCCCCAAGAGCTAGCTCTAATTTCTTCTTGAAATCAAACAATGTTTTGCCCTCAACTAGTTTCTGTGGTAGTGAATTCCACACATTCACCACTCGCAAGTCAAGAAGGCATACGGCATGCTTGCCTTCATCGGCTGGGGCATTGAGTTTAAAAATTGGCAAGTCATGTTGCAGCTTTATAGAACCTTAGTTAGGCCGCACTTGGAATATAGTGTTCAATTCTGGTCGCCACACTACCAGAAGATGTGGAGGCTTTGAAGACGGTACAGAAAAGATTTACCAGGATGTTGCCTGGTATGGAGGGCATTAGCTATGAGGAGAGGCTGGAGAAACTTGGTTTGTTCTCACTGGAATGACGGAGGTTGAGGAACAACCTGATAGAAGTCTACAAGATTATGAGTGGCATGGACAGAGTGGATAGTCAGAAGCTTTTTCCCAAGGTGAAAGAGTCAATTACTAGGGGGCATAAGTTTAAGGTGCGAGGGGCAATGTTTAAAGCAGATGTACAAGGCAGGTCTTTTACATAGAGGATGGTGGGTGCCTGGAACCCGCTGCCGGGGGAGGTAGTGGAAGCAGATACAATAGTGACTTTTAAGGGGCGTCTTGACAAATACATGAATAGGATGGGAGTAGAGGGATAAGGTAGGGGGTTTTAGTTCAGTCGGGGCAGCATGGTCGGTGCAGGCTTGGAGGGCCGAAGGGCCTGTTCATGTGCTGTAATTTTCTTTGTTCTTTGTTCTTTGCTCTCTGGGTGAAGACATTTCTCCTCACCTCAGTCCTAAAAAGTTTACCCCTTATCGTCAAACAATGACCCCTAGATCTGGTCTCCCCCACCATCGGGAACATGCTTTCTGAATCTGCCCTGTCTAACCCTGATCGAATTTTATAAATTTCTATGAAATCCCCTCACTCTTCTAAACTCCAATGAATACAATCCTAACCAACATAGTCTCTCCTCATATGACAGCCCTGCCATCCCAGAAATCAGCCTGGTATCAGTTCACAGGCATCTCTATCCTACTTAGATGCTACTCTGTACCTATGAACACAAGTTGAAAGTGTTGGGATAAAACCCAGATATTACCAGGTTGATGACAGGAAGAGATCCACAGGTTTACATTATGTTCAGTTATTTTTGCAGACTTTTTTCAATTGATAGCAGATATTGAGGTGCAACTTTAGCAGATCTTGTGTTCTGGACACAGAAGAAGAAGCTGCTCTGTGACGTTTTTGTGAACCATCTCTATTATTAATTTCCTATATTTTGACGTTCATAAGTGAAGCTGGCCATTTTAGCAACATTTGAAAAGGCTCCCTCCCTAGTTGTACAGCTTCATAACAATTCTGGAGAACTCCTGCAAGTTTCAGGCTCCTCTATCGATCGCTAAAAAGCTGACATGTTTGTAAATGTATTGATTTTCGAGAAGAAAAACATTTTTAGAACAAGAAGAAATGTTTTTCTTTATCTTTTTCTTTGCACCAGTAGGTAATAAGTGAGATTCAAAGTGCATTGTTTAGCCACTGCAATGGATTCTCATCCAAGTCCAAGCTCAGTGACATTTACTCAAAAATAAATGTCGTTTGTTATGAGAAATCTTGACAGCAGCATTTGATGTCCCTATCAAATCAGGTTATGACTTGTATATAAACATTTTGTGAAGACAAAGGAGACCTAGAAATTTTAGAAACAGCCTGGGTAACGGATTACCTGGAAGATAGCTGATCGACATTTGTAAACTTACAGAGTTAAAAAAGACAAAATTAATCGTACAGCAACATTATCGTGGTCAAATATCATTAAAATCCATTAGCTTGTGTCTTTGTTTCATATCAATTTGATCTGTATCAACAGCTATAATATTTTATCGCACCTCAACAGTGTAACCTGCCATGAATTATTGACCAATAAGACATGTGTTAGCTCATTTCTGCCTAGCTATCTGTATGAAGTACAACACTCAATTCAACCCTATACTCTGCTGTCTCTTTTGTCTCCCTTACCCCTGATGTAACTTGTGTTTTAAAATTTGTTTGTGGTTATATAATATTCCTAAGAAAATGATGTAGGGGTGTGAGAGTCCCCTTGGAGTCTTATTAGGTTTGGAGCTGAACTCTGGATGTAGCAGGGATGAATGACATTGTCAAGTAATGTGTGAAAACAACAATTTATATTGAATGATGATAATTATAATAACAATGGTAGTTGTTTAGCAGTACAGAGCCCGAGTATTGTTGAAAAAAGAGGCATTTCAAAGCTTTTTGTCTTGCACTCATCAGGACACTTTGCAAGAATATTGCAAGCAACAATTTATACTGCATGAGAAGAAAGTGCTGATTGGCTGGCAAGTAGTTTCTGATTGGCAACCGGTCACTATTTTCTTTTCATAGTGTAAATTATTGGTATTCTTGCAATGTGTTCTGATGAGTGCAAGATAGAAAGGTTTGACATGTATCTTTTTTCAATAACATGAGAGTAACATAACAATTATATTCGATACAAAAAGAAAGAAGTAAAGAGAAAATAAGAATGACAACATTGTTGAAAGGTTAAAGCGCTTTATATATTTGAAGAAAGGAAGAAAATCAACTCTACTTATAGACTATACATACTATGGCTGCGATTCTTCCATTGTGACCCGCAACTTTTCTGTCAGGTCGCAGTGCGAGATGCACATCTGTGGCCTTGAACAGGGATTGGCGCATGCACCGGGAATGTATCCGCATCTCCCAGAGCTGGCAAACAGTCGCCAGTCAGACCACACTGGAAAGCGGTGGGAAGGCTGGTAAGTCATTTAAATCTTTTTTTGCACGTATTTTAAATATGTATATTTGTTAATTATTTGAATCTCCCATACTGCCAGGAGTATTTCATTCCGGCGGGGTTCAGACTAGCTCCCCACGTTCGGGTAACTAGTGGGAGACCCCGCCGGAATTAAGGGGGGCAATTGGGGCCCCCCAGGGGGTTGGGCGGCAGGGTGGTGGTGCCCCTTGGGCATGGGCACCCTGGTAGTGCCAGCCTATGCCCCCTGGTGCTGCCCAACGGGCAAAGTGCCCATGCGCAGGGGGCACCTTGGCACTGCCCACTGGGCATCGGGCAGCACCAAGGGGGCAGGCCCTATTGTGGGGGGTTCCCGCTGCCATTCTGCATTGGGATTGGTCTGAGATGGAAGGAGGGCAGCAATTGGGGCGGGCTGGGGGGGGGCCTGCCTCCGGGGAGTCTGACCCCGGGGTGGGGGGGTGGGGGGATCACCACTGCTGGGGGGTGGGGCCTAGACATCGGGACGCTCTGGGACGGGGGGGGTTCAGGGCTGGTCCAGAAATTGCTGTGGGGGCCACGATCGGGCCAAGGTGGGGGGGGGAGGGGTTTAATGAGATTCCAGACTGGGACCTCTTCAGTGCACAGAGTGTGGAGATTCAGGTGAGAAGCTGAACTGACAGAACAACCGGCATTTAGAACAGTTTTCCCACCAATTCAACACTTTTGGGAGAATCGCGGCCTATATTACAGACACATATAGGGCAGCACAGTGGCACAGTGGTAAGCACTGCTGCCTCATAGCACCAGGCACACGGGTTCAATTCCGCCCTTGAGTTACAGGATGTGTGGAGTTTGCACATTCTCCCCATGTCTGCGTGGGTTTCCTCCAGGTGCTACAGTTTCCTTGCACACTCCAAAGATGTGCGAGTTAGGTTGATTGGACATGGTAAATTGTCCCTTTGTGTCAGGGGGATGAACAGGGTAAATACGTGGGTTATGGTGAGTGGGTCTTGGTGGAGTTGTGGTCGGTGCAGGCTTGATGGGCCAAATGGCCACCTTCTGCGCTGTAGTGTCATATAGTCACAGAGTCATAGAGGTTTACAGCATGGAAACAGGCCTTTCGGCCCAACTTGTCTATGTCGTCCTTACATTTTAATGACTAAGCTAGTCCCAAGTGCCCATGCTTGGCCCATACCCCTCGATAGCCATCTTATTCATGTAACTGTCTAAACGCTTTCTAAAAGACAAAATTGTACCCGCCTCTACTTACTACCTCTGGCAGCTTGTTCCAGACACTCACCACCCTCTGTATGAAACAATTGCCCCTCTGGACCCTTTTGTACCTCTCCCCTCTCACCTTAAAACGATGCCCTCTGGTTTTAGACTCCCCTACCTTTAGGAAAAGATATTGACTATCCAGCTGATTGTGGCCAAACGGCAAAATGGCAATTTGCAGAGCAGGCTGGGATAATTGGACAAGCACTGAAACAGCAAGGTGCAGCTTAAAAGACAGAGATAAACAGGCTGCAGCTCAGACGACTGAATATACAGGAAATAGGCCAACCCAAAGACAATGGACACTCTCTGGTCAAACATACTCGTTTACCGGACAAAGGGGAGCCTTAACCCCTTATATGGGAGGGAGGTATGTGACCTACATGCCTCCAACACCTACAGACATGGCCGTTGGGTACACACCCAGAGATCAGTGTAGCAAAACCTGACTGGACTCTTATTGATCAGAGTGATCAAGCCCTGATCGATTGATTGAGAAGAATCCGGAGACCGCCCAAAAAAGGATGAAACCAAGGAGGGATAAAAGATGCTGCACAACAGTAGAAGCTCTCTCTCTCTCTGACCCCACGAATGAGCTACGACAACGGTGACCATCGTCAGCAACAACCAGCGCGAGGTGAGCCACCACACCCGCGAAGGAAGGAAGACCAGAGCCAGAGTGTCAGACCAGACCAAAGGGCCAGACTACACAGAGGACTACAGAGACCCGTCCACAGATAAAGGCCAATATCTGCCTGGGTACTTGCCAGTCACACAAAGTTAAATCAAGGTCTAGTATTGGACTTGAATTTTAGTATTTCTGTAAGATAACTTATTGTTGGTTGGGTGGGTGATTATTGATTGTGTATTTAAATAAATATTGTTGTACTAACAAGAGGTCTACTCGCAATTCTTTGTCCACCGTATAAGGGTTGAAACAGACTGTACGGCAGACACAACATGATCTATGCCTCTCATTATTTTATAGATCTCTATAAGATCACCCCGGAGCCTTCTACGCTCCAGAGAAAAAAGCCCCAGTCTATCCAGCCTCTCCAGATAACTCAAACCATCAAGTCCTAGTAAATCCTTTCTGCACTCTTTCTAGTTTAATAATATCCTTTCTATAATAGGGTGACCAGAACTGTACATGGTATTTCAAGTGTGGCCTTACCAATGTCTTGTACAACTTCAATAAGACGTCCCAACTCCAGTATTCAATGTTCTGATCAATGAAACCAAGCATGCCGAAGGCCTTCTTCACCACTCTGTCTACTTGTGACTCCACTTTCAATGAGCTATGAACATGGACCCCTAGATCGCTTTGTTCTATAACTCTCCCCAACGCCCTACCATTAACTGAGTAAGTCCTGCCCTCGTTCGATCTACCAAAATGCATCACCTTGCATTTATCTAAATTAAACTCCATCTGCCATTCATCAGCCCACTGGCCCAATTGACCAAGATCCCATTGCAATCCGAGATAATTGTCTTCACTGTCCACTATGCCACCAATCTTGGTGTCATCTGCAAACGTATAATCATGCCTCCTAAATTCTCATCCAAATCATTAATATAAATGACACATAACAGTGGACCCAACACCGATCCCTGAGGCACACCGCTGGTCACAGGCCTCCAGTTTGAAAAACAACCCTCTCCAACTACCCTCTGTCTTCTGTCATCAAGCCAATTTTGTATCCATTTGGCCATAGAGATTCATAGAGATCCAGAGAGATTCTATGATTCTATGATTTTATGATAGTATGTTCCAAACGTGAACCCCAAATTGTTGTGTTCACAACAGCTCCTCAAAATGGATAATCCCAAATTAGTCTGTTCCACGACAGGAACCTAAATTGGTAAAATTCCCCTTGGTTGATACATGACTTTATATGTTGAGAGTTTCTGTCAGTCACTCCATTCCCAGCGTGTCCTGCTTTAGATTCCAGTGGTTGACTATCTCAATTTGGCTGCAGCACCAAATCCTGGAAGCAATGTCCCTTTAAGCCAAAGTTCAGGCTCTATTTCAACTTTTTGAGGCCTCATTCAAACTTTTGCAAAGAGTCTGGAAAAACATAAATCCTTATCAATTGTCCTCACTGACACTGCAAGACTTTGCAATATTCAAGTTTACGCATCTTTGGATGGTGTCTCCCATCTGATTTGATTTGATTTGATTTATTATTGGCACATTTATTAGCATACCGTGAAAAGTATTGTTTCTTGTGCACTATACAGACAGAGCATACTGTTCATAGAGAAGGAAAGGAGAGAGTGCAGAATGTAGTGTTGAAGTCATAGCTAGGGTGTAGGGAAACATCAACTTCATGCAAGGTAGGTCCATTCAAAAGTCTGATGGCATCAGGGAAGAAGCTGTTCTTGAGTCGATTGGTATGCGACCTCAGACTATTGTATCTTTTTCTTGACAGAAAAAGGTGGAAGAGAGAATGTCTGGGCTGCATAGCATCCTTAATTTTATGCTGGCAGCTTTGCTGAGGCAGTGGGAAGTGTAGACGGAGTCATTGGATGGGAGGCTATTTTGTGTGATGGATTGAGATACATTCACGAACTTTTGTAGTTTCTTGCGGTCTTGGGCAGAGCAGGAACCATACCAAGCTGCTGCCATCTGTCAAGTTGTAAGGAAGATGCTTGTGTACTGGTATTATCACTGGACTAGTGATCCAGGAACACAGGGTAATGCCCTGGGGATCCGATTTGAATCCCACCACAGAATTCAATTAAACATATCTGGAATTAAAAGTCTAATTATTACCAAAAAACCATTGTCAATTGCCGCAAATCCAGTACTAGCTTTAGGGAAGGAAATCTGCCGTTCTTAACTGGTACATGTGACTCCAGTAAGAAATTCAATAGTATCCAACTGCTACAAAGACAATGAAAATGACTGAAACTGGGCAGTGGCCTAAGCACCGGAAATGACAACGGCAAACCCAGTCCTGCAAACCCTGCAAAGTCTTCTTGACTAATGCCTCAGGTCTACAGTGATAGGGTTGATATTTACCTTAGATAAAAAACAGAAGATGCTGCATAAGCTGGAGAGTAGTGACAATCCGATGCTGATTGCTATTCCATGAGAGATCCGTCCTGTTATATCATGACTTCTTTTGCTCATGATCAAATTTCAAAAGATGTCATGGGCAAACCTGTAGTAACGCGTGCCTAGTTCAGTTCTTCTGAACCCTTCAAGAGAGATGCAGACGGCTTTGAAATATGAGTCAATAAACCTTACATAAAGTTTCTGTTAAGTGATATTACATAGGAACGAAGGAACTTACATTTACATAAAAGGATACAGTTTACACTTGAATTTGTGCTGGTTAATTAACAGTCAAGTTTTCATTGATATTTATTTGCTTAATCAGAAGCAAAAAGGTCATCCAGATGGAGCAGGCTACATTGGGTGGAGCATGGAATTTCAAATGAAAAGCCAGCGTGCTTGGTTAATTTGCTGCATGTGGAGTTTCCACCCTGGCAAACTCCACATCCACAAGTCAGCCTGATTGCCAGACTTGGTTTCCACTTGGTGAGGTGCATTCTGGAGCAGGCCACAGGGCCAGCTGAGCGAGAGGGCAAATGCATGGCAATGCAGCATAATGTGGATAAATATGAGATTATCCACTTTGGACTTCCAACAGGAAGGCAGATTATTATCTGAGTGGCTATAAATTGAGAGAGCAGAATGTGCAATGGGACCAGGGTGTCCTTGGGAAGCATACAAGGTGCAGCAGGCTGTAAATAAGGAAAACGGTATGTTGGTCATCACAGCGAGGGGATTCAAGTACAGGAGCAGAGATATCTTACTGCAGAAATCCAGGGCCTTGGTGAGGCCACAGCTGGGATATTGTGTGCACTTTTTGGTTGCTTATCTGAGGAAGGATGTTCTTGCTATTGAGGGAGTGCAGTGAAGGTTTAACAGACTGATTCTTGAGATGGTGGGACTGACGTGTGAGGAGAGATTGAGTCGGTTAGGATTGTATTCGTTGGAGTTCAGGAGAATGAGGGGGTGATCTCAAAGAAGCCTATATAATTCAAACAAGACTAGACAGGTTAGATGCAGGAAGGATGTTCCTGATCATAGAATCCTTGATCATAGAATCCCTAGAGTGTAGAAGGAGGTCATTTGGCCTATTGAGTCTGCACCGACCACAATTCCACCCAGGCCCTATCCCCAGAACTCCTGGTATTTACCCTTCTAATCTGCCTGACACTAAGGGGCAATTTTAGCATGGCCAATTAAACTAACCCACACATCTTTAGAGTGTGGGAGGAAACCGGAGCACCCGGAGGAAACCCACGCAGACACGGAGAGAATGTGCAGACTCCACACAGACAGTGACCTGAGGCCAGAATTGAACCCTGGTCCCTGGCACTGTGAGGCAGCAGTGCTAACCACTGTGCCACCGGTGGAGGAGTCCAGAACCAGGGGTCACAGTCTAAGAATACATGTTAAACCTTTTAAAGATTGCGACAAAAAGAAGTTTCTTTATCCCGAGAGTGGTAAGTCTATGGAATTTGTTACCATAGAAAACATTTGAGGCCAAAACATCGGATGTTTTCAAGAAGGAGATAGCTATAGATCTTGGTGTGAAGGGGATCGAAGGAAAAAGGGGGAAGGCGGGATCAGGCTATTGAGTTGGATGATCAAACTTGATCATAATGAATGGCGGAGCAGGTTCAAAGGGCCAAATGGTCTATTCTTACTCCTATGTTCTATGTTTCTATGACAGATCCCTATGTAGAAGTAATGGCAATGAAGGGAGGGTATGGTGCAACAAGGTTGTCTGATCCCAGTTATTGCAGGGGAGGTAATTTCCTTGACCTGAGGGGTGCTGTCCAACCAAAGGAGCCTTTGTATGCAGGGATTTGTTGGGCGACAATCATGGAGGACCAGAGGAAAGCATCACTGCTTTCATACTTTACTGAGAGAGAATACAGAACCTGTCTAAATGACACCTTCAAATCTCTGGATTGGAACTTAAATCCACAACCTTCTGACTGGGGGCGGGGGGTGGGGGGCCGGGGGGGGGAGGGGGGGGGAGCATGAGACAATGTTGTTTATCACTCTCCATTTTGAAGGGGGTGTAGATATTTTCTGTGCATAATATTAAATCTGATGTATTGTCTTTACCATGGTTTATCTGTTATTCTTCTTTGATAAATTAGGTAGCATATAGTTTAGCCACAATGATTAGCATTTACTCTGTCGGTTTCGGAAGATGAGGAGACTATGGAGCATATTTGTCCTTCACTCCCTGATTGGTACTCTGACAGACTTTCAAGCAGTTACCAGATTACTGCACACACAGAGAAGGTGAAAATTATCCCCACAAGTGCAATTGTGGCACAGCTAGTAATTGAGATCTTGCGACCTTAGTTGGATGTGGGAATCTAAATGGCCACTTTGATTCACAGGGAGTGATGATTCACACATGAACTTATGTGGCCTTTAATACTCACCACGAGAAAACCTCTGTGTAAATCCCAAAAATGCAACATTTACTAAAAGTGTTTTGTCTCTCTCCCCACCAAAGGGTTAATATCAATATTGTTTCCTCTGTTTTAATGAGCATATATCAAAATAGCGCGTGAGAACAATTTGCTCCAGGCAACTTGGTTAAATCAGATTTCATTAGACAGAGGGACAGTAAAGCAGACAATCAGGATGTACCTATAATGATATGCCTTTAATATTTCTCAAACATCTAGACAGACATTCAAGCAATAGAAATGATGGAAAGATCATTTTCAAGCTTCGGAATGGGCAATATTTGTGCTCCATGAAAATGAAACACCTACACTTTCCCTGTGTAAACATCCATGCTTAATCAAATGATATAAAGTTAAAGCTCCCAGAGTGACTGGGTCTTAGCTTTTGGAAAATGGCTGATGGACATTAGCATCTTATCTTTAAACATCTGCAGGGAATGAAACCAAACACATAATATAGGAATCGCAATGAGCCACACTGACCGTAGCGGCAAATGAATCGTTTTTATGAAACAGAAAGTTACATGGGGCAAGAAAGCTTCTCCAGGGATCCAACCCTGCATCTTTCTCACTGCTTGTATGCACGCTTAGATGCCAAATTGTCACTTTGTGCAATTGCAAAATTTCCTAATTAGCTTATAAGTTTACTGCTACTCTGTTCTGTGCTTCAGCGGCGAGATCTCCGTGAGTTTTCAATGAAGCGTCAAGACATAAACAAGTGCTTAAAATCTGTCAGAGGACTACACTGCTCTCATTCTGTTCCTCTGTACTACCTACGACTTATTTTCCATGAATTGTGCAGTTCTGCTGGGGCAATTGAGATTTGAAAGTCATGTCATAATTTCTGTATGTATTCTGACCTTGGTGACTGTGAAAGATTGAACAAACTTTCTCCCCCTTTCCTTGCAGGAATGTTGGTGTTATTGACAATATTTGGATAGCTTTTATGATCTTTTGCAAAAGCAGCATCATTAAAAGGAAACGAACAATCTCTAAACAGAGCAACATAAGCAAATAAAAGTGGCAAATTAGAATGAAAAACAAATTAAAAATTGCAAATTACTTTCGATCTGTTATTCCTGCTTGTCTTCATTTTCAAAAACAAACAGCATGCATGAATAATAAATGAGCTACCTTGAGTTTGTGTTCATTTCCCTGTTATATAGCTGTATTTTTCTTACTTCTTTGAATAACAGTAATGTCTCCCTCTTCCCGACACTGTGCGAATCACTGTGAGCTTTTAAATTTAACTCTTTCAACTTTCTGAATACACGCTGGGTGTTCAGAGTAAGTGTGAGCAGGTGCAAAGAATTCTTCACATGGGTGCCAGATTTGCTGGAGTTACGAGAGTTTCCACTCTGACTCCATATTGAAGCTTGAAAAATGCCGTGACCTCAGAGTGGAAGGGGTGGGGTGCGGGGGCAGTGTACTCAAGTTTTAAGAGGGTTGTTTTGATGGGGGCTGTTGAGAGGGGGAGAGAGGGGTGGGAGAGAGTTGTGATTAGGGAAGGTGATTTAAGGGGAAAGTTGTGAGAGTTTGAGGGGGAAGTGGGGGAAAGAGCTATGAGAGTGGAATGGGATTGGAGAGCAGACAGCGATGATATTTCTGTTGGAGGCAGCGATCGGACCTCAGAGATGATTTCATTAGGCCATGCCCACCACGCCTCTCTGGAAAGGAATCGTGGGCGTGAATGTCAAGGGGTCTTGGGGCTTTAATAACTTCAGGAATCAGTTGTAAAGGAACAGTGCTTTATTGCACAAAATGAAATGAAGCAAAACCATAAGCCTGTGATGAACACAAACAGGTCCCAAACGGGACAATCCAATAATGAACCCACTTAGGGGCCTGCTTTATACAGAGCTCGGTATATGAGCCTCAGCTGGTGAGTTAATGACCAATCCCCAGGGAGCTCATATTCAATACTCCTGCAGGGAGGTCAATCAGTGATTCCTCATGCAAATCCTGGAGGTTATTGCAGGGACCAATCTGGGTCTCTGCTCCATGGTCGCCATGGGAAGTTGTAGGCTCTGCTCAACAAAACACATTATTTACAGAAAGAAAAGAGTTACATTTTTACAATGTTTTTTTATGACCACTGGACATCTCAAAACACTTTACAGCCAATGAAGTATTCATTGAAGTGTCATCATTGTTACAATATGGTAAATCACAGCAATCAATTTACACACAGGAAACTCCCAGATCAGCAATGTGATAACAACCAGATAATTTGTCTTTGTGATGATGATGGAGGGATAAATATTCACCAAGATTCCAGCAATAGCTCTCCTGCTTTTCTTTGAATTAGAACAATGGGATCTTTTACGTTTACCCAAGCAGGAAGATGGGACTTGCATTTTGTAGCTCATCTGGGAAACAGCACCTCTAACAGTGCTGTGCTCCCTCAGTGCCGCACGTAAGAATCAGCCTTGATTTTTGTGCTTGATCCCTGGAGTGGGACATGAACACAGTAATCCACAGGCAAAAGTGCTACCAATTGTGGTAAAAGCATGGGGCCTAAGTTTAAAGATGTCTGATAGCAGTGTTTGCATTATCTAAATGCTTAAGATGATAAGTTAAGGGATTTGGGTACTTTTGAAACCCAGGGTGGAATTCTCCCATATTTTTTCAAAGGACAGGATTCTCCAGCCTCATCAAACAATCCACAGAAATCGCAATGCCCCACAGATTGGGGCATTGGACAAAAATTGGGATTCCCGACTGGCATCAAGTCATTTGGGATTCACCCAACCTGCACTGGCGGTCCCGATTAGGTTCCCGCCCAGAGCAAGTGGGAACCCAATAATTATGCAAACACTCTAATTACAATACAATTAATGGGATTGACGGCCCATTCAGCAGACCCGCCATTCACCCGGCCTCACAGTGGGATCAGCACCGGGCGGTCTTTGTTGTTGTTAATCACAAGCGGGGACATGGGGTGCTGAACTCTGAGGGGCAACCCCTCAGAAAAGAGGCACATCCTCCCCTACATCACTGAAATCACAGGCCACCCACTGCCTTCCCCCACACCCACACCCACACACACACACACCATGCAGGCATGAGGGTGACCCGACCCAATCCCCCACTCAGCACCCCACCCTTCCATCTCGCTCAGCCCCTATCCCCACTCCAGCCCTCCATTCAGGACACGCACCTTGGCAATGTCAATGGTGCATTACCCCCCGGCACCTTGGGCTCTAAGTGGGGGTCAAGGAGTTAGGTCCAGTGACCATTTGCCCATCTGCTGTCGACAGGCTGCAGAGAAAGGGTTCCTCAAGGGTGCCATGGGTTGCGTGGGCTTGGAACAAGGGGCTAACCTCACCACCCTCCCCTGCTTGCCTTGGCAGACCCGAAGATCAGCCCTGACATGATGAGTTTAGGCAGCCCTGTGATCAACATCTGCATTCCTGCCTGTCAGCTGTGCAAATTCTGAAGTGGTCAGGTCACTTCAATCTTGCCTTCGCCCACCTCCACCCCCCCCCCCCCCCGCCCCCCCCCCACAGCCCCACCCCGGTCACCAGACAGGTTTTTAAATCATTGCAGCATTCCAATCTGCAGCAGAAATCTTCCTTTCTCTCTGTCAGAAGCTGCAGGTGTGAGCAACGCCTTTGAAGTCCTCTGACAGTGAGAAGATGTCCATTTCACCTTGCTGGGGGAAGAGGGGGTTACGGGGTGTGATGGTGGTTACATTCTGCACAGCTGTGCACACTCAGCCCCAGTGTATGCCCACAGCCTTGATTTGACGCTTTTGTGGTTTCCTAGCAAGCTGAAGCCTTTGAGACACTCTCTATTCAACTGGAAAGCCTTGATCAGTCAATTTCAATGTCCAGCGCTGTGGGAGAGGCCTCCCTTGGCAGCTATGTTTATTTACATTTCCCTCCATACTTGAATACATCGAAAATGCTGCCACTGATCCTAACTGGAATGCTTACAAAGATTCTAACTCTGATTGACATTGCGTGGTTTCTTCAAAAGGAATAAGTCGCTTAACTTCCTCTTTTGAAAACCACTTATTCCTTTTGAAGAAACCATAGGCTGTGCCAGGCCAGGGTGTCAGTGCCATGGGGCAGTGCATCGCTGGCACTGCCAAGATGCATGGCCTGAATGGGCTGCCTGAGTGGGGACGGGGACTATGGGGAGTCTGAGGGGGGAGGGAGAACTGGCATTCTCTTCTCTCTCCCTCCCACTGCACATTCCATGCCCCATGCCTGAAAGTCTCCTCCCACCCCCCCCTCCCCCCACCAAATAGTCTTGGGACTCCACACATAATGGGAAAACCCCACTCATGTGGCTCCCCAGAGGACCTGCCCCGTGGCATGGGTTGGCACTGTCAGGTTGACACTACCAAGCTGTGGCACAGGGCCAGGCATGCCCATCTCCCTGATTCACATTTGTGAATAGAACATAGAACATTACAGCGCAGTACAGGCCCTTCGGCCCTCGATGTTGCGCCGACCAGTGGTACCAATCTAAAGCCCCTCTAATCTACATTATTCCAATATCATCCATATGTCAGCCCCAGAATAGCAGTAGTAACCTCACTGATGTGGTGTAATTTCATCGAGGTTAGAATACTCAGTGAGAGGGGATCATGTGGCGTGGGGCTGGGTTATTCCATTAAAATTTATTCCAAAATGCTAAAATAAAGGATGTGAACCTTGAAGCATCACCCACAAGAGGCGGATAAAATCGGGAAATGTGATGTCACTGGCGAAAATTGTGTTTTCTGCCTGCGTCACCGTTCTCTCTGACAATGAATGCAGACTGAATATCGTCCCTCCAGTCTGAGGCATGGTTGGATTTGCACTTGGTGCAGAGTCAGAACAAAGACGTGCATGGTAACACCCTCCAAATTTATACTTCAGTCAATACCTTTCCATACAATGCTAACTGTGCAGAGCATGCATATCCTCAAACTCAAGACAGACTGTGGAGAGTATTTACAGCCTTGCTGACTAAGCTTTTAAATTCTCTTTAATGTACTAAGGGCAGAATTTTTCAATTTTTGCACCAAATGCTGGCTGAGGTGAGATAACCGATGTGCAGCTTGCCGGCTGCACAGCTGTCTTTTCTTGCCAGATAATCCAGCACTTGGCGCAAAATAAATCCATAGGCATGGCTATGCCATCATGTCAGTGAGGCCGCAAAAGCTGGCAACGCTGGAAATCCCGAGTTGAGGGCACCTTTTTTAAAGGGGAGGGGGAACCACCCCCAACGGACACAGGGAACCCCCCCCCCCCCCCCCGCCCACCTCCTAATGAAGCTCCCCAGAGCCCACCCCCCCCCACCTTGGCACTGCCAGGGGGGCATTGGCAGGGTACTGCCTGGGCATGCCAACCCTAGAGGGGAGGGGTGGGTGCAACTGTACTTGCCCATGTGCACCCAGTGGGTTCCCTTTGCCTGGTTCCTGTTAAAAATCTGTTGTAAACCTCGCCAATGTGATGTGACATGAGATCCTCATGTGGAGGGTACATGCAGCGAGGGAACCCTTTAATGAGATGATAATTTATTGAAATGTGGTTGCCGACCTTTCTGGGGGGAACCTGGACTTGGTTATGTTACTGGCGGGAGTGGGTTTATGATGGGATCGCAAGATCTCAGCAGTGAGATTCGCGATTCTTGGGTCTGACGGAACTTTGCATTCACATCACTGTTTGCAATTGTGGAAAACACAGGCGCTAAATCAAAACCTAAGAAACTGACTGTCATACCCCAGTATAACTAGGAACTGGTTATGTGTGTATATATATTTCTTAATTTCAGCTATACCAGGTTAGCGCTTATATATATATAATATCACGGAATATATAATATAAGGAATATGTATGGGCGGCACAGTGGTTAGCACTGCTGCCTCACAGCGCCAGGGACCCAGCTTCGATTCCCGGCTTGGGTCACTGTCTGTGAGGAGTTTACACATTCTCCTCATGTCTGCGTGAGTTTCCTTCGGGTGCTCCGGTTTCCTCCCACAGTCCAAAGATGTGCGGATTAGGTGGATTGGCCATGCTAAAATGTCCCATGGTGTCAGGGGGCCTAGCGAGGGTAAATGCATGGGGTTATGGGGATAACGCCCGGGTGGGGTTGCAGTCAGTGCAGACTCAATGGGCCAATGGCCTCCTTCTGCACTGTATGATTCTATGAATATTTTTAAAACAATTAACAAGAAACTGAATTTTCAAGCAATGCTGGAATGTGTCTTTTTCTGCCAGGTAGTGCTTGCTCATGACCAATGTATAAATGAGTTTGAGTGGACCCTGAGAAAATGAAAAATGTTTTTCAAAATGGTCACAGTTTTGAGCACAATTTGCACCCATTTTACTGTTTGTGCCCAAAGTGAAAACTCTACCAGTGTCCAAGCTTTATGCTTAAAAAGGACTGTGTTGTGTGACAAATTCATATTTACATTGCAGATGTTAGGAATCAACATGAATGCCTCAGAAAAGGGAAGAGGGTAGAAATTCATATCTAGAAACAATTCACTAAGAAGAATAATATAACTTCATTAATATTCACAGTCTGCTTTTTATTAATTCTCAGTTTTATATATCTCCGATTAAACTGGTTAAAATACATTTCACTCGAGAAGGATATTAAATCTTTACTGCAAATAAGTTGTCAAAATTTTACCGATCTTTGTGTTTGATTTATATTAGTTGTTTCCAGGGTGTAAACATTATTTCCTTTTTTTGTCCTTGAATAATTATTATAAGCATCCAATATTATGAACTGTTGATGGTAAATAAACTGGAAGTATATACAACGACACAGATAACTGGAGATAGTAAACAGCAGCAAATGTACAAAATGATAGAAAATGGGTAAGATTTCTACACTTCCGCCCCTTCCCATGTTAGATAGTTATTCAGCTTGAAAATTATCAAGGGCAACCTCTGACACTGCAAAGCTTTTTTCATTCAAACCAATTTTGTACAAGACACTAGTTAGACGTCAGCTGGAATATTGGCTGTGACTCTCCAGTCCTGCTGCGCTAATTTTTACGTCAGCCAATTTGCGGGGTTCGCACCCCACTATCATCTCCCAGTGCCGGATTTCCAGCAATGTCAGATCCACGCCGGAAATCGGCAGGGAGGCACAAACCCATTTAAATGGTCATTTGCATAAAATTTAAATGTGATTAGCGGGCCCGGGATTGAAGTCTCCTCTGGGCCCATAAGCATTTCCCCACCCCACCCCCCACCCCGGCAAGGTTTAGAGTAGCTCACCACTAACGGGGACTAGCAGGAGATCCCACTGGAGTGAAGAAAGGGCAGTTGGGGCCCCCCCAGAGGCTCAGATGCTGGGGTGGTGCCACCTGGGCATTGGCACCCGAGTAGTGCCAGTTTGTGCCCCTGGCACTGCTCAAGGGATCAAAGTGCCAATGCACTTTGGCACTGCCCATTGAGCACGGAGCAGTGCCAAGGGGCCGGGGTATATGGGGGCGGGGCTTAGGGGCAGAGCCTGATGGGGCAGGGCGAGGGGGCAATCGGATGAGGTGTCCCACTGGCACTCTGCATAGGCAATGTTGGGGGTAGGGAGGGAGGGCAGTGATTGGGGTGGGCTGAGGGGTCAGCTGGGGAGGCAGTCAGCCTGCTGGGCGGTCAGTATTGTGGGGGCGGCGGTCGGGACTGTGAGAGGGGGTCAGGACTGTGGGAATGGGGAATCGGGGGGGGGCGGGCT
Source organism: Mustelus asterias (assembly GCF_964213995.1). Taxonomy (NCBI): domain Eukaryota; kingdom Metazoa; phylum Chordata; class Chondrichthyes; order Carcharhiniformes; family Triakidae; genus Mustelus; species Mustelus asterias. Next base: position 118,867,100 of record NC_135804.1, on the reverse strand, counting down.
GGAGATCGGGGTGGGCAGGGAAGTGGAGAGTCGGGGCTGGCCCAGGAATGTTTGGGGGCCCAGCCATCAGTCCATGGGGCGGTGGAGGGCCAGTGATGTGGGGTTGTGGGGTTGCCCAGCGATCGAGCTGACCAGCAATCTGGAGGCCATCAGATCTCAGCACTGACAGATCCTCACATATGCAGGATTTCAGCCTCTCCAGTGGGGATAGGCCCCGCCCTATAGTTTTTAATGATATTCACACTGGTGGCCTCAGCACAGAGTGTGGGAAATTCTTCTCTGAACTCCCATTGAAAAAAACAGCGTGAATTACTCCAGTTTTCATACAAATTCGACACTTTGAATTTTTCGGGGAGAATTCCGGCCATTGTGTCCAATTCTTGGTATCCCCGCATAGAAAGGGAGTGAACACATTGAAACAAGTGTAGAAGAGGTGATAATAATGGTTCCAGGGATGAAAAACTTCAGTCATGAAGATAGATGGGAGAGGAGAAGACGAAGAGGAAATTTGAAAGGGATATTCAAAATCATGAGGGGGCTGAACAGAGTACATCGGGAGAAACTGTTCCCACTTCGAAAAGGATCAAGAACAAGAGGGCACAATGATTTTCCTGTCCTTAATGAGGGTTTTTGTTTGGATTGAAGATTTCCGTGACAATAACTCAGAGTTACAGTATAAATAGACTAAACGATAGTCACCATTTTCTTCTAGATTTACTCAGTTGTCCACTTTGTTCATTAAATTTAACAGACACAGGGAATACTTGAAGTCAATAATCTATACTTAGCCTCATCAGTGGGGCAGCCACTTTGAACCAATTTTAAGCCTATAGTCATTAGAACTGGTGAGAACACACTTTTAATTAAATCTGAACGTTTAATGTCAGGAGATTCTGTCTTCAGTTGAGGCATTATAAAATGGATTGTGTCCTTGACCTGTGGAATTGACTCTTAATACAATCTTTGTCATTTTGTTAACTTACAAGTTAATAGATTTTCATTATAACTTTCAACTATAGTCATTATAAAGAATTACAAATATATGAAGCTGAACACAATTTGCTGTTTATTATAAAAGCTTCCCAGAAATATTCATATAAAATTCGATCCTATTAGAACAAAGAACAAAGAAACTTAGAGCAGGCCCTTCGGCCCTCCAAGCCTGCACCAACCATGGTGCCTGACTGAACTAAATCCCCCTTCCCTTCCGGGGACCATATCCCTCTATTCCCATCCTATTCATGTGTTGGTCAAGATGCCCCTTAAAAGTCACCATTGTATTTGCTTCCTCTACCTCTCCCAGCAGCAAGTTCCAGGCACCCACCACCCTCTGTGCAAAAAACCTGCCTTGTACATCTCCTTGCCCTTCGCACCTTAAACCTATGCCCCTAGTAATTGACTCTTCCACCCTGGGAAAAAGCTTCTGTCTATCCACTCTGTCCGTACCCCTCATTATCTTGTAGACTTCTATCAGGTCGCCCCTCAACCTCCGTCGTTTCAGTGAGAACAAACCAAGTTTCTCCAACCTCTCCTCATGGCTAATGCCCTCCATACCAGACAACATCTAAAATCTTTTCTTTACCCTGTCCAAAGTCTCCACATCCTTCTGATAGTGTGGCAACCAGAATTGAACACTATATTCCAAGTGCGGCCTAATTAAGGTTCTATAAAGCTGCAACCTGGCTTGCCAATTTTTAAACTCAATCCCCAGCCGATGAAGGCAAGCATGCCGTATGCCTTCTTAACTACTTTCTCCACCTGCGTTGCCACTTTCAGTGACTTGTGTACCTGTATACCCAGATCCCTCTGCCTATCAACACTCTTAAGGGTTCTGCCATTTACTGTATATTTCCCATCTGTATTAGACCTTCCAAAATGCATTGGCTCATATTTGTCCTAATTAAATTTCATCTGCCATCTCTCCATCCAAGTCTCCAACTGATCTATATCCTGCTGTATCCTTTGACAGTCCTCATCAATATCCGCAATTCCACGAAAGTTATGTCATCAGCTAAACTTACTAATCAAACCAGTTACATTTTCCTCCAAATCATTTATATATATTACAAATAGCAAAGTAATTGTACTATTGTAAAAGTCAACCTCATTACTTTTTGCCCTAAAGAAAAATCATAATTATTAATTTACCACATGAAAAAGCTGAACCTAATGTTTCATGGATCAAAACTGTGTTGGGATTATTAATAATTTACCATAATTATTATGATTCATTGATTTAAAGGTATGTACAGGAACCTTTAGATTTTCCCTCTGTTAATTCCAACAACAACCTCCTCGGCAATCAATATATTTAATGTGTACCACAAGATCTACTTTCATGTCTTCAAGAAGGAGTAACAAATTTGCAGTACAATGTAAACTATTGAAAAAACAAGTGGCAGTCTGGGTTAACAAGCATCATTAACAGGGTAGGTGTTAGAATCAATCATTAAAGAGGTTATTGCTGGACATGTAGAAAAACAAATAAAGGTAATAGGGAAAAGTCAGCATGGTTTTGTGGAAGGGAAATTATGGTTGACCAATTTATTAGAGTTCTTTGAAGGAGAAACATGAACTGTGGATAAAGGGGATACTGTGGATGTACTGTCCTTGGAATTTCAGAGGCATTTGATACGGTACTACTTCAAAAGTTATTGCAGAAAATAAATGTAGGGATATCATATTGGCATGGCTGTAAGATTGGCTGGTTGGCAGAAAGAGAAAGTATACATAAATAGGGCTTTGTTTGATTAGCAGAGTGTGACGAATGGACTCCAGCCGGGATCTGTGCTGGGACCTCAGCTTTTTACAATTTACATCAATGACGAGATGAGGGTAATGAAGATATGGCAGCTAAATTTGCAGGAGACACAAAAATAAGTGGGAAGGTATGTTGTGAAGAAGTCATACAGAGTTTGCCGATAGATCTAGATAGCTGAGTGAGTGGGCAAAAATTTGGAAGATGGAGCAGAATGTGGGAAAATGTGTAGTTGTTCACTATGGCAGGAAAAATAAAAAAAACAGAGAATTACTTAAACAGAAATAACTGCAGAATTCTGAGCTGCAGAGGGATCTTAGTGTTTTCATGTATAAATCAAAACACGTTTGTATGGACGTATAGTATGTCATCAAGAAGGCGAATAGAATGCTATCTTTTAAAAGTTAAAATAAAGTTTATTTATTCATCACAAGTAGGCACTCACATTCACACTGCAATGAAGTGAAAATCCCCTAGTCGCCACACTCCGGCGCCTGCTCGGGTACACTGAGGGAAGAGTTTAGCATGGCCAATTCACCTGTCCTGCACATCTTTTGGACTGTGGGGGGAAACTGGAGCCCCGGAGGAAAATCATGCACACATGGGGGGAATGTGCAAATTCCACACAGTGACCCAAACCGGTAATTGAACCCAGGTCCCTGGCGCTGTGAGGCAGCAGTGCTAACCACTGTGCCACCATGCCACCCACTGCGAGAGGAATTAAACATAAAAATAAAGATGTGATGTCTAATACAGGGCATTAGGGAAACCTTACGGGGGCGATTCTTCCCCCCCCCAAAAAAAAACTAAGTGTCCAACGGGCGGAAATTGGGAGATTTTCTGGCCCATTTTTGGGCGTACTTAGTTTTATGAATCTCCAGCACTCTGTACTCCACAGAGTGCCTCAGAGGGTATCACACCGGTAAGGGGGGAGGGGGGCCTCAACCTGCCCGAGAGGCCGGCATCAACATGCTGAGTGGGCCACTGCGCATGTGCCGATCTGTCAGTGGGGAGATCGTCTCATGCGCACTGGCCCCTCAATCGCCGGCCTCCGATTGCTGGCCTCCTGAATGCTTCCCAGGGGCCCCTGCTCCCAATAGCCGGCTTCCCACACCCCACGATCACTGGCCTACCCAACATCATCCTCACCACCCCCAGGCCAGTTCCAGTTGCCCATGGTCAGCCCCAAACACCCACACCACCCTTTACAGCCCCAATCCCTTCACCCCCATGTACAGCCCTGATCTCCAGCCTCTATGTGAGCCCGACCACCTCCCCCCCGCCCCCCGCAACCATACCGATCCCTGATGCAGAGTGCACAGTGGGCTCCTCCCCCCTCACCACCACCACCACTGATTGGCCCTGTCCCCCAGTAGACCCCGCCCACTCTAGCCCCATTCCCCTTGGTACTGCCCGGTGGGCAGTGCAGGTGCCCAGTGGGCAGTGCCAAGGTGCCTAGTGGGCACAGTCAGGGCATATCCCCATGCCCCTCGACCTCCTGGGGGTGTCTCAATGGCCTCTGTCACCATCAGTTGTGATCATGCCTGGTCCCCGTTGATGGGGGCCAGCTTTAATTCCGATGGTGGGAGCCTCTCCCGGTGTTGCGGGGGGTGGCGGGGGGAGACATTAGCGAGGCCAGGATGGTATTCCCCGGGCTCGCTGATCATATGGAAATATCAATTTCCTTCTTGTAATCAACCTCGCACTGATTTCCTGTAAGAAGCTGATTATGTCAAAAAACATGGTCAAGGAAACATGCGATTGGTTGGACGCCGGTCACAAGTCCCATTGTAGGCTCCCTGCTGATGTCTCCTGGCCCGTTGCGCTACTCGAGTCGCTCAGTGGGCTGGAAGATCACCCCTGACACCTCAAATACTGTGTGCAGTTTTGGTCTTCTTATTTACCGAATGATGTAAAGACATTGGAATCAGTTCAAAGGAGGTTTGGAATGAGTGGGTTATCTTAAGAAGATAGTTGAACAGACTGGGCTTGTTTCCACTGGAGTTCAGAAGAGTGAAGGGTGGTTTGATTGAACTATGTAAGATTCTGAACGGCCTTGACAAGATAGTAGTGGAAAATATGGGGGCGATTCTCCCATTGCGACCCGCAAATTTTTCTGGTGGGTCGGGTTGGGGAATATGCGTGCCGGTCATTTCGCGGGATTCACGCATGCGGTCCCGATGCATACACGTCTCCCAGAGCGGGAGAACAGTCACAGTTGGGACCATGCTGGAAGCCAGCAGGAAGAGAGGGAAGTGATTTAAATGTGTTTTAAATATATTTTAAATCTATTTTAAATGTGATTATCGGGCTGGCACGGAACTTGCCAGGCCCGATACCATCTCCCACCCTGCCAGGAGTATTTCACTCCGGCAAGGTTTATAGTAGCTCCCCACATTTGGGGAGCTAGTGGGACACCTCACCGGAGTGAAGAGGGCAATCGGGGCCCCCAGGGGGTTGGGCAGAAGGGGGATGGTGCCCTCTGGTTATGGGCACCCTGGCAGTGCCAGCCTGTGCCCACTGGCATTGCCCAAGGGGCAAAGTGCCCATAGGGCATCAGGCCGTGCCAAGGGGGCAGGGTCTATTGTGGGTGGGGCTTCGGGGGGCAATCGGTGGGGGTGGCCACACTGCCATGGGGATTGGTCTGGGCCAGAGGGAGGCCAGCGATAAGGGCGGGCTGAGGGGGGTGGTGGTCCACCGGTGGGGGGGAGGTCTGCCTCCCAGGGAGGGTCTGCCCCCCATTGGGGGGGTGTTTGCCTCCAGGGGGGACTCTGCCGGGGTGAGGGGGGTGGGGGGGAATGCCACTACTGGGTGCGGGAGGAGCTGTTCCGGGACCAGGATTGGGGGGGGGGGCGGTGTTGGGGCTGGCCCGCGAATTGCCTTGGGGGCCACAATTGGGCCATGGGGGGAGCTGGAGAGGCACAGCATTGTGGGGGTCCCGGGCTGGCCACGATCGAGCTGGCCAACAAACGAGGAGACTGACTGATCGGGGCCACTGCGCATGCGCAGAGTTCCGGAGCTGTCAGACTCTGGTGCGAATAGGCCCCGCCCCCCCCCGGGTTTTTAATTATGTTCACAATTGTTACCTTTACATTGCAGAGTGTGGAGATTCAGGTCTGAAGTTGCACTAAAAAAACAATTGTGATCGAGACGAGTTTTCTCGCCAACTCAGCACTTTTGGGAGAATCGTCCCATCTGTTTCCTCTTGTGTGTGAGTCCAGAAATGGGGGGCATTGTTGTAAAATTAGGGTTTGGTTTTGTTGGACAAAGATGAGGAGAAATGTTTTTTTCTGAGGATTGCGCAAATTTGGACGTTTCTGCCTCAGAGGGCAGTGGGTGTGGTATCATCAAATAATTTAAGACAGAGGTCGGTAGATTCTGATTAGGCAAGGAAATCAAAGGTTATCCAAGATAAACCAACCGATTAGAGTGTGTGGAAGAATAAAATCCAGAGAAATAAAACCACTCGACACACTCGGTTTGGTGACTCAATTTGCCCACTACTGAGGTTAGACTGACTGATCTGTAATTATTCAATTTATCCTTACTTCCTTTTTAAACAAAGGAATAATATTAGTCGTCTCCACTCCAATCCTCCAGCATCATACTTGTATTCAGTGGGGATTGGAAAATGGTGGCTAGACTTTCTGCTATTACCTCCCTGGCTTCTTTTTAGCAGCCTGGGTTAGATTTCATCTGGCCTTGGTGATTTATGCACATTCAGGGATATTATTCCCATTAATATTTTGTCCCTCTCCCATGTTAATCACATCCAATACTTTGCACTCCTTCTCCTTAACTACAATTCCTGCAGTACACCATCCACTCCTTTGTGAAGACATACACAAAATATTGCGTGGGTAGATGGATGAAGTGGGTGGTCATTGAGATGGGTGAGTGGTAGTTGAGTCAGGAGGTTTTGATTTTGATCTGATTTGATTTATTATTGTCACATGTATTAGCATACAATGAAAAGTATTATTTCCTGCGTGCTATTCAGACAAAGCATGCCGTTCATAGAGAAGGAAACAAGAGAGTGCAGAATGTAGTGTTACAGTCATAGCTGGGGTGTCGAGAAAAATCAACTTAGTGCGAGGTACGTCCATTCAAAAGTCTGACGGCAGCAGGGAAGAAGTTGTTCTTGAGTCAGTTGGTACATGACCTCAGACGGAAGAAGGTGGAAGAGAAAATGTCCGGGGTGCATGAGATCCTTAATTATGCTGGCTGCTTTGCCGAGGCAGCAGGAAGTGTAGATAGAGTCAATGAATGGGAGGCTGGTTTGTGTGATGGATTGGGCTACATTCACAATCTTTTGTAGTTCTTTACGGTCTTGGGCAGAGCAGGAGCCATACCAAGCTGTGATACAACCAGAAAGAGTGCTTTCTATGGTGCATCTGTAAAAGTTAGTGAGAGTGGTCACTGATATGCCAAATTTCCTTCGTCTTCTGAGAAAGTAGAGGCATTGGTGGGATTTCTTAACTTTAGTGTCGGCATAGAGGGACCAGGTTGTTGGTGATCTGTACACCTAAAAACTTGAAGCTCTCGACCCTTTCTCCTACGCCTCCATTGATGTAGACAGGGGCATGTTCTCCTTTACGTTTCCTGAAGTCGATGACAATCTCCTTCATTTTATTGACATTAAGGGAGAGATTATTGTTGCTGCACCAGTTCACCAGATTCTCTATCTCATTCCTGTACTCTGTCTTGTCATTGTTTGAGATCCGACCCACTACGGTGATGTCGTCAGCAAACTTGAAAATCAAATTGGAGGGGAATTTGGCTGCACAATCATGGCTGTATAAAAAGTATAGTAGGGGGCTGAGAACACAGCCTTGTGGGGCAGCAGTGTTGCGGATGATCGTGGAGGAGGTGTTGTTGCCTATCCATACTGATTGTGGTCTGTGAGTTAGAAAGTTCAGGATCCAGTCACAGAGGGAGCTGTCGAGACCCAGGCCATGGAGTTTGGAGATGAGTTTCATGGGAATAATGGTGTTGAAGGCTGAGCTGCAGTCAATAAATAGGAGTCTGACATCGGTCCAGGCTGCTAAATGAAGCCAGGAAGGTAACAGCGGAAAATTTAACCATCATTTTCCAATCCTCACTGGATGTAAGCATGATGCTGGAGGATTGGAGACTACTAGTATTATTTCTTTATTTAAAAAGGGAGTAAGGGAGATTGAATAATTAAAGGCCAGTCAGCCTAACCTCAGTAGTTCGGTTATGCTGGGGGTCTTGTCAGGTCAGGGAGAAGTCAGGTTCTGTTGGAGGCAAGTTGGTGCATGTCAGGGGTTAGTTGGTGGTTGGGAGCATTCAGGTAGTCAGGGTATAGTCAAATCGGGCTGTGAGGATAGTCAAGTTGGGTCAAGGGGATAGTTGGCTCCAGTTGGATGGGTAGAGGGGGTTGGAGTGATAGTCAAAGGTGTCAATGGTGATTGACAGAAGGGTCAGTGGTACAGTTATTCAGATGTTAGACTAGCTTTTAATTTGTCTAACATTTCCTTGTTCCACAGGAGCAGGCTGAGGGTAAGAGAGTTTGTTTCTAGACTTTATTTATTTATTTATTTTTCAGTTATTTTTTGTGTTTAAAATCGGAGGTTTTTTCCGAAACCGGAAGTAGGCCCAGGATTAGGCAGGATTTGGTGGCTGTTGATTGGGAGAGGTTGTTCGAGGGTAAATCCACATCTGGCATGTGGGAGTCTTTTAAGGAACAGTTGATAAGGCTGCAGGACAGGCATGTGCCTGTAAAAAGGAAGGATAGGAAAGGTAGGATTCGAGAGCTGTGGATAACCAGGGAAATTGAGGATCTGATCAAAAAGAAAAGAGAGGCGTACGTTAGGTCCAGGCAATTGAAAACAGGTGGAGCTCTGGAGGATTACAGAGACAGTAGGAAAGAACTCAAACGGGGAGTTAGAAGGGCAAAAAGAGGTCACGAAATGTTCTTGGCAGACAGGATTAAGGAGAATCCTAAGGCATTTTATTCATATGTTAGGAGCAAAAGAGTTGTCAGGGAAAAAGTCGGACCTCTCAGGGACAAAGGAGGGGAATTATGCTTAGAACCCAAAGGAATAGGGGAGATCCTCAATGAATACTGTGCATCGGTATTCACAAAGGAGAGGGACTTGTTGACTGGGAGTGTCTCAGAGGGAGGTGTTGACCCGTTAGAGAGAATCTCCATTACAAGGGAGGAAGTGTTAGGTTTTTTAGGTAATATTAAAACTGACAAATCCCCAGGGCCTGATGGCATCCATACTAGACTGCTCAGGGAGACAAGAGATGTAATTGCTGGGCCTCTGACGGAAATCTTTGTCTCTTCATTGGAAACAGGTGAGGTCCCTGAGGATTGGAGGATAGCGAATGTGGTACCGTTATTTAAGAAGGGTAGCAGGGATAACCCGGGTAATTATAGGCCAGTGAGCTTGACGTCCGTGGTAGGGAAGTTGTTGGAGAGGATTCTTAGAGACAGGATGTATGCGCATTCAGAACAGAACAATCTCATTAGTGACAGATAGCATGGTTTTGTAAGAGGGAGGTCGTGCCTTATAAATTTGGTGGAGTTTTTTGAGGAAGTGACAAAAACGGTTGACGAAGGAAGGGCCGTGGATGTCGTCTATATGGATTTCAGTAAGGCATTTGACAAAGTCCCTCATGGCAGGTTGGTTAAGAAGGTTAAGGCTCATGGGATACAAGGAGAGGTGGCTAGATGGGTAGAAAACGGATTTGGCCACAGGAGACAGAGGGTAGCAGTCGAAGGGTCTTTTTCCGGCTGGAGGTCTGTGACCAGTGGTGTTCCACAGGGCTCTGTACTGGGACCTCTGCTATTTGTGATATATATAAATGATTTGGAAGAAGGTGTAACTGGTGTTATCAGCAAGTTTGCGGATGACACGAAGATGGCTGGACTTGCGGATAGCGATGAACATTGTCGGACAATACAGCAGGATATAGATAGGCTGGAAAATTGGGCGGAGAAATGGCAGATGGAATTTAATCCAGATAAATGCAAAGTGATGCATTTTGGAAGAACTAATGTAGGGGGGAGTTATACAATAAATGGCAGAGCCATCAAGAGTATAGAAACACAGAGGGACCTAGGTGTGCAAGTCCACAAATCCTTGAAGGTGGTAGCACAGGTGGAGAAGGTGGTGAAGAAGGCATATGGTATGCTTGCCTTTATAGGACGGGGTATAGAGTATAAAAGCTGGAGTCTGATGTTGCAGCTGTATAGAACGCTGGTTAGGCCACATTTGGAGTACTGCGTCCAGTTCTGGTCGTCGCACTACCAGAAGGATGTGGAGGTGTTAGAGAGAGTGCAGAGAAGGTTTACCAGGATGTTGCCTGGTATGGAGGGTCTTAGCTATGAGGAGAGATTGGGTAAACTGGGGTTGTTCTCCCTGGAAAGACGGAGAATGAGGGGAGACCTAATAGAGGTGTACAAAATTATGAAGGGTATAGATAGGGTGAACAGTGGGAAGCCTTTCCCAGGTCGGAGGTGACGATCACGAGGGGTCACGGGCTCAAGGTGAGAGGGGCGAGGTATAACTCAGATATCAGAGGGATGTTTTTTACACAGAGAGTGGTGGGGGCCTGGAATGCACTGCCAAGTAGGGTGGTGGAGGCAGACACGCTGGCATCGTTTAAGACTTACCTGGATAGTCACATGAGCAGTCTGGGAATGGAGGGATACAAATGATTGGTCTGGTTGGACCAATGAACGGCACAGGCTTGGAGGGCCGAAGGGCCTGTTTCCTGTGCTGTACTGTTCTTTGTTCTTTGTTCCTGAATAACTATCCAGGTAAGTACCATAGATCTCTCCCAAATCTCCAGCTCTAGCTTCAAATGGAAGACATTCGGGTAGGGTTCTGTGGAACTGGGGAAACATTCATGGGAAATTTAAACTTCCTGGGAAATTCCCGTGTAAGTCCACATTAAGTGGAGGTGATGGCTAGTGGTATTATCGCTAGACTATTAATGCAGAAACTCAACTAACGTTCTGGGGACTCACGTTCAAATCCCGCCACCGGCAAATGGTGGAATTTGAATTCAATAAAAAAAAACTGGAATTAAAAATCTACTGATGACCATGAAACCATTGTCGATTGTTGGAAAAACCCATCTGGTACACTGATGTCCTTTTGGGAATGAAATCTGCCGTTCTTACCCGGTCTGGCTTACATGTGACTCTAGAGCCACAGCAATGTGGTTGACTCTCAAATGCCCTCCAAGGACAACTAGTGATGGCCAATAAATGCTGGCCCAGCCAGAGATGCTCATATCCCACGAATGAATAACAAAAAACATGTCAGAACTTCCACATGGTTGCAACATATATCTTCAGTCATAGACCCAGTCTCCAATGATGTGGAGACCAGAAGATTTGGCCCAGTGGTGCAATGATAACTCTAAAGTTTAAAATTTATTCATTAGTGCCTCAAATAGGCTTACATTAACACTGCAATGAAGTTGCTGTGAAAATCCCCTAGTCGCCACACTCCTGCGTCTGTTCAGGAGAATTTAGTATGGCCAATCCACCTAACCACACCTACAGCACATAAGTGTAAGTGCACTTGATGAATCTACTTGTAAGTCTGTCCTAATGTAAATTAATGATTTTGCACATGCTTGGTAGCAGGTTAACAATGGTAGGAATGATGAACAGCGCTTGCAAGTTTTTACTCTACCAGAGATTGTTTTATTCCCTCAGAAACATATTTGACATGTGTGAATGTATTTCCTCCACTGCGAATGGTCAAGGCTGCATAGCAACCATACACCTCAGTCATGTCAGAGTTTTTGTCTGAACAGAGCTTCTATGGTTGGACTTGGACTTTTATTCATTGTATTCATTTCTAGTCTTTGTTTCCCACATGAGGTGAATAATTTATGGGGGAAATGATGGTGTAGTGATATCGTTCGACTATTAATCCAGAAACGCAGCTAATGTTCTGAGGACCTGGGTTCGAATCCCACCACGGCAGATGGTAGAATTTGAAGTCAATAAAGGATATCTGGAATTAAGAATCTACTGACGACCATGAAACCATTGTCGATTCTCAGAAAATCCCATCTGGTTCACTAATGTCCTTTATCTGCCGTCCTTCCTTGTCTGGACTACATATGACTTCAGAGCCACAGCAATGCAGTTGACCCTCATCTGCCCCTGGGCAACGAGGGATAGGCAATAAATGCTGGTCAGCCAGCGACGCCCAGGACCCACAAATGAATAAAAAATTGTGTCATGTGCTTTTACGGTATTATTAAAGCTGTTATTTAAAATGTTATGCGGGATTCTATCAATCCCTCCCAATGATTTTGATGGCAGGTGTCAGGGAGAATTTAGCGGGATGCACAAAAATCAGTTTCACGTTGGCAGACATTTACCATGGGTTCTTCCAATTGTGCCCATCACAGTGGATCAGAAATCCCACCAGAGACCTCATTTGCATTCCGTTAATGGGATGCAGATGAAGGACCACCTTCCAATGTCAAATTCTCTGTGGTGCTGGTGGGAAAACATGCTAGGAAAGCAAAGTACTGGGGATGCTGGAATCTGAAACAAAAACAGAAAATGCTGGAAAATCTCAGCAAGTCTGACAGCATCTGTGGAGAGAGACGTTTTGAGCCAATGTTTTGAGTCTGGATGGCCCTTCATCAGAGCTTTGGCATTAAAAACGTTCAGAACAAAGTGGCATGCAGATGTCAGGACTCATCTGAACAATGCCCGGGGTTGCCTCCAGACTTCAGGATGAAATTCACCCTGGACTCTGAAACACCACAGCAGCGAGGGGTGCATCTGCAGGAGGACCTTCCAGGTTAGGTGCTCTGGAGGGGGTCCAACTTCTGGCCTTGTAGTGTTTCCAGAGATCCGTCTTCATTTTCAGGTGACCCACTCTCCTTCTTCAGTCATGAGTCAAGGATGTTGGGCACCTGTTTAATATGGCACCTGGACACAATGGTGGACTCTGCGCCATCCAGACCTGCCCTTCACTGAATAGAGCATAACACACCTGGGTGCATAGTTAATGAGGTCAGGGCTGGCAGATTTGATTTCTTTTCCGCCAACCACCGTAACAGGAAACACTCCAGTTTCCCACCATGGCACTTCATCTCAAGATGGCCGAATTCCACCCATTGACTTTTCATGGTTGATTGTCACTATATCATCAAAATTAATCTTTTTGGGCATTTAATAACTTAGTTTTCAATGATAAATAGTTCAACCTCATGGAGATATGGCTCACACCAGCGTACTGGCAGTGTGGGGTTGGAAAACTTCACAACATCGGGAATCCCGAAATCAGGGCACCTTTGTTAAAGAAAAAGAGGATCCCCCCCCATGCACATGGACAACCCCCCACACCTCCCCCCCCCCCACATGAACACAGGGAATGCCCCCCCTCCACAATGGAGCTCCCCCAAGATGCCCTCACTGGCACTGTCCCCCTGTCAGGATTCATGGGGCAATGCCAGGCGCCAGCAGGTAGCTGTCAAGGTACTGCCCAGGAATGTCACTTCCCCCTGGGGGCTATACTCAGCTGTGACCCCATGGCGGGTTCCCTTCATCTCTTGCCTCTTGTGGACCTCGCTGACAGAGGGAAGAGATCTCATTGTGGGGGGACGACACAGCAGGAAAGGCCTTTAATGACATTATAATTTATTGGGCAGGAACTTTGTTATGTCACCAGTAGGTGGCGGGGAAAATTTGAAAACGCAATCTCATTGGTGAGATTCATGTTTTCTGACTTGTGAGATTTTACGCACATTGCCCTCCGTGAACACAAAATACAGCTAATATTCTAAAGAAAGAACATTTTTGTTGCGATTTATAACCTAACATTTGTGTGTTATCATATGATTGATAATGCACTGGTATGGTAACATTTGACAGAATGTGATTAGCTATGGTCAACTTGTTTCGAAAGGGACAAACACATGAATTGGCAAGGGATGAGAGATATGTGACATAAGATGTTATCTCGGCTGACAGCAGACAATTACCAATTGAGCTCTTCTCCTCTGCAACTCAATCTTGGATTATCCTTTCTGCTAGTCCCCTCTCTCCTACTGATCCCTTGTTGGATGCATTTTAGTCCACTGAGGGAGCATCCAGTTGTTGGTGATGCACTTGACTGGGGCATTGTCGGTTCTTTCGGCCAAGCTCCATGTTTGAAATACTTATGGGAGAATCTTGAAGACTAAATGCTTTACTTATCCGAGACTTTAAGGAGAGCAGACAGAAGAACTTCAAATGAACACATTCGGCATTTGTACCTGTTCTGCAGTGTATTTTCAAGTTTGATTCATCCTTGAGGTGGAATAAATATTGTCCGACAATGTTAGATAATGAAATACATACACACAAGGAGATAGGGTTTATTTTCTAAAGAGAACATTTTCCAACCTCCAATAATCAGGTGCTATTTTCTTATCCTGTTATTTATAATGTTTATTAATTTTAGATTTTATTTTTTAGTTTCTTCCCTGAAACAAAGGGAAAGGATTGCATTTTAACATTGGCGTGGTATGAATATAGGGTCAATATCTGGCCGAGGGTGTGTGTTAATTATATTAAAATGTATTTAAATCAAGTTCACGCCCATTGTGGGCATGAACCTGATTACATCGCCAGAGAAGGGCAGCAAAACTGAAAGTTGCAATCTTGCCTGTGCGATATACAACTTGCAAGTTTCACTGCATCTCAAGTCCATGCCGGGAATGGCGCCTATGGGCTTAAGGTCCCACCCAATGTTCAGGGGAATGGGGGAAAGGCAGGAGAATGGCACTAAATTGAGGGGGCTGTACTCAGATGACAGCCATGTGGATTGGTTTAAAAATGAAAGGGTACAATTCTTGCAGTGCATTGCAGGATACCAAACAAATTAGCTATGATAGTGATGGCGATTATCAGGCAGTTCTGAGAAATTTTCAAAGCATATATTATTGAGTAATTTTTATCATCCCAAATTGCATTGACAACTTGATCAAAGTCGGTATACTTTTCAGATTGAATCAAGGACTCTCCCTCGATCAAACTATCTAGCCAGGTAAATAAAGACACATGGTTAATTTAATCAGGCATATAACTAACATGAGAACAGAGAATTGTCTAGTAACATTACCTACAGCATAGTCAGGTTCAGTTGTGGAGTCAATTTATGGAGGATGAATAATAGGGCTGAGATATTGACCCAGATCTTCTAGTCTCCAGACAATTGGAAACTGGATATATGACGAAAGATGCGGAAGTCCTGATGCACTGACTCTGTGGGAATTTTCTGGGAAGCTCGAACTTACAATGCGCAGTTCCACTGCACCTGGGTACCATCCACACAAATCACTGACTCTGCATTGGAGTCAGTTCCATCATACATGCACAGTACATACACAGAGTATATACAGGAATGAGATAGAGAATCTGGTGAACTAGTGCAGCAACAATAATCTCTCCCTCAATGGCAACAAAATGAAGGAGATTGTCATCGACTTCAGAAAGCATAAAGGAGAACATGCCCCTGTCTACATCAATGGGGATGAAGTAGAAAGGGTCGAGAGCTTCAAGTTTTTAGGTGTCCAGATCACCAACAACCTGCCCTGGTGCCCCCATGCCAACACTATAGTTAAGAAAGCCCACCAACGCCTCTACTTTCTCAGCAGACTAAGGAAATTTGGCATGTCAGCTACAACTCTCACCAACTTTTACAGATGCACCATAGAAAGCATTCTTTCTGGTTGTATCACAGTTTGGTATGGCTCCTGCTCTGCCCAAGACCGCAAGAAACTACAAAAGGTCGTGAATGTAGCCCAATTCATCACGCAAACCAGCCTCCCATCCATTGACTCTGTCTACACTTCCCACTGCCTCGGCAAAGCAGCCAGCATAATTAAGGATCTCACGCACTCTGGACATTCTCTCTTCCACCTTCTTCCGTCAGGAAAAAGATACAAAGGTCCGAGGTCACGTACCAACTGGCTCAAGAACAGCTTCTTCCCTGCTGCTGTCAGACTTTTGAATGGACTTACCTTGCATTAAGTTGATCTTTCTCTACACCCCAGCTATGATTGTAAGACTACATTTTGCACTCTCTCGTTTCCTTCTCTATGAACGGTATGTTTTGTCTTCATAGCATGCAAGGAACAATATTTTTCACTGTTTTTTAATACATGTGACAATAATAAATCAAATCTAATCAAAATCAGCTACACAGGAAGTGAAAGACAAAAATTCCTTGTCTAATTCCTGGTAACTATACAACTGACTCTCCAATCATCCACACTGACTCACCCTCCAACTAGGCCTAGAACCCCCTCTCCACCCCCACACCCAGCAAACCCAACCAACCTGCCCATTCAGCACCTCTGAATTTGCTGCCAATGGCATCATAGAAAACAGGCTGTTCATTCACAAATGCCCTGGGGGAGAAATAAGACACTGGTTAGGAAAGCTCTCCTCTGTAAATGGTTGCTTATCCAGAGCTGCAAAAGTCTACATTATCTTATGCATTGGCATGGACAACATAAACTTCTCTATCTTCTTCACATGGAAAGAGGAACATGCTTTCACCCTCTTGGATAGACACACTTCTCGTCCTCGGCAACTTCCTGCCAATCTGCCATCTTGGCAATGTCAAGAGCTTCCCCCTACATCATTTCAGTGTAATAAGATGTGCCAGATCAGCTCTGGGGTTGCCCCTTTCTTACTCATTTTGTGCTTTTTTAAAACCTGCAAAATGAAGAGTGAGAGAGTTCAGACTTTGGTGTCCTCCATGACATCCTGAGGCTCACTTAACACAGAAACATAGAAACTAGAAGCAGGAGTAGGCCATTCAGCTCTTTGAGCCTGCTGTGCCATTCTTTTTGATCATAGCTGATCATCTAATTCAATATCCTGATCCCCTCTTCCCCCCCCATATCCTTGATCCCTTTAGCCCCAAGAACTACATCTAATTGTTTCTTGAAATCAGACAATGCTTTGGCTTCACCTACATTCTGTGGTAGTGCATTCCATAGATTCACCACTCTCTTGGTGAAGAGGTTTCTCCTCAAATCAGTTCTAAAAGGTTTACCCCTTATTCTCCAACAATGATTCCTTGTTCTGGACTCCCCACAATTGGGAATATTCTTTCTGAATCTACCCTGTCTAACCTTTTCAGAATTTTATAAGTTTCAATGCGATTGCGACCCCCCTTTACTCTTCTAAATGCCAGTGAATATAATCTGAACCAATTTAACCTCTCCTCATATGACAGAGCTGCCATCCCAGGAATAAGACTGGTAAACCCTCAAATCAGCCTGATCAATCACTTACCCATCTGCCTCCCTGCCACCGTAACTATCTGCCCTCTAAACACCTGCCACTCTACCCAGATGCCACCCTGCTACCCTACCCACCTCCTACCCTACCCACTTACATTACCCACTCAGAAGAACAAAGAACAAAGAAAATTACAGCACAGGAGCAGGCCCTTCGGCCCTCCAAGCCCGCACCGACCATGCTGCCCAACTGAGCTAAAACCCCCTACGCTTCCGGGGACCATGTCCCTCTATTCCCATCTCATTCAAGATGCCTCTTAAAAGTCACTACTGTATCCGCTTCCACTACCTCCCCCGGCAATGAGTTCCAGGCACCCACCACTCTCTGTGTAAAAAATCTGCCTTGTACATCTCCTTTAAACCTTGCCCCTCGCACCTTAAACCTATGCCCCCTAGTAATTGACTCTCCCACCCTGGGAAAAAGCTTCTGACTATCCACTCTGTCCATGCCTCTCATAACCTTGTAGACTTCTATCAGGTCTCCCCTCAACCTCCATCGCTCCAGTGAGAACAAAGAAAGTTTCTTCAACCTCTCCTCATAGCTAATGCCCTCCATACCAGGCAACATCCTGGTAAAACTTTTCTGTATCCTCTCCAAAGCCTCCACATCTTTCTGGTAGTGTGGCGACCAGAATTGAACACTATATTCCAAGTGCGGCCTAACTAAGGTTCTATAAAGCGGCAGAATGACTTGCCAATTTTTAAACTCAATACTCCGGCCGATGAAGGCAAGCATGCCATATGCCTTCTTGACTACCTTCTCCACCTGCTTTGCCACTTTCAGTGACCTGTGTACCTGTACACCCAGATTCCTTTGCCTATCAATACTCCTAAGGGTTCTGCCATTTACTGTATATTTCCTATCTGTATTAGACCTTCCAAAATGCATTACCTCACATTTGTCCGGATTAATCTCCATCTGCCATCTCTCCGCCAAAGTCTCCAAGTGATCTATATCCTGTTGTATCCTCTGATGGTCCTCATCGCTATCCGCAAATCCACCAACCTTCGTGTCGTCTGCAAACTTACTAATCAATCCAGTTACATTTTCCTCCAAATCATTTTTATATTACAAACAGCAAAGGTCCCAGCACTGATCCCTGAGGAACACCACTTGTCACAGTCCTCCATTCAGAAATGCACCCTTCCACTGCTACCCTCTGTCTTCTTTGACCGAGCCAGTTTTGTATCCACCTTGCCAGCTCATCTCTGATCCCATGCGACTTCACCTTCTGCACCAATTTGCCATAAGGGACCTTGTCAAAGGCCTTACTGAAGTCCATGTAGACAACATCCACTGCCCTACCCTCATCAATCATCTTCATCACTTCCTCGAAAAACTCGATCAAGTTCGTGAGACACGAACTCCCCTTCACAAAACCACGTTGCCTCTCACTAATATGTCCACTTATTTCCAAGTGGGAATAAATCCTGTCTCGAAGAATCCTCTCCAATAATTTCCCTACCACTGATGTAAGGCTCACTGGCCTGTAATTACCTGGATTATTCTTGCTACCCTTCTTAAACAAAGGAACAACATTGGCTATTCTCCAATCCTCTGGGACCTCCCCTATAGCCAGTGAGTATACAAAGATTTCTCTCAAGGCCCCAGCAATTTCCTCTCTTGCCTCCTCTGATCCTCTTATCTATTTATCTTGCCCATCCTATACCCTTACACATTTACCTGCCCACCGTAGATTTTCAAAGAAGCTTTGGGACATTCAAACTCTTTAATTATCAGAATACAACAGCTAGTGCCATAAAAGGGGGATATGGTTTCAAAGTTTCAATTAACTAGAAATTTTGCAATTTGAAAGAAACCAGAACAAACTACTTAAAAATGTAAAGTCACCTTTCCAAGATGAAAGTGTGAAGAGAGCGATGTTTATTATAATTCAGAGACCCATCAAAACTCTTAACTGTTAAAGGAAGAGACACTAAAAAACAAAGTGCTGGATATTGAAACAATGGCTGCCACAGAGAGACCCACCAAAAACCCATTGGAAATATACAATCCATGAAGTATAACTGGCCAGACTGAAATCACTGCAGACAGATTACGAGAAATACTTCAGCAGAGGAACAGGCTGCAGTCTGATCTGTTTCTCTTATTTGTCTGTATTTGCTTTTGGAAAAAGTG
This sequence comes from Mustelus asterias, assembly GCF_964213995.1. Taxonomy (NCBI): domain Eukaryota; kingdom Metazoa; phylum Chordata; class Chondrichthyes; order Carcharhiniformes; family Triakidae; genus Mustelus; species Mustelus asterias. The sequence goes on along the minus strand of NC_135804.1, from coordinate 118,847,895 downwards.
TATTTTTTGGTTTGGAAGACAACTTTGCTCGAAATATATCCAGTGAACTGAGATATCGTAATATTTGCAATATCTTCTGTATCTGACTGCACCCACAAAATCAGCTAACCTGCCCATGTGTGCACACATGCATGTGTATGTGTGCTTGCATGCGTATGCATATGCATGTATATATGTCCCAGCTTTAGTGGTTAGTAAATGCCCTTCCCTTAACAGACCAAACCCTGCTTAGATTGGCCCTTTAGTACTCACAGCCTGACTAGTGAAACATATTTTGATATAGAAAAGGCATATCCTTATGAAAAATAAACTTAAACCTTTGTTGTGATCAACCAAGTTGAATAGAGGGGGGCCACTTCAACCCTTCTCACCTAGTCATAACAGTAGCAACAGAGCATTTGGAGTGACAGAACCAGTCTTGGAGTCATATTTAAACCTGAGATGAGTTTCTGAACTTATACTGCACCATCATTGAGACTGCTTCTTTATACTTCCGTAATATCAGCTAACTGCATCTCAGCAGGAGCTCATCTGCTGCTCAAGTCCTCATTTATGCCTTTGTTACCTCTAGAGTTGACTATTCCAATGCATTCCTGGCCTACCTCCCCCATTGCACCATTCAAAACTCTGCTGCCTATGTCCCTCCCTGCACCATGTCCCATTCACACATCAGCCCTGGAACTTGCAGAATTGCTCTGGCTTCCATTCAAGGAGAACCTCAATTTTATAATACTAATTCTTGTATTTAAATCTCTGGATTATATAGCCCCCTCCTTATCTCTGTAACCTTCTCCAGCTCTCCAAACCTTCTGAGATATGTACACTCATCTTATTCTGGTCGCTTGAGCATCCTCGATTTTCAATCGCTCTACCACTGGCGACAGAGCCTTTTTCTGCCAGTGCCTTTAGCTCTACCTCTTTCTTTCTTGAATATTAAGATGGTCATTAAAACCTATTTTGACCAAGCTTTAGTCCATCTGCTCTTGATGCCTTAATGCCTTATATCCCTCGGAGTGCAATTTTACTTTCTGATTTTTCTTTAGGACATGGTGAAACACTTCAGGACATTATATGTTAAAGGTGTTAGATGAATGTTATTGCTGCCAGTTATTCGTGTTCTGCATGTAAATCAACTTCATTGTGCCACTTACATCCCAAAAATATGTCACAACAAACAAGGAGCAAGCTTTTAGAAAGTATGTTTGGTAAGGATATTTGACACAATGTGAATGTAAGAATAGGCCAGGATTGAGAAATTCTACTCCAGGTTAATAGCCTGTTGGCACTGATAGTCACATTCACACTTCAATACTGGCCTTGGGGCAGAGGTACCAATTGGAGCGTGCCTTACCCATGGGTCAACACCCTCAGGGAAGCAAGAATATTATTAGATCAAAAAGAGAAAAAGAGAACATACATGCTTTCTGGATTACGTAGGCCAATTACATTTCAGATGAAGTGTTTGAAAATGGCACAGAATGAAGGAAAACACTGATACTAACAGGGGAAATAAAACTTGACTTTGAACTCTAATTACCAGAGGAACATAAAGTGAGCATCAAACATTTATCAAAGTAATTAATTCAAGTCAATTGGTACATTGGGGAAACCATGCAGCCGCTACGACAATGGATGAATGAACACCGCTCGACAATCACCAGGCAAGACTGTTCTCTTCCTGTTGGGGAGCACATCAGTGGTCACGGACATTCGGCCTCTGATCTTTGGGTAAGCGTTCTCCAAGGCGGCCTTTGCGACACACGACAGTGCAGAGTCGCTGAGCAGAAACTGATAGCCAAGTTCTGCACACATGAGGACGGCCTAAACCGGGACCTTGGGTTCATGTCACACTTTCGGTAACCCCCACAGCTTGCCTGGACCTGCAGAATCTCACTGGCTGTCCTGTCTGGAGACAATACACATTTCTTTAACCTGTGCCTAATGCTCTCTCCACCCACATTGTCTGTACCTTTAAGACTTGATTAGCTGTAAAGATTCGTATTCTAATCAGTATTCTGAAACTTGAGTTTGTGTCTCTGTATGCCTTATTTGTGAGCAGATATCCATTCCATCTGACAAAGGAGCAGCGCTCCGAAAGCTAATGGCATTTACTTCCAAATAAACCTGTTGGACTTTAACCTGGTGTTGTTAAAACTCTTACTCTATTCTGTAGGAAGGGACTAAAGAGGAAATTAGGAGAGCCAGAAGGGGTCATGAGAAGGCCTTGGCAAGTAGAATTAAGGAAAACCCTAAGGTGTTCTATAAATATGTGAAGAGTAAAAGGATGAGACGTGAAGGAATAGGGCCTATAAAAGGTGAAGGCGGGAAAATCTGTACGGAACCAGTAGAAACGGCAGAAGTGCTCAATGAGCATTTTGCCTCAGTTTTCACAGAGGAGAAAGACATGGGTGGATGTACTGTGGGCTTACGGTGGACTGAAAAGATTGAGTATGTGGACTTTAACAAAGAGGTTGTGCTGGAATCTTTGAATGGCATCAAGATAGATAAGTCGCCGGGTCTGGATGGGATGTACCCCAGGTTACTGTGGGAGGCGAGGGAAGAGATTGGAGAGCCTCTGGCGATGATCTTTGCATCGTCGATGGAGACGGGAGAGGTGCCGGAGGATTGGAGGATTGCGGATGTGGTTCCTATTTTCAAGAAGGGGAATAGGGATAGCCCAGGAAATTACCGACCGGTGAGTCTAACCTCAGTGGTTGGTAAGCTGATGGAGAAGATCCTGACGGACAAGATTTATGAGCATTTAGAGAGGTTTAGTATGCTCAAGAATACTCAGCATGGCTTTGTCAAAGGTAGATCGTGCCTTACGAGCCTGGTGGAGCTCTTCGAAAATGTGACTAAACACATTGACGAAGGGAAAGCGGTAGATGTGGTTTATATGGATTTTAGCAAGGCGTTCGATAAGGTCCCCCATGCAAGGCTTCTCGAAAAAGTGAGAGGGCATGGGATCCAAGGGGCAGCTGCCCTGTGGATCCAGAACTGGCTTGCCCAAAAGAGGCAGAGAATGGGTATAGATGGGTCTTTTTCTAATTGGAGGTCGGTCACCAGTGGTGTGCCCCAGGGATCTGTTCTGGGACCCTTGCTGTTTGTCATTTTCATAAATGACCTGGATGAGGAAGCGGAGGGATGGGTTGGTAAGTTTGCCGACGACACGAAGGTTGGTGGGGCTGTGGATAGTCTGGAGGGATGTCAGAAGTTACAGAGGGACATAGATAGGATGCAAGATTGGGCGGAGAAATGGCAGATGGACTTCAACCCAGATAAATGTGTAGTGGTCCATTTTGGCAGGTCGAATGGGATGAAGGAGTACAATATAAAAGGAAAGACTCTAAGTACGGTAGAGGATCAGAAGGACCTTGGGGTCCGGGTCCATAGGACTCTAAAATCAGCCCTGCAGGTGGAGGAGGTGGTTAAGAAGGCGTATGGTGTGCTGGCCTTTATCAATTGAGGGATTGAGTTTAGGAGTCTGGGGATAATGATGCAGCTATATAAGACCCTTGTCAGACCCCACTTGGAGTACTGTGCTCAGTTCTGGTTGCCTCATTACAGGAAGGATGTGGAAAAGATTGAAAGGGTGCAGAGGAGATTTACAAGGATGTTGCCTGGATTAAGTGGCATGCCTTATGAGGATAGGCTGAGGGAGCTCGGTCTTTTCTCCTTGGAGAGACGTAGGATGAGAGGAGACCTAATAGAGGTATATAAGATGTTGAGAGGCATAGATCGGGCGGACTCTCAGAGGCTTTTTCCCAGGGTGGAAATGGCTGCTACGAGAGGACACAGGTTTAAGGTGCTGGGGGGTAGGTACAGGGGAAATGTTAGGGGGAAGTTTTTCACACAGAGGGTGGTGGGCGAGGCAAACTCAATAGGGTCTTTTAAGAGACTCCTGGATGAGTACATGGCACTTAATAGGATGGAGGGTTATTATAGGTAGGCCTAAAAGGTAGGGATATGTTCGGCACAACTTGTGGGGCTGAAGGGCCTGTTTTGTGCTGTCGTTTTCTATGTTTCTATGTTTCTATTCTCTCCCCACAGATGCTGTTGGACCTGCTGAGATTTCCCAGCATTTTCTGTCTTTGTAATTTATAAACTTTGAGCTGCATTATGAGCAATTGCCTGTGAAATACAAACATATAATCATTTTCAAATATATACTCTGATTATTCAGATCTGGATAATTGGAGAGAAGAATGTTCTAAAGCAAGGGCCCAGATCTTCCAATCAGGATCGGAAACCTAGTTTCCAATCTCGATCAGAAAAAAAAGAATGCCCACTTGCCACTCTCTGATTTTCTGACGGAGTATCCTTCACATTTAACCCAGTGCAGCAAACCTCGGAGAGGGCGCATATACAATGCTTGCAGAAAGCATACCCCCTTTTTACAGCCTCAGCTGCCATATTCTGGTAATGAAAGAGTTTAAATGTCTCCAAGCTGCTTTGAAAATAGCTAGGAAGAGAGGTCAAACGTTCAAGCAAAGTGGATAAATGGGTAGGGTGATCAACAGGGTGGGTTTGTGAGGTGAGCAGGTGTCCCTTTAAGGGAAACATAGCCGAGTAAGGGTTACATGACTTGTGTGACCAATTAGAACTTGAAGTGTGGAATCACCATACAGTGAGAAAGGCTTCCAGGCAGAGACATTTTGGGAGCTAGCTATGGTTCAGACTGCTGTACAATTCTAATAATAAATACACTTGTGTTCATTAATGAAATGTGTTAAAGTGCATCTTTACATTTGGTGATGAGGATAAATTATCCTTAAATTGCCTCTGGCTCAATACCTGTGAGTATCCAGTTTTGAGCAAAGTCTTAAAAAGAAAGTATTCACTAGAATGCCTCTCTTTGGGTGAGTAGACCCATTTGACTCTTCCACTGAGAACTGGACATAATACATCGAGTGCCTTGGTATTATTTCCAAGCAAACAAAATAAGGGGGGAGGCAAAACACAAAGCAATTCTCCTCAGTGTTTGTGGAACTCAGACCTATAAGCTTATTCGCAATCTTCCAGTCTTAAGTGTGCCTGACTCCAAATCATTTAATAAGCTTGTGAATTTAGTGAAGACTCAATTGCAAACTCAATCATCACTCATACTCCAGAGATTCAACTTAAGTCAAGGGTGAGTGCCCCAGGCAAATCAATCATGACTTACATTGCTAAACTGAAGCAATTATCGGAATATTGCGATTTTGGAGGTACCCTAAATCACATGTTACGTGATAGGTTAGTCTGTGGTGTTCCAATAATGCTGTCCAATGAAGATTGCTTGCAAAGGCTGGTGTAAATGTTAAACAAACAATGGAGATAGTGCTGGCCATGGTGAGTGAGGTAGATAGTGGGAGTCAGGTCATGTCAGGGGCTAATCAGGTCAGGTTGGAGGGTATTGGGAGATCAGGGCAGTAGTTTAAGACGAGGAGGGTCAGGAGAGTAGGTAAGGGAAGAGTCAGCGGAGGGTAGTTGGCGGGGGTCGGGGTTAGTTGGTAGGGAGATCAGCTATATGTTTACCCAGCAATTAGACTAGAATCTTTCTATCTAACGTTGCCTGCGTAACTATCCAAGTAAATTGGAATCATCTGACCAACTGAAGAATTGTAGGCTTTTTCGGAAGGTCCCATGAGCAGGGGAGTGGTCCAACTGAGGCTCAAACTTCCTGGGCAATTCCCATGGCTGCCTTGCATTGGGGCTTCCGAAACATCTGCCGTGCATCTACCAGGCAATATCCAGTCTCCAACCATCCAAAGACTGGAAGATTTGGACCATTGTTACTCTCAACAAAGTCATACCACGTTGACGTTTTCTTTCCCATAAGTTTGATACTGTGTTTTATTGAGTTCAGTGTTGTGAATTAATTAGGAACAATAATATTGAAAATATAGCCTTTTATGGGGTAATACCACGAAAGATTTGGTGAACTGATTTACTTACATGTGTATGAAATGTAGTCCATATTGGATTATAATAAAGTTAGGCTGTGATTCTGCATCAATTGAATGTCTGAGTGAAATCCACCATCACAATGGTGTAGGGTGAAATGAGCTACAACAAATAGTCTCAATTTTCATCAAACTTGCAATACCTTGGGCGGTAGAAAAATGCAATAAAACTAATGCAATAGTGGTGCACTTTGATGGAGAATTTAGCCTGATTTCTTCCTTCAATTCTAGTCATCCAATTGCATTATGTCGGGCATAATTTGTAAATATTTAATGATGTTATTAAGTGCTTACTTCAGAGTTAGTAAATACTGACATTACAAGATTTAGTTGTACTAACTTCCATGTTTCAGTGCCCTGGGGTAGTAAATTTTGACTTTACAGCTCTGCTAATTAACATACTTCATTTCATTATGCATACATGAGAATAGTTGATTGAAGAACACAAGGTCTGCATCTGAGCTTCAATTTATTGCCTTAAGCAAAACTGTCAAAGAAGGTTTTGGAGGAGGTTGACTTATCTCCACTCTAGTAAATTGTAAAAACTTGTGGTTGGTGAAGTAACACACATCTGAGATGTGATGTATTAAAGTCAGGGGTGATGGTAGTGTAGTGTAGTGGTAATGTTACTGGCTTAGTAATCCAGAGGATGCTCAAGGGACGTGGGTTCAAATCCCATGCCAGCTGGTGGAACTTAATTAATAAATCTGGAAATTATAAAGCAAGTCTCAGTCCTGACAATCATGAAATTTATGAGCTGCTCAAGAAGCCAATTGACCTGAATGTTACATTTATCGTTATTGGCAGGCAGGCAAGTGGGAAGTCTGATTTTCCACCCCCCACCTCCCTCACAAAGATGATATTTCCCACATTGTGTCTCTCCATCCAGCCTCCAAAACCCATCCTCCTACCCCCTCACTCCCTTTTTCTGCCCTAAAAGTCTGGGACTTATTTTAGTCCTAGATAGACTCATAGAATCCTACAGTGCAGAAGGAGGCCATTTGGCCTACTGAGTCTGCACTGACCATTCCACGAAATTCCACGCATTTACCCTGCTAATCCCCCTGACACTAAGGGGCAATTTAGCATGGCCAATCCACCTAACCTGCACATCTTTGAACTGTGGGAGGAAACCAGAGCTCCCATAGGAAACCCACGCAGACATGATGAGAACTTGCAAACTCCACCCAGTCAGTGACCCAAGCTGGGAATTGAACCTGGGTCCCTGGTGCTGTGAGGCAGCAGTGCTGACCACTGTGCCACCATGCTGACCCAATGCTGAACCATTGTTTTCTCCATGGAGCCTGCTTGCAGTCCCACTCATGCACATGACTGACAACTTAGAAACTTAGAAACCCTACAGCACGGAAAGAGGCCATTCGGACCATCGAGTCTGCACCGATCACAATCCCACCCAGGCCCTACCCCCATATCCCTACATATTTACTCACTAATCCCTCTAACCTACGCATCCCGGGACACTAAGGGCAATTTTAGCACGGCCAATCAACCTAACCCGCACATCTTTGGACTGTGGGAGGAAACCGGAGCACCCGGAGGAAACCCACGCAGACACGAGGCGAATGTGCAAACTCCACACAGACAGTGACCCAAGCCAGGAATCGAACCCAGGTCCCATACATATACTGCTACATATACATATACGTATACTGCTACAGCTGTTGTCCAATCAAATTGGCTGAAAGGTTCTGAGGGCAGAAGTTCCTCTCACTGCAGGGTGGAAGTCCCACTCTCTGTTTGTTAAGGCCACCGGCAGTGCGTGAGTGGAATGGGCACTGCTCCAAGGCAAGATATGGGCGGCAGAGAATTGTACAACCTCAAGTTTACAGCGAATAAAATATGGGAGATCAGCCATGAGTGTGTTGGAATATTCAAGTTCCAAGGTGATGCAAAGCATTGGATCACCTGAAATAGGGTTGAAGTTGAACACTATTAAGAGATTGAAATAGGCAGTTTTAGTAATGGCATGAACATGAGGTCGGTATTTCAGCACAGGGTGAAATGTCAGACAACATTGCAAACCGTCTGGTTTTGTCTCAGGCAGTTATGACAGAGATGGATGCAGTTGGTAGCTAGGGAAATGAGTTCGAAGCAATGGCCAAAGGTTTCTCTCTTAATATTTAATTGGAGGAAATATCTGCTCATCCAGTACTCGGTATCGGATAATTTAGTGCCAGTGGGGGAGTCGACAGAAGTAGTGGTGAGGTGGAACTGGGTATCAGCAGCATACATGTGAAAACTCACACTGCTTTCAGATGATGTTGCAGAGGAGCAGCATGTAGTTGAGAAATAGGAGAGGCCTAGGATAGCTCAGTGGGGGGACACCAGAGGTAATGTTGCGGGAGCAGGAAGAGAAATCATTGCAAGTGGATTCCCTGACTATGATTTAGATAAGAATGAATCCAGGTGAGAAGTGCCCCAGCCAACTGGATAACAGTGGAGAGGAGTTAGTGGACGATGGTGTGGTCAACCATGTCAAAGGCCGCTTACAGGCCGAGAAGGACAAGAAAGGAAAGTTGACCATACACATCTGACATGGACTGGTAAAATAACACACCCACTTTATAGGGACTGGTGAAGAAACACACACCTTGATACAGCATCTTTAACCAAAATAAAACACTTTACACATTTTCAAAGAAAATTTAATACCAAGCCACCTGAGTGAAATGCTAAAGCAGATGGCCAAAAGCTCGGGCACAGGGATAGGTTTTTAGGGATGTTTTGAAGGAAGGATTGAGATGTTTAGGGAGGTAATTCCAGAGTCTCTGCAGCTTAAGTTACAACCACAAATGGTGGTGTGAAGTATTTTGGGGATTTTAAAGAGGCCAGCATTGGAGGGACTCCAAGAGCTCAGAAGGTTTTAGATGAATTCTTTCATCAGTAGACATTGTTGCCACATCCCAATCAACAAGCTGTATACAGCATGGTATTTACAACTGATATATAATAAGTTAGCTGATTTAGAAAATACACGTTTTGTGCAAAGGGATTAATAAATCTATATGCAGGATCATTATTCAATATGGAATGTAATAGCTGTGCACCCATATTTAAAACTTTATTGGATTTATTATCCGCTAATTAAAGCCTGACTTGTATTGATGACCCTACTTCTAAGGAAATATATATCACTCAAGGGCACATTAATTAATCAGCCAGTTTGATGTTTTCTTCATGGAAGATCTGTGAACTGTGCTTCAAACTGCAATTATGAGATGTAATACTTAGTTAGTTTTGCCTCAGTCTAAAAGTACATGGGAGTTTGGACCCATCGTGGAAAAGGTAACTTGGCTCAAAGATTTCAGGACAACTGTCTTTACTTAAATCTGTGCCACTGATCAATCCCTGGGTGCATTACAATGGCCCCAGAGTCCTTGAACTACTATCTTTATACCACATAACTACAAAGGCTCGTGAACAAAGTCCAGTCAATCACTCAAACCAACCTCCCACCCATTGACTCATCATTTCCCCACACCACCCTGAACACGTAAGTTTGTTGGACCATGTTGGCAGCGGTGGCGTAGTGGTATTGTCACTGGACTAGGAATCCAATGACCCAAGGTAATACCCTGGACACACAGGTTCAAATCCCACCGTGACAGATGATGAAATTTGAATTCAATAAAAATCTGGAGTTAAAAGTCTCATGATCACCATGAAACCATTGTCGATGATCATAAAAATTCATCTTGGAAGGCAATCTGCTTATCTTTATCTGATGGCTGACACATGACTCCAGATCTACAATAATGCCATCGCAAACCGCTCAGTTCAAGCCCAATTAGGTATGGGAAATAAAGGCTGGCCCTGCCAGTGATGCCCACATCCTATTAAAGAATGAAAAACATCTCTCCTTATCTGATTTGATTTGATTTATTATTGTCACAGGTATTGGTATACACTGAAAAGTATTGTTTCTTGCACACTATACAGACAAAGCATACCGTTCATAGAGAAGGAAAGGAGAGAGTGCAGAATGTAATGTTACAGTCATAGCTAGGGTGTAGAGAAAGATCAACTTAATGTGAGGTAGGTCCATTCAAAATCTGATGGCAGCAGGGAGAAGCTGTTCTTGACTCGGTTGGTATGTATCCTCAGAACTTTGTGTCTTTTTCGCCCGAGGGAAGAAGGTGGGAGAGAGTATGTCCGGGGTGTGTGGGGTCCTTGATTATGCTGGCTGCTTTTCTCAGGCAGCGGGAAGTATAGACAGTGTCAATGGGTGGGAAGTTGGTTTGAGCGATGGGCTGGGCTTTGTTCATGACCCTTTGTAGTTTATTGCGGCCTTGGATAGAGCAGGCATCATACCAAGCTCTGTTTAAACCAGAAAGAATGCTTTCTATGGTGTATCTATAAAAGTTGGTGAGAGTCGTAGAGGGCATATCAAATTTCCTTAGTCTTCTGAAAATACAGAGGCGTTAGTGGGCTTTCTTAACTATAGTAATGGCATGGAGAGACTAGAACAGGTTGTTGGTGATCTGGACACCTAAAAACCTGAAGCTCTTGACCATTTCTACTTTGTGCCCATTAATGTAGACAGGGGCATGTCCTCCACTACGCTTCCTGAAGTCAATAACTATCTCCTTCGTTTTGTTGAGGGAGAGATTATTATCTTTGCACCAGTTCTCTACCTGTGCTAGTAGATGCCAAGGCCACTTGCGCTAATGCTGCGTGGATTGCAGAGGGTGAAGATTTATTCACAGATTTAAGACTGTTTCCTAAAGAGGAACGCAAATGCCTGGAGGTGATAGCCTTGGGAGATAAAGTCCCTAAAATGTTGCAAGATAACTTACAATGGACTCTATTGTTACTTATAACTGATTCTATTGTTGTGAAGGAATTATTTGTTTTTGTATTATTAGTTTTGGTATTTTTGGTTTGTTGGTTTATTTTTTATTTTGTGTTTTTTTTAGTCTGACACAATTGTACAGTTCTTATCAGCTTAACTTGCAAACAGCTATTGTCTGTGGCAAGCTGCACATGTGTTTAAATTAATAATAATAACTTGAAATTTAGCAAATCCATTTTACAGAAGTTGCCTGGCAAATTAGCCTTGTAAGACATGCTGATATGATCCAGTTGGAGCACAGAAACATCTTGAGATGTTCATACCTCCTTACACAGAGTTGGGTGAACTGTGTATGGTGGGACCAGAAGATGTATTGCACAAGATTGTCCCAGCCTCTTTGAACACAACGGTGGAAGAGGGTGCTAGGAAAATAGCAGGGAGGTGTATCAGGTCAGCTCACCAGAACTCCTGCTTCTGGGGTATTTTCCTGGGAACCAGGGTAAGTGTTCACTTGATGGAGGCCAGCAGCCAATTTCTCCAATTCAGGTCGCATGAGTATTTTACCATGTTGGAGTGGTTCCCCTCTGTGTGGAGAGGTTGCCAGCTCAATTTTTACAGTCAGCAGGCCTAAGTGCCTTGGGGCTGAAAGCTCCATTTCCCAATGACAGGGCCATTGCAATACAATCTCATCAGTGAATAGGCCTGTGATTTCCACTCTGGTTTCAGGATTCCTCAGTGTAGCCCATCTGTGGAGGCCAGTAAGGGCATCTCTGTGTTGTCACATTAATCTGAGATGCCCCATCACAGTGTTTGGACACCATCCTACAGTAAGAGTCATTCAGAAACACCTGTCCAGGAACATCTTTATCCAACAACACATTCTGTTCTGTAAACAGGAATGAACTATTCGCCTTTGTATGTTGCCTTATGTCTATTTGGTCTTTGCCTGCCTCAGTGTTCTTAAGCAGTGCCACCCTAGATGTTGCAAGGCTGATGATAAAGCTGTTGATTTTCATTGGGCGAGGCTGTTGAAGGTCTTGGGAGGATAGCTCTGGTCTTTGACGGCCTGGCTTCTGACAGCAGCACCTTGGAATGGGAGGCAGTAGTTTGATATGGCAGACTGAGGCATCAGCAAGGTCACTAGAAGGTGGTGGGAGCATGAATACTTTTGTCCTGTGAGGGGACAGCATATTTGTGCTCCACAAGGACCCCCCTCACCAGTCTTCATAAACTATTATAGAACAGATTTCTGGACTGCATCCAGATCCTGCAAGCCCCTTTGAACATGTTCTCTGTCTCAGCCTGCAGGATAGCAAGCATGGATTTTCATGACCACCATCTGAGCTTGCACTGTACCACTGCAACATTGTCTGTGCTGCATATTGGAAGCTAAATGGAAGCTGAAACCTTGAAAATCACGGGTGGGTCCATCAATGCTGTCATGGATTTGGCCATCACTTACACAATTTCCATATCAGCAAGAATGAGCTTCTTGCTCTGAGTAATGTCCTGTATGCCATGGGGGTATTCACAGACATCTTTAACCTCTCCTTATATCAATCTGAGGTCCCTGCCTGCTTCAAGAAGATGGCCATCATCCCTGCACCAAAGAAAAGCCAGGCAGCGTGCACTAATGACTATCGCCCGGAGGCTCTGATGTCCATCATTATGAAGTGCTTCAAAAGGTTAGTCATGGCACGTATCAATTCCGGCTTCCCAGATTGCCTGGATCCTCTACACTTCGCCTATCACCACAATAGGTCCACAGCAGATACCATCTCCATAGCCCTACACTCAATCTTGGATCACCTGGATAACAAAGACACTTATTTTTCTGACTACAGCTCAGCCTTCAACACAATTATTCCTACAAATTAATTTCCAAACTCTGGCCTAGGGTTCGGCTCCTCCCTCTACGACTGAAATCTAGACTTCCTAACCTACAGACCGTAATCATTAAGGATAGGCAACATCACCTCCTCCACGATTATCCTCAACGCTGGTGCCCACAAGGCTGTGTCCTCAGCCCCTTACTATACTCCTTATATACCTATGACCGTATGCCAAATCCAACTCGATTTTCAAGTTTGCTGATGACAGCACCGTAGTGGGTCGGATCTCAAACAAAGATGAGCCGGAGTAAAGGAAAGAAATAGAAAATCTGGTGAACTGGTGCAACGACAATAATCTCTCTCTCAATGTCAGTATAATAAAGGAGATAGTCATCTACTTCAGGAAGCGTAGTGGAGGACATGCTCATGTCTACATTAATGGGATGAAGTGAAAATGGTTGAGAGCTTGAAATTCTGAGGTGTCCAGATCACCAACAGCCTGTCCTGGTCCCCTCACGCTGACACTATAGTTAAGAAAGCCCACCAATGCCTGTACTTTCTCAGAAGGTGAAGGAAATTCGACATGCCCACTACGACTCCCACCAACTTTTACCGATGCACCATAGAATGTGTCTTTCTGGATGTATCTCAGCTTGGTATGGCTCCTACTCTGACCAAGACTGCAAGAAACTATCAAGGGTTGTGAGCAAAGCCCAGTCAATCATGCAAACCAGCCTCCCATCCATTCACTCTGTCTACACTTCCCGTTGCCTTGGAAAAGCAGCCAGCATAATCAAGTTTGTGGGGTCCTTAATTATGCTGGCTGCTTTGCCGAGGCAGCAGGAAGTGTAAACCGAGTCAATGGATGGGGGTTGGTTTGTGTGATAGATTGGACTATATTGATGATTTTTTGTAGCTTCTTGTGGAGAAGAGCCAAACCAAGCTGTGATACAACCAGAAAGAATGCTTTCTATGGTGTATCTGTAAAAGAGAGTCGTAGCTGACATGCCAAATTTCCTTAGTCTTCTGAGAAAGTAGAGGCATTGAAGTAAATTCATATTTGGTCGAATGATTTAATATTTGCAACCCAGATAAACTACACAAGATCTTTTCTATTTTTGTAGAAGACTTTCTTCTGCCTGTGTGCATGATATTATTCAATATAATTTCTTGATAGAAGGGTGTGATTGGATTCTATTTTATCTGCAATCTCACATGGTAGAAAGGTCAAATGACCCCTGTGCAACAAACTGGAATGATTGCACAATGCAGGTCTTCACTATCAGTGAGAAGCTTTGGAGCCGACAGGTGTCTCTGTATAACATAACTTTGAAGAGGCCAGAAGACCAAGACTAACTCACAATCGTATCTGTTTTCTTGATCGGTGAGTCTGACGACTCTGCTGCATCTCATCACAGTATATTTTAAATATTTATTACAGAACACAACTCCATCATATTTTAACAGCTCAAAAAACTAATTAAAAGCACTAAGATAGAGTGGAATAATAGGCAAGTAGACAAAAGGACAAGATTTAAGTCAATGGAAAGGAGTCTTGAAAATCATGTGCAGTGTAGAACAGATTAAGGATTTGCTATGAGCAATCATAAAAAAAATCCCACTCACAGTAAATTTTCATTAGCAACAAAATAAACTGAACTCCACTCCTGATTCCACCGTTTATATGCAAGGAATTTATGGGTGACAAAGGCCATCTAGCTTGGTTTATCTCATCCATCCCAGAATGACATACAAATAGAGATATTACAAGCAAGAATAGACCAATTAACCCCTCGAGCCTGCTCTGCCTTTTGATATCATTGCCTAAATTATAACAATAAATACCTAATTGGCTGCAAAGCAATTTGCGACATTGTGAAGGTGCTGTCCAAGTGAAGGTTTTATCTTTCTTTCATTACAACTACATGCAGTAGGCAGAGTGACTAACAGTGGTGAAACTCAGGGTCAATGCTGATTCTCGAGGGACAATTAATCACAGAGCAACTACTGGCGTTAGGAAAGTGACTACAAAGAAATCACTACATTTACAAAACAATTCAACCCTGTGGCTAACCCCACAACCTCACCCCACCAAACCCCTCGCCACCCTCCCCTCAGCATCCCACCCAACCTACCCTCCAAATTCCCCCTTCACTGACCCCGAACCCCCACACCAGCCTCATCCAACTCACCCTCTGACTTCCTCAAAAATGTCCCTCGAACTTCTCCCCCCCCCCGCACTTTTCCTCATTTCCTGCAAAAACCCTCCCTTTTTCCCCTCCAACCTTCTCCAGCAAGCTGACCCTCCTCCACCTGCCTTCCGTCACCACCCCCTCCACAACCCCCCCCCCCCCCCCCCAGCCTTACTAGCCATACACAACACATACACACAGAGCATCCAATTGGTTCTAGGGATTTCACTTGCCATTTTTCAAGCGAGAACACTGTTTTTTTAGTTTATTTATTAGTGTCACAAGTAGACTTACATTTACACGGCAATGAAGTTACAGTCTGCCGACAATTGCTGCACTCCTGTTGAGCTTTGCCCAGTTTCTATTTTCAAAGTGAAAACTCACAAAGCTGACAGAAGGTGGAAGTGACACTTACAGACCGGTTTTAAGAAGATTAAAAATCTCTGGTTCTGATTTTTCAAAAACGTTTTGCAGCTTTAGCTGCTGAGTCTGAATGATGAGCATCTTTGTTTAAAGTACTGATGCGCCACAATAAGCACGTGGAACCAAGGCTTCGGTATTGAAGGCTTTAATAGAGTAACAATGGAACTACTAACTCGAATACACCAGTTCAGACTGAAGGGGTCCTGCCGGAGCAGGGGGTCTTATACCTCGCCACCGGAGGCGGGACCCCACTGGAATGTGCCATGATAACTCTTATAACAGGTAAACACCCTAACCCAACAACATTGTACAACCCCCACAGTAACAACACCCTAGCCCAACAGTAACATAGTAACAACCCCCAGTGGTGAACCAACGATGGTTCACCACATTCACCCCTCCTTTAAGAACAAAAGGTGGCGGGGTGCACGAAAAACAGGTCATATAAACAGACAAATCACAGCATTCACAAGTCCAGACGGTCTGGAGGACCGCACCGACGCTGCGATCTCCTCAACACCGGTTGCGAAACCGGAGCAGGTGCTTGTGGTGGCGCTCTTTCCAAAGCAACGTCTGGCTGTCCCCTCAAGGACTCCCGGGCCGGCCGGCCCTGGTGAGGCGATGGTGCAGGGGATCCTGGAACGTTTGGTGGTAGTGGTGGTGGTGATGATGATGGTGGCGCCGATCTCCGAGTCTCAGGCAAGCTGTACATGGGAGTAAAAGTGTTATGCACTGGTCCCGGTGCTGACCGCGCCACGTCTGGGGAAGCAATGAGGAGTAGTGGATTCGTGACTGGGGGAATAGGAGCGACAGGAGTTGCTACGTCCCCTGCGGGCGCCAGGTCTCTAATGGAGACAGTGTCCTCTCGCCCGTCAGGATATGCCACATAGGCATACTGAGGGTTGGCGTGGAGGAGTTGGACCGGTTCGACCAAGGGGTCGGACCTGCGAGCCCTCACATGTCGCCGCAGAAGGACGGGTCCTGGGTACGTCAACCAGGCTGGCAATGAGGTTCCCGAGGACGACTTCCGAGGGAATGAGAACATCCTCTCGTGGGGAGTAGCATTGGTTGCCGTACACAGGAGGGAGCGGATAGAATGGAGCGCATTTGGAAGGACCTCCTGCCAACGGGAGACTGGAAGGCCCCTGGATTTCAGTGCCAGTAGGACAGCCTTCCAGACTGTAGCATTCTCCCTTTCCACCTGTCCGTTACCCCTAGGGTTGTAGCTCGTGGTTCTACTAGAGGCAATCCCGAATGAGAGCAGGAATTGCCTCAAGTCGTTGCTCATGAACGACGAGCCCCTGTCGCTATGAATGTAGCAGGGGTACCCGAACAGGGTAAAAAGTTCACTGAAAACCTTGATGACGGTGGCAGTCGACGTGTCCGCACAGGGGACAACAAACGGAAACCGGGAATACTCGTCTATTATGTTGAGGAAATAGACATTCCGGTCCGTTGAGGGAAGGGGGCCCTTAAAATCCACACTCAGCCTCTCAAAAGGGCGAGTGGCCTTGACCAATTGTGCCCGGTCTGGTCGATAAAAGTGTGGTTTGCATTCTGCGCAAATCCGACAGCTTCTAGTCACTGACCTGACATCCTCCACCGAGTAAGGCAGGTTGCGGGCTTTGACGAAGTGGTAGAGTCTGGTGACTCCAGGATGACACAGATCATTGTGGAGAGCCTTCAAGCGGTCCTCCTGCATGATGGCGCATGTTCCGCGCGAGAGGGCATCCGAGGGCTCATTGAGCTTCCCTGGACGATACATAATATCGTAATTACAGGTGGAGAGCTCAATTCTCCACCGCAAGATCTTATCGTTCTTGATCTTGCCCCTCTGCGTGTTACTGAACATAAACGCCACGGATCGTTGATCCGTGATCAGGGTGAACCGCTTCCCTGCCAGGTAATGGCGCCAGTGTCTGACTGCCTCCACAATGGCCTGAGCCTCCTTCTCCACCGCTGAGTGCCGAATTTCTGGGCCTTGAAGGGTGCGGGAAAAGAACGCGACGGGCCTGCCTGGTTTAGTGTGGCGGCTAGGGCGAAATCAGATGCATCACTCTCCACCTGGAAAGGAATGGATTCATCCACTGCGTGCATCGTGGCTTTCGAGATGTCGCTCTTCAAAACCTTGAAGGCCAATTGGGCCTCCGGCGTAAGTGGGAAGGTCGTGGACTTAATGAGCGGACGAGCTTTGTCCGCGTAGTTGGGGACCCACTGTGCATAATACGAAAAGAACCCGAGGCATCTCCTCAGTGCTTTCGTGCTAGCGGGCAAGGGAAGTTCAGTGAGTGGGCGCATACGGTCTGGATCAGGGCCAATGACCCCGTTTTCCACCACGTATCCGAGGATGGCTAACCTGCGCGTACGGAATACGCACTTCTCCCTGTTATAGGTCAGATTCAGGCGAGATGCAGTGCGCAGAAAGTGTTGGAGATTCATGTCGTGGTCCTGCTGGTCATGGCCGCAGATGGTGACGTTATCCAGGTACGGGAAGGTAGCCCGCAACCCGTTCTGGTCCACCATTCGGTCCATAGCACGCTGGAAGACCGAGACCCCATTGGTGACACCAAATGGAACCCTGAGGAATTGGTATAGACGACCATCCGCCTCAAAAGCCGTATATTGTCGGTCCTCTGGGCGGATGGGGAGTTGATGGTAGGCGGACTTAAGGTCTATGGTAGAAAACACTCGGTACTGCGCAATCTGATTGACCATATCAGAAATGCACGGGAGAGGATACGCATCCAGCTGCGTATAACGATTAATGGTCTGACTATAGTCGATGACCATCCGAGGTTTGTTCCCGCTTTTGACTACCACGACCTGCGCTCTCCACGGACTAGCACTGGCCTGTATGATCCCTTCCTTGAGGAGCCGCTGAACCTCAGATCTAATAAAGATCCGGTCCTCAGCGCTGTAACGCCTACTTTTAGTAGCGATGGGCTTGCAGCTAGGTACCAGATTTTTAAAAAGGGATGGTGTAGTGATTTTCAGGGTGGATAGATTGCATGCGGGGCGCTTTGGGCAATTTGGAGGCTGCGGCTGATTCCCTACTGCCAGTGAAGGGAGTGGCCCACCGTACTGTAGGATCACACTCTTCATGTGGACCATAAAGTTTAGTCCGAGGAGAATTGGCGCGCAAAGGTGAGGTAACACAAGGAGCCTGTATTGCTCGTAAATTGTGCCCTGTACCTCAAGAGTTACCATACATCGTCCTTGGATCGGTACAGACCGGGACCGTGATGCCATGGAAATTGTCTGCTTGGCAGGGAGGACTCGGAGTCCACACCTTTTAGCAGTTTCAGGGTGTATGAAACTTTCGGTGCTTCCACTGTCAAACAGACAATTCACAGTTCGACCATTTACCTTTATATCCATCATAGAATGTTCAAGTCTGTAGTGCCTGGTCTGATCCAGGGAGATCGACGCCACCGTTGGCCCCTGGGCGTCACTGCATGCTGCCGATGTGGATGCTGAGGACCCCTGCTGGTCGCTCCTAGTCGTCGTGGACCATGATGGCCGCCCCCATGAATCGCACGTGGGCGAGGGCGCCAAGCGCAGCGATTCCTGGTGGTCTTCCTCCTCCTCCGTCAGCCACGATGGCGCCGTCCTGGGATCGCACGTGGTCGGACCTCGTGGGTACTGCGACGCCGAAGGAGATTGTCTCCGTTCTGGAGGGTTACAAGCTGCACTGCCGTTTTTAGGTTTGGACCTGCAGACTTTGCCGTAGTGGCCTTTTTTACCGCACTGGCTGCAGATTGCCGTTCTTGCCGGACACTGTTGCCGTGGATGCTTGGCCCCACCACAAAAATAGCATCGCTGGCCACCTGGAGCTGCCGCCGTCGTCGAATCGATCTGGGAGCGCGGGTTAGCGGGGCGAGGAGGGAGCTGAGCTTGCTCCAACCACGTTGACTGCACGTGGTCCTCGGGGTACAGCGCCAAGCTCTTCGACGCCGCCTCCAGCATCACGGCCATCTCCATTGCTTGGGTCAAGTTGAGTTTCCCCTTTTCCAGCAATTTAAGCCTGATGTACGAGGACCCTACCCCTGCTACGAACGCGTCTCGGGCGAGGTCGTACATATACTGTTCGGCTGATACGTCCTTACAATCGCAACCCCTGGCAAGCTGCAGGAGCTCATTGGCATAGTCCTCCATGGTTTCGCCCGACTGCCGACGTCGTGTAGCGAGGAGGTAACGAGCATGTATCTCGTTGGGTGGCATCGTGTATCTTTTTTTTAGGAGCTCGACGGCACCCAGGTAAGTGGGAGCTGCACGAATGGCTAGGTAAATCGTGTCGCTTACCCTTGCGTGGAGGACCTGGAGTTTATCACTGTCTGTAGTGATAGCTACCGAGGCTGCCAGGTAGTCCTCAATGCACTTCCACCAATGGTCGAATGTGTTAGCTGCACCGACCGCACGTGGGTCCAGTGTCAGACGATCCGGTTTTAGAATCTGTTCCATACTCTCTGTTTTTTTTTTCTTCTTGTTGTACAGCTGTGAGTTTTCTGTTACTCTATTAAATTGATGCGCGACAATAAGCACGTGGAACCAAGGCTTTGGTATTGAAGGCTTTAATAGAGTAACAATGGAACTACTAACACGAATACACCAGTTCAGACTGAAGGGGTCCTGCCGGAGCAGGGGGTCTTATACCTCGCCACCGGAGGCGGGACCCCACTGGAATGTGCCATGATAACTCTTATAACAGGTAAACACCCTAACCCAACAACATTGTACAACCCCCACAGTAACAACACCCTAGCCCAACAGTAACATAGTAAGAACCCCCAGTGGTGAACCAACGATGGTTCACCACAAGTACAGAGCCCAGGCCACCACTAACCCCAGTCCCAACCTTCCCCCTGACCCTCCCGCCCCCCTCCCTCCCTCCGCCAGCCACAGGCCCCGGGTTTTGGCATCGCCTGCAACCCCCTCCCCTGAGCCTGTCTTGGTATGCCATCCATCAAAATCCTTGATTGAGTCTCTCACAGCAGAATGCATCTGAAACTGTGTGCTGTGGACAGCTGGCAGGTGAGTAATCCTGGCATAGCTGCAAACACGTCTTTTGATTCGATCTCAGTCCGGAATGATCACAGTGTTCCCAAGTCATGAGCCACGAGGGCTACATTTAAGTTGCAGCACACAGTTGAAATGCACCTTAATTCCCATCTTGCAATAACAAGTTTTGAATCACAAGCAGTTTTCATGCTGAGAGCTTGTCTTTATCTGTTACTTGGACTGACTTCATCATTCTGCTGTGCAGTAAAGGTCGAGCAAGGTTATTTGCTGCACTTCCAATCAAACTGACATGTGATCAGAAAATCTAGATTTTTTTCCCCCCAAGGTAATAGTTGGTGAATTGTATCTTCTAGAACAATACCTGGAAGCACAGAGCCAAACCAGTGCTAAACTTGTGCTCAGTTCTTTGTCATAAGCTCCTTTCAGATAATGGCAAGGATCAGCCAATTTGTAGTTAACTGCTGCATTATCCAGGTCTCTGCCTTGTTTTTATAACTTGACAAATGCATGGTGCTGTGATTCCATGATAACATATGTGGCTGAAAACAGGTTTTTGAAATGTGTAGAATCCTTAGAGTGTTTTTGCAACATGTTGAATCCCAAGGGTGCATTTTGACATTATCTAAACTCATGTGGCTATTTTTGCAAGAAAATCCTGATTGGAAAATTTAATGTGGTGTGTTGTGCCTTTGGTTAAAATAGTAGTAAAACTGTAGAGTATGTTTTATTGTAGTGTGCCTCTGCACTTTCCCCCTGTACAGTTTACTGGTGCTGTGTGGATGAGATGTTTCACTTCAAGGAGAAAATGCCCGGATTCCCAGAGAGATCTGCTGAATATCTGCTTGCCTTTCAGTGAGCTTCCCACATAAATGTGTTCAGGTGCTCAAAGTCTACTCTGTCGCTTGTGTTAAGACAGATGCAAGCAAGGAACCAGCATGGGCTTGAAAACACATTTGATTCACAATGTGCTTCTTCCCATATATTTATCCTGGATGCTGCTTCCAGAATGTTGCCCACAATCATTCCATTGATGCAAAAGGGTTGGATTTTAAGAACATGATGCAGTGGGACAATGGTGTTCAGTAGCATGTGGGAAACCGGGGGTCAGCGTAGCATGTCTGTCAGTGTTTTTTTTACTGTATTATATCATATTCCCGAATAATTTGTTTCAGTGGTCTTGCATTGACCCGAACAGGCGCAGGAGTGTAGCAACTAGGGGAATTTCACAGTAACTTCATTGCAGTGTTAATGTAAGCCTTAATGATGACTAATAAATAAACTTTAACTTTGATTATATTGCAAATACCTCAATTTTAAATACAGTAATTAAAGGCATCTTCCGATATGCAATCTGAAGAAGTTTGGAATTATGAGCCAAGAGAATTGAGTGCAAGAATGAAGATGTGCCAAACAAAGGCTGGTCCTCTCTTCAGGGCAGCCTCCCTGAATATGCTGCTAGGGGCTGTGAGGACATGGAACAATACACTGTTCCGTATCAAGGATAGGAAGGAGCTGAGTCGGGAAGCGGCGAAGGTTGGAGATGGAGGAGGTCATCAGCAGGAATGTGATGCCATGTTTCTGGATACAATATAGGACGTGATTCAATGTTCTGAGCAGGGCAGGAAAGATGTGAGAATACATTCACCCACAAATCATACGAGCCCAAAGTGGACTGTGCATGTTGAATGCAATATAGCTTTAAGACCATATGTGTTTACTTACTGAATGAAATAATGCATGTTAATTATCAGTTGTATATGTCAATTGCTAACATGGTTAGTCTTCAATCTTCCCCTAGCGTATTGTTCAATGCTATCCTCCTCTCGGCTTGTGGTATTCATTTTCAAACATCATCTTTATTTTCCTTTATGTTGCAATTGCAGTGGGTTACTGAATCATTTTGGCTTGAGGCTCTCAAGCAGCCATCCTATACCTGATGTCTCTTGGCATTAGCAGCTTTCTGTATCTCTGACAGCTTCATTACATATTGTCTATATTTGTTGATGGCCACTCTCTAACTTCACCTTCGTGCTTTTTTTAAAAAACTGACACGATCTTCCAGATATTTGATTTAGCTCCTCCATACTGATTTCCAGGGAAGTGACCTCCCACACCTGTTTTATTTTCTTTGCATGACCTCCGTGCTCTCTGCATGGTCCAGCACACTTCCATGTTTCCTCCTGCCATCATCCACACATTATTACAGTTGAATCCAGTTTATTAGCTTGTGTGTTTTCTCTTAGTGCCGTGGAGGGGGATGACTGTAGTGCTGCCATAACTAGTTTTTTAAAAAAAACTTTTGCAGACTGAATGCTCAATTTTGCATCTTCAATGTACACCGAATAAAGCAGGGTCCAGTAGGCCTACTTAAAAACGCAAATTAGCCAAACAATTAACTCCCAAGTTGGCAAATTCTCTGCGTTGCGAAAAATGGCATCCCTACAGTTAACTAAGATTCATGAGGAGGCTAGGGATAAAGAGGGCGAGTGAGAGAAAGCAAGACAGAAAGAGAGACAGGTTATAATCAATCTGGCCACAGTTCTGCATTATTTTGTGTCAGTTACAGATAATCACAGAATGAGATCTGGAAGCAGGCTGATGGCTGGTCCTCTTAGCAGCAGGAAGGGGTAGAGATATATCACATTTAAAAAGAAATAAATGAAAGCAACGCCACTTCTTTGGTGCAGTTTTTCATTGTCCTCATTGACAGGTCTGCAGCGTGACTAACACAAACATGAAAGCTGTCATACTCAGCTGAATTTAGGAGGTGTCTCACCATAATAGCTCAAGTTAAATTACTTCCATTTAGATTTCTGGAGGACTTGAGTTATTTTGGAGATTGAAATTACCTCAACCAAACAATTAAATGTTATTGTAAGTATATCAGACCATTAAACAATAATAAAATAAAGAATCTGATTTGTGTAATCACACTGCTCGCCCACAGAGTCTAGATCAGTGGTGGGTGCAGGAGCTAGCTATTTTACATATCATTTAAGGCTTCACATGAGAAACATATCAGGCTTTGATACTTCCCATGAAGTCTTTCAAATCAATGTCTGGCATATGTCACATATCCCTCCTCTGGCAAGTCAGCAAACTTTTAACTTCTATTACCCATTGTAGGCATTTCACTTTCAGATCTTGCTCTCGCACTGCTCATGTTAAGTAATGATAGGATTTAAACACTCACTTCCACAGTATTCAGTTCAATTGTGGCTGTGTTTAAAAATTGCTAATTTTATCTTGTAATATATCCCTATGGTCCTTAATCTCCAATGGGGGCATTTGTTTCACACTAAGTTTATAAAGTCAGTGTCTACATTTGTTTTGGCTTACCGAGTCCAGTTTAAAATGTGCGAGCTCAGCTACTGGTCCAATTTTTATCTCAATCAAAGGTATACCAGACATCTGAAACCACATAGCTGTTCCTTAATCAAACACTTGATCTTAGCCAAAAGGCCGAGAAGCGATTCCTGCTTTAAATATAAATCTTAAACAAATTGCTCAGGTTCAAAGACATCCATCAGACACGTTAAGCTAGATCCTACCACCCAAAAAAAAAGCCTGTATGGGATTGTGTCAGAGGATAAAATGCGATGGGCCTGATTTTAAGCGGCTGCAAAGTGGAGCCAGAGTGAAGACCCTAAGATCTGTGAATGTGAATCCCCAAGTAATTTTACCTCCTGTGTATTATTTCAGTTGGTGGAGGGGGCATTGTGTTTGGGTGTGGCGGGGGGGGGTACCTCGTGTGTATTATTTCAGTTGGTGGAGGGGGCAATGTGTTGGGGGGTGGGGGGGGTGGGGGGGGTGACGAGGGGGGGGGGAGGAGATGGCAGGGGTGGGGGTCGCTGTGGTAGACAGATGGCAGGGGTGGGGAAGGTGGTCAGAGATTCTCTTTCGCTTCATGACTGGTTGGAAAGGAAACCACTTGCTCATGTTTGAATTTGAGATGAAGGGCTCTTCATTCCTAAGGTTGGTGCCAGCTAGTTTCACAGGTTATCCCTCAGTAAAATGTTATCGGGGATTTTTTTGGTTATTTTCAATGTTATGAAGCTCGATGTGAAACAGGCTGGTTCACGGAAAACTATTCTTGATACAGCTGGGTATATTGTGTAAAAGAAAGCAGTTTCTCAGTAGCAATTAAACTTGTCTCAGGATAGTGTCCTCTTCAGTCTACCTTCCAGAAAGTAGCAGAAATGCACATAAGACACGAGTAAGATTGTAGCCTGATTGTTACAGACCCCGGATCACACTATCACATGATTAAATATTGGGCAGTATAGGTATCGCCTGATTGTAGGGAATATAGAGCCACTTACAGGAGTGTCAACTAATGCTGAATCGGAGACTAACTAGTGCAGACCCGTAATTTATAATCAGCACCCAGATTGGCCACTAGGAGTACCAATTGTTTTCTGGTTCCTGTATTGGAAGTCTTTCATGGAATAATCAGTAACTTACTGTATTCCTCGGGTTGGGAATTTGATATTAAATATATAGTTTGTACATGAAACTAGGTTTAAAGGCCTGTACGTTAACCTGGAAATAAATTATGTTTGGGGTGAGAGGCCAGGGATACATTGTAAGATTGGAAATGCTGGAGGAATAGGTTTTCAGAAAAACCTGTAGCATTTAACTGCAGAGCTGCTTTAAGTGATGTTACCACTGACAGGCAGCCAGACTGAGGGGCTGGAGAGCTTTCAGGTGGGAAGCCTGCTCCACAGATGTTAAAGCCTACAAAAACGGGAAGGTGTCCCAAGGAAATGAGATCGATCACAGCGGGTAGAGTTTGATGGTGTTCCAGGAGCTTTGGATTGTTTTGGGGAAGGGAATCAATCTGTTTGGGAATCTGCCTGTGGAAGATCCGATTGTAGATGAGGTCCCATGGTGATCCAGATAGGACCTGACAGTGTGAAGGTTTAGATATGGTCCTGGATATCAAACAGTTCTGCTCCTTTTGACCTGCAAGCAGTGCTGTAAAGGCACATATCTTCTAGATTCTGCCCCTCTCACCCCCTTTAAGCTGCCAGTTTTCCCAAGGCCAAGAAAACCCAGCCTCTGTGGTCAAAACTAGAATGATTGTCAAGATGAAAGACACACAACATTGAGTATTAAATGACCAATCCACTTCCTGCAAGTGGATTGCTTACCCAGCCTTTGTCAAGCCTCTGTTAAAACCAGAGGTGGGTGCATTTGAAGTGGGTTTGGTTCCTGTTCTGGGGTTCTTGCATTTTATCCTCTGACACAATCCCATACAGGCTTTTTTTTTGGGTGGTAGGATCTAGCTTAACGTGTCTGATGGATGTCTTTGAACCTGAGCAATTTGTTTAAGATTTATATTTAAAGCAGGAATCGCTTCTCGGCCTTTTGGCTAAGATCAAGTGTTTGATTGCCTTGTCAACTTGGGTCTTTTTTGTCCATCTTGTGGGGACTATGAATTGGATTCAATGTGTATTTGAGTTTGGATATATGGATGGAATAAAAATTTGACAAAAAAAAATCACGTATGGAATTTTCCCATCCCGCCTGCCATGTTGACCATTTGATTTTCTGGTCTAGGGGTGAGTGCGGTGGAAAATCTCCTGTGAAATGGAATACCCATTATATGGCTCATGACACTCTTCTGCAATGTCACTATGCCTGAGTAGCACAGGTTTAATCTATCGTAGTTTAAGTTTATTTATTAGTGTCACAAGTAGGCTCACGTTAACACTGCAATTAAGCTACTGTGAAAATCCCCTAGTCACCTCACTCCGGCACCTGTTCAAGTACACTATGGGGCAATTTAGCATGGCCAAAGCACCTAACCAGCACATCTTTTGGACTGTGGGAGGAAACCAGAGCACCTGAAGGAAACCCATGCAGATACTGGGAGAACGTACAGACTCCACACACTCACAGTGACCCAAGCCAGGAATTGAACGTGGGTCCCTGGCGCTGTGAGGCAACAGTGCTAACCACTGTGCCACCGTGCCGCTCTATATATAGGGGAGTACTGGCATCATTGTTGGCTTCAGCAACCTCACTATTCAAGTGACTGTAAAGATCTGAAAACAGTGGGCCCGATTTTACCATCACATTGCGCCCGTTTTCGGGTGTGAAAATTTGGTAAAGTCGGGCGTGAGGCGAGTAACGTGATCCGCACCCACCTCTGCGCCGGTTCCCCCTTTACCAAGGTCCAAAAATGGAGGCGATCGGGACCGCGCCCGAAACGGTCACAATGGCCATTTAACTGCATTTGAATGCATTTAAATTGAATTAATGGGCTGCATGCCCAACTTTAGCAGCACTTCCCCCTTTACCAACCCGTTCGCTAATCCAAAATTGGCGTGAAACAGACATGCTCCATAAAAGTCCAATTCGGGCGTTCCATCAGTGAGGGTTAGTGAGGAGGTAAGTGCATAGTGTCCGACGGCTCTCTGCTGCTCATGGGTGTTCTTTCATTGCGGCCATTTTCTTTCTCGGGTCGGTGGCAGATCTGTGAATGTGGGGGGGGAGGGGGGGGGCAGGTGGGGGGCTGTTGCTCAACAGGGTCTCCAATGTCCGACTTGCAGTACTAACCCAGTTGTCAGCACTGACCTCAAGTTTGTGGTGCTGCTGGGCCCGAGCGTACTCAGTTCACTTCCAGCTGAAGGATGTGCACAAAACCCTTGCAAATTGCACTGCTGCAGCCTCCCAACTTTTCACAGAGCTGTGATTGTGGGGAGCATACGGCTGGGGGCATAGGGCGGGGGGGTGGGGCTGTGATTGAGGGGAGCATGTGGCTGGGGGAATTGGGGGGACTGCGATTATGGTGAGCATGTGGCTGGGGGAATTGGGGGGTATGGACAGTGACTGTTGATGTGCTAGGGGCAAGCAGCGTTCCTTAACCTCTACATGTGTTCCTCTCCATCTCCTCTCCTCCCCCTCACCCGGCACCTCTTCAGAGTGACGAGATGGCTTTTGCAATGCAACCGATCGATCTTGCTGTTTTTTTGGTTGCTGCTGGAGCTGAGAAGGAGGAGCAGGAGGAAGAATTGCGGGCACAGGAGGCCCGGGCCTTACCACTTGCAGGAGTGGAGGGAGACGACCACCAGAGTCAGGAGGGGAGAAGACGGCCACCAGAGGCAGGAGGTGGGGTGGGGGGCGGTGGGGGAGGAGGAGGAGTGCAGGAGAAGGAGGGAGCAGAGACTCCAGCAGTTTTGTGCACAAGTGTCATCTGAAAAGATGTTAGACACCGTGTGCCACAGACATCTCTGCCTCCAAAAGGAGCCAGTGCAACACCTGTGCAACCTGTTGCAGGACCTGGCACCTAAAGGCAGTGGGGTGGCACCCACTCTCGGTGGCTGTCAAATTGACGGCCACTCTGAACTTTTATGCGACTGACTCCTTCCAGACCCCTAGTGGAGATGTATGTGGCATCTCCCAATCTGCCATGCACACCTGTGTCACAGAAGCACTGTATGCCCGGGCAGGGCAGTACATCAAATTTAACTGGACCATGCCCATTAGGAAGCTCGGGCTGTGGGGTTCGCAGCCTTTGCAGTGATGCGTAACGTACAGTCGGCTATCGACTGCACACACATCGCTCTCAAGCCGCCATACAGAATCCACGGAGATTCAACAGAAAGGGGTTCCACTCCCTGAATGTTCAACTAGTGTGTGACCATAATATGAACATTACGCGCGTCTGCGCAAGGCACCCAGGGAGTGTGCGCAACAGCTTCATTGTCAGGAGCTTGGACATCCTGGAGGATGTCTCCCGGCTACATCAGCACAGCAGACTGGGAGAATCGCCCACTATGTTGTTGTTGAAAATGCCTGAAATTATTTATGTATGCATAATACGAGTGGTCGGGATTTTCCGTTCCGTGACCAGAATCTTATCACCATTCACATTGGCAGGATTTTCCCATCCTACTGCAGTGAACGGAGATTTAGATGGCCGCCAGATTCTCTAACCGAACTACAATGGCACCATGGCTTGAGCAGCAGGTAAGATCGCGCCTCTTTTTTTGGCTGGGTTTGGCGGCGGAAGTGGAAAATCTTGCGAAAGGCCCAAACCGAATTTGACACAAATGTTAAAGCATGACACAATTATCCCCACTCCCTACTTGTGATGAAGGGGGATTCCTGGTATTTAACATCGGGATCATCATTTCCATACCTTAACGTCTAATTATCAGGCCTCAATACATGAACCATCACCTCCCCAACCCATAAGAAAGTCCATTCATATCGGTGTGAGGGCAGACCAGTGTGAATCACAACTGGTCACCCATGGCATGCACCTGATGAGTAGACTTCCCAGAAGATCTTAGGTTCGTGCATTGCTCAGGGGAGGGGGTCATATCCTGGCACTGACCAGGTACTACCCAGGCATTACATAGGCACTGTCCCCTGGCACTGCTCAAGCATTGCCCACACCCCTCTCTTTCCCCCACCCCAATTTACCTAAGAGTGCCCGGCAGCCTCTGTAAGGAGAGAAAAGAGCTGACATTTCGAGTCCAGATGACCCTTTGTGACAACGTTGTTGATAAGTCATTTACCATTTGTGGAAACAAAGTCAATCAGAAAATTTAGACCACAGAGTCTCAGTAAATATAAGTATCAGCGTTTCTCCTTTAATTATGAAAGTACCCTTCTAAATACCCCAATCCTGTGCCAATGATTGACACAGTGGTTAGCACTGCTGCCTCACAGCAGCAGGAACCCAGGTTCAATTCTGGCCTTCGGTGACTGCCTGTGTGGAGTTGTACATTCTTTCCGTGTCCATGTGTGTTTCCTTCAGGTGCCCCAGTTTCCTCCCACAGTCCAAAGATGTGCTGGTTAGGTGCACTGGCCATGCTAAATTGCCCCTTAGTGTCAGGCGGATTAGCAGGGTAAATATGTGGGATTACAGGGATAGGACCTGCAATTGGGACTAGTTTAGGAGTTTAAAAAAAAATGGTGGCATGGACAAGTTGGGCCGAAGGGCCTGTTTCCATGCTGTAAACCTCTATGACTCTATGACTGTCATGTACAGATCTATCGATAACTTTGTGATTCTGCAGAGTGAGAGCTGTAATTCAGATTTATTTTTTGATTTGATTTATTGTCACATATTAGTATACAGTGAAGTATTGTTTCTTGCGTGCTATACAGACAAAGCATACCATTCATAGAGAAGGAAGGGAGAGAGTGCAGAATGTAGTGTTACAGTCATAGCTCGGGTGTAGAAAAAGGTCAACTTAGTGCGAGGTTGGTCCATTCAAAAGTCTGATGGCAGCAGGGAAGAAACTGTTCTTGAGTCGGTTGGTATGTGACCTCAGATTTTTGTATCTTTTTCCCGATGGAAGAAGGTGGAAGAGAGAGTGTCCGGGGTGCATGGGGTCCTTAATTATGCTGGCTGCTTTTCCAAGGCAGCAGGCAGTATAGACAGAGTCGGTGAATGAGAGGCTGGTTTGTGTGATTGATTGGGCTACATTCACACTCTTTTGTAGTTTCTTGCGGTCGTGGGCAGAGCGGGAGCCATACCAAGCTGTGATATAACCAGAAAAAGTGCTTTCTATGGTGCATTTCTTAACCTTGGTGAGAGTCGTAACTGACGTGCCAAATTTCCTTCGTCGTTTGAGAAAGTAGAGGCGTTGGTGGGCTTTCTTAACTATAGTGTCGGTATGGGGGGACCAGACAGGTTGTTGGTGATCTGGACACCTAAAAACCTGAAGCTCTCGACCCTTTCTACTTTGTCCCCATTGATGTAAGAGTTTTAACAACACCAGGTTAAAGTCCAACAGGGGTAGCAAATGCCATTAGCTTTCGGAGCACTGCCCCTTCGTCAGATGGAGTGGATATCTGCTCTCAAACAGGGCATACAGAGACACAAAATCAAGTTACAGAATACTGATTAGAATGCGAATCTCTATAGCCAACCAGGTCTTAAAGATACAGACAATGTGAGTGGAGGGAGCATTAAGCACAGGTTAAAGAGATGTGTATTGTCTCCAGACAGGACAACCAGTGAGATTCTGCAAGTCCAGGAGGCAAGCTGTGGGGGTTACCTGTTGGACTTTAACCTGTTGGACTTTAACCTGGTGTTGTTAAAACTCTTACTGTGTTTACCCCAGTCCAACACCGGCATCTCCACATCATGACTCCCATTGATGTAGACAGGGGCATGTCCTCTACTGTGCTTCCTGAAGTCGATAACCATCTTCGTTTTTTTGACATTGAGGGAGAGATTATTGTCATCGCACCAGTTCACCCAGATTCTCTATCTCTTTCCTGTACTGTCTTGTTGTAGTTTGAGATCCGACCCACTACGGTGATGTCATCAGCAAACTTGAAAATCAAGTTTCATCTAACATCAATATTACAAATGGAACATTGTGAAGTGGAGAAATATTAACATTAGATTATGAATGAGGTGATAGCTAATAAAAGTTCAATTTAATATTCTATTATTGTGCCTCCTACTTTCCAGGGTGATCAAATTAGAAAGGTTGCTGAAACTGGCACTAATATTGCTCAACAATTCGAATTAAATGGTGAGGTTTCCTTCCTGGTTTGGAAGGTGATACGTCGTAGTAAAAGAAATCTATAAACATGGGATTTCTTGTTGTTATTTCTTGTTTCTATTATCTTGCTACACCGCAGCAAAAGAACAGCAGCAGAGGATTAGTGAGACAGTCCCATTGATCCAACATATAAAGGCGTGAAGTGCACTTCATAAGGAGTCTGAGATCACTGTACAATACAAGTTTGTTTCCATTTACTGAAAACAATAAATACAACTTAGCGGCAAAAACACAAACCAGTGGCTCACAAAGTGCATTCTGTTTGATGGTGCCTAAACCCACATTTGTGAAATCGGGATGGCTAGCTGAAAGGACCATACATCAGTTCAACAAGGATAATGCAGCCAGGTTTGTGATGATGGTTGTTTGGATTTGTCATTAAAATATACCACTTCATCGCAGACAAAGGAATCATTGATATCACAGAAGTGTATTATTTAGCGTGGGTGTCTGCAGTGTAGAAAGTGATTATGACAGGTGCTTTCTATTACTCATCCATAACTAAGAAGCAATGCAAGATAGCTGAGAAAGCCTCTGTCCTTGAATTCCAATGCTTTTCTTCCTGCGCCACTGCTACTGCATATCTCCAGTCCTACTGCATTGGTCCTGTACATCCCGGACAAGGGCAGAAGATACATGGTTACTACCACCTGCAAGTTCCCCTCCAAGCCGCTCACCATCCTGACTTGGAAATATATCGCCATTCCTTCGCAGTCGCAGGGTCAAAATTAAAACGGCATTGTAGGTCAACCCACAGCACATGGACTGCAGCGATTCAAGAAATTGGCTCACCACCACCTTCTCAAGGGCAACGTGGGATAGGCAATAAATGCTGGCCAGCCAGCAACGCCCATGTCCCACAAATGAATAAAAAAAATTAAGTCCAGGGTAGGAGGGCCAAAAGATTACCTTCCTGTTTGGGTGCTAACCCAGGCCCTAAAGTGCTGAATTAATGCCAACTGCCACTGGTATTCATCCAGCGGCGGGTAAAGGGGGGTCGCCAAGTGTGGAGCCTGAAAAGCAAACTGTGTCATGCTTGGCTTTTCTCGTTCAAAGGCACTCAGTATTTGATGGAGGGACCACGTGGGGGAGGGAGAGGAGGTGCACCGAGAGCCCGCCATTCTTTTTTATGACCCCACCCACCCCATGTCAGTGATTCCATCCCACCCTCACTCACTGTGGTCTGGGTCCCTCAGCAATCCCAGGCCTCTTCCTGGGTGCATTATTGGCAGAAAGCTCTGCTCCCAGTGGCACCCATAGGCAAACAAATTCAAAGTAAATTCCTACAGAGGCTGGAATCTGAAGCCAAAAGAGAAAATGCTGGAAAATCTCAGCAGGTCCCATGTTTATAGATTGGAAAGATTGGCAGATTCTAATCTATCCATATACGTAAATGGTTTCTCTGGTCCTCTGCTGCAAAGTGTTCTCTTTCCTTCTGGTTCAAAATTTATTTTCTGTGAAGACTGTAGGTTGCCCCTGTGTTCATTGTTGAAATCAAGCTAACTTTAGCAATGATTTTATTCTTACAGGAATTGATAGGAACATATGGCATGTTGTTATAGTGAATGAAGGACACAGAATCAACTTCTATTGAAAACATTTGCACTTAGTGTACTGTTTATCATTGCAGCACTTTCTTCACCATCTGGCTCTATCTTACACTCTCTTTGAATACTTCATGCATCAATCACTTTGCTGACTGCATAACAAAACCAAGGCTGAATTTATCACAAATTGATCTATCCTAAAATGTAGGATGGGTGTCTATTATTACACTACTATTACTTGGTAATGTATATGGTGAAGTAAAAATTTGTTTTTCCAGAGTATCTAAAAAATTAAAGGACAAAGCTATCGCCATGGCCCTATGAAGATGCTATTTTTCCCCAGTTTTCATTTTTAATATACTCACCAGCTGAATATATTACACTATTACTGACAGAGCTCATACACCATCAACATGGCATACTATAAGTTGACTATACAGTCATCATTGACATATTGGGCGGGATTTGGGGTGGCATGGTAACACAGTGGTTAGCATTGCTGCCTCACAGCACCGGAGACCTGGGTTTGATTCCCGGCCTTGGGTCACTATCTGTGTGGAGTTTGCACGTTCTTCTCGTGTCTGCGTGGGTTTCCTCCGGGTGCTCTGGTTTCCTCCCACAGTCCAAAGACATGCTGGTTAGGTGGATTGGCCATGCTAAATTGCCCCTTAGTGTCAGAGGGACTAGCTAGGGTAAATGCCTGGGGTTATGGGGATAGGGCTTGGGTGGGATTGTGGTCGGTGCAGACTCAATGGGCCAAATGGCCTCCTTCTGCACTGTAGGATTCTTCGATTCTATGATTTTACAGCCTCGCTCGGGCAGGATCGGAAATTCCTGCCCAAGGTCAACGGAGATTTCCGTTGTCGGACCCTCGCCTGTGCCAATTCTGTGGCGGGTGAGATGGTAGAGTTCCAGCCATAGCTTATTTTCAGCTCCTTCATTCCATCATGCCAGTATGGAGCATTTCTATTCCATTTTACTGTGACATTTCTTGACTACTTCCCTGTCAATCCAATTTTATGTAATCCTGTACTCCATTTTGCCATTTCAAAAGACAGCATGCGATTTGTCATGAGGATCTGATGCCCAACTCTAAATCAGTTTCGTGCCAGCTTCCTGATCAGCATTGATGCCGCAGTCTATTCATTTTCCCTTTTGCACTTTCTTGCTTTATATTCTAATCATTATCGAACATTATAATACTGCTCTATATAAAAAAAACACTTATTGGGCTAAAAACAAAGGCATCTTTAGATTCTTTTGATAAGCTTTTGAAAACAATGAGACACTAAACAGTGTCCAATGTACAGGTATAATTCTTAATGATAAGCTATTTAAGTCGAAGAATTGCTTGAATTTAGAATGGCTGATTATAATAGTACCTCATACAAGAGTGTTTTTAGAAAAAGGCATCGAGATAACCACTCGCATGCTATAGCATATATACTGTACTATATCTTATTGAAGCTAGTTTCCTCCTTAATCGGCACAAAAAAGTTAGCATTCAAAATAGTTATGTCACTGAAGAAGTTGCAATTCAGATCAACTCTGTTTAAAATTAGGAACGTAGCTCATTCAGTCCCTTGACTCCATTCCTCTATTCACTGAGATTATGGCTGACATGTGACTGAACAGCAAATACCCACATTTGTCCCATACCCCTTCATTTATTTGGTTAACAAAAACCTATCAACTTCAGCTTGATAATTAGCAATTGATCTAGCTTCAATTGCCATTTGTTGAAGAGAGTTCCAAACTTTTACCACCTTTTGCACGTAGAAAGAATGTTTCCTACCCTTAATCCTTTACGCCTTGTCCTAATTTTTAATCTATGTCCCTAGTCTGAAATTCCCAACCACAAGTCAAGGGGACTGAGTTCCTCTTAATATTTTGGAAACAGTAACCAAGACACCTCTTAACTTCTCAATTCTAGTTTATGTAACCTCTCCTAATAATGTAGCCCTCAAGAACAGCTTCTTCCCTGCTGCCGTCAGACTTTTGAATGGACCTACCTTGCATAAAGTTGACCTTTCTATACACCCTAGCTATGACTGTTACACTACATTCTGCACTCACTCGTTTCCTTCTCTAAGAACAGTATGCTCTGTCTGCATATGCAAGAAATAATACTTCTCACTGTATGTGAATACATGTGACAATAATAAATCAAATCAAATCAAACCACCCAAACACATTATGCCATATTCACTGACACATATGGCCCACAGTAAGCAACAACATTAGCTAACCTGCTGGGGGATAGTTCAGTTACATGAGCTCACTCCCATGAACCTATGGCCAGAAGTATTCCACAGTATTGCATTTCGATCCCCACCAAATCCTACACTTACAGCTCCAATTAGTGTTGTCTGATTACGTTGCACTCTTTAGTGTAGTGTATTGTGTCTTTGTACATGGGGCGACATGGTGGCACAGTGTTTCACAGCGCCAGGGACCCAGGTTCGATTCCTGGCTTGGGTCACTGTCTGTGTGGAGTTTGCACGTTCTCCCCGCGTCTGCGTGGGTTTCCTTCGGGTGCTCTGGTTTCCTCCCACATTCTGAAAGATGTGCAGGTTAGTTGCATTGACCTGAATAAGTGGCGGACTGCAGAGACTCGGGGAATTTCACAGTAACTTCATTGCAGTATTAGTTATTAGTCGCAAACCTTACTTGTGACTAATAAATAAACTTTAAAAACAATCAATGGTTTTGTACGAGGGAGGTCATGCCTCACAAATTTGGTTGAGGTTGTTGAGGAGGTGACAAAAACGATTGACGAGGGAAGGGCCGTGGATGTCGTCTATATGGATTTTAGTAAAGCGTTTGACAAGGTCCCTCATGGCAGGCTGGTGCAAAAGGTTAAATCTCACGGGATAAAAGGTGAGCTAGCTAGATGGGTGGAGAACTGGCTTAGCCATAGAAGCCAGAGGGTAGCAGTGGAGGGGTCTTTTTTCGGTTGGAGGTCTGTGACTAGTGGTGTTCCGCAGGGCTCTGTACTGGGACCTCTGCTGTTTGTGATATATATAAATGATTTGGAGGAAGATGTAACTGGTGTGATCAGTAAGTTTGCGAATGACACGAAGATTGCTGGAGTTGCGAATAGTGATGAACATTGTCAGAGAATACAGCAGGATATAGCTAGGCTGGAACATTGGGCGGAGAAATGGCAGATGAAATTTAATCCAGATAAATGCGAAGTGATGCATTTCGGTAGATCTAATGTAAGGGGGAGCTAGACAATAAATGGCAGAACCATCAGGAGTATAGACACACAGAGGGACCTGGGTGTACAAGTCCACAGATCCTTAAGGTGGCAGCACAGGTGGAGAGGGTGGTGAAGAAGGCATATGGCATGCTTGCCTTTATTGGACGGGGCATAGAATATAAAAGTTGGCATATGATTTTGCAGCTGTATAGAACGATGGTTAGGCCACATTTGGAATACTGCGTCCAGTTCTGGTCGCCACACTACCAGATGGACATGGAGGCTTTGGTGAGAATACAGAGAAGGTTTACCAGGATGTTGCCTGGTATGGAGGGTCTTGGCTATGAGGAGAGATTGGGTAAACTGGGGCTGTTCTCCCTGGAAAGACGGAGGATGAGGGGCAACCTAATAGAGGTGTATAAAATTATGAAGGGCATAGATAGGGTGAACAGTGGGAAGCTTTTTCCCAGGTCAGAGGTGACGAACACAAGACGTCACGGGTTCAAGGTGAGGGGGGCAATGTTCAACACAGATGTCAGGGGGACGTATTTTACACAGAGGGTGGAGGGGGCCTGGAATGCACTGCCAAGCAAGGTGATTGAGGCGGACATGCTGGGATCGTTTAAGACTTATCTAGATAACCACATGAACAGACTGGGAATAGAGGGATACAAAAGAATGGTCTCGTGGGCACATGGGCGGTGCAGGCTTGGAGGGCCAAAGGGCCTGTTCCTGTGCTGCATTGTTCTTTGTTCTTTGTTCTTTGCTTGTAAACAATTATTTCAACAATAGGGACTGGGACTAATTGGATAACATTTCTAAGTGTCATCAAAAGATGGCACAGGTATGATGGCCTCCTATTGACATTTTGTAATTCAATGATTTATTTTCATTAATTGTCTGTTCACAAGTTGTTAATCATAGATTATACAAGAATCTATATTAAAACAAATGTCCCCATCTTTCCTGGAGATTAAATCTACCCTGGTTGAGGATTGAATGGGAAATAGCTCATATTACTATTATCTTTCACATATATTTTCTTACAAAA
This sequence comes from Mustelus asterias, assembly GCF_964213995.1. NCBI lineage: Eukaryota > Metazoa > Chordata > Chondrichthyes > Carcharhiniformes > Triakidae > Mustelus > Mustelus asterias. The sequence goes on along the minus strand of NC_135804.1, from coordinate 118,811,330 downwards.
GAAAAAAAAATCAGTGTTGTAACTTATGGACCACTGAGTTTCATAAAGACCGCAGTAAAAAATAAAATAGTTGTATTAACCCTTTAAAACCTTGCAATTTCTTTTGAAGCTTTGGTTTGGGTAGCAAAGGAGATCAGTTATAAAGCATCTTCATGTTGGTGCAAAATGATTTCAGTAGCACATCACCATGAAAAATGACATTTTAACTTGAGTATTAAATTCAGTCTAACCCTGAAGTACATGAAAGCTTAGAACCTGAAAACTTCAGCCAGTGTGAAACAAAACTCCAAAATATTTTTCAGAAATGTTTTGATGCCAGACTAAGATATTCCTATCTTTCTTCAACTGACAAAATAAATATTACCACCACTTATGTCGACTCTATATTGTATCTGTGCATGCTGACTTAACGGCAGACTGAGTTGCTTTTCCAAAATAACTAGTGTCTGTTAACTGCATATTCTACTTGTCAGAACTTGCTCTAAGATCAATAAGTGCAACAGTGCTAAAATGTTTTAAGCAGCCACTGTTCTGTTGCTGGATCCATTTGTTAATGCTACATCAAGCTGATTGATAATTTGTGATAGGTATGGTATTTATAGGATGATGATGTTTTGGGACTGTGTCCTTTTGGGTAAATGTGGGGGTTAAATAACCTGTTCTGAAGTTTGTCTGACACAGATTTGATTGTTAAAGATTGAAACAGGCCCACATATTTTTACTGGGAAGAGGGTGCAAGTATTTAACTTGGGACACAACGGCAGCAGGCAGCAGCCTGTGTGCTAACAGTGGATGGACTGTAAGTCTCCAAAGCTTCAGAAAGCATTGAAAATGTAAGGTTATACATAGTTGTGTTTTAAACTGTCAAGTTATTTCTGAGATGAAAGAGAGTTGAGGTCTCAATGTTACCTATTCGGCATCTCTACCTGGATACAAGCCCATGTGATTCATGTTGCCACTGAAGCCTGAGAATGCAAGTGGAGGACATTTGGCCTATTGAGTCTGCTCCGACTCTCCAAAAGAGTATCTCACTCAAGTCAACCCCTGTCCTTTCCCCATAACTCTACACAAATTTACCATTGCTAATCCACCTAACCTACACATCTTTGGACCGATGATGACTAATGATGATGATCGATAGAGCTTTTAGGTTTTTATTACAATAAAGATCTTTAAGCATGAAATCTTATCCTATTATTCTTTCAGCTATTAACTGGAAGTTAGATTTTTTATAACATTATCAGTCTCAATAGCAAATTGCACCATTTTCATGAAATAAGTAAAAAGAACTAATAAGTGAGTCATTGAAATGACCTGGCAGTCTTAACTAGATGCACCCAAGCTCAGGGCACAAAATGAATAATTTTCGCTCATCATTGCTTAATAATCATCCCATCCACCTGTCACGCATGAGCTAATCCAGGTCACAGATCAATAGGATGCGATAAAAATCTTGTATGTAAGTAAAAACAAATATTAAGATAACATAAATGTTGCATTCCTATTAAAAATGTGCATATTTATTAACCTATATGACATTACACGTGAGTGACTACAAGACTTATTACAAGCAAAACCTATTTCAGTGGGGAAGCATTTGGGAATCAATGATAATAATATCATCAGGTTTAAAATAGTTATGGAAAAGGACAAGCAGTAATCAAGCATAAAAATGCACAACTCAAGGGGGAATAAGTTTAGTGAGTTGAAAAATCTGGTCCAGGTGGATTAGAATCAAAAATTGGTGGACAAAAATACAATTGAACAATGTGAGGCCTTCAAAGAGGAGATGGTCCAAGTACAGAGTGCATTTTCCAAAGGATGAAAAAATAATGCATTCATAGCCTGCGCTCCCTGGATATTTAAAAAGGTGGGGTATAGTTTCCATTAAGGATTCACCAACACAGCACAATATTTCATGGAATTTCAAGCCCAATTACAGCCATCGCAAATCGAGTTTGCGCAAACGTTTAAGCTGGTTTAGGAAATACTGTAGTGGAAGCTGGCCCCGCCCAAAAAATGACATTCATCCAAAATTGAATTAATCTGCATGGCAGATTTTGTCAATTGTGCCGATATGTGGTTCTTTGAGAAGACATTTACTCAAAATTGAGCTCGGGTATTGCTGAAAAAAGACATTTTGTCAAAACTTTTCACCTTGCACTCATCAGGACAATCATGTTGGGGAAAACAACAACTTTATATTGTATGAGAAGAAAGTACTGATTGGTTGGCAAGTGGGCTCTGCTTGGTAGAGGAGTGGCCATACAGAATGCACCAGTTAAAGGTTACTGACAGTTAACTGCCAAACATTGTTTGAAGATTCTTACTGTGCCAGTGTGATGTTAGGTATTTAGGCCATACATCCTAAAGACTGGCGAAATACATATAAAAGAAGCATGTCCCTTCCACTGTTCACAATGGGCAAGGTGCAGCCCTTATCCAAACAGCCCATGCTTGCAAAACTGAAAACAGTGTCCAACATCAGATGTGATTCTGCAATTGGACAACCTTGCTAAAAAATCCTGTGTGTGTGAAAAATTATACTGTCAATGTAAGATTGTCAGTCGGGCTCACAGTGTGGTGCATTTGTGTGTGCATAGATTATAGACACAGGGCTCTATTCTTTGCAGAGAGAAATAATATGTCAGCACATTGTGCCCTTTTCAGCCACACAAAATAAGTAATAGCCCTTCACTGGTTCTTTCCTCAGGGTAATGCCTTAACCAATCAAAGTCAAACTCCCTAGTTTAAGTGTTCAACACCGCTTGACAGTTAATGGTCTGTCACCCTTAACTGAAAAATTCTCCATGACAATGCCTCTAACAATCAAAGTCCACTTGCCAACCAATCAGAACTGCCTTCTCATACAGTATAAAGTGCTTGTTTCCCTTGACATTGGTATTCCTGATGAGTGCAAGACAAAAAGTTATGGCAAAATGGGCATAACTCAAGCTCTGTGTTACAAAACAACTATTTAAAATTGAATTGATGTCCTCAATTCAAGGACACAATACGCCTCTTAAAAGCTTTTAAATATTATAAAAAATGAATTTGCAGTTATTTGCTAGTGTACACGAAGAACAAAGAACAATACAGCACAGGAACAGGCCCTTCGGCCCTCCAAGCCCGCGCCGCTCCCTGGTCCAAACTAGACCATTCTTTTGTATCCCTCCATTCCCACTCCATTCATATGGCTGTCCAGATAATTCTTAAACGTTCCCAGTGTGTCCGCCTCCACCACCTTGCCTGGCAGCGCAACCAGGCCCCCACCACCCTCTGTGTAAAATATGCCCGTCTGATATCTGTGTTAAACGTCCCCCCCTTCACCTTGAACCTATGACCCCTCGTGAACGTCACCACCGACCTGGAGAAAAGCTTCCCACCGTTCACCCTATCTATGCCTTTCATAATTTTATACACCTCTATTAAGTCTCCCCTCATCCTCCGTCTTTCCAGGGAGAACAACCCCAGTTTACCCAATCTCTCCTCATAACTAAGCCCCTCCATACCAGATAACATCCTGGTAAACCTCCTCTGTACCTCTCCAAAGCTTCCACGTCCTTCTGGTAGTGTGGCGACCAGAACTGGACGCAGTATTCCAGATGCGGCCGAACCAACGTTCTATACATCTGCAACATCAGACCCCAACTTTTATACTCTATGCCCCGTCCTATAAAGGCAAGCATACCATATGCCTTCTTCACCACCTTCTCCACCTGTGACATCACCTTCAAGGCTCTGTGGACTTGCACACCCAGGTCCCTCTGCGTATCTACACCCTTTATGGTTCTGCCATTTATCATATAGCTCCTCCCTACATTATTTCTACCAAAATGCATCACTTCGCATTTATCAGGATTGAACTCCATCTGCCATTTCTTTGCCCAAATTTCCAGCCTATCTATATCCTTCTGTAGCTTCTGACAATGCTCCTCACTATCTGCAAGTCCTGCCAATTTTGTGTCGTCCGCAAACTTACTGATCACCCCAGTTACACCTTCTTCCAGATCATTTATATAAATCACAAACAGCAGAGGTCGCAATACAGAGCCCTGCGGAACACCACTAGTCACAGGCCTCCAGCCGGAAAAAGACCCTTCCACTACCACCCTCTGTCTTCTGTGACCAAGCCAGTTCTCCACCCATCTAGCCACCTCCCCCTTTATCCCATGAGATCCAACCTTTTTCACCAGCCTACCATGAGGGACTTTGTCAAACGCTTTACTAAAGTCCATATAGACGACATCCACGGCCCTTCCCTCGTCAACCATTTTGGTCACTTCTTCAAAAAACTCCACCAGGTTAGTGAGGCATGACCTCCCTCTCACAAAACCATGCTGACTATCGTTAATGAGTGTATTCCTTTCTAAATGCGCATACATCCTATCTCTAAGAATCTTCTCCAACAACTTCCCCACCACGGACGTCAAACTCACCGGCCTATAATTACCCGGGTTATCCTTCCTACCCTTCTTAAATAATGGGACCACATTAGCTATCCTCCAATCCTCTGGGACCTCACCTGCGTCCAGTGACGAGACAAAGATTTGCGTCAGAGGCCCAGCGATTTCATCTCTCGTCTCCCTGAGCAGCCTTGGATAGATTCCATCAGGCCCTGGGGATTTGTCAGTCTTTAAATTCTCTAACAAACCTAACACTTCCTCCTTTGTAATGGAGATTTTCTCCAACGGTTCAACACTCCCCTCCGAGACACACCCAGTCAACACATCCCTCTCCTCTGTGAATACCGACGCAAAGTATTCATTTAGGATCTCCCCTACTTCTTTGGGCTCCAAGCATAATTCCCCACTTTTGTCCCTGAGAGGTCCGATTTTTTCCCTGACAACCCTTGACAACTAATGGTCTGTTTGCTGACACTTAGTACTTAAAATTAGGACTTGGATTTTTGCGTAGTTTAAGAGGCTCTTCATCTGCGGGAAACTGCTGGCAGAGGCCCAAATTTGGAATTTCTGCCCACAAACTTGGTCTCTATGGCTCGCAGAGGCAGTTGCCCATATAAATCAGCAGCTGCCCCCACTTGTGTGATTTTTGTGGGATAGATGTCTGTGGTGAACCATAGATGGTTACCACTATGGGTACTTGTACATATGTTACTCTTGTTGCTGTTGGGGTTAGGGTTTGGGTGTTCCACCTGTTATTATTGTTTATGTGGTACACTCCATTCGGCTCTGCCTTCTTACAGGAGTATAAAGGTCACTGCTACTTCCTAGTAGCCCTTAGTCTGGGATAATATTGTTAAGTAGTGTGCTCCAATCTTGTTGTGAATAAAAGCCTTTATTCCCGGGTACGTCCTAGCCTCCCGTGTGAATCAATTGCGCATCAATTTTATTCACAACAAAATACTGAAAATTTTGTTCGAAAAAAAAATGGAGCAGATGCTAAAGCCCGATCAGCTAACCTTGGATCCGCGTGCCGCTGGGGCGTCGAATACTTTCGACCATTGGTTGAAGTGCTTCGAGATTACGTTGAGGCCTCGACAGCAGTCCAATCCGACGCCGACAGATTGCGGGTCCACCACGCCAGGGTGAGCGACACTGTGTATGCAACAATTCGCGATTCCCAAAATTACAAAGATGCTATCGAATTACTCAAGAAGCTGTATAATAAACAGCCGAACGAAATTCATGCTCGTCACCTATTAGCCACTCGACGGCGGCAGCCCGACGAAACTACGGGACAGTACCTGCGTGAACTTCAACAGCTAGCCAGAGCCTGCAACTGCAAGGAGGTGTCAGCTACTCAATACACCAACGACCTAATTCGGGACGCGTTCGTGGCGGGAATCGGCTCATCCTATATTCGCCTGCGGCTGCTAGAGCAGGGTAACCTGGACCTGGCTAAGACGGTAGAATTGGCCGATGCAATGGAAACGGCCTCCAGAAGTCTCGAAACCTACCCCACCGACCACATGGGAACAGCGTGGCAAGCACAGCCACCGCCTCAACTGAACTCGGCGGCTCCTCGGAACTGCGCGATAATGCTCTCAACTTCAGACCTGACGGCTGCGGCAGCTCCTGGAGGCCCACGGTGCTATTTCTGCGGATTGGCGAAGCATCCTCGCCAGAGATGTCTGGCCAGGACGGTGTTTTGCTCCGCCTGTGGAAAGAAAGGGCACTATGCAAAAGTGTGCCGAGCAAAGACCCTTTCCAAGCCCAGCAGTGCTGCGTGCGACTCCCCAGGATCTATCTCCTTGTCTCCGGCCTCGTCGATGTCTTGAGCCACGTGCGATCCATGGGCGCCGCCATTTCCTATGATGACGACGCAAGCCACGTGCAACCTGCGGGTGCCGCCGTTTTCAACATCATCGACCATGTGCGATTCATGGGCGCAGCCACTTTGGTCGACACCGGCCGCATTAGACCAGCAGGGGTCCTCGTCGTCGGCTATCTCAGCTGCCTGCAGTTACGCTCGGGATCCAACAGTGGCGTCAATCATCCTGGACCAGGCCAAGCCTCACAGACTCGACAAGTCCATGATGGACATAGAGGTAAACGGGCGCCTGGCGCATTGCCTGTTTGACAGCGGGAGCACGGAGAGCTTCATCCATCCGGATACAGTAAAACAGTGCGCTCTCCGTGTGCAAACTGTCAGGCAGACAATCTCCATGGCGTCGAGGTCCCGATCTGTCCTCGTTCTTGGGAGCTGTGTGGTAACCTTAACAGTGCGGGGCACAGTCTACAAGAACTTCAGGCTCCTCATGTTACCGCACCTTTGCGCTCCGGTACTCCTGGGGCTAGACTTTATGGTCCACCTGAAGAGTGTGACCCTGCAGTACGATGGGCCACTCCTTCCACTTTCAGTGGGAGAACAGCAGCCTCCAAATTGTCCAGCGCGCTCCACATGCGGCCTCTCAACACTCAAAATTACCCCACCTCCCCTATTCGAAAATCTCATGCCAGGCTGCAAGCCCATCACGACTCAGAGCAGGCGTTACAGCGCTGAGGATCGGATCTTTATTAGATCTGAGGTTCAGCGGCTCCTCAGGAAAGGGGTCATTCAACTTAGCACTAGCCCATGGAGAGCACAAGTCGTGGTAGTTAAGACTGGAGACAAGCCCCGGATGGTCATAGACTATAGTCAGACCATTAATAGGTACACGCAGCTGGACGCGTACCCTCTCCCGCGCATATCTGACATGGTCAACCAAATTGCGCAGTACCGGGTGTTCTCCACCATCAACTTGAAGTCAGCCTATCACCAGCTCCCCATTCGCCCAGAGAACCGCAAATACACGGCCTTTGAGACGGATGGCCGTCTCTACCACTTTTTAAGAGTCCCTTTCGGTGTCATTAATGGGGTCTCGGTCTTCCAGCGTGAGATGGACTGAATGGTGGACCAAAACGGGCTACGGGCTACCTTCCCGTACCTGGACAACGTCACTATCTGCGGCCATGACCAGCAGGACCACGACGCCAACCTCCAGAAGTTTTTAGGCACTGCGTCTCTCCTGAACCTGACCTATAACAAGGAGAAGTGCGTATTTAGCAAGCACCGCCTAGCAATCCTCGGATACGTGGTGGAGAACAGGGTCATCGGGCCCGATCCGGACCGTATACGTCCCCTCCTTGAACATCCCCTACCCACTAGCATCAAAGCACTGAGAAGATGTTTAGGCTTCTTCTCGTACTATGCACAGTGGGTCCCCAATTACGCGGACAAAGCCCGTCCGCTCATGAAATCTACCTCTTTTCCCCTGACAGCAGAGGCTCGCCTAGCCTTTGCAGGGATAAAAGCCGACATTGCGAAAGCCACGATGCACGCTGTTGATGAGTCCATCCCTTTTCAAGTGGAGAGTGATGCATCGCCCTGGCCGTCACACTTAACCAGGCGGGCAGGCCCGTCGCCTTTTTCTCTCGCACCCTCCAAGGCCCTGAAATTCGGCACTCCTCTGTGGAGAAAGAGGCTCAGGCCATTGTGGAGGCCGTACGGCATTGGCGCCATTATTTGGCTGGCAAACGGTTTACCCTGCTCACGGACCAGCGGTCCGTGGCATTCATGTTCAACAACACGTTAAAGGGAAAAATTAAGAATGATAAAATCTTGAGGTGGAGAATCGAACTCTCCACCTACAACTATGATATCATGTACCGTCCGGGGAAGCTCAATGAGCCCTCATATGCCCTGTCACGAGGAACATGTGCCAGTGTGGAGGAGGACCGGTTACAGACCCTCCACAATGATCTCTGCCATCCGAGGATCACTCGGTTTTTCCATTTTGTAAAGGCTCGGAATCTGCCCTACTCCATAGAGGATGTCAGGTCGATAACTCGAAGCTGCCAGGTTTGTGCAGAGTGCAAGCCGCACTTCTACCGGCCTGACAGGGCACACCTCATTAAGGCCACTCGCCCTTTTGAACGACTGAGTGTCGACTTCAAGGGGCCCCTTCCTTCGACAGATCGGAATGTGTATTTCCTCAACGTGGTTGACGAATACTCCCGATTCCCCTTTGCCATCCCCTGTTCTGACATGTCCTCTGCCACGGTCATCAAAGCCCTGCGGAGTCTTTTTACCCTGTTCGGCTACCCCAGTTATATCCACAGTGATAGGGGTTTGTCGTTTATGAGCGACGACTTGAGGCAATACCTGCTCTCTAAGGGAATTGCCTCAAGTAGGACTACAAGTTACAACCCCATGGGTAACGGACAGGTCGAGAGAGAAAACGCTACAGTCTGGAAGGCTGTTTTACTGGCGCTAAGGTCTAGGCGTCTTCCAGTCACCCGTTGGCAAGAGGTATTTTCTGATGCGCTCCATTCAATCTGGTCCCTCCTGTGTACGGCAATCAACGCTACCCCACATGAGCGGATGTTTACCTTCCCTAGGAAGTCTTCCTCTGGGACCTCACTGCCGTCTTGGTTGACGTACTCAGGACCTGTCCTCCTGCGGCGGCATGTTAGGGCCCGCAAGTCCGACCCTTTGATTGAACAGGTCCATCTCCTCCACGCCAACCCTCAATATGCCTATGTGGCATATCCTGACGGGCGAGAGGACACGGTCTCTATCAGAGATCTAGCGCCTGCAGGGGACCTGGAAACCCCCATCACTCCCACACCCCTGGTTAGGATTCCTTTGCCCATTCTCTCCCCTCCTGACATGGCGCGGGCAGCATCGGGACCTCAACTTAATCCTCTTACTCCCGTGTACAGCTTGCCTGAGTCCAGGAGATTGTCGCCACCTCGAGGTCGACAAGCGTGTGAGGAACTGGAGGAGTCAGTGGACACCACCTCGGAGAGAGGGTCGTCACCACGGTCACCAGAACCGGCACTGGAGCCAGTGCTGCGGAGGTTGCAGAGATGGTGCGGACCCCCGATACGGCTGAACTTGTGAACATGTGGACAGTTCGTATTGTCTCCTTACCCCACCGGCCTTTGTTTTTAAAGGAGGGGTGAATGTGGTGAACCATAGATGGTTACCACTATGGGTACTTGTACACATGTTAACTTGTTACTGTTGGGGTTAGGGTTTGGGTATTCCACCTGTTATTATTGTTTATGTGGTACACTCCGTTCGGCTCTGCCTTCTTACAGGAGTATAAAGGTCACTGCTACTTCCTAGTAGCCCTTAGTCTGGGATAATATTGTTAAGTAGTGTGCTCCAATCTTGTTGTGAATAAAAGCCTTTATTCCCAGGTACGTCCTAGCCTCCCGTGTGAATCAATCGCGCATCAGTGTCTAAATCCTGAACTATGCAGATTAGACCTGTTGGGAGCCTCACGACACCTTGTAACTTTGTTTAGAATTTCAGGGTACCCTTTTGTAAAGATTAGATTTCCCTGAGGATAAGGGCACCTTTGGAAGAGGTTGGATGCCCTTTGGTGGAGGTAAGGTACTCTTTTGTCAAGGTAAGGTACTTTTTTGGAGAACTCAGTTGTCCTTTGGGATTGCTCAAATTAGACATGAATGCATGTAAAAAGTGTTCATTTATGACGGATTTGATGAAGAATTTCTCTCAAAGTGTGGCGATTCTTTGGAACTCTTTACCCCAGGAAGCTGTGGGAAGTTAAGTCTAAGCCTAAGATCAATAGGTTTTTAATCAGTAGAGGAATTAAGGGTTTTTGAAAGAAGGCAGAAAAATGGACTTTGTGAGGGTTAGATCAACTGTGAATTTAATAAATGGCAGGGCACGCTTAGGGATGAATGGCCTACTCAGGTTTTTATTCCTTTTAATCTTGTGGTCATTGGAACTGTCAAACTGTCAAACAATTGTCACAATGTTAAAGAACTTTCAAAGCTGTCAAAACTCATTGGAACTGTCAAATTCATTGCAATAGGGAAAGCTTCTATTGAGGGATTTACTCTGCTGGGCTTTACATTTCGAAAAATGTGTGGAACTTAAAAAAGTGTTGACAATTTCACCCTTTTGACATAAGAATTGTGTTCCACATCTGATTTTACAAACTAACATGATCACACTGGGGTCCCCAGGTGAGCAGTTTGATTGACAGCTCCAAGTGGTCATGGAATGGAGATGTCTATTTTCATAATGGAAGGGATTAATTACTTAAGTGAAATGTTTATTTTTATAAGAGATTAGTTGAAGGAATTTCAATATATTGAAAGGCTTTTTTTAATCAAAAATTTTAATCAATTGGTTTTTAAATAGTGATGTCATTAATGGATATATATTTCATGTCAGCATGGCCCTTGCGCTTTGTCCATGTTGGATATTAGGTGAGTTAGCATGGAGTGGGTAAGGGATGTATGGTGGACAGGGACCATGGATTGGCATGACTTTGCACTAGATTTTCATAGGGACTATAAAGGATCATGCAGATGAATGGGAGCATGGGTTGGCATGGGGGGTTGAAGGGTTGTTCAGGTGAGTAGAAGGGCATATGGCAGTAGAACGATATAAGGAATTGTGGGTGAGTAGAGGGGTATCGGTGGAATGAGGTCCCATGGGGGTTGGGCAGAAAGGCATGGAGTGGCAGAAGAGTTTGAGGACCCATGGGGACTGAGCACAGGAGCAGAGTGTGTCAACCAGAACTGCACACAATACTCGATATGTAGCCTAGCCAATGTTTTATAAAGTTGTACCAAGACCTCCCTGCTCCTATAGTCCATGTCCCAGCTAATGAAGGCAAACATTCCGTCTGTGTTCTTCATCATCCTGTGCTGCCACCTTCAGGGATCTATGGACTTAGACACCAAGATTCTTTTTTCCTCAATGCCCCCGAGGAACCTACTATTCATTGTGTACATCCTACCCTTATCAGACCTTCCAAAATGCATTACCTCACACTAATCAGGATTAAATTCCATTTGCCATTGCTCTGCCCAACTTATCAGCTGCTCAATATTAGTCTGTAGCCTAAGATTATCTCCTCACTATCAACAACACCACCAATTTTTGTGTCATCTGCAAACTTATTAATTATACCTTCTACATTCACATCCAAGACGTTAATTATATAACAATCAGCAAGGGTCCCAGCACCGATTTTCTATGGTTCAGCACTGATCACAGGCTTCCAATCACTAAAGCAACCCACCACCATCATTCTTTGCCTCCTATTAACAAGCCAAATTTTGGACCCAATTTGCCTTGGATCCCATGGTCTTTACTATTTTGGACCAATGTTCCATTCATTCACATGATGTGGAGATGCTGGCGTTGGACTGGGTAGGCACCAGGTTAAAGTTCAACAGGTTTATTTGGTATCATGAGCTTTCGGAGCGCTGCTCCTTCATCAGTGAGTCGATCAGGTGAGGGCTCACTCGATGAGGGAGCAGCGCTCCAAAAGCTTGTGATTGAGTACAGCATGGGACAGGTGCAGAGAATGTCTCTACAATATGTGTTAACAACTTCCCTTAAGGTTAACCTATGAAGAGCATAATGTGATGCGCTAATATCATTGGAGAGATAACATTCCATGTTTAGTGATCGATACATTAGCTTTAATGTATTTTATTGTTGTAACAGGAACAGTCAGCTGGATAATCAAAATAGAAAGAGGGACAGAGAGACCTGCAAGGGTGAGAATCATATGACTGAAGAAGGTTGTTTAAACTAACATCACTACAATTAATTTGGCTACTTTAAACAAAATTATATCGTGCTTTTTTAATATAGTTACAGTGGTTTTGTGGATTTTTTGTGTGCTGGATTTTGCAGTACTGGAACTGAACCATAAGTGGACAGACACTATAAAAAAAAATGACTACCAAGCAATGAATCCAGAAGTTCCACCTCTGTTTCCAGTGCCAAGTGAGGCGGTGGAGAGTGTGGGTTGGGGGAGAAGTGGGGGTAAGGTGAGGGGAGATCTGAAGGGGCTGAGAGAGTTAGAGGGGATGAGGGGAGTGAGCAGGTGAGTGGATGATGGTGAGGAAAGGCTTTATACTAATCTATATTGCTATGATCCCAGTTGATGTTATAACTGGACAGGAAAATTCCAGAACGCAACGCTGGTTTAAAAGAACCATAGGCAGCACGGTGGCACAGTGTTTAGCACTGCTGCCTCTCAGTGCCAGAGACCTGGGTTCGATTCCCAGCTTGGGTCACTGTCTGTGTGGAGTTTGCATGTTCTCCCCGTGTCTGCGTGGGTTTTCTCCGGGTGCTCTGGTTTCCGCCCACAGTCTGAAAGACGTACTGGTTAGGTGCATTGACCCGAACAGGTGCCGGAGTGTGGTGACTAGGGGAATTTCACAGTAACGTCATTGAAGTGTTAATATAAGCCTTCCTTGTGAATAATAAACTTTAAAACACCGCAACTTTTACTTTTTCTCATCAAATGTAAAGGAACAGAGTCACAGGATCAGAAATTAGTTTTAATACCAAAACAAAATATTTATTAAACATGAAAAAAGTGGATTATGATGCAATTCTCTTTTGCTCCCTCCCTGGCTTAATGAGTACACACAGTAAGAAGTTTGACAACACCAGGTTAAAGTCCAACAGGTTTATTTGGTAGCAAATGCCACTAGCTTTCGGAGCGCTGCCCCTTCGTCAGGTGGAGTGGAGATCTGTTCACAAACAGGGCATACAGAGACACAAACTCAAGTTACAGAATACTGATTAGAATGTGAATCTTTACAGCTAATCAAGTCTTAAAGGTACAAACAATGTGAGTGGAGAGAGCATTAAGCACAGGTTAAAGAGATGTGTATTGTCTCCAGACAGGACAGCTAGTGAGATTCTGCAAGTCCAGGAAAGCTGTGGGGGTTACAGATAATGTGACATAAACCCAAGATCCCAGTTGAGGCCGTCCTCATGTGCGGAACTTGGCTATCAGTTTCTGCTCAGCGACTCTGCGCTGTCGTGTGTCATGGAGGCCGCCTTGGAGAACACTTACGCGAAGATCAGAGGCTGAATGCCCGTGACCACTGAAATGCTCCCCAACAGGAAGAGAACAATCTTGCCTGGTGATTGTCGAGCGGTGTTCATTCATCCGTTGTCGTAGCGTCTGCATGGTTTCCCCAATGTACCATGCCTCGGGACATCCTTTCCTGCAGCGTATCAGGGCGACAACGTTGGCCGAGTTGCAAGAGTATGTACTGTGTACCTGGTGGATGGTGTTCTCACGTGAGATGGTGGCATCTGTGTCGATGATCCGGCATGTCTTGCAGAGGTTAATGAGTATACATAGGTGATAAGAATAACACAGTTGGCACAATATATTTGAAGAAACAATGGTCTCTTAGCACACAAAGGGTGAAATTAATGATGAAATTAAGGGTGAAATTAAAGAAATTAATGAAATTAAAGGGTGACATTAATGAGTACACACAGGTTATAAGATTAACACAGTTGGCACAGTACTTTTGAAGCAACAGTGGTCTCTTCATACACAAAGGGTGGAATTCGTTAGCTGTTTATGCCCCGCTGCCGCTGCCAGGGAGGAGGGAGAATTTGGTGCTCAGCCAAACCTCCGTTCACTGTAGCGGAATTGCTGTTGTGAACGGGCAGAGAATTTTGCCCAAAGGGGGTGATCTTACCACAAAAATTCTAAGTCCTGAATGAGTGTGAAAATGGGAGAGTTTCAGATCCGTTTTTTCAGTGAAGCCTCAAGTCCAATCTTATGCTATTCTGTGCATTATTTCTTGCACAATCTGTTTCCCGTCAATAGAGGGAAGGAGCGTGGCCTAAGCTCACCAGAAAGCTGGCAGCTCACAATAGAGGGCACAATCATGCATGCACAGATCTCACTGTGTGCAACAAACTGTCAGACACCTCCACCCCCTGGATATCATGTGCCTCACACTCCCCGGCCATGATCTATGGTCCCGTTACATGAACAGAGATTTGGCTGAGCACCAAATTTTCCCTCTTCCCTGGCAACGGCAGTGGGGCATGACCAGCTGGAGAATTTCACCCTTTGTGTGCTAAGAGACCATTGTTTTTTCAAATATATTGTGCCAACTGCATTAATTTTATAACCTGTGTGTACTCATTAAGCCAAGCAGAGAGCCAAGGAGAATTGTATTATAGAACAATACAGCACAGGAACAGGCCCTTTGGCCCTTCAAGCCTGCACCAATCATGTGTTCCTAACTAGACCATCCGTTCGTATCCCTCTGTTCCCAGTCTGTTCATGTGGCTATCTAGATAAGTCTTAAATGATCCTAGCGTGTCTGCCTCAACCACCTTGCTTGGTAGTGCATTCCACGCCCCCACCACCCTCTGTGTAAAATACGTCCCCCGCATATCTGTATTGAACCTTGCCCCCCTTACCTTGAACTCGTGACCCCTTGTGTTTGTCATTTCTGACCTGGGAAAAAGTCACTCATATATTATTTAAACCGTAACAGACAATGTATAATAGACTTCAAATGCAATGTTAGATTACTGTTAGCTCTACATCAGCTTCTGAAGCTGAAATATTCTCCAGCTCCCAACTTACATAATTAATAGAAAACTGCAGGCTCAGACCTATTTAAATGGATAATCTGGCCATCCCGGCCGATTGGCTCTTCCCCCCCTACCCTCCCCCATCGGCCCACCCTGGTCAATCACCGGTTACAGAGTACGCAGCTGCGAACCCCCCCACTTTCTCCCCCCCCACCCCCCCCACCCCCCACCTCCCCCACCAATCCCAGTTGTAGAGTGTGCAGTTTCCCCATGCCCATTCTTCCTTCGAGAATATTTCCCACAGCTCTGTCCTGCCCATTGACCAGCAGGACCAGAAGGTAAAATTGCCATCAAAGTATTTTCTAAAGCACAGACAATTAGCTGTGGTTAAACACACAATCCATTCTAAACCCAAGTTAGTTGCTGTGGTTTCTTCCTCAGAGCTCCCCCCTGATGATTGTCATGTGATATTTTCCAAACATCACTCCCAACACGTTCTTTAAAACCTTCTCTCATAATAATATTCTCCATTAGCCGGTTGCATTCTGGAATCCAGTCCAAGTTTTACAGATGACTCTTTATGAGGTTTTACAAATTACTTTTAACAGCGAATCCACTTCAAAATTTACTCCAACACCTTTTAAGATTTCTTTGCCCTGACTGACTTCCACTGGTACACAAATTCTGATATCCAACCGATACTTTCTTCTCAATTATTTGAACATTTGGAATGTAAGACATTCCAAACTTTAGGATTATGTTAAAAAGCTTTCTTCAGCATTCTCACCAATTGATTCATTCTCAGCTTTGTCTGGGATGCTTATGAACAGTATTTGGTTCTACATCCAGGTTTCCAGAACCAACCACCCTTTAGCCCCTCTGTAGCTTGCTTTCTTGCACATTACTCCATTGTTGGGCTTTTCTTCTTGCTGAGACAGATGTTTCCTCTCTAGCTGCCTGTCATCAACTGCCTTTAACAGAGCTGTGGGAGATATTCCTTCCCAGGCTGTCTATCTGTAACTGCCTGGCTTCCAGTTAAACTGAGAACAAAGGAAAAGTACATATTTTTTCCTTACAGGAGCCTCTCGTTGCTAAATAATGCCTGGAACTCTATTTATTTTTTGCACATAGCTCTCTCTAAGCACAGCAGAATCCTCGTTGGAATCAAAACCAATCCCCACACATACAAACACCTTTGTCCAGCATGAAATCTAACTATAGGTTTCTTTCAGGCACAGAAATATTAAACTAAACGCAGCTAAAACTATACCTTATTTCTAATGTTTACCCATATAAATATAAATTCCTGAAAACTACCTTTGGTTTCCGAACAAAATATGTTTAATTTTATGTAGATTCAACTTATGTTGAGACCATTGAAGAACTGGGCTGATGTTTCTTGGGAATGGAGGCAGGCCTGTTAACCTGGCCTTTTGACATTGATCCCTCTCTGTCTCTGTCTTGGGCCACTCATAACCTGGACCCCTGAAGATCCCACCTGCTGAGTCTGCTGTGCTGGAGGTGGGTTTCAGGAGTCAGGATTAAACTTGACTTCCGATTCATAACTTCAAAGTCAGAATCCAGTTCCATGAATTCAATGCAAATTAGTAGAGTATTAAATGCAGTTTTGTGAATCATCCCCATTGAAAACCATACTAAGACCACCCATATTCATTCTTTTGAAGATGGGTGGAGTTGGATATCAGAATTTATCCCACTGTTCTGAACTCAATCCAAATTTAGGCCATCAAGCTGAGGGAATAACATATTTCTTTTTATTAATTCATTGGATATGCATATCAATGGCTAGGCCAGTCTTTATTGCCCATCCCTAATTGCCCTTGAGAAGGTGGTGTTGAGCTGCCTTTTTGAACCCCTGCAGTCCCTATGGAGTAGGTGCATCCACAGTATTGTGATGGAGGGATTTTGACCCAGCGACAGTGGTGGAATTTCCAAGTCAGAATGACGTGTGGCTTGGAGGGGAACATTCCAGGTGATGGTATTCCCATGTGTCTGTTGCCCTTGTCCTTCTACTTGGTAGTGGTCATGGCTTTGGAAAGTACTGTCTCAGGAGTTGTGCTGAGTTCCGTGCATCTTATTCATTTTACACACTGCTGCTACTATGCGTTGGTGGTGGTGGGGGTGAATGTTTGTGGGAGGGCAATCAAGCAGGCTGCTTTGTCCTGGGTAATGTCAAGCATCTTGAGTAGTGTTGGAGCTGCACCCATCCAGACAAATGGAAGATATTTCATCACGTTCCTGATCTGTGCCTTGTCGTTGGAGGACAGGTTTTGGGAAGACAGCGGGTGAGTTATTCACCACAGGATTCCTAGCCTCTAACCTGCTCTCATAGCTACAGTATTATTTCGCTAGTTCAGTTCAGTTTTTGATCAATGCTAAACCCCAGGATGTTGATAATAGGGGATTTAGCGATGATAATGCCATTGAATTTCAAGAGGAGATGGTCAGATTCTCTCTTGTTGGAAATGGTCATTGCCTGGCACTTTTGTAGTGTAAATGTTACTTGACAGTTGTTAGTCCAAGCCGAATGTCCAGGTCTTGCTGCATTTGGACACGGCCTGCCTCAGTATCTGTGGAGTCACAAATAGTGCTGAACATTGTACAATCATCAGTGAACATCTGATCTTATGATGAAAATAATGTAATCTGGAACACCACCTGGAATGTTCCCATCCAAGCCACACATCATTCTGACTTGCAAATATATCACCATTCCACCATGGCTGCTGGGTCAAAATAATGAAGCAGCTGAAGATGTATGGGCCTAGGACACTATCCTGACAGCTCCTGCGTTGATGTACTGCAACTGAGATATTGGACCTTCAACAGCCATCTTCCTTTCTGCTAGTTATGACTCCAACTAGCAGAGAGTTTTCTCCTGATTCCCATTGATTCCAGTTTTGCTAGGGCTACCTGATGCCACACTTGGTCAAATGTTGCCTTGATGTCAAGGAAAATCACCGTCACCTCACCTTTTGATCCTCAGTAGCATGCTTTACCTAGATTAGGTAATTTAGTGATTTTTAAACTGAAGGTGACTGCGTCAAGGAATTCTATCAATACTGCAATAAGCATAATGACATAAAGAAAATTGAGATTTGGTTTACCAAACTTTAGAATTTGATCATCCTTTCATGATTTTATTCGAGACTTTTGTGGAAGTTAAAGTGTTTTACTGACTCTCAAGTTTTTAAATGAAGTAGGCATCATTTCTTCGAAGCTTTTCTTCACCATTTTGAAAGACCTGTTCAAAGATTGAAATGGAGACTAGTAAAGTAGAACACAGCAACCATGTGGTTGACTAATTTATTATGAACAAGTGAACTATAGCTTGCCTGGCTTTTTAGCATTCTAAATATTAACAAGAATTTAAATATTCCATCAGGGCATATGGCTTTATCACTAAGTACCTGCGGTGGAAATACGATTAACTTCACTTCCTTTCTGAGCCGTCGGTTTCAGAAAGTGGTGATTCAAACAGATTAAAAATTTGGAATCGGGCTGCGATTAACCTTTACAATTGGAGAATTAAACAAGGCACCTACGAGGGTGAGGCAGAGCAAGAACTTTGTTCTTGTTTACATTCCGAAATAAAATTATACAAAAAAAATGACAGTTAAAGGATTTATTCAGCTGCCTGTATCCTAACATCATGAGATTAATTGATTTGTGCCGAAGCGTGGATATTGGAGGAGTGTTTGGTATATCCATTTAAATAGTTCTAAGTCTGCAGTTTTCTATTAATTATGTAAGTTGGGAGCTGGAGAATATTTCAGCTTCAGAAGCTGACGTAGGGCTAACGGTAATCTAACATTGCATTTGAAGTCTATTATACATTGTCTGTTACTGTTTAAATAATATATGAGTGACTCAATGCAAAATGCACACTGTAGTTCGATAAAAGGGAGAAAATATGTCTGTAGGGGTACTATAATTAAAATGAAATAAATAAAATAAGCTCCTCACACATTGAGGCTAGCAGGTACAATGATTACTCAAGCAATGAACATAAATAATATATGTAGTCAGGTAATGCTGTTTTCATTAACACTGTTCCACTTGTTTCAAATGTTGTAAATGCCCTGGGCTTCTACTAATTGAAATGCATTACAGAAACTAATTGACTTTATCTATACTCTCATTTTATTTTTATTTTGATTCAAACGTTGACCCACTTTTTAAGTAAAATTCAAAACAGCTTAATTTATCCAAGGTAGATTAATTATGAACTTTGCATTCCAAATTGGAATTCAGTTTTCATTCTCTGCTGACTGCTTTACCATTCCTCTTTGATCTGTTGGGCAGCACTTTCCTCTACACTGATTTCTCGGGTCAAAGGAAAACACTGAACCAATCGATGAGACAAGGGCGATCGATGTTAATTTTAGTGGCAATTATATCATGTAATATGAATGCAAAATGAATATAGTGTATGCACAGGAATGAATTTTTTACATTTGCCATCACCCTTCTTTTTTTTTGCCAATTATCTTAACTTGTCATCTGATTATCGACCTGACCACCAGTGTAAATTATTTCTCCAGATTACTTACCAAAGCCCTTCAAGATATACAATTATGGAGGGAAAATTTGTGAAAATGTGCCTTGTTCTTTAAGAATCAGCTCATTTATTGAGTTTAATTTCACTCTTTGGCTGTTTCAACCAAATTTTACAATTTATTCATTCAGCCATGCACGGGAAAACTTTGTACATAAGCAAACCACCAGGCCTGAATGACATCTGGAGCAAAACATCAGAGGGGCACATCAATTTGCTTCTCAATGGAAAAAGTTGTATTTCAATACTTGACCTGTCCATTGATAAATTCTTATGTTGCTGATATAGTTGTTCCTGAGCAGAATTATTGACCTTGCGTTTGCAGCACTGAAGGGACAGTGTGTGCCAATGACTTCAAATAAAGCTGTGCAAATGGTATAATAAGCTCCATGGCTCCAAATTATGACGGTAACTTACTCTGACTCCAGCAATAGGGATCTCTGGCATCCAGCAACTGTGCTGTCATCAAGCAGGCATTTTAGGAAAAGCTTTTCTTCACATCATCCAAACACATTACATCTGTGTCCTGTGATCCTGAAATGAATGTTTTTATTGAGTTTTTTTTTCCATTTTACCGCAAGATGTGACAAATCCCTAAAATCTAGTACAGTACAGAGTGATCACTATCCAACATAGTCTTTTCCAGGATAGATGATCTGTCCGTACCTTCATAGGAAACAAGCAAGCTTTCCTTAATCTCAAAATAACAAAAGTAAAAGAAAAATGCGACACCAATTGTTCTAATGGGAGTTTTCCTCACCCACAATGAAGACTTATCACCCTGACTAAACAAACGAATCCACAGCTTGCTCCTAGCTGCACATTTGAATTTGCTTGACTTGATTTGATTTATTATTGTCACATGTATTAGTATGCAGTGAAAAATATTGTTTCTTGTGCGCTGTACAGACAAAGCATACTGTTCATAGAGAAAGAAAGAAGAGGGTGTAGAACGGAGTGTTACAGTCATAGCTAGGGTGTAGAGAAAGATTAACTTAATATGAAGTAGGTCCATTCAGAAGTCTGATGGAAAAGAGTTAGAATAGAATTTTAAAAGTGTAGAATTAGAGGGTATGCTGGGCACAGTTTGCAAGAAGTCACCACACTGTGGTGCCATCTTGGATCACTTCACACAGAAGTGGAGACAGCTGCTCATTAAATGGACACAGTAAGAGTTTTAACAACACCAGGTTAAAGTCCAACAGGTTTATTTGGTAGCAAATACCATTAGCTTTTGGAGCGCTGTGGGGTACCCCACAGCTTGCCTCCTGGACTTGCAGGCTGTCCTGTCTGGAGACAATACACATCTCTTTAACCTGTGCTTAATGCTCCCTCCACCCACATTGTCTGTATCTTGAAGAACTGGTTGGCTGTAGGGATTCGCATTCTAATCAGTATTCTGTAACTTGATTTTTGTGTCTCTGTGCCCTGTTTGAGAGCACATTTCGACTCCATCTGACGAAGGAGCAGCGCTCCAAAAGCTAATGGTATTTGCTACCTCATGCGCGATTAATCCACTCGGGAGGCTAGATCGTACCCGGGAATAAAGGCTTTTATTCGTAACAAGAATAGAGCATACTGCTTAACAATACAATCCCAGACTAAGGGTCACTAGGAAGTGCAGTGACCTTTATACTCCTATAGGAAGGCGGAGCCAAACGGAGTGTACCACAGAACAATGCTAACAGGTGGAACACCCCAACCCTAACCCCAACAGTAACAAGAGTAACATATGTACAAGTACCCATAGTGATAACCATCTATGGTTCAGTACCCATAGTGGTAACCATCTATGGTTCACCACACTACCAAATAAACCTGTTGGACTTTAACCTGATGTTGTTAAAACTCTTACTGTGTTCACCCCAGTCCAACGCCAGCAACTACACATCATTAAATGGACAGCAGCATCCTAGATCCATGTGTGTGATTTATAACCCACCCCAGTTGTGTAGTGGTATTGTCACTGAACTAATAATCAGAAACCAAGGTAACGCTCTGGGGACCTGAGTTTAATCCCACTATGGCATATAGTTAAATTTCAGTTCAACACAAATCTGGAATAATGACACGAAACCATGGCTGATTATCATGAAAACCCATCCTGTGTCACGCTCCTCTTGTGTGATGTGGGAATTCAGGGACCCTTCTGGTGACCCTGGCTCCTTCATGTGCAGGGACTGTGTCCAGCTGCAGCTCCTGTTAGATGGCTTGATGGTCTGGAGCTGTAGATGGATTCACTTTGGAGCATCCGCGATGCTGAGGAAGTCGTGGAAAGTACATTCAGTGAGTTGAATCACACTGCAGATAAAAATTACTGAGGGAGATAGGGAATGGGTGACCAACAGCAGGGAAAGAGGAGGAAGGCAGTGCAGGAGTCCCCTGCAATCATCTCCCTCCAAAACAGATATACCGCTTTGGATACTGTTGGGGGAGTTGGCTCATCATGGGAAGGTGGCAACAACCTGGCACTGTGGCTGGGTCTGCTACACGGAGGGCAAGGAAAAGAGTGGCAGAGCTATAGTGGTAGGGGATTAAATTGTAAGGGGAATAGACAGGCATTTCTGCAAATGCAAACGAGACTTAGATTGATATATTGCCTCCCTAGTGTAAAGATCAAGGATGTCTCGGAGTGGCTGCAGGGCTTTCTGGAGGGATAGGGTGAGCAGCCAGATGTTGTGGTGCATATAGGCACCACGATGTAGGTGAAAAACTGGATGAAGTCCTTCAAGGTGAATTTAGGGAGTTAGGAGTTAAACTATAAAGTAGGACCTCAAAGGAAGTAATCTCAGGATTGCTACCAGTGCCACGTGCTAGTCTGAGTAGGAATGTCAGGATAGCTAAGATAAATATGTAGATTGAGAGATGGTGCAAGAGACAGGGAATGGGTGACCACCAGATTCCAATGGGACATTGGAACCAGTTCTGGGGGCGGTGGGGCCAGAACAAATCAGACAATCTGCACCTGGGCAGGACTGGAACCAATGTCCTGGGGGAGTGTTTGTTAGTGCTGTTGGGGAGGGTTCAAACTAACGTGGCAGGGGGATGGGAACTGATGCAGGAAGTCTGCAGGAAGTTCAGCAGGAAGTAAAATGGGGACAGAAACAAAAGGTAGCAAGGGGAAAAGTGGAAGGCAGAGAAACCAAAGACAAAATCCAAAAGGGCCACATTACATCATAATTCTAAGAGGGCAATAAATGCCAAAAAAAAGCCTGAAGGCTCTGTGTCTCAATGTGAGGAGCATTTATAATCAGGTGGATGAATTAACTGCACTATCATTAATGAATATGATATAATTGGGATCACGGAGACCTCGCTCCAGGGTGACCAGGGATGGGAACTCAACTTCCAGGGCATTCAATATTCAGGAAAGATAGCCAGAAAGGAAAGGGAGGCGAGGTAGCGTTACTGGTTAAAAAGGAAATTAATGCAATAGTAAGGAAGGACATTAGCCTGGACGATGTGGAATCTGTATGGGCAGAGCTGCGGAACACCAAAGTACAAAAAACACTAGTGGGGGTTGTGTACAGACCACCAAACAGTAGTAGTGAGGTTGGGGATGGTATCAAACAGGAAATAAGGGATACGTGTAGTAAGGATCCAGCAGTTATCATGGGTGACTTCAATCTGAATATTGATTGGGCTCACCAGAGTAGTAGCAATGCGATAGAGGAGGATTTCCTGGAATGTATAAGGGATGGTTTCCTCGCCCAATATGTCAAGGAGCCAACTCAAGAGCAGAATATTCTAGCTTGGGTATTGTTTAGTGAGAGAGGATTAATTAGCAAACTTGTGGTGTGAGATCCTTTGGGGAAGCGTGGCCATAATATGATAGAATTCTTCTTAACACAGTTAATCTGAAACTAGGGTCCTGATCTTGAGGAAAGATAACTTTGGTATGAGACCTGCATTGGCTAGGATAAACTGGCAAAGGGTAGTTAAGGGGTTGACAGTGCATAGGCAATGACAGACATTTAAAGAACACATTCATTTTGGTAGGACTAATTTAAATGTGGATTACAGGGTCAAAGGTAGGGTTCTGAAGACTGTGGAGGAACAGAGAGATCTTGGGGTTCATATCCACAGATCTCTAAAGGTTGCCACTGAAGTGGATAGAGCTGTGAAGAAGGCCTATAGTGTGTTAGCTTTTATTAACAGGGGGTTGGAGTTTAAGAGCCGTGGGGTTATGCTGCAACTGTACAGGACCTTGGTGAGGCCACATTTGGAATATTGTGTGCAGTTCTGGTCACCTCACTATAAGAAGGATGTGGAAGCGCTGGAAAGAGTGCAGAGGAGATTTACCAGGATGCTGCCTGGTTTGGAGGGTAGATCTTATGAGGAAAGGTTGAGGGAGCTAGGGCTGTTCTCTCTGGAGCGGAGGAGGCTGAGGGGAGACTTAATAGAGGTTTATAAAATGATGAAGGGGATAGATAGAATGAACGTTCAAAGACTATTTCCTCGGATGGATGGAGCTATTACAAGGGGGCATAACTATAGGGTTCATGGTGGGAGATACAGGAAGGATATCAGAGGTAGGTTCTTTACGCAGAGAGTGGTTGGGGTGTGGAATGGACTGCCTGCAGTGATAGTGGAGTCAGACACTTTAGGAACATTTAAGTGGTTATTGGATAGGCACATGGGGCACACCAGGATGATAGGGAGTGGGATAGCTTGATCTTGGTTTCAGATAAAGCTCGGCACAACATCGTGGGCCGAAGGGCCTGTTCTGTGCTGTACTGTTCTATGTTCTATGTTCTATGTTCTACATGGATGAAGTTCAACAACTGCACAACCCTCAATGGCATAAGGGTAAAATGGGAAAGGTGGCTCATCCATGGCTAACAAGGGAAAACCAAAGAGGAGGCATATAAATTGGCCCAAATAAACCCAGCAAACCTAAGGACTGGGAGAAATTTAAAATCCAGCAGAAGAGGACAAGGGGTTTAATTCAGAAGGAGAAAATAGAATACGAGGGCAGGCTTGCAGAAAACATAAAAACTGAATGCAAAAGCTTCAAAAGATTTGTGAAGAGAAAAATACTGGTGAAGACAAATGTTGGTCCCTTACATTTAGAATCAGGTGAATTCATAATCAGCAACAAAGAGATGGCAAACCAGCTGAACTAATACTTTGGATCTGTCTTCACTAAGAAGGACACAAGTACCTTCCAGAAATACTACAGGACTGAGGGTCTAGCATGAAGTTGGAATTGAAGGAAACCCTTATTCATCAGGAAATTGTATTGGGGAATTTTCTGGGATGTTGTGTATTTGGACTTTCAAAAGGCTTTCGACAAAGTCCCACAAGATATTAGTGAGCAAAGTTAAAGCTCATGGTATTGGGGATAATGGATAGAGAACATGGATAGAGAACTGGTTGGCAGACAGGAAGCAGAGAGTGGGAATAAATGGGTCCTTTTCAAAGTGGCAGGCAGTGACTAGCAAAGTACCACAGGGTTCAATGCTGGGACCCCAGCTATTCACAATATACATTGATGATTTGGATAAAGGAATTGAATGCAATATCTCCAAATTTGCAAACAACACTAAGCTGGGTGGCAGTGTGTGCTGTGAGGAGGATGCTAAGAGGCTGCAGGGTGACTTGGACAGGCTGGCTCAATGCGTAAATACTTGGCAAATGCAATATAATGTGGAAAAATGTGAGGTTATCCACTTTGGTCGCAAAAACAGAAAAGAAGATTATTCTCTGAATGGTGGCAGATTAGGTAAAAGGGGAAGTGCAACATGACCTGGGTCTCATGGTGGAACAGTCTTTGAAGGTTGGCATGCAGGTACAGCAGGTGCTGCGAAAAGCTAATGGCATGCTCGTCTTCATAGCAAGAGTATTTAATTATATGAATAAGGATGTCTTACTGTAGTTATACAGGCCTTGGTGAGGTCACACCTTGAGCATTATGTGCGGTTTTCATCTCCTAGTCTGAGGAAGGACATTCTTGCTACTGAGAGTGTCCAGTGAAGGTTTGCCGGACTGATTCCTGGAATGGCAGGACTGAAATATGAAGAAAGATTGGATTGACTTGGCTTGTACTCACTAGAATTTAGAAGAATGAGCGGGATCTCACAGAAACATAAAAAATCCTGATGGGACTGGGCACGCTAGATGCAGGAAGAATGTTCCCGATGGTGGGGAGATCCAGAACTAGGGGGTCACAGTCTAAGATAAAGAGTAAGCCATTCAGGACTGAGATGAGGAAGATCTTCTTCACTCAGAGAGTTGTGAATCTGTGAAATTCTCTACCACAGAAAGCTGTTGGGGCCAGTTCATCAGATATGTTCAAGAGGGAGCTGGACATGGCTCTTGTGGGTAAAGGGATCAAGGGGTATGTAGAGAAAGCAGGAATGGGATACTGAAAGTACATGATCAACCATGATCATATTGAATGGTGGTGCAGGCTCGTAGGGCCGAATGGTCTACTCCTGCACCTATTTTCTATGTTCTATGTTTGTATAGAACTATAGAATCCCTAAAGTACAGAAGGGAAGGAAGCACTTTGGCCTATCAAGTCTGCACTAACTCTCTGAAAGGGCATCTTACCCACGCCCAACCATGCATTTGCCATGGCTAATCCACCTAACCTACACATCTTTGAAACTAAGGGACAAGTTAGCATGGCCAATCTGCCTAACCTGTACATCTTTGGACTGTGGGAGGAGACTAGAGCACCCGGACGAAACCCATGCAGACATGGTGAGAATGTGCAAACTCCACACAGACAACCACCCAAGGCTGGAATTGAACCCAGGCCCCTGTCCTTGTGAAGCATCCAGTTCACTAATGTCTTTTAGCGAAGGAAATCTGCCATCTTTTCCTGATCTGGCCTACATGTGACACCAATTCCACAGCAATGTGGTTAACTCTTAAATGGCCCTGGTAAGCTACTGAGTTCAAGAGTAATTAAGGATGGGCAATAAATGCTGGCTCAGCTAGTGATGCCCACAGCCCATGAATGAATTTTTTTTAAAAATCCCCCAACCTCAGAAATGGCAGAGGCTGACTTCAAAAGCAGAATGCTCTTCGTCTGTGCCAAAATTTAGGCCGCAGGGAGCAAACATTGGGTATGTCTACAGTTCAAATCACAAAGCCTGTGAAACAATTATATCTTCTTGAGTTGTCTTAAAAATTGCCATGTTCTTTAGTTTTGAAAGTGTTGCTCACTTTTCCTCGTTTTCTATGCTGACATGTATGGAAGTTAGAACTTTCCTTATTAGAGCTGAGAAGATTGGGGAGAGCTTGATCGATGTCTTCATGATTATTGAGATCTATGCACTGTGGGTTAACACTAGGTAAGAAAATGATCATGGAAGTTGTTGGAATGTAATGTAAACCCAACTGGTTCAATGTCTTTGCTGGGAGAGAACCTGCCCCCGTTGCTTGTTCTGGTCCATATATGACTCCACCTCCATGTTCTGTTGACTTTTAGTGGTGTCATGTCAACCAGGAATAGATATTTCCTGCTGCTTTCACTGTTGCTATCCATATCCAAAAAATACATTTTGATAAAGATTGTGAGGTAATGACAGGTTGCATCCATTGGTATTGAAAATTGGAAACAACAGAACACAAATTCCTGATGAACACAAAAGGAATTAAAGGAGAGACAATTTTTTTTTTCCTGTTCCTATTTCCCAAACTCATATTTTTGTGTTAACAACAATCACTCAGTCGTGACTTTGCTCCTTGTCATTTTAATGTGCATTCTCTTTGTTTCTGTTTCAAAATGCATTTGAAGGCACGATGGATTTTTTTTTCTTAAAATAACTTTCTTGAGATTTGCTACTTACGAATGGATTTTCTGCTGGGAAGATTTCTCAACATGTCAGAAAAAAGACATGTTGGCGTGGCAAAGAAATCTTCACAATACTCAAACATAAGATAAAATTATCGATCCCACTTATCGCCACTTCCAGTTGCTGAGTTCAATGCATGATTATTTTCTCTGTTTAACACCAGGGGCTTCTGGGGAAGCTTCCCATTTAATCTCATACATACTACAGTATTGTCCCTATTAACTGGACAACTGCGATAGGATACAC
The DNA here is from genome assembly GCF_964213995.1 of Mustelus asterias. NCBI lineage: Eukaryota > Metazoa > Chordata > Chondrichthyes > Carcharhiniformes > Triakidae > Mustelus > Mustelus asterias. The sequence goes on along the minus strand of NC_135804.1, from coordinate 118,783,889 downwards.
GCACCCTCTGTTTCTCTCATGATTGGAAACTTCATGAGACAGAAATATGCCTCATGCAATTATGTCCCCAATATTTCGACTGATCTTGCTGTCTGATCAGCCGCCTAGAAGGAGATCTCTACCTTCTTCATCTGTGTCAACTCCTGCTGTTATCGCCTGTGTTCATGACGTCCCTTGATCCTCTGTTGAGATGATTAGAGCTGAGCTGCAGTTGTTAAATCCAGTTTTGTGTATGTATTACACAAAAACATAATCCTCTTTAATAATACTATTTGCATAGAATATTAGTGGACTGATTGCCAACTAGATAATTGCTCTCTTTTTAATTTCCTTCTCTTCTGTGCCTAGCAGCGCAATAGACAACTTATTTCTTCCCTTTACATTGTTATTGAAACAACTGACAACAAAGCACCTATTTCATAGGGAAAGGTTGTTAGCCTGACTCACAGCTGCTTACCAGAAGTGTATGCCCTATTGGTATGCCCCTTTGATATACCTGACAGTCTGTCATTCTTTTATAGCCAAGAAGTTGTGTCATTAGTTGTTAAAACTAAACAACAGAACATAGGCTGTGCAAATATGCTCCGGGTCTTTCAGTGCTACAGATCGACTTCTGGTACACTGGGTGCTGAGGCAGTAAATGTGAATTCAAGGAGAGTTCAGTGGAAATATGCAGAGCAGGCAGATTGTGATGTTAATTAACATGTGACACTGATTTGATACCATTTTGGAGCTCAAGGACATTCCAACCAATGTGGGTTATTAATCCCGCATAGCTGAGTGTTCATTCAGCAGAGGAAAAGATTCGCTACCTGTGAATATCAAGAGATCATCAACTAATTTGAAGTGAGTTGCTGATTGATTTCTCCTGGTTCTTGCTGTAGCTGTAGAAATGTTTAGTGGTTTCAAGAGTCCTTTAGAGTTGCTGGAGTCTACGGGGATTGGTGTGGCACCTGCTGAAGATCATTGTCCTGACTTCAAAGATTCCATTGAAAACAATTGCTCTCAGACATTATCTTTTCCTTTCAGCATGACATGGAGAATGAGCAGAGGCAGCACAGAGCAAGACTACAGTGGACTATTTGGATATATAGCACAGAAAGAGGCCATTCAGCCCAACCAGTCCGAGACAGTGTTTATGCTCCTCCCCTTGTTTCTCATCTAAATCTACCATAGTGACAGAGAGATCATATGTATGCTTATGTTTACTTTAGTCTATGCAAAGACTTTGTATTAAGATATTTCTGCCTCTGCAACTAACTCTGTGAAGCTTAAATATTGACTGCTAACTTGACTACATGTCGAATCAGAAGGCTAAAGGTTAGCTTTAGGCCAGTGATCTTGACGTCAATGATAGTGGAACTGTTGGAGAAGATTCTTAGGAATAGGATCTATACATATTTGGAACTGAATGGTCTTGTTAAAGAAGACAGCATGGTTCTGTATGTGGGAGGTCATCTCTCACGAATTTAATTGAGTTTTTTGAGATGACAAAAATGATTGACGAAGGAAGGACTGTGGATGTTGTCTACATGGACTTTAGTAAGGCATTTGACAAGGTCCCTCATGGCAGACTGGTGCAAAAGATTAAATCTCACGGTATCAGCGATGAACTAATAAGATGGATTCAGAACTGGCTTGGCCATAGATCATTGTATGATGCAGTCACGGGCATTCAGCCTTGGATCTTCAGGTAAGCGTTCTCCAAGGCGGCCTTCACGACACACGACAGCGCAGAGTCGCTGAGCAGAAACTGATAGCCAAGTTCCGCACACATGAGGACGGCCTAAACCGGGATGTTAGATTTATGTCACATTATCAGTAACCCCCACAGCTTGACTCCTGGACTTGCAGAATCTCACTGGCTGTCCTGTCTGGAGACAATACACATCTCTTTAACCTGTGTTGAATGCTCCCTCCACCCACATTGTCTGTACATTTAAGACCTGGCTGGCTGTAGAGATTTGCATTCTAATCAGTATTCTGTAATTTGGTTTCTGTGTCTGTGCCCTGTTTGAGAACAGATATCCATTCCATCTGACGAAGGAGCTCTGCTCCGAAAGCTTATGGTATTTGGTACCAAATAAACCTGTTGGACTTTAACCTGGTGTTGTGAGACTTCTTACTGTATTGGCCATAGAAGACAGAGGGTAGCGGTGGAAGGATGTTTTTCTGAATGGAGGTTTGTAACTAGTGGTGTTCCGCATGAATCAGTGCTGGGACCTCTGTTGTTTGTAATATATATAAATGACTTGGAAGAAAACGTAGCTGGTTTAATTAGTTTGCGGATGATACTAAGATTGATGGAGTTGCGGATAGTGATGAAGATTGTCAGAGAATACAGCAGGACATAGATAGGCAGAAAAATGGTCGATGGAATTTAATCCGGACAAATGCAAGGTGATGCATTTTGGTAGATCCAAATCAGGTGGGAGCTATAAAATAAATGGCAGAACAATCTTGAGCATAGACACACAGAGATCTGGGAGTACAGGTCCACAGATTCTTTAAATTGGCAGCACAAATGGAAAAGATGGTGAAGAAAGCATATGGTATGTTCGCCTTCATTGGATGGGGCATCGAGTATAAAAATTGGCAAATTATATTACAGTTGTATAAAATGTTGATTAGGCCACAGTTGGAATACTGTGTCCAATTCTGGTCACCACACTACCAGAAGGACGTGGTGGCTTTGGAGAGAGTGCAGAAAAGGTTTACCAGGATGTTGCCTGGTATGGAGGGTATTAGCTATGAGGAGAGATTGAATAAATGGTTTTCCCTGGAAAGACGGAGGCTGAGGTGTGACCTGATAGAAGTTTATAAAATTATGAGAGGTATAGATAGGGTGAACAGTTGGAAGCTTTTTCCCAGGTCAGAAATGACAATTACAAGGGGGCACAAGTTCAAGGTAAGGGGGGGTGGGGGGGGAAGGTTCAATGGAGATGTGCAGGGGAGGGTGGTGGGGGCCTGGAATGCACTGCCAAATGAGGTGGTTGAGGCAGTTATGCTAGCCACATTTAAGACTTATCTTGATAGGCATATGAACAAACGGGGAATAGAGGGATATAAGCGGTTGGTTTAGATAGATAAACATGATTAGCGCAGGCTTGGAGGACCAAAGGGCCTGTTCCTGTGCTGTACTGTTCTTTGTTCTTTGTTCCAAGTCCACTTTTTCCTTTAGCTTTTGTCATGTTAATCTTTTTAAGTTCTGTTCAATAAAAGAAAACTATTTTAAAACTTGTATCAGTGCTGTCCTCTCATCTATTCAAACGAATGATCCCAACAGTGACTCTCCATTCCCTTCTCTTACATTTGCTTATTTAGCTTCCCCCTATATGCGTCTATACAATTTTCTTCATCCACTCTTCCTAGTAGTGAGTTCCACACTCCTACCACTCTTTGGTGAGTAAGTTTCTTCTGAAGTCCCTTTTGGATCCCTTTGTGACTGTTTTATATTGATAGCCTCTGGTTTTGCTCTTCCCTGCACAAGGGAACATCCTTGAATGGACTCTATAACAAAATGATTTATAATTTTAAAGAAGTCTATTAGGTCATCCTTCAGCAATTCTTTCAAGAGAAAAGAGTCTCAGCCTGTCAATCCTTTCCTGATATTCATCCCCACACATTTCTGGTATCATCCTTGAATTCTCTCTCCAGTGCCTCTCTTTTTATAATTATGGTGACAAGAGTGCATCCAGTACTCATGGCAAGGGTGACTGCAGGTTTAGCATAACTTCACTACATTTCGATTTTATCGTTCTTCAAAAAAAGCTCAGTATTTGGAATGCTTTTTTTTAATGCAGCCTTACTAACCTGTGGCACAACCTCTAATGAGTGGTACATTTGTACTCTGAGATTCCTGTGTTTCTCCATCCTACCTTGATTTGGACTTTCCAATAATCAGTTACCTCCCTATTCTTCCTACCAAAATTTACCATCTCAAATTTAACTGTGTTGAATTTAATTGCCAATTATTTGCCAATGTTGCATGTTTATTTATTAACTGTTCACCTCAGTATTGGCTGGTGCAGTCTATCCCCCAATTTGGTGCTATCCGTGAATTACGGGTGGGATTTTCCGGCTGTTCCCACCAGCAGGATCGTCTCGTCCCGCCGATGGCAAGCTCCTTCCACGATGGGGCAAGGTGTGAACAACGGGAAACCCCATTGACAACTGCGGGACTGGAACATCCCTCCACTGGCCAATGATGGGCTGCATCTGCCACTGCAAATCACACCACGAGGGAGCAAAAATCCCACCATCCATTTTTGATTCCAAAGTCCGAATAGTTATTGTAAATTGTGAACTGCAGTGGTCCCAGCACTGATCCTTGTGGATCACCACTTCCAACCACCTGCCACGGTGAATATATTCCCTTTATTCCCGCTCTCTGATTTCTGTCTTGAAGCTAGCTAGTAATCCATTCTGCAACTTCCCCATGGCTCCACATTTTCTGACTTTATTCATTGGTCTATTATGAGGTATGTCATGGATGTTTTCAAAAAGTCCTTCCCGAAAGTCATCCATGAACAATGTATTTGTATGCAATTGTGTATGTTTTACCCTCGAAGTGAATAATCCAATTTAAAATAGTATAGCAACAAAGCCTTTTGCTAAAAGAGGAAATAATAGTTTATTTCATGTGATTGCTTTGGAAGTTACTTAATAAAAGATAAAGCTACTAAAACATACACACACAAAGATTAGTTATGCATGAAAAAAATAATACTGATATATGCGAATTAAGTTCAGTTTATATTGTTCGATGCAGGCCTGGTAGTTTTTGAGATTGAAGTGTTGCATAGTCAGAAGTGAATGTTTTGAGGTTGTAGGATTGTTCCAGCAACAATATCGCCTCCAATGTCCACGTGCCAGAGGTTGTTTTAACAAGTAGGTTTGGTAGGTGGAATTATGTTCCCAGGGAAGAGAGAAGGTTCCTTTCTTCTGTGGTTCTGCGGCTTCTGCACTTTCAGAACTGTCTAGTTACTTACAACCGACCACCAACTATTTCTGGATGTCTCTCTCTCTCTCCCTGAGTTGAAACTCTTATCTGCTTCTCTGAAGATATGTCCAGATGATTCTTCCAACGTTCTGCCCTTTCAATGCTTTGTGCAAGAGCTAAGAAGGCTGCTGTTATCATGTGACCTGTGCAAAATGCCTAACCATTTCGCAAGTAAGGCGTTTCAAACAACCTTCTCCCACCTTTTGTCCCTGGCCACGGTAGAATTTATATTCATGCAGTGAGGTGTCAACAAAACTTGGTTCTCTCCTGGAAAAGACAACAGTGATCCATAACTAAATTAAGGGTCATATTTTGTTCTCCAGGAAGAGGTAACCCAGTCTGAAATCCACAATTCTATCTTGTAGCTTGGTAGCCACTTTAAAATAGTCTTTAAACTCAGTCCAAGATTTTAAAAAAACTTTAAAATAATTTTCCCGAAAAATGTGTAATATCATTACTGTAAATTGTAACAGGCACCCTATCAAAGGTCTTTTGAAAATCGAGATAAATGACATCTCCTGTATTATCATTGTCTTCTCTCTGTTACATCCACAAAAATTCAAAAAGATTGGTCAAGCAAAATGTTTCCTTTTGAAATCCATGCTATCTACTTAGGAATATAGTTCTCATTTCAGGATGTCCTTCTATGTCCTCGTTTAGTAAGGATTCCATTATTTTTCCAAACACTGTAGATAAGCTGGGAACATTATACCCCTTTCTTCAATATAGGAATTACCTTAACGATCCACCAGTCCTGTGGCATAACACATTTTTCAAATTAATAATTATCTCAGAGGTATAAAGCCTCTGCTGTGTCTTCTCTGCATTCTCTTAATATGTGGATGCAACCATCTGGTCCAAAGGCTTTGTTCTTTTTTGAGTTTATTTGATTTCTCCAATAAATTCCCTTTTGTAATTTTAAATGCATGTTTCTCATCACAAATCTGATCACTCAATGCCATGTCAACTTGTTCTATCACTACCAAAGCAAAACAACATTTTTTTGTTATTTCTGCCATCTCTCTATCATTATCTGTGGTATTATCCCATCTATCCCTTTATAGCCCTATATCCATCATAGCCTTCTTATTTTTATTGACGTGACTGTAAACTATCTTACTATTTTGCATTCTGTTCCTTGATAATTAAATTTAATGGTTCCTCTTTGCCTTCATAACATTTTTTGGGATTCTGTCACAATCTATTCTTATTTTCTCATTTCATGCACTCCTCTGGTGTCCATTTACTTAATATATGCTTCTTTCTTAACTCTCAATTAGTCCCTCTTGTCTTTTTTTAATCCATGAAGTCTTATCAGCGTATAGCTCGTTCTTTTTAGCAGAATATATTTTTCCTGCATCTTCCATAAAATCCCGATAGTGCAGAAGGCCATTGGCTTATCAAATCTGCACTGACCCGCCGAAAGAGCAGTCTACCTCAGCCCAATCCCTCGCCCTACTTCCTCGCCCGATCCCTGTAAATCCATGCATGCATTAATCATGACCAATCCACCCAGCCTGCACATTTTAGGATTGTAGGAGGAAACTGGAGCACCTGGAGAAAACCCACATGGACAGGGGGAGAACGTGCAAACTCCACACAGTCGCCCAAGGCCGGAATTGAACCCTGATCCCTGGCATTGTGAGACAGCATTGCTAACTACTGTACCATCATGCCTCCCTGGTTGAACATCATTTAATTTTTTTCCGTTGTTGTTCTACGTTGTTACTTGCCATTGTAAATGCCCATTTCATTTTCCCAAATTCTATTCTCAGCTCCTACAGATCAGTTTTTTTCCAATTTATTAACTTGGTTTTTGTTACACTTATTTCCTTCCTTATTAATATCTTAAAATGTTTGCATTATGGTCATTATTTTCTAGCTGTTCCCCTACTCTTCTTTCATCTGCTGTGGTTCATTCCCCATTACTAGATCGAATTGTGAATCCTCCCTTGTTGTACATTTTACAAATTAGACTGGAAAAGCGATCTGTACATGTTATAGGAGCTCAATTACCTTGTCCCTGTGTCCTCTTCGGTCCACTTAATATCAGGGTAGCTGAAACCCTTTGTGATTATTATTTATGACAGAATCTTCCTAAAAAATGGCAAAGTTTCAGGGTCCAACTGAAAATTGATATATTTCTCCCCAAGTTTTCACTTCAGATCTTCTGACACTTTGTCAAAAAAAGCAGGGGGGTATGGTGTGTTTTGCATTATCATTCCTAAGGGGTGGGGCCTAAAGTTGACAGCAAGGCCAGCTCCACAGAGATTCTGTTAAAGTCCCTCCCCACGGACAGCGGAGACCCAGGTAAACAAGGGGAACACTTCCAACTCTTGGCCACAGAGAGGCAACCTTTCCCCCAACACTTAATGAATTGGTCACCCACCCCCATCAATGCTGGCATTGGGGTGAGCACTCCATCCCTTCAATACTGGCATATCACCCTTCCCACACATCATGAGAATCCCACAGTGAGCAGTATGTGGGCTAATATTACATTTAGTGACTTATGACATTTGTAAATTTATTTATGGGTGGCACGGTGGCATAGTGGTTACCACTGCTGTCTCACAGCGCCAGGGACCTGGATTCAATTCTGGCCTTGGTTCACTGTCTGTGTGGAGTTTGCACATTCTCTCTGTGTTGGCATGGGTTTCCTCCGGGTGCTCCGGTTTCCTCCCACAGTCCAAAGATGTGCAGGTTAGGTTAATTGGCCATACTAAATTGTCCCGTAGTGTCAGGGAGATTAGCAGTATAAATATGTAGGGCTACGGGGATAGGGCCTGGATGGGATTGTTGTCAGTGCAGACTTGATGGGGTGAATGGCCTCCTTCTGCACTGGACGGATTCTATGATCTTGACCCTCAGTGTAAAGTAAATGAAATATATGAACATTGTATCCACGTCCTTTGAACTAGACTGGCATTAAAGTGCCATAGCTTTCGGGACACACTGACTTTGCAAAATTTAGTTGATTAGTCTCTTGGTCCCCTGTAAACAGGTGCCATCTCGCCTTGTCTCCACCCTTGCACCAAGAATACCAATGCAACAGTGAAATGTCTTGGAGCCTGTTTTCTGTCACATTTTACTATTAGTGGATATTATCCAGGTCAAAATCACTTTTAGACTAACTTTCAGCCACTGTGCACCTTCCTCTTCAAAAATGAAGACTTGCTTTAAGTAGGTCAAGCTTACTCAAACTCATGCTGGCCTTCCCTGATTTTTACAGCTCCTCAGAACTTTAAGTGCTGTCTGCATTGGAAGCAATGTAGGCAGGTTAATCCTACATTGCTATCCCTATTTTTGGGCCTTAACAAATTATTGCAGAAACAAAATAGAAAAAAAGAGTTCAGGAGTTGTGTACGTGCTGAATAAAAAGTAATGTTAGCTAATAGCAGAAAGAACCTGGAGAAATTTGACAATGAAACCATGTACATGCCTCAAATAGTTTGTCATTTCATGAGATAAAAGTTCATGCTGATGCCTCAATCCATTTCAATATTATGCAGCATTCAAAATTAGCATCCAAAATTTCCTAAGGCTTATTAGCTGTTTCCATGACTGATCAAAAATACCTCTTCATTCAAGGTCCTGGTTCACTCCTATGCTTTATTGTTTCTTTTCTCTTGTCTGTTCAGGAGCCAGGTGTAAACCAGGCATTGTTAGACTCCATAGTCCACTCTTTACAGAATCAACCTTCATTATTCCTTCTCCTTCTAAGATCTGAGTTGCATTTGATTGGTTTGTGAAGAAAGCATCACATATGCTCTTTGGGAGCACTGGGGATATTTCATTTGCAGATTGATGAAACCATTAATATCTTCCGATTGTTACCAGGTATATAAATGATCGTGCACGCACATTAATTTGAAAAAAAAAGTTACAGCTTTTGCGTTGCCAGTCATTTTTGAAGCCTGGGCAACAGGATGCAAAGGATGAAAAAGTTCTAACTTTAAAGGAGTGGCTCATGGTAAAATAACTGCCTCTGCAGCATTCCCCTGGTGTATGCCAGGTTGACCTAATTTATAAGCATTAAGGGAAATGCCAGCCATCACTTCGGCTGGTACTCGTCCATGTTTTATGGTCTTCCTAAAGCAGCTGGCAGATCTCACTTGCAGCTCTGCCTGAGCTGTTTATGTTCTCCATATTTCTCAGACTATTTTATTCTCCTGCTGCTGCACTGAGACACACAGCAATCATTTCTGCATTAAATTTCTGTTGATGGATTCACCTTTTTCACTTCTATTACTGCTGTAGTGATATTTTCTAAGTTTTCTTTTGTTGTCAGGCTCGCTAATACTAAATTAGGCCTGATGAAAAATATTGTATTACAAGTACACGATAATCTGTCCCATTTTCTTATAACTTAAATTGGCTATTCTCACGATTATTTTGTTGATGCTTGTGGAGTTATCTTGGAGTTGGTGGATCCAAGAGTCCGAAGCATGAACAAATAGTCCGTTCTTTACTTTCGTTCTAAAATTATTGCTGAGAGGAAAATACAGGCCATTGTTCCTGTTGGTGGTCTCACAAGTAAGCATTAAAGCATATGTAATGTGCACTTCAATTGAACTGTGCACAGTATGCAATTAAATGCCAATGATTCCGCTGAGATTCATTTAAACTGAAATGTGCATATCCCATTACGAAACAAATTTCAAATGGTACATTCACTATCTTGCAATGAAATGTTATTGTTGCTGCAATAAAATGTTGAAATGATCAGAAGTATGATTTAAGATATGATCGAAGGAGATGCATCAAAGATGCCAAAAGACAGTACTGGAACAAATGAGAATCCCAGGCTAGCCACACAGAACCCCGCCAACCAAGGCAAGGTCTGCAAGACATAACAGGCTACAAGATGAAGGCATGTAAAATTGCACCCCTCTCTGATGAGCTCAATGCATTCTACGCCTGTTTTGAGCAAGGGGCCAGCAAGAGCATGCCCTCCACTCTGGAAGCCCTAGACGAACCTGTATCTGAGTTCGCCATTACAGATGTCAGAGCAGCCTTCTCGAAGGTCAACCTACGGAAAGTGACTGGCCTGGATGGGGTACCCAGACGAACACTCAGATCCTGCGCGGATCGGCTGGCGGGAGTATTTGCAAACATCTTCAACCTCTCTTTACAACAATTTGAGGTCCCTGTCTGCTTCAAGAAGACGATCATCATCCCGGTGCCTAAGAAAAACCAAGCAGCGTGCCTTAATGACTATCGGCCCATGGCTCTGACATCTATCATTATGAAGTGTTTCGAAAGGTTAGTCATGGCACGAATCAATTCGAGCTTCCCGGACTGCCTGGATCCACTACAGTTTGCCTAGCGCCGCAACAGGTCCACAGCAGATGCCATCTCCCTGGCCCTGCACTCAACCCTGGAACACCTAGATAACAAAGACACTATGTCAGACTCCTATTTATTGACTACAGCTCAGCCTTCAACACCATTATTCCGATGAAACTCATCTCCAAACTCCGTGGCCTGGGCCTCAGCTCCTCCCTCTGAGACTATATCCTGAACTTCCTAACCCACAGACTACAATCAGTAAGAATAGACAACAACACCTCCCCCACGAACATCCTCAACACCAGTGCCCCACAAGGCTGTGTTCTCAGCCCCTACGCTATTCCTTATACACCTATGACTGTGTGGCCAACTTCCCCTCCAACTTGATTTTCAAGTTTGCTGTTGACACCACTGTAGTGGGTTGGATCGCAAACAATGATGAGACAGAGTACAGGAATGTGATCGAGAATCTGGTGAACTGGTGCGGCAACAATAATCTCGCCCTCAATGTCAAGAAAATGAAAGAGATTGTCATCGATTTCAGGAAGCGTGGTGGAGAGCATGCCCCTGTCTACATCAACGGGACGAAGTAGAAAGGGTCAAGAGCTTCAAGCTTTTAGGTGTCCAGATCACCAAAAACCTGTCCTGGTCCTCCCATGCCGACACTACAGTTAAGAAAGCCCACCAATGCCTCTAATTTCTCATAGAATCATAGAATCCCTCCAGTGGAGAAGAAAGCCATTTGGCCCATTGAGTCTGCACCGACCACAATCCCATCCAGGCCCTATTCCTGTAACCCCACTTAGTTACCCTTCTAATCCCCTAGCACTAGGGACAATTTAGCATAGCTAATCAACCTATCGCACACACCTTTGGAGTGTGGGAAGAAACCGGAGCACCCAGCGGAAACCCACGCAGACACGGAAAGACTAAGGAAATTTGGCATGTCAGCTACGACTCTCACCAACCTTTACAGATACACCATAGAAAGCATTCTTTCTGGTTGTATCACAGCTTGGTATGGCTCCTGCTCTGCCCAAGACCGCAAGAAACTACAAAAGGTCGTGAATGTAGCCCAATCCATCACGCAAACCAGCCTCCCATCCATTGACTCTGTCTACACTTCCCACTGCCTCAGCAAAGCAGCCAGCATAATTAAGGACCCCATGCACCCTGGACATTCTCTCTTCCACCTTCTTCCGTCGGGAAAAAGAGACAAAAGTTTGAGGTCACGGGCCAACTGCTTCTTCCCTGCTGCCGTCAGACTTTTGAATGGGCCTACCTTGCATAAAGTTGATCTTTCTCTCCACCCTAGCTATGACTGTAACACTACATTCTGCACTCTCTTGTTTCCTTCTCGATGAGCGGTATGCTCTGTATAGCGTGCAAGAAACAATACTTTTCACTGTATACTAATACATGTGACAATAATGAATCAAATCAAATCAAAATCAAAAAGAGGGGGTGGGTGACATTCTGGACCTCCAGTGTAAATTCTTGATGTACTTACATTATTTGTTTCCTATGATGGTAAATGGACTAATCATATTTTAAGATGATGTACATGTTTCTGTTAAAGCAAGATAAAAATATAGGGGGCAGTGCATCAGTGGAGACCATTTAACGGGCTCCCCACTGGGCACCACGGCCTCTGTGCATCTCGGGCTCCAAGATTTTTGGAGTCATCAGCTCCACGCCGGAAATCAGTGCGGAGCTGACTTCCATATTTACATTTGAATTTAAATCCCATTAGCCGGGACTGAAGACTCCGGACCCATAGCATCTGCCCCCTTCCCACCCGTCTCACTAGGGCACTCTGCAGTGCTCAGAGTGTGGGAGCTTCATTCTGAAAATCACGCTAAAAAAATTGGAGGGAGTTACTCCAGTTTTTATGCAAATTCTGCACCTAGTTTTTCTTGGGAGAATTACCCCCGAGAGTAATGTAAAAGTTTTGATGAGGTTGCAAAACAGCTGGGAACTCGTTGATCATATGTTAAACCCCTTGTCTGTTATTCTGCTGAATTGACTTCAATACAACTGGACATTAGGAATAGCATATGTAATAATTCATTCTGTTCTGCATCCCCACCCATGTCCATTTTCTAATTGCTGATACATCTGACCAGAAGTAGCTGTATGCTGACACCACGCACATTGCAGAATATAACTTTTAATTGCAAACTAATATGTTGGTACACAAGAGCGTACATGCTGTCACAGCATTGATAAATTTGCTTCAGAATGCTTGCAATTGGACCGTAGTTAAATCGGCATTAGGAATAGTCAGTGACTGAGGGAAGGTAAGGTGTAGGACACATGGTGATTGGGGAATTGGGGTTGTGGTTACCTCTATCGCATTGGGTGAACTCTTTACAGGCAACCCACCCTGAAAGAGGCTGTCTTTGCTGCCTCATCTCCTCCCCTTCCTCCTCCTCTTCCTGATGCCAAGCTCCTACTCCTTAGTTGGAATCTGGAACTATCTTTGCCCCAAACAGCTGTTGATGTTAGAACAACAGAAAGTTTCAAAATTGAGATTGAGAGGTTTTTTTTGTAAGGCAAGGATATTGAGGATTGCAGAACGAGGGTGTGAAGACCGAGTTAAAATACAGCGCAGCCATGAATGGACTTCAGGGATTGAATAGATTATTGCTGTTCTGATGTTCCGATCAGTTTTATGAGCAGACACTCGTGCTATTTATCACTACAAATAGTTCAGTACACAAAGTGGACAATTTGTACTTCTGAGCATTACTGTAGGGCTTTTCCTTGTAGCAGCCTTAAAGAATAGGATTCAGTCAGGATATAAATAGGAACTCATGCTGAATTTAACTGTACCCTAAAGAAGGAAGCAGACCTGGTGCTGTGTCTCCATATGTTGCTGTCAACAGAAATATCTAATAACTTCTGATTGAGATATTTTCTGGATCAGACATGCACCTTTTTCAAATGAACATGTTTTTAAAAATCAGCTTAACTGTTAGATACATTTTAAAACCAAGAATCCAAGAATCCTTCAAGACCCAAGGTGAGAATTAATAATTGCTAGGGTAATAGTTAACTTGATCACTATACAGTAGAAACATTGAAATGCTGCATTTATACATCATTGTCTACATTCCATCTGGATAGTTATGCAGACAATGCATGTTTGCATTAATTTCCAATCAAGGGTGTGCATATTAAATTACACATAAGGTCACTTGAACAGTTGAGATAATAAATTATTGATTTGAATTTGGAACTAATGTCATGTCTGCATGTTAAATAGTAAGGTCATTAGCCATATCAATGCATGTTTTCATTATCAAGCATACTTTATTACCTCTTTAACTTTATGCCTAGGGTGTCCTTCATACACTAAGCAGTGCTTTCATTTCCTACAAGAAAGGGCAAAAGACATATATCTTCCATTTCACAGCCTGAATGGTCTAAGTATCTGATTAAGAAGTGAGTTGGACGTTAAGTCACTTCCATTGACAACTAAGAGCCAACTGAAATATGTAAGAAAAAGTTAAGGATATGTAAAGATCAGGGCTCAAGAAAACTCATTCCTCTAGACTGTCAGCTCACCATTATAAGATGCAACTGCTCTTCAAATGTCCCTAATATTTAAGTCTCTGTACAATCTCATCTGGAAGATTATTGTAAGCTTTTACCTTTCTGTGGGCAATCCAGCTCTTCAAGTGATCTGCTTTAACTTCACTTTGCAACAGTTTTATTGTACATCTTTATTTAGAAATGCTACATACTATTTCATACTTTAGATACATCTCAGTGGTGTTTCCCTTGTAATTCCAGGCTCTAAATATCAGTTTTTCTAATCTTTCTAAATCTCAAGCTCTTTACACTGCAGATGTCATTTTTTTTTCCTGCAATCCTCCCATTGCTTATACGTGTTTTCTGTGGTGCAGTAACCAGAGTGAATTGGCATATTCCAAATTTATTCTGAAAAGTTAATTTTAAAGTCTTGAGAACATCCTATTGAAATGTATTGTCCTATATTATATCCAAACATTCGCTTAGTTTATTTCATGATTTGCCACATTGACTTAATATTTTCAGTCACTTGGCAATCACTAATTCCAGTGATTTTCTCGAAGTCCCAATTCAGGGTCATTCACCAATTACTAGCAATACTGATTTTTGCAGCCAATACAGAATATTACACATTTACAATTGTTACATTTTATTGTCTGTCAAATTCCACTGAAGAAGGTAGAAATTGTTGTTGGTGCTATCAGAGAAAAAAAACACTGAACGCACTTTACTGATTTTCTTTGCCTGTCTTTCAGTGAATAATTAAACAGTTCAGAGTAAATGATTTAGTACCACAAGCAGAGGAGAATGTGGTGCAATCTTGATGAGCTTTGTGTAGCAACATGGTTGACAGTGAGACCTATCCTTGCTTTGGCTCAGCTACAAGAATATATTTCTTCCAGTTTTGGATGAAATTTAGGAGATCAGCCAATTCCTCACTCATTTACTAAAGGTTTTGGCAGGATAAAATATCAGATTGACTACAGTAAGCATCCAAGGTGGGCTTTAATGAAACCATCAAGCATCATGTCTCTCTGCCATATGGTTCACAGAACATTAACATTTGAAACTATTTGTATTGAGCATGGCAAAGAACAGTCTTGAAGGACATCAGGACATTTATACCCACCTCAGGTTGTAGAATTAAAAGATGAAGTCCATGTGATTCTCGAACAAACAAATGGAAACATTTATTTTTGACAATTCCATTGTTCAGTTAAATAAATAAGGACACGTCCAGCATGCTGGGACTATCTGCTCTATTGTGAGGCTGTATGAGGCTCTTGGCAGACCCCATTTGGAGTATTGTGAGCAGTTTTGGGCCCCATATCTAAGTATGGATGTGCTGGCCTTGGAAAGGGTCCAGAGGAAATTCACAAGAATGATCCCTGGAATGATGAGCTTGTTGTATGAGGAACGGTTGGGGACTCTGAGTCTGTACTCATTGGAGTTTAGAAGGATGAGGGGGGATCTTATTGAAACTTACAGGATACTGTGAGGCCTGGATAGTGTGGATGTGGAGAGGATGTTTCCACTAGTAGGAAATACTAGAACCAGAGGGCACAACCTCAGGCTAAAGGGACAATCCTTTAAAACAGAGATGAGGAGGAATTTCTTCAGCCAGAGAGTGGCGAATCTGTGGAACTCTTTGCCACAGAAGGCTGTGGAGGCCAGGTCATTAAGTGTCTTTAAGTCAGGTTCTCAATTAATAGGGGGATCAGGGGTTATGGGGAAAAGGCAGGAGAATGGGAATGAGAAAAACATTAGCCATGATTGAATGGCAGAGCAGACTCGATGGGCCGAGCGGCCTAATTCTGCTCCTACGTCTTATGGTCTTATGGTGTCATAGGGATGCTATCTTTTATTCATTCCAATTTTAAATGCCTCCTAACATTACCACTTAATTCTATTTTATTCAGTTGGCATGGACATGTTCTGGTGAGGGTGAAAGATATAGGAAATAAGAAGGAGACATCAATGTCATACATACACAGCTTTAAATGGTACATTTGCAGTATGCTAAATACCACATGATCTAGCAGTTAAGAATTCGGTAGACCTCACAAGAAAAATATCCTTCTTCTTAGGCAGTCCCTCGGAGTCAAGGATGACTTGCTTCCACACTAAAATTGAGTTCTCAGGAGAAAAGAATGAGCCTAGACATGAAACCTCTGGACCCTATTTTACCATTTTGATTCCAAGTGCTGGGTGGACTTGAAACTGGGAGTGTTTCAGATCTGACTTTTAGAGCCATTCTCAGGCGCCCCCATACGCACTCTGCCTGCAAAAATATCAGTGATTCTGATTCCAAGCCTGTGGGCGGGGCTTAACGCGCCTGGAACCTGCAGCTCTGATCAGTGCCTCCAAATGTACATGCACAGAAAAAAAATGATAGAATGCTGCTCCCCTGCTATATCCCTCCTGGGCCGGATAATGCCTCCCCCTGGCCCCCACAGACACTACCCCACCCCCACAACATTACAGAACCTCTTATCCCCCCACAACCCCACCACCCGGAGCGATCGCAGGTCCCTCCCCCACTCCCCCCCCCACCCACCGATCTCCGGCATAGTGGCAACGGACCCCCCTTCCCCCCCCACTGATCACAGGCAGAGTGGTAGTGGACCCACCTCCCCCTCCCTACGATCTCAAGCAGAGAGCTGTCAGACCCACCTCCCCTTTCCCCACCACCCATCTCAAGCATAGAGCTGTCAGACCCACCTCCCCTTTCCCCACCACCCATCTCAAGCAGAGAGCTGTCAGACGCTCGGCACTTACCTCCTTACTAGCCCTCACTGACGGTGCGCCCGAATCGTACTTTTATGGAACATGTCTGTTTCATGCCAATTCCGGATGGGCGAACGCAGTGGTAAAGGGGGAAGTGCCGGTAAAGTTGGGCATGCAGCCCTTTAAGTCAATTTAAATGCATGCAAATACATTTAAATGGCCATCGCGCCCGGTTCGGGCTCGGTCTTCATCGTGGCCATTTTCAGGCCTTGGTAAAGGGGGAACCTGTGCGGAGGCGGGCATGGATCACGCTACTCACCTCACGCCCAACTTTACAAAGTTTTCGTGCCCAAAAACAGGCGCAACGTGATGGTAAAATCAGGCCCTCTTTTTCAGTTTGTCTGAGTATGAGAAATGGCTAATGACAATACTTTATTATGGTGCTTTCCAAAGGGCACTGTTAATGTGCTTTAACAAGCCTTGTTTAATGGGGTTTTGTGTGTGTGTGTGCATGTGTGTGTGTGTGTGTGTGTGCATGTGTGTGTGTGTGTGTGTGTGTGTGTGCATGCATGTGGGCGGAGGACTAAATCCATCTAAATTCCTGAATAATGTCGACAGGAAGAACAGCCGTCTATTGATTGATCCAACAATGTTTACAATGAACAATGCTATTTTGATGCAATGTATTCCTTTATCTATGTTGAACATATTGAACATATGTTCTTGGAATGAGAAATGTTAGCAATTCACATAATTTTCTGGAAAAGGTGTTTGTCATTAATTTTGTAGAGTTGATGGCAAATATTGTACAAACAATCATCAATATCAGCAGTCCAATTTGAACTGAGTCTATTTGTAAGAACTATTATTATTCTGATGTCAGTCCTGCTCCTACACCTACTGAAGCAATCTGACAACGTAGAAGAATAAAGCCCAAAAAGTATTTCTTCTAATTGATTAATAATAAATGTCCTCTTCCTCCCACCATAAATGTTGGAAGCTTTCTGCTGAAAGAACATTTCTACATGGAGTAGGATTTGAATAATTAAAATTTATCACACTAAGTCAAGAACACAATGGCTGCAGCATTGGACTTCCGAGTATCATTAGTTGCAGCCTTATTGGAGAAGTTTCAGTGAAAAAAAATGGCGCAGGTTCTGTCCGGACTAATCAATGTAATGGATGTAATAGCACAGCCATTCTGTACCTACACCCACAGTAGGTCATCAGTCAGCATCTAATGCTGATCTGACACATGACCTGAGTTTGCCACCTTGTCCCCGTCTTCGGGACTTTCTTGGTCTGCACTGTCTCATTTAATTCAGCAGGGGGATGGGAACCTGAATTGTAGCTCCAGTGTACAGGAGGGTGAGAGTAGTGAGGTCATGGATAAGGTTTCAGCGTCGCAGGAGTGTACTGGCAGGCAGGAAGGTGGTTTGAAGTGTGTATACTTCAACACCAGGAGCATCCGGAATAAGATGGGTGAACTTGCAGCATGGGTTGGTACCTGGGACTTCGATGTTGTGGCCATCTTGGAGACATGGATAGAGCAGGGACAGGAATGGTTGTTGCAGGTTCTGAGGTTTAGATGTTTCATTAAGAGCAGGGAAGGTGGTAAAAGGGGTAGAGGTGTGGCATTGTTAGTCAAGGACAGTATTACGGTGGCAGAAAGGACGTTTGATGAGGACTCGTCTACTGAGGTAGTATGGGCTGAGGTTAGAAACAGGAAAGGAGAGGTCACCCTGTTGGGAGTTTTCAATAGGCCTCCGAAAAGTTCCAGAGATGTAGAGGAAAGGATTGCAAAGATGATTCTGGATAGGAGCGAAAGTAACAGGGTAGTTGTTATGGGGGACTTTAACTTTACAAATATTGACTGGAAAAGCTATAGTTTGAGTACTTTAGAGGGGTCAGTTTTTGTCGAATGTGTGCAGGAGGGTTTCCTGACACAGTATGTAGATAGGCCAACAAGAGGCGAGGCCACATTGGATTTGGTACTGGGTAACGAGCCAGACCAGGTGTTAGATTTGGAGGTAGGTGAGCACTTTGGTGATAGTGACCACAATTCGGTTACGTTTACTTTAGCGATGGAAAGGGATAGGTATATACCGAAGGGCAGGAGTTATAGCTGGGGGAAAGGAAATTATGATGCGATTAGGTGAGATTTAGGATGCATAGGTTGGGGAAGGAAACTGCAGGGGATGGGCACAATTGAAATGTGGAGCTTGTTCAAGGAACAGCTACTGCGTGTCTTTGATGAGTATGTACCTGTCAGGCAGGGAGGAAGTGGTCGAGTGAGGGAACTGTGGTTTACTAAAGGAGTTGAATCTCTTGTGAGGAGGAAGAAGGAGACTTATGTAAAGATGAGACGTGAAGGCTCAGTTAGGGCGTTTGAGAGTTACAAGTTAGCCAAGAAGGACTTAAAGAGAGAGCTAAGAAGAGCCAGGAGAGGACATGAGAAGTCTTTGGCAGGTAGGATCAAGGAAAACCCTAAAACTTTCTATAGGTATGTCAGGAATAAAAGAATGACTAGGGTAAGATTAGGGCCAGTCAAGGACAGTAGTGGGAAGTTGTCCGTGGAGTCTGAAGAGATAGGAGAGACGCTAAATGAATATTTTTCGTCAGTATTCATGCAGGGAAAAGACAATGTTGTCGAAGAGAATACTGAGATACAGGCTATTGGACTAAACGGGATTGAGATTAATAAGGAGGAGGTGTTAGCAATTCTGGAAAGTGTGAAAATAGCTAAGTCCCCTGGGCCGGAAGGGGTTTATCCTAGGATTCTCTGGGAGGCTAGGGAGGAGATTGCAGAGCCTTTGGCTTTGATCTTTATATCGTCATTGTCTACAGGAATAGTGCCAGAAGACTGGAGGATAGCAAATGTTGTCCCCTTGTTCAAGAAGGGGAGTAGAGACAACCCTGGTAATTATAAACCAGTGAGAGTTACTTCTGTCGTGGGCAAAGTTTTGGAAATGATTCTAAGAGATAGGATTTATAATCATCGAGAAAAGAATAATTTGATTCGGGATAGTCAACACGGTTTTGTGAAGGGTAGGTCGTGCCTCACAAACCTTATTGAGTTCTTTGAGAAGGTGACCAAAGAGGTGGATGAGGGTAAAGCAGTTGATGTGGTGTATATGGATTTCAGTAAAGCGTTTGATAAGGTTCCCCACGGTAAGCTATTGCAGAAAATACGGACGCATGGGATTGAGGGTGATTTAGCGGTTTGGATCAGGAATTGGCTAGCTGTAAGAAAACAGAGGGTGGTGGTTGATGGGAAATGTTCATCCTGGAGTTCAGTTACGAGTGGTGTACCGCAAGGATCTGTTTTGGGACCACTGCTGTTTGTCATTTTTATAAATGACCTGGATGAGGGCGTAGAAGGATGGGTTAGTAAATTTGCGGATGACACTAAAGTCGGTGAAGTTGTGGACAGTGCGGAAAGATGTTGTAGGTTACAGAGGGACATAGATAAGCTGCAGAGCTGGGCTGAGAGGTGGCAAATGGAGTTTAATGCGGAAAAGTGTGAGGTGATTCACTTTGGAAGGAGTAACAGGATTACAGAGTACTGGGCTAATGGTAAGATACTTGGTAGTGTGGATGAGCAGAGAGATCTCGGTGTCCATGTGCATAGATCCCTGAAAGTTGGCACTCAGGTTGATAGGGTTGTTAAGAAGGCGTACGGAGTGTTAGCTTTTATTGGTAGAGGGATTGAGTTTCGGAGCCAGGAGGTCATGTTGCAGCTGTACAAAACTCTGGTGCGGCCGCACTTGGAGTATTGCGTACAGTTCTGGTCACCTCATTATAGGAAGGATGTGGAAGCATTGGAAAGGGTGCAGAGGAGATATACTAGGATGTTGCCTGGTATGATGGGAAGGTCTTATGAGGAAAGGCTGAGGGACTTGAGGCTGTTTTCGTTAGAGAGAAGAAGGTTAAGAGGTGACTTAATAGAGGCATACAAGATGATCAGAGGATTAGATAGGGTGGATAGTGAAAGCCTTTTTCCTCGGATGGTGATAGCTAGCATGAGGGGACATAGCTTTAAATTGAGGGGTGATAGATATAGGACAGATGTCAGAGGTAGGTTCTTTACTCAGAGAGTAGTAAGGGCGTGGAATGCCCTGCCTGCAGTAGTAGTAGACTCGCCAACATTAAGGGCATTTAAATGGTCATTGGATAAACATATGGATGATATTGGAATAGTGTAGATTAGAAGGACTTTAGATTGGTTTCACAGGTTGGGGCAACATTGAGGGCCGAAGGGCCTGTACTGTGCTGTAATGTTCTATGTTGTATGTCTCGGTAATGGTACAAAAATCCTGTTAATCGAGGAAAGAGAGCACTTACAGCAGGAAGCCTTACCTGCCTATCTCAGTTAGTGACATAAAATGGAAAGTCTAGGATTGCGCACCCATTATTTGCAGTGACTAATATTCAGTTCCAGTTTCACCATCTACACAGTGCAGGATGAGGATGAAATGGGATTTCCGAAGGTGCCTAAAGCACCTGGATGGTTGCAGTGACAATTTTTGCCATTGCCTTTGTGATGTTTGTGCCAATAATACTGAGTACCATCTCCTCCAAGTGGGAGAGGAGACACAATCTTACCTACCCATCCTGGTTTGTTGCTGCACTCTCCTGTTATGTGCAACATTCTGCAACAGAGAGGGAAGAGTGCCAGTGAGTGTACTCTTACATGTTTAGAACGTGTGCCTGTCATCTCTGAATCACATCGGCAATTTGTGGAATCTGTGAGATGTGGGTGTGAGGGTTCCAGCAGTGGTAGATGTGTGAGGGTGAAGCATATAATTGTTAGGCATGAATCTTGATTGCTAGCAATTGTTAATGTGTCAATAAAGGGGTGTAGTGCATTGTATAGTTTGTGAGGCTTGTGATATCGTAACTGGGATTTGGAATTTGACCCTTGTATGAGGATATTAAACATTTTGTAGCAGTGCATCTGGGTTTTCAGGGTGAGATTCCTGGCATTGACCTTTGTGACTATCTGGTCCTTCTGGCTTCACAGTTTTAAACTGGAGATCTGCCTGCTCTCTCTGGATTGATCAAATCCCCTGCTTTCAATCTCCTGCACCAAGGCCTCCAACATTGCATCAGAGAATCTAGGAGTTCCTCATCTTTCTCCTATTTTCTCTCCCTCTCTCTCTGTGATTACTTCAGTTTGTTCCTACCCCACATGTAATTCCCAGCCAGTAATTTGATTTGTCACATGTACTCGTATACAATGAAAAGTATTGTTTCCTGCACGCTATACAGATAAAGCATACCGTTCATAGAGAAGGAAGGGAGAGAGTGCAGAATGTAGCGTTACAGTCATAGCTAGGGTGTAGAGAAAGGTCAACTTAGTGCGAGGTAGGTCCATTCAAACGTCTGATAGCAGCAGGGAAAAAGCTGTCCTTGAATCAGTATGTGTCCTCAGACTTGTATATCTTTTTGCCGATGGAAGAAGGTGGAAGAGAGTATGTCTGGGGTGCATGGGGCCCTTAATTATGCTGGCTGCTTTTCCAAGGCAGCGGGAAGTGTGGACAGAGTCAATGGATGGGAAGCTGGTTTGAGTGATGGACAGGGCTTCGTTCACAACCCTTTGTAGTTTATTGCAGCCTTGGACAGAGCAGGAGCCAGCTGTGATTCAAACGGAAAGAATGTTGAATGTGCATCTGCAGCCAGTTTACATCTCTAAGAGATGCAAGCTAGCTTTAAATCGTGGTAACCTCATATAAACTTGGGCCTTTGGTAAGGGTGCAACCATTCAACCGCTCATTTAGCGCTATGCTACATGTCACTATTGTGGAGATGAACATGCAGTGTGAAGTTTGCATTCTGCTTGCATTTCTTTCAACGAGTGTGGGTTAATCGTCCATTACTATACCTGCCCCTTGTTAATGGACCTTATCTAATTTTTAACCTAATACGTACATATTGTTAAATGCTGATTTCAAAATTACCAACTTGATCTTTGTTAAGGTTCAGAAGCAAGGAAAAAAATCTCATTCCATATTTCTGGGTCAGGATAGTATTTCCTGTTAATTAATGTGACTTGTCCCACGGTTATTTCACTTATCAGTGTGAAACCAGACCTGAACTGAGCTTTAGGCTGTAAAAATCATTAACAACTGAGCAAGATAATGAAACCAGAGGGCTGGTTATGACATCTGCCTAGACTCAGATCATAGCTTAGTTTAAAATGCTTGCTGTTTATGCTTCACACTGACTAGCTAGGAGTAAAAGTATCCACCATGAAAAATACAGAATGTAACATGAATTAGAACTGAACAGCAGGATGATTCATCAGATGCCATTGCTCTTATAGCATTTCTTCTTGTAGCTTGTTGCATTGGCTAAAACACTGTGGGCTACAGAGGCTCTGTGCTGCATCTGTGGTGTTTCCCATGCTGTCAGCTGCTTCCTGCTCAGCCCACCTTGCATTGTTCCAGCAAAAGGACACAGGCATGTGCATATACTGGAACGGTTCTAAATGGGTGTGACCCTGCCGTCATGCAGCTCAACCAGCTAATGTAACACCAGAATCCCAAATTCAGGTAGCGAACATCCAGGCTGCATCTGCATTATTTACTGGAGAAAAAGCAAGTGAGAAGCTGCAAAGTGGCCCTTCAGGGAGAGTTATTTAAAGCAATAGGCGACCTGATTGCAGGCAAGTTACACCTTTGAGACATTTTCTATTGAAAACAGTCTGGATGTAGTCTGGAGTGTTTCTGGAGGTGTTTGGTGAGGTGCTGGATTTACCAGAGTATGCTGCCACAACCTCACACGATGGTGGGTTGGGCTGGGGCAGGGAGGGCAGAGGAGTTGGTGATCCGTCCATGCACAAGCTTGCAACAGGGTATGGGCCCTGCAATGATAGTGGCCCTGACTGAACAGCAAGTCTGTGAGGATGGGCAGAGGCTGCGGGCAATGATAACTCACATTATTCACTCTGCCTGCTGAAGCTGGACTCCTCTGTACTTCCTGACAGTGATCAAAAGCTACCTGGCAGACCTGTCTATGAACCCAGCACTTTGAAGTCCATTCACCATTTCCCTTTGAATGTTGCCCCATCGAGGTTCTCAATTGGAACACTGTTCATCTTCCACCTTATCTTTCAGTAAGTTGACAAATGCAATATCATTACTCCTCATGGCCTGGCTTCAGGCCAAACATACCCAGTGAATCACCATGTGCTGATTGATCCCAGCTCTGCACTAGCCCCCTGTGTATGTGCAGTACCAATGTCTGACCTGGTGCTGAGAATGTCAGATCAAATGATGTAGCCTTTTCATTCATGCTGTGCTGTTGGTCACTTTCCTCCTGTTGGAGACCTGTATCTGGGTAGATGACAGTTTTTGGGAATTTGAAATGTTTGCATTCAGGAAGAGGTTCAGGTGTGAAGCAAAAGGTCCATGGTCGCTCCATCAACAGCTTGCTCATCATGCCAATTAGCAGGGTGAGGTTAAGCTGGGAGTTGAGAAGAGGCAAAAGGCAGGAAGATGCCTTCGTCCAGACTGTTCTCAGCGATGCCTGATATCATGGGTCCTGTCACAGATGGGCCCACGGTGTGGACTACCGTCTCCTTTGTTGGGCTCAGGAGATGCAGGTGTCTTTGTATCACCTTGTGCCGCAAGAGAGAGAGCAGAATATCAGGGATTGGTTTTGTGTGAAGTGCTTGTCATAGCTGCAATAAGTAGTCTCACAACACCAGATTAAAGTCCAACAGGGTTATTTGGTAGCATGAGTTTTTGGAGCATTGCCCCTTCATCAGGTGAGTGAAGAGTTCGGTTCATAAACAGGGCATATATAGACACAAACTCAATTACAAGATAATGGTTGGAATGCGATTCTTAACAAGTCTTTACAGGTGCAGACAATGTGAGTGGAGAGAGGGTTAAGCACAGGTTAAAGAGGTGTGAATTGTCTCAAACCAGGACAGTTAGTGAGATTTTGCAAGCCCTGGCAAGTTGTGGGCAAGTCCAAGCAGATCATGCATATTGACACAGACATCAAGTTTCTACAAAGACTATTCTCTTGTAATTGAGTTTGTGCCTATATATGCCCTGTTTGTGAACCAAATCCTGCACTCACCTGATGAAGGAGTAGTTCTCCGAAAGCTCAAGCTACCAAATAAACCTGTTGGACTTTAACCTGGTGTTGTGAGACTACTTACTGTGCCTACCCCAGTCCAACGCCGGCAACTCCACATCATGTCATAGCTGAAGGAATGTTGATGCAGTGAGATTTGTGTGTGAGACTGGCAACAACCGTAGCCACATGATGGTGAGGTGGAATTTCTGAATGTTGGGTGTGAGTTTTGACTGCCACAGTGTACTGTTGGGTGAGCGATGGCATTGTCGTGCATTGAGTGGTGGATAGAAGATGTTCTGTGAAGACATATTCATTGATGTTGGTTTACAAAGTTGGCTTTTAGACCACCTGGACCTGAACAGGTCTGGGCAGGCTGCCAATAATGATACCCACATCAAAAAAACAGCGAACCAATTAACATCTTACGGGCAGCTGAAATAATTCAATTGATAATTTTTTTAAAATATCAATTTAAAACAATAACTTTGTTTTTTGATATTTGTTATATGATTCGTGTCATATGTTTCCTCATACTTATTAGCCCTGGCAAGATTATCCAACATTAGGTAAATAACTGTGGATTTATTAAATCGTCATTAATAATTTGATAGCTTCTAATGGTAATTTACATTTGCAAAATCAAAACACAATGCAAGAAATGAAAGTTGGCTAGATTTTTAAATTTAATTCCTACTCTGAATTCACTGATTATTATTTATTCATAAATGAAACAGAAACACCAGTTGCAGTTAAAACTGCATCATGTTGGAAAGTTGTGGAGCTGGGGTGGGAAATGAAGGATACTTTGTAATGGAGGTGTAAGTGAAGGATGGGTAGAAATCCCTCTTCTAAACCACAAAAAGCATTTCACCAATCATGAACACAACCTGTGCTTATTGCAGTGTGCAAATGGAAATAATATTATTTAAGATTAAGTAAATTGTTTCATTAAATACCAATTATTTCAAATGGATTCCTGTGCAAGAAGCAGACCACTTTAAATAAAAGTAAATATTTTATTTTCCTTTCTGTTACTCACACTTGAAAAATCATTTATTGCATGACTTGTCACTGATTGGTGTATGATCCAATATTTAGATAATGTATGATTGGAATGCTCAATGTTAAGTCAATGTCAACTTCTGAACTTACCTTGTCCAGTATCTATACTGTCTAAAAGGACTTGGGCTACCTTGAGTAGTATCTGACTACATTTCTGGCATTCTCACCTCTGTTATAAATTGCTTGCTTTCTTTTTTATTTTATTCATATTAGTTAGTGTGCCAGACATCACCATCATTAATTTCTGGAGGTTGCAGAATACAAAATTGTAATTGCAAATGCTGCATCTCCTATACTGCTTTATTAGTCTATTTATTTTTGATTGACTAACTTTCACCACATTAAGCCAAAACATGTAACTGGCTGTTCAATTTATTGTAAGGTGCATGGACCGCACGCTGTGTACATTCACTTCTGAAGCATTGCTGTGAGTTAGTAATGATCTTTTGAAATTAGAGAGGCTCAGCTTGCTTCGACAATCGATCTCATTCAAATTCATGCTGTGGGAATCTAGTCAAACTTAGTATTTGATTTACTGAGAAACCACATTTCATTACAAATTCATTGGGGGGAAAATATTCAGGGATAATACTGAGCACACTAATCTACTTGCTTATCTGTGCTAGGAGTAGGGAATCTCAGCTATGTGTGATTATTACTGACTTAAGCGTAGGAGGCATGATTGAAAGGATTAAAAGTAGTTACAGTAAGCAATCCTTGAGACATAAGTTGTAAATAGCATGTGGATGAAAGTGGATGAAATAAAATTGCATTTATATTATTGCAATTCAATGAGCATACACGCGATGGAATGAGATCAAATCAAGACATGTTTAGATTATTTTAGTCATAGAGTTGTACAGGGCAGAAAAGGCCCATTGACCCATGGAGTCTGACAATAACTACCACCAAAGTTGTGCTAACCCCTGGTTCAATTTGGCTCAGTTCATTTGATAACCCAGGAATTCTGCAACGTCACTGATCAGAAAGGATAATGGTAATTGCGAATGAAATTTGCCTGATTTTAATGGTTACTGCTCAGGCCCTAAGCTCTGGAGTTTCCTGCCTAAATCTCTCAGTCTTTCAATTTCCTGCCCCTCCTTTGAGTCATTCCTTAAAACCTACCCTGACCAAAAAGTTTGGTCACCTGTCCTAACATCTCCTGCTGTTGTCCGGTGTCAAATGTTGTTCACTATTGCTCCTTTTGATGTTTTTCTATGTTAAAGGTGCTACATAGTGCTCCTTGTTGTAATTATATTCACACCAAACATTATTGTTGCACATACTACATCTGTGCAGTGACTCATGAGCAACTCCAATGAATACACTGGCAACATCGCTATGCAGCAAAAAATAATCATCATGGCAGCATGGGAGATGATGCAATTTAAGGGTGCATTTCTGGAAACCTAAACACAGATTATAATTTTGAAAAAGTCTCATTTATAAAAGATGCCTCCGTAGATTTTTCCTCTTTTGTAGCGAAGATAAAAGGGCAGCCTTATTGCCTCTGCAAATCATGTTGTCATGAAGCTGTGGCTGGTTACTGGATGACACACAAATTGCACATTGCTCGACAAATTAGTTTTTCCCTTGCACACTGATTCAAGGTTCAGTGAATGTGAATGATTCCACTGAGTGTGGCCATTGCTTTCCTGCATCTGCTGAAACCCCTGTGCTGTTGTCTAGCTTCCTTCATGCTCACTGAAGTTTTTAATTTGATTTAATTGAAGCCCAAAGTAAAAGAAACTCTCAACAGAGGATTATTGCAGTAAATAAATAAACATTTTGGCCTTGAAGTTGCACAGTTGGATACTGGCATATGAAGGCTTAACACCTTCAGCTGAAATATCTCCTCTCGCTAAAGTACCACAGAGATTAACATTTAAAATGAGCAAGTTAGTGCTGATGATAATTATTTCTTAGTGTCAGCTAGTGGACCTGAATTTCTGGTGGTGAGAGAGGGCACATTTCCCCAGAGTGTCGGGGAGGGAACTGATATTGCAAGTACAGGGTCAAAGGTCAATGGTCATGGACAGGTAGGAGCAGTACGTGTCTTGACTGTGGAGCAGAAACTCAAATCACAAGGGCCCATATGCTATTCTCAGTTCTAGTTTCTAGTTTATAATCACCCATTTTCTCCCCATATGGTTCTGCTAAAGCTAATTCAGTCCATCATTTTCAAGTCTATGAACAAGGATATAGATATGTTAACTGATAAATAATGACCTAGGCTGATAATGCACAGATGGATAACAAAGTCATTGCACTATTATTTATTTTGTAGCTATTCGAACTTCCTGGTTGTATTGCAACCTCGAGATCACTCAGTGTAATGTGTTCTTTTCCAAAGCAATGATTTCATTTTACATTGGATTTTGGGAGATGTTTGTGCCAACTGCTCTTATTGCTGATGTTAGCTGTCAGGACAATCATGGTTAGTGTGATGGTGTGCATCCTGCAGGATTATCAATCCTGAAACACTACTGCTTGTTTATCAAGGAATAATCTGGAGCTGGGTAACCCAGGAAATCCTGTAGCCAATAGATTTTATCAAATTACAAGTGGTTTTTGTACTTCCATCTATCACAGGATAATAGTTATATATATTCTGCCTGCAGAGAGAATCAGCTAGGTGTTAACCTATTGTTTTACAAGGAGGGTAACAAGTTGCACATTCTGCGGAGAGTTACCCAGCAAGATGCTCCTCTGAAGTAGACCCAGAGGTGACTGACCCCATTAAGCTGCACATTCAGCTCATCCCATCTCCCCACATTAAAATAAGTCTCTCAGCAGAACTAGGGATCCCATGGATGACCCTGGCCGGGATCAGGAGCGAGTCGCACCTATTTCCTCCCCCTTAAATGTGAATTGTTCCAAATAAAGTCTTCTAGTGTATGTTTACAGCTTTTTACATTTACAAAGGTTAAGCATTGAACTAACATTAATGGGTCACACATTCCTTGGATTTCCTAATTCACTATGGGGAAATAATTTCTACTAAATTAAAGTGAAGGAAACGGTGTACAAATTTTTTATTGATGGTTTTGGTTGAATGAAGAATGGTGATCAGGTCAACTCAACTTGATTGGCTATCACAATGTTATGTATACCAACAATAATAATGCTACTTGATTAGAATCATAGAACCTGCAATGCAGAAGTGCAGATTGTGCTCACTTCCATCACATCCTTTACTGCTTTTGTTATTCTGAACTTAACTAATTTTAATTATAGGCTAACTGGCAGCTATTTAACAGACCACTGGCCTGACTGAGTATTTACTTAAAGAAATGGAAATAGTATACATTTTACTGTTCAATGAAAATGATCTGAAATGTTTATTTGCTACAAATCTATAGTCAAATATGGCAAAGCAAATATTGAGAGGGTGGTTAACAGCAGTATTTCTTAGACTTCTGTTGAAAGATAATTGCTCAGAAACTCGTTTCTAAATTCTCATAGCCCCACTGGTTTACATCTTCTTATATTCAAGAACTTCTGCAGATGTTAGCAGTGGGACTCATTATATATATAGTAGCATTCTGCAGGAAAAGAAACATGAAATTTGAACATCCATCTCCTCTCAAGTTCTCAAATTCCTCAGAACTTTTGCTGTGTCCCTATGACATGCACAAAAGCAATTATTTTCAAAGTGACTGTCAAACACAGTATAGAACACTCTGATACCTTGTAAAATCAAAAGCCTAATATAATATTTTAGCCCAATTGTGTTACATTATGACACATTTTGTGGGAGTGATTCCCTGTGGAATGAAGGTTATAAAATAAATATTTATACAGAAGAAGAAAAAAAATGAAATAAAGTTTGTGATACATTTATGTCTTGGATAAAAGTTTTGAATTCAGCATTTCCATAAATCTCTCATTTTTTAAAGTTTTGATCAGTTCCGTTGTGCCTCCACACATTAAATATTTACACATGTTCATTAAACATGATGTCTTCAAACAATATCACTGTGAAGATTTAATTAAGAATGCCATTTGCAAGAACTAAAACGACAGAGATAAGTGTTGTTGGTGAGGTATTAGCTCAGTTTAAGAGCAAATTCAGTCTTTGATATTTAAAAGTTGGTTAATTTCTCCTAAATGTGATGTCACTTATGCGTTCACTAAATAAATGCAAATAAATGCACATTGTTAAAAATGCAGCAGAAATTTTACCTTTCCATAAAACATGGACAATCTGTTGGAGTAAATTTTCAACTTGTCAGCTGAGCATGAAATTGGCATTGCGAATACACCATCAATTATAGAAACTGCCTGGCATTCTATTTCATTGAAATCAATGAACATCGATTTGCTTCTATAATGTATGACTGATCCACGTCAGTTTTACGCCCAGAAGGCAGGTTAAAAATTTACACCTTTTAATATCTGTAAATGCAGATTGAAGACTGGTGAGTGGCCTTCTTCAAAATCCTTCAATGTGCTTTAGCCAGTGCCTTGAACTTGAATTCATCTCCGAGTCACAATAAACTGAGTCGAAATTACAATTGAAATCCTTGATAGCCAAAACACACGGTGGTCTTCAGCTTTTTGGCTCTGCCTCCCTTCTTATTTAAATTCTTTTTAGGACTAATTGTGGCTCCTCGATTTTGCCACAAGGAAATATTTACAAAAAATGAACAATATGTTATCTTTGGTTGCTGGGTGAATCATGTTGTTGATTCCACTGAGGCGTGTAGACCAAGGAAGTCTCTGTTGCAATCCCCAAATCCTCTCAAGCTTTCATTAACATGAGCATGCCACCTAATTATGGAGAAGTTATCTCCAAAGACTTTTTCACAGCAGTGGTAGCAAAAGATGCTGAGTGATCATGATCTGTATCCGGTGATCATTGGTTAAAAGTACACGTTCTTAATGTCAGTGAGGAATAAGATTAGTCTGAATTTTGGTATTCCCCAATGGAACACATTGTGCTGACACTTGGTACATATCCTCTCAGGTGACACATCAGAGGGACGTTGTTAAACATTAGGATTTATTTTGGCAAAGTTTGCAATTGAGATTATGAGACTAAAATGCATAGAAATAAAATGTCATGCAGCAATACACTGTTAAATTAATGATATATTTGAAAATCTCTCAAACAATCTTGGGAAGTGATCTTTGCCCAAATGGATGTATGGTTTATGGCGGTGGTGTGAGGGCTCGAGACGAGAGTGGATCACCTGAATTATTTGTTCACTACGATTATTAGCCTGGATTTTGTGATAACAGCAATGGTGAGATTTCAAGGCAGTCAGGTGTGTCTTTTAATGCAGCAGCCTACAGGAGAGCACAGATGAACATGCACATCGGAATGCTTGATGCATTGGCAGGCCTTCCAGATAGCCTGTTGTCACTGCCAAGGAGTATGGGGAATGTGGCCTTTCACCAGTAGCATAATGCTGGCATGGACACTGGCAAACTGTATAGTTGATAGAATAGTAGCCCAGTGGTTAGCACTGTTGCTTCACAATGCCAGGGACCTGGATTCGATTCCTGGCTTGGGTCACTGTCGATGTGGAGTTTGCACATTCTCCCCATGTTTGCATGGGTTTCCTCCGGGTGCTCCAGTTTCCTCCCACATTCTGAAAGAGGTACATTGACCCGAACAGGCGCCAGACTGTGGCGACTGGGGGAATTTCACAGTAACTTCATTGCAGTATTAATGTAAGCCTTACTTGTGACTAATAAATAAACTTTACTTTAGTAGCCCTTGCAGTTCCTGAAGCTCTCCCTATTGTGCAGTCATGTGCCAGTCAATGACACCGTGTACTATTGGGAATCTCCCTATTGTTGAAGCCAGGTGCTCCCTCAGTTTGCTTGCCCTTTTGAGTGAGAAGATGATGTAGTCCTCATCTGGATTAATGACTTCCATGACCTGTCCGATGCACTGATGAATGGTGTACTGGTTAACATTGGAAATGTTTCCTGCTCCTTGAAGAACCTGAACACATTAATTTTAAGGTGACAGTGACCTTCACATTCTCTACCCCAGTGCTGCCTCTACCCCAGTGTGAGGTTGAGTTGCGGGAGGTGGCACAATGCACTGACCAGCTCCACATTGAACTGACTCACGTCAGAAACTGCTCCTGGGTGAGAGGTCGTTAGGAGAAGTGCTCCTGGAAAAGCTTTGATGAGTAGTCTCTTCTATGTACTGCCCTTCTCTCTGATTACCTGCATAATGTTTGCCCAGTCTGCAGCCTCTGTTCCTTCTCATGTTAATATTGAAGAGCAAGAGACACTGCAACCACAGCCCACACGTAACAGGCAAAAATTCCTGTATCCTCCATATTTTTAACACCAGGGGTCGGATTTCTGTCCTCAGTTTGGCAATCGTAAATTGGGCCATTTCCTGATGCCGTGGTCCCAAATTCTCCAGGAGTTGCAGCTGGAGTCAAGCAACCACCTTATGACGTGGCAACGGAGGCAGGTCGACACTGAGGTTAGCAGTTTAGAAGGTCCAGATCTATTTACTTGGACATCGATTTAGTTTTACCCACGGTTGATAGGCCCTCTAGCCCTAACCCCTCATACCCGATCCAGTTTCTATGGCCCATCCACATTCACATTCCCCTTCAATGCTCCCTCATATTTTCCATTCCTCCTTTAGGCCTTCATGTCCCCTCATCCAGCATTCAACCAATAAGCCATAGAACAACACTGGCAAGTTTTTGAAATGCCCATGACATAAAAAAAGCTATTCAAAAATCCCTATAACATTGTCCTTTACATTCTCAGAAAGCTGTCAATCAAACATAGGCAGTGAAATTCCAATTGAAGAAACCTTTAATCCTCATAACACCTCTTGATCTTGCCCAAATAAGGAAAAGGCATTGAAAAAGCACTTCAAAGCAAGAACAGCTTATTGCACACGAATATAACAGTCAATCAAACAAAGCTAGGGATCCTCTTCAAGTTGCGCAAACAATCCCCGACAGGGTTGAATGCATTAGTCAGTCTTGGAGCCTAGCCAAACATCCATAATGAAGCCATATGATAAATCAGATGACTGGACAACTGTTCAGACTTTTTCTGTTGATGCAGTTCCCACAAATCGACTTAGCTGATGTACTCTCCATAGCTTTCAGGTACCCTTTCACCTCAGCGAAAATAGCAATGACAAGAAAAGTTGAATTTATAGCAGTTATTTAAATACTGAATATTTAAGTGACCATTGAGTCATGACTGGCCATGTTTCCACCTCACCCCCACCCAGGAAAGATGGTAGGTGGCAGGAATTGAGGGAAAGCTTAAAAATGTGGCCCACACATTCCCCATTTTGCCCTCTCGATGTAATTCTGCTCTGCGTCAGGAACATAAATTCAGCTCTAGCTATCAAAGACATCACTAAAAATGTGTCACAGTTTTCCAATAAACTCAGCCTAAACAAATGTAACTGCAAATCACCTCACCTGCAACTTATTGCTTGACCCTTTAAGTAATGCTAGGGCAGGGGCTTTCCTGTAGCAGGCCATGCTGGAAGTGCCTGGAGGCATAGCACGTCCCACTCAAAGAGCCTCTGACTTGCAAAGCACCGTCTCCAGCAATGCCACGGGTCTGAACCTTTCACCCAGTGTCTCTGAAAGAATTCTCCAATCTGATGGGTTGAAGAGGCAGGTTGTTTCTTGCCTGATACACATGGGCCACAGTAGAGGCCACAGCTTTGGACGAGATCAAGGATTCGAGGAAATCAGTGCTGAAAAGCTCCCAGAAATTCCAGGAGCAGCTCTTGGTGAAGTGATTGGCACACACAAGCACTTTCCTACTGAAAGCAAGATCCTGATCTTAGTTGTGTTGGTAATCTTGGTAACAGCATCCTCCACATGTCTTCGTGTCTGACTAATTCACCAAATAGCATTCAGATTTGACAGTGCCGGACACACCAGTTATATATGCAAAGGTGCACAAAAGATAATCGATTTTTACTAACCAATCACAAGTGAGGGCTTTATACAGCTCCTTGTTACTTTGTCCATGTGCAGTCCAGCACTTGTCTATGTGGCTGGGGAGTCATGCAATCTCTCATATTTTCTTGTTTTCTACTGGCAAGATAGTTATCTTTGTCCCGAAGTAGGAAAAATAGAAAAATCCCATCAGACGGGTACAAATTACTGAAGAGAACAGAATGAACAATTTCATCAAATCCCTCGCCTTGTTTCCACTGCCAGCACAGAGGTCGGAGAGTGCCGGCAGCAATAGATTGCACTTTTATTTAGGCTTGATAAAAACTTAAGTACAGCATCAGTTTCCTAACTTGTGAAATACAACAGCAATGCAGCTTAAACAGCTCGCAAAGCTATAATCTATGTCTGTCAATGTGAATTTCATTCTTAACTGTGAAATTAAAATGGTAAACATGCTGTGATCAAAATTGTTTTTTGCACTGATGAACACAGCCAGTGATAAATACATATATTAACATAGAATTACGTCAGTTGCCACCTTAATTTCTTCCATCCACTGGGATCAGTGTGTCAAAATCAGGACCACTTCACTTGACCTAATCGGAATGGGTCGAAGATAATTGCACCTAAAAACATGTCTTAATTTGCCTCCAAGAATATAGCAATTCAAGTACCAAATGGTTCCAAATGACAAGTCCAACAGTATTAAGGAAATAAACATTTTGTGATGTGTAGAAATCAGTAAAATCACTGCTTTGTATCAGCTCTTTTTGCGTATCATTTATTCATGAAATCACCTTTTCAGGGCTCAGTAAGAATTTCCAAACTTTTGCCAATATTCAAAATAACTTTCAAACTGCTTGACCAGTTGAAGATAGATAAATAAAAGGATTTCTTGGTCAAATAGTGTTCTGTATTCCTTCTTGGGGAGAGGGCGGTGAATGTTTACCGATAACAATACCTTTCAAGGAAAAAAGCCAGTTTTATCAAACCTGAAACATTGCAATGTTCAGATCACAAAAATACACATTTGCATGCTTTGTCAGTTGCCATCTGTGTCGTCTCTGGCATCAGCAGTCTGTTCAAGTTTTTCAGAGCTGACTGGAGCCCAGTAGTGAAAGAATCTATTTGTCTGTCGGTTTATTCTCCTATTGGGTGATTGGGGCCGCTGTTGCCGAGATAGCAATCAACCTGTCGTCTCAACTTGCAGCAATGTTTTTTTTTGCGTCCAGCTGCAAAATGTTTCACTTTGCTGGTCTGGTCTATCACATATCCTGGGAATAAATTGGGAATCTGCACATTGACCCCTCTGCCCCTTCCACAGGCTCTGCTTGGGCTTCCTGAGAAATCACCATTTATTTTAAGCCAAGATTGTTTTGAGTTTCCATGAGTGAAAAGCAGTGATCAAATGTCACTTGCTGCAGCCCCATTATTAATAACCTATATTCTTTTGCACCTGATGGAATATAAATCATAGTTCTGATAGATGATAGAGTGGCAGCTGAAGGCTAGACAGCTTGTATATCTAAGAGTAGCAGCGCAGTTTTGACTTCAGTATGAAAATGGCTCTTGAAGAACCCAAGAACATTCAGTGTTTGTTATAAAGCTTAAAATGGAGGGCATTGGGCATCGATAGTGGGGTGGCGCAGAGGTGGAGATGTGCTTGTGCTGAGCAGACAGGGGAAGAAATATTTTCTTCTTTGTATGTAGCAAATCATCAACCCGTTCCTATAACCCTTCGCAGAAGAAACCTTCTCACCCATTGTTTCAATTAGATTGGAAATTGTCAAGACATGATGTGACAATTTGGATGAGTTCATTGCTGATCTCTAATATGAACAGAAACATGTGGGGATCATGGAATGCCCACCTTGATACAGCTGAGGTTCATCTGTCCCCCACTTGTATGGGGGTTCCTCTGTATTTTAAAAAAGTATCTTCTGTCAGGCCTACGCCTACAAGGTGGCAACACACTTATTGTGGAAAAGGTCCTCTTTAGCCTTCTGCAAGGCCAAGATTGTTGGATTTGCAATGTTGGGTAGCACAGTCTGTAAACGGTCTTCATTCAATATACTGATAGGAGGACTCTAATGTAGAGGTTTACAAGAATGATTTGAGTTGATTTGTTATTGTCACATCGTATTCCATTGTATTGGTGTACAGTGAAAAGTATTGTCACTTGCACGTTATACAGACAAACCATACCGTTTATAGAGTACATAGGGGAGAAGGAAAGTAGAGAGTATAGAATTTAGTGTTCTTATAGTCATAGCTAAGGTGTAGAGAAAGACCAGCTTAATAAAAGGTAGGTCCATTCAAAAGTCTGATGGCAGCAGGGAAGAAGCTATTCTTGAGTCGGTTGGCACGTGATCTCAGACTTTTGTATATTTTTCCCGACAGAAGAAGGCAGAAGAAAGTATGTCCAGGGTGCGTGGGGTCCTTGATTATGCTGGCAGCAAGAAGTGTAGATGGAGTCAATGGATGGGAGGCTGATTTGCATGATAGACTGGGCTATGTTCACAACCCTTTGTAGTTTCTTGCGGTCTTGGTC
Organism: Mustelus asterias; assembly: GCF_964213995.1. Taxonomy (NCBI): domain Eukaryota; kingdom Metazoa; phylum Chordata; class Chondrichthyes; order Carcharhiniformes; family Triakidae; genus Mustelus; species Mustelus asterias. The sequence goes on along the minus strand of NC_135804.1, from coordinate 118,747,711 downwards.
AGAGCAGGAGCCACACCGAGCTGCGAAACAACTGGAAAGGATGTTGACAAGGCTTGAAAATTACAACGATGAGGAGAGATTGGATAGGCTAGAGTTGTTTTCCTGAGAACAGAGGGGTCTAAGGCTAATTGACATGTACAAAATTATAAGGGGCCGAGACAGAGTAGTCAAGGAAGATGTGTTTCCCCTTGCTGAGGGATCAGTTACCAGGGGGAATCAATTTAAGGTGATTGGTAGAAGGATTAGAGGAGACATGAGGAAAAACTTTTTCACCCAGAGGATTGTGAGTGTCTGGAATTCATGCCTAAGTTGAGGCTGAAATGCTCAACTCATTTAAAGGTACCCAGATCTGCATCTGAAGTGCTGGAACCCGCAAGGCTATTGATCAGGTGCTGGAAAATGGGAATTAAATGAGTTTCTCTTTTCTCTTCTTTGGTGGCATAGACACAGTGGCTGAATGGCCTCTTTCTGTACTTTTCTATGTTTCTAGGTGGCCAGATGTCACCAGCTACCACAGAAGTGCAGAGAAATTTCTCAGTTAAGATTGTAAAATTGATTGGCAGTTCAATAGACCAACCCTCATCACATGAAGTCGCTCTATAATCACAGTTTGAAGAAGTCAGGGAAGTTTCAAGCTAAGAAGTGAACAAGAAGCAATTAAAATAAAAGATTAGTGCTACTTAATTCAGGGAATGTTATTTTGTAAATCAGTTTAGCTCATAACAATTAGAAGACTTTGTATTTTTTAGTTTGAAAGTGCAATGAGTCGGCCTCATTGTGAAAACTTTACTCTGTTCTTTCATGCACTTTCATTTGTTCAGTTTACAATTTTGCTTCAATCCACTTTCCATACACATGTACCAGTATATCCAAGTTCATGGGTATCCAGTACATCTGACAAGTTGGCTTCTTCTTCTTCTTAGACAGTCCCCTGGAGTTGAGGATGACTTGCTTTCACACTAAAAATGTGTTTCAGGTGACTGGGGATCCAATGCACAATAGAGATGGGGCAAACGGTGGTTGGAAGGTGGGTGAGGTGCCTGGGGTGCCATGGGCTCCTTTCAATGTTGACACTTGGTTTCAGCCTGCTCCCGGTGATGAAACTCGGGATGTTTAGCTCCTTCCCAGATGCTTTTCCCCCACTTCGGGCAGTCTTGGTCCAGGGATTCCCAGGTGTTGGTGAGGATGTTGTTTCGAGAGTCTTGTGTCAGGTATGCGGACTATATGGCCCACTCAATGGAGCTGATCAAATGGGGTCAATGTTTCAATGCTGGGGATTTTGGGCTGATCAAGGACACTGACGTTTGTGTACCTATAACTCCAGTGGATTTGCAGGGTCTTATGGAAGAAGCACTGGTGGTACTTCTCCAGGGTTTGCAGGTACCTGCTGTATGTAGTACACATCCCTGAACCATACAGGAGGGCCAGTGTCACTGTTGTTCTGACCATGAGCTTGGTGGCAGGACGGAGTTCCTGGCCTTTGAACACTCTCTTTCTCAGATGACCGAAGGTTGTCCTGCCATACTGAAGGCAGCATTAAACCTTATCATCGATGTCTACCCTTGACAGTAGGTTCCAAAGTATGGAAATTGATCCACGTTGTCCAAGGTCTCATCGTAGATTTTGATAACCAGGAGAGTACTGTTTTGTGGCTGGGGCAGATTGGTTGAAGATCTTTGTCCTTGGGATGCTGGGTGTAAGGCCCATGCTCTTGTACCTTCAGTGAAAGTATTGACAAAGGCTTGAAGTATGGCCTCCTTGTGTGTGCAGAGGCATTATCAATGACAGTGATGGCCTGCAGGTGGCAGAGGTTGAACAGATTCCTATTTAGCTCCACTTCAACGGGGGAATCGCTGAGGGTGAGATGGAGCAATTTCTACCTTAAAACAGAGGGGCTGTCAATCATTAGAGGGGAGCTGGTCTAGATAGTTTCTTCAACTTTCAAAAGCAGAGCTCCTTTCAATAGCCAGAGCTGTCAACCCATACAAATCACAGCACAAAATATGACAACATTACACTTTAATGCATCATGCATAGGGAAAAACGTACTGTAATACATGACAGTAACAGAATGGTGGTTAATACAAGGGTCAACTCACATCTGCAGAACAGATCTCTGAATCACTGCACATCTAAACACATCTAAGTTACAATACTCCACCTAATAATATTTGAAGGTGTCAAAGTATTTAATATCTAACTGTTAGAATGTTTCTAATTCCTCAGTAGACAGGCTAGCACCCCCCACCTCCCCACCGTCCCCCGTCCCCCCTCCTCTCCCACCATGGTCATGAACTGTCCAAGGAGGTTTTTTTTAGGCTTTCCAACACCCACACAGACACACAGAATGTGTGTGTGGCAGGAAATATAATTTTCCTCAGGTCCTCACAATGCGGAGTCCGACCTCAGAAGAGCTGCATCTGTGTTTTACACACAGGGTCATCCTGATCTGTCCAGAGGCTACGAAAAATGGTTTGGGTGGGGTGGGAAAAAACAGAGGAAAGCTGTTCTTCCGTTGACAAAAATATGAAGTCCGGTGCTTCACAACCTGATTAACACGTCCGCTGGGAGATGAAAATCGGGCCCTTGTTCCCCTTTCTTTACAAAACAAACAAACAAACAAAGAACAAAGAACAAAGAACAATACAGCACAGGAACAGGCCCTTCGGCCCTCCAAGCCCGCGCCGCTCCCCGGTCCAGGATTGAATCCTGAATCCAGGATCCCTGCCCAATTTTCCAGCCTATCTACATCCTAATATCCTATCCACCGAGCTGTCCCTCACAGCTACGATGCTTTGTTCATCACAACCTATTAACTCATCCCCACCCCCCCATTCCAGACCATGTGATCTCCAGGGAGAGGCGAAAACCCAGAGTGAAAACCCCAGGGCCAATATGGGGAAAAAAAAATCTGGGAAATTCCTCTCCGACCCCCTGAGGCGATCGAAAGATTTGAATGTGTTTGCAGAAGAACTGATTTTTCACTATTCAGTTAAAAATTCTCAAGAAGTTTGAGGCTGCCTTGCATCAAGTTTGAATTAAGCACAAAATGCGTACTTGAAGATCAACAGAATAAGAAAGGGAAAGTTCGGCACATCTGATGGGGAAGACTGCACTGGGGAGCAAATGCTCGAGGATTTTTAAAAAACAGCTTTAAAAACAGCAAATGCAAAGTTCAAAATGCCAACCGTGGTGTTTGTGTACCAGAATCACTGCCAGCCCCTGGAGAATGGATATAAAGTACAAGTCTGGGAGGCAGAAACTGTAAATTATTTAGTGTGTGATTACAGTAAAGTTCCAATCTTTCTGTAGTTTACTGACACTAAGTATCGCTGTCAGCAATGTTCTTACCTTTACTTATGAAACAATGAATTCCATACAATTTGCGCGTCCTCTCTGTATTGTTTCCAATTTTCAAAAATCACGCGTGGGCCAATAAAGAGAATGTAAATGGAGCTGGGAGCCAAGTCTTGACAGGCAATTTGGTTGGATTTTACTAATGATCGAAGAAACACAGTGTGCGATGCTTGAAATTTGAGAGAGTGCCATTGTTCTACCCACCCACCCAAAGCATTTGCCAAGGTGCCTGAGCCATTTTTTTCAAGCTGCAAATTAGTGGCTAAAATAGCTGTCATCAATAACCCAGTGGTCAAGGCGGTGTGTATGGGAGGGGAGGGTGGGTGAGGGATGTGGGTAAGGATGAGGATGGGTGTGCCACAGACCAGTAGTTTTTTTGTGCAACCAGGAGAACCTTTATACCCTTCACAATGAACCAAATCAAACATGTATCCTTTGCAGAAAAATCTGCAGTGGTTCCTTTGAGGCCATCAATGTCTGATGTTGATTGATGGTGTGTGCCCAGTACACAATCCACCTATTTATGTTACAGCACCACCAATTAGTGCATTTGAATAAGGCCCCTGTCTGATACAGGCAGATTTTGGTTAGACTGCACAGTTGGGGTGAGAGTGACTGCCCTTGAGGTCAAGGCAGCATTTAACTGCACGTGGCATCAAGGAGCCCTAGAATAATTGGAGCCAATGGGAATCTGGGGGAAAACCCTCCACTGGTTAGAATCATACTTTGCACAAAGGAAAGTGGTTGTGGTTGTTGGAGGTCAATAAACTCAATCCCAGAACATCACTGCAGGAGTAGTCAGGGTACCAGACCACGCATCTTCAACAGCTTCATCAGTGATCTTCCTTAGATTATGAGGTCAGAAGTGGGGATGTTCGTTGACGTTTGCAGAATGTTCTGTACCATTTGTGGCTCCTCAGATACTGAAGCAGTCCATGTCCATATGGACTGGTTTCGGGCTTGGACTGATAAGTGTGACACAAGTATTAGACGATGGCCATCTCCAACAAGAGAGGATCTAACCATGTTCCTTTGACATTCAATGGCATTACCATCGCTGAATACGCCACTGTCAACATGCTGAGCACTATCATTGACAAAAAACTGAACTGGACTAGCCAGATAAATACTATTGCTGCCAGGGCAGGTCAGAGGCTGGGAATTCTGCAGCGAGCAACTCACTTCCCGACTCCTCAAAGCCTGTCCATAGTCTACAATGTAATAGTCAGAATTATGATGGAATACTGTCCACTTGTTGGATGAGTGAAGCTACAACATTCAAGAGGCTCAATACATTCCGGGACAAAGAAGCCCACTTGGTTAGCACCCCATTCTTAAAACATTTGCTCCCTCCGCCACTGATGTAGGGTGGCAGCAGTGTGCACTATCTACAGGATGCACTGCAGAAACTCACCAAAGGTCCTTCGGCAGAAATTTCCAAACCCACAGCTTCTACTGCACAGATTTATTTTTTACCTTTTGGGAAGGCAGCAGATACCTGGAAACACCACAATCAGCAAGTTCCCCTCCAAACCACATACCATCCTGTCTTGGAATTATACTTTTTCTTTATTCATTCCTAGGTCATGGGCATCGCTGGCTGGCCAGCATTTATTGCCCATCCCTAGTTGCCCTTGAAACTGAATGGCCTGCTCGGCCATTTCAGAGGGCAGTTGAGAGCAACCACATTGCTGTGGTTCTGGAGTCACAAATAGGCCACATCAGGTAAGGATGGCAGTTTTCCTTCCCTAACGGACATGAGAGAACCAGATGGTTTTTTTCTGACAATCGACAATGGTTTCATGGTCTTCAGTAGATTCTTCATTCCAGATATTTTTTTCAATTGAATTCAAATTCCACCATCTGCCGTGGCAGGATTTGAACCTGGTCCCCAGAACATTAGCTGAGTTCCTGGATTAATGGCATAGCAGTAATACCACTAGGCTATTACGTATATTGCCATTTCTTCACTGTCACTGGATCAAAGTCCAGGAAGTCCCTCCCTAATAACACTGTGGATGTACCTACACCACATGGACTGCAACATTAAAGAAGATGGTTCAACAGCACCTTCTCAAGAACGAGATGGGCAATAAATGTAAGTTTAACCCGTGATGCCCTCACCCTGTGAAAGAACTTTAAAAACAATTTGGGCTGATACTCCAGTGTGGTACTGAGGGAGTGCTGCATTGTCTTTTAGATGTAATGTTACACCTAGGCCCCATTTCTTCACCAGGTGAATACAAAATATTCAATGGCAAGGAGAGCAAAGGAGCAATCCTCAATGTCCTGACCAATATTTGTCTCTCAATCACAAAGACAGAGAAATTTGCTGATTACACATTGCTGTTTGCTGTATTACGTTTCCTGTATAGAAATTTGGGATGTCAGGTACTTTTCAAGCACAGAGATTGTACAGCACAGGAAGAGGCCATTCAGTCCATTGTGTCTATGCCGGCTGAAAAAAAAACTGACCATCACTTTTAATCCCCCACTTCCAGCACCCAGTCCGTCGCCTTGCCAGTTACAGCACTTCAGGTGTAGATCTCAGTATCTTTTAAAAGAGTTAACGGTTTCTGCCTCAACCACCAATCCAGGCAGCAAATTCCAGATGCCTACCATCCTCTGGGTGAGAACGTTTTTCCTAATATTCTCCCTGATCCTTCTACTGATCACCGTAAATCTGGTAATTGATCTCTCCGCTCAGGAAAACAAGACTTCTCCGCGTACTCTATCTAGGCCCCTCATAATTTTGTACAACTGAACCAAGTCACCCGTTAGCTTTCCCTCACTCTAAGGAAAACAGACCAAGCCCATTTGATCTTTCTTCATAAGTGCAATTTTCCGGCCCTGGCAACATCCTTGAAAATGTCCTCTATTATTTGTAATGTGATAATCAAACCTGTGCATAACTGTGACCTCACCAGCGTTTTCTACAGTTCCAGCATTACTTCCCTGCTTTTGCATTCTATACTTTGTGTAATAAAGGGAAACATCCCACATGCCTTCCTTATCTACCTGTTCTGCCATCTTCAGGGACTGGTGGCCATTCACTCACTTCCTCCCCTCTGCTCAATATCTTCCTGATTATTGGGTATTCCCTTGCTTTGTTTGCCCTCTCAAAATCCATTACCTCACACTTCTCTAGATTGAATTCCATTTGCCACTTTTCTGCCCACTCAACTGACCCATTGATAACATCCTAGAGTCCACTGCAATCCTCTTCACTATCAACTACATGTCTGATTTTTGTGTCATCTGCAAGTTTCCCAATCATGCCTCCTTAATGTAAACCCGATTCATTAATATATATCGCAAACAGCAATTGAAGCAACACTGAAACCTATGGAACGCCATTGGAAGTCATTCTCCATTTGCTAAAACATTGTTTGATCATTACCCTTAAAAGGTGCTAAATAAATCCATTCTCCCCTTTCCCTACCCTTATCCCCTTCTCCTTAAAGTGAAAGTTTATTTATTAGTCACAAGTAGGGCAGCACGGGAGCACAGTGGTTAGCATTGCTGCCTCACAGTGCCAGGGACCCAGGTTCAATTCCCGGCTTGGGTTACTGTCTGTATGGAGTCTGCACATTCTCCCCATCTCTGTGTGGGTTTCCTGCGGGTGCCCTGGTTTCCTCCCACAATCCAAAGATGTGCGGGTTAAGTGGCTTGGCCATGCTAAATTGCTCCATAGTGTCAGGGAGACTAGCTAGGGTAAATATGTGAGGTTACAGGGATAGGGTCTGGGTGGGATTGTGGTCGGTGCAGACTCGCTGGGCTGAATGGCCTCCTTCTGCACTGTATGATTCTATACATTAACACTGCAATGAAGTTACGATGAAAACCCCCTAGTTGCCACACTCTGGCGTACACTGAGGGGGAATTTAGCATGTGTGCCTTCCTTTCCTCCCAGAGCATGGACAACAGAGAGCAGGAAAGAACCACGATTTCAGTGTCACTGTCCCATTCCCAGCAGGTGGAATGGCTTCAAATTTCTAACATTCTACCCTGACAGCAAGAAATATCAATCTCTAACTCAACTGATGGGGGTAATTTTGACTTTGGCTGATGGCATAAAATAGGTGATCATAATTTTCAGAAGGGTTGTACAACAGATGGGTGAATTGAAATTGCCTATTCACTGACTAAAAAGGCAAAAATCATCCCCATTATCTCTAGACTAAAATAATATATCTGTGATATCTTGCTTGCCTTAGGAACATAGGAATTAGGAGTAGAAATAGGCAAGTTCAGCTCTTTGAGCCTGCTCAACCAGTCAATCAGATCATGGCTGATCTCTCACTGGTCTCAAATCCACCTCCCCACCTATTCCCCATATTCCCCTTTCACTTTTTTAAAATCTCCCTCTTCAAACCATTCAGTGATTCTGACAGCACCGCACTATGGGGCAGCAAGTTCCACAAATTCACCACCCTCTGCGAGAAGTAGGTTCCTCCTCATCGCAGTTTTAAATCTATTACCTCGCAACCTATACCTGTGACCTCTTGTTCTAGATTACCCCATGAGAGGAAACGTTTGGTCTATATTTACTTTACCAATTAGAACAAAGAACAATACAGCACAGGAACAGGCCCTTCGGCCCTCCAAGCCCGTGCCGCTCCCTGGTCCTAACTAGACCATTCTTTTGTATCCCTCCATTCCCACTCCGTTCATATGGCTATCTAGATAAGTCTTAAACGTTCCCAGTGTGTCCGCCTCCACCACCTTGCCTGGCAGCGCATTCCAGGCCCCCACCACCCTCTGTGTAAAATATGTCCTTCTGATATCTGTGTTAAACCTCCCCCCCTTCACCTTGAACCTATGACCCCTCGTGAACGTCACCACCGACCTGGGGAAAAGCTTCCCACCGTTCACCCGATCTATGCCTTTCATAATTTTATACACCTCTATTAAGTCTCCCCTCATCCTCCGTCTTTCCAGGGAGAACAACCCCAGTTTACCCAATCTCTCCTCATAACTAAGCCCCTCCATACCAGGCAACATCCCGGTAAACCTCCTCTGTACCCTCTCCAAAGCCTCCACGTCCTTCTGGTACTGTGGCGACCAGAACTGGACGCAGTATTCCAAATGCGGCCGAATACACGTTCTATACATCTGCAACATCAGACCCCAACTTTTATACTCTATGCCCCGTCCTATAAAGGCAAGCATGCCATATGCCTTCTTCACCACCTTCTCCACCTGTGATGTCACCTTCAAGGATCTGTGGAGTTGCACACCCAGGTCCCTCTGCGTATCTACACCCTTTATGGTTCTGCCATTTATCGTATAGCTCCTCCCTACATTATTTCTACCAAAATGCATCACTTCGCATTGATCAGGATTGAACTGCATCTGCCATTTCTTTGCCCAAATTTCCAGCCTATCTATATCCTTCTGTAGCTTCTGACAATGCTCCTCACTATCTGCAAGTCCTGCCAATTTTGTGTCGTCCGCAAACTTACTGATCATCCCAGTTACACCTTCTTCCAGACCATTTATATAAATCACAAACAGCAGAGGTCCCAATACAGAGCCCTGCGGAACACCACTAGTCACATGTCTCCAGCCGGAAAAAGACCCTTCCACTACCACCCTCTGTCTTCTGTGACTGTGGTGAACCATCGTTGGTTACCACTGGGGGTTGTTATTATGTTACTGTTGGGCTAGGGTGTTGTCACTGTGGGGGTTGTACAATGTTGTTGGGTTAGGGTGTTTACCTGTTATAAGTGTTATCATGGCACATCCCGGTGGGGCCCCGCCTCCGGAGGCGAGGTATAAGACCCTCTGCTCCAGCAGGACCCCTTCAGTCTGAACTGGTGTATTCGTGTTAATAGTTCCATTGTTAGACAATAAAAGCCTTCAATACTGAAGCCTTGTTCCACGTGCTTGATTGTTGCGCATCAATTTTATTGCCGAACAGAAAACTCTCAGCTGTACAAAAAAAAGAGTATGGAACAGATCTTGAAACCAGATCGTCTGGCGCTGGACCCACGTGCGGTCGGTGCCGGTAACACCTTCGACCACTGGTGGAAGTGTTTCGAAGACTACCTGGCTGCCTCTGTAGCTAGTACTACAGACAGCGACAAACTTCAAGTCCTCCACGCAAGGGTAAGCGACACGATTTATCTCGCGATTCGTGCGGCTCCCACTTACCCGAGGGCCGTCGAGCTCTTGAAGAAACGATACACGAAACCACCCAACGAGATACACGCTCGTTACCTCCTCGCTACACGACGTCGGCAGTCGGGCGAAACCATGGAGGACTACGCCAATGAGCTCCTGCAGCTTGCCAGGGGTTGCGATTGTAAAGACGTATCAGCCGAACAATACATGTACGACCTCGCCCGAGACGCGTTCGTAGCAGGGGTAGGGTCCTCGTACATCCGGCTTAAATTACTGGAAAAGGGGAACCTCGACTTGACCCAAGCGATGGAGATGGCTGAGATGCTGGAAGCGGCGTCGAAAAGCTTGGCGCTGTACCCCGAGGACCACGTGGAGTCAACGTGGCAAGAGCAAGCTCAGCTCCCTCCTCGCCCCGCAAACCCGCGCTCCCAGATCGATCCGACGACGGCGGCAGCTCCAGGTGGCCAGCGATGCTATTTTTGCGGTGGGGCCAAGCATCCACGGCAACAGTGTCCGGCAAGAACGGCAATCTGCAGCCAGTGCGGTAAAAAAGGCCACTACGGTGAAGTCTGCAGGTCGAAGTCTAAAAACGGCAGTGCAGCTTGTAACCCTCCAGAACGGAGACAATCTCCTTCGGCGTCGCAGTACCCACGAGGTCCGACCACGTGCGAACCCAGGACGGCGCCATCGTGGCTGACGGAGGAGGAGGAAGACCACCAGGAGTTGCTGCGTTTGGCGCCCTCGCCCACGTGCGATTCATGGGGGCGGCCATCATGGTCCACGACGACTAGGAGCGACCAGCAGGGGTCCTCAGCATCCACATCGGCGGCATGCAGTGACGCCCAGGGGCCAACGGTGGCGTCGATCTCCCTGGACCAGACTAAGCACCACAGGCTTGAGAATTCAATGATGGATATAAAGGTAAATGGTCGAACTGTGAATTGTCTGTTTGACAGTGGGAGCACCGAAAGTTTCATACACCCTGAAACTGCTAAAAGGTGTGGACTCCGGGTTCTCCCTGCCAAGCAGACAATTTCCATGGCATCACGGTACCGGTCTGTACCGATCCAAGGACGATGTATGGTAACTCTAGAGGTACAGGGCACAATTTACGAGCAATACAGGCTCCTTGTGTTACCTCACCTTTGTGCGCCAATTCTCCTCGGACTAAATTTTATGGTCCACATGAAGAGTGTGATCCTACAGTACGGTGGGCCACTCCCTTCACTGGCAGTAGGGAATCAGCCGCGGCCTCCAAATTGCCCAAAGCGCCCCGCATGCAATCTTTCCACTCTGAAAATCACTACACCATCCCTATTTAAGAATCTGGTACCAGGCTGCAAGCCCATCGCTACTAAAAGTAGGCGTTACAGCGCTGAGGACCGGATCTTTATTAGATCTGAGGTTCAGCGGCTCCTCAAGGAAGGGATCATACAGGCCAGTGCTAGTCCGTGGAGAGCGCAGGTCGTGGTAGTCAAAAGCGGGAACAAACCTCGGATGGTCATCGACTACAGTCAGACCATTAACCGTTATACGCAGCTGGATGCGTATCCTCTCCCGCGCATTTCTGATATGGTCAATCAGATTGCGCAGTACCGAGTGTTCTCTACCATAGACCTTAAGTCCGCCTACCATCAACTCCCCATCCGCCCAGAGGACCGACAATATACGGCTTTGAGGCGGATGGTCGTCTATACCATTTCCTTAGGGTTCCATTTGGTGTCACCAATGGGGTCTCGGTCTTCCAGCGTGCTATGGACCGAATGGTGGACCAGAACGGGTTGCGGGCTACCTTCCCGTACCTGGATAACGTCACCATCTGCGGCCATGACCAGCAGGACCATGACACGAATCTCCAACACTTTCTGCGCACCGCATCTCGCCTGAACCTGACCTATAGAGTATAAAAGTTGGGGTCTGATGTTGCAGATGTATAGAACGTTGGTTCGGCCGCATTTGGAATACTGCGTCCAGTTCTGGTCGCCACACTACCAGAAGGACGTGGAGGCTTTGGAGAGAGTGCAGAGGAGGTTTACCAGGATGTTGCCTGGTATGGAGGGGCTTGGTTATGAGGAGAGATTGGGGAAACTGGGGTTGTTCTCCTTGGAAAGACGGAGGATGAGGGGAGACTTAATAGAGGTGTATAAAATTATGAAAGGCATAGATAGGGTGAACGGTGGGAAGCTTTTCCCCGGGTCGGTGGTGACGTTCACGAGGGGTCATAGGTTCAAGGTGAAGGGGGGGAGGTTTAACACAGATATCAGAAGGACATATTTCACACAGAGGGTCGTGGGGGCCTGGAATGTGTTGCCGGGCAAGGTGGTGGAGGCGGACACACTGGGAACGTTTAAGACTTATCTAGACAGCTATATGAACGGAGTGGGAATGGAGGGATACAAAAGAGTGATCTAGTTTGGACCAGGGAGCGGCGCGGGCTAATTGTTCCTGTTTTCTCGTTTCAAGGCTTCATTCTACGATCATCTTGCTGGTGCCAGTACAGAGTGAGACTGCGGATAGTTGGGAACCTGTCTCGGGGGCAGGGGATTCATATGGTGTTCGTGGAAGTGGAAATGACTAGGGTTGGGAAGCATTTTCCGATCGGGGCCATTGTGATCTCCTGGACTCGTTTCGATCGCCTCAGGGGGTCGGAGAGGAATTTCCCAGATTTTTTTTCCCCCATATTGGCCCTGGGGTTTTTCACTCTGGGTTTTCGCCTCTCCCTGGAGATCACATGGTCTGGAATGGGGGGGTGGGGGTAAGTTAATAGGTTGTAATGAACAAAGCATCGTAGCTGTGAGGGACAGCTCGGTGGATAGGATATTGGTATGTAGATAGGCTGGAAAATTGGGCGGGGATCCTGGATTCAGGATTCAATCCTGGACCGGGGAGCGGCGCGGGCTTGGAGGGCCGAAGGGCCTGTTCCTGTGCTGTATTGTTCTTTGTTCTTTGTTCTTTGTTCTTTGTTATAACAGGGAGAAGTGCGTATTCCGTACGCGCAGGTTAGCCATCCTCGGATACGTGGTGGAAAACGGGGTCCTTGGCCCTGATCCAGACCGTATGCGCCCCCTTTCTGAACTTCCCGTGCCCGCTAGCACGAAAGCACTGAGGAGATGCCTCGGGTTCTTTTCGTACTATGCACAGTGGGTCCCCAATTACGCGGACAAAGCTCGTCCGCTCATCAAGTCCACGACCTTCCCACTTAAGCCGGAGGCCCAATTGGCCTTCAAGGCTTTGAAAAGCGACATTTCGAAAGCCACGATGCACGCGGTGGATGAATCCATCCCTTTCCAGGTGGAGAGTGATGCATCTGATTTCACCCTAGCCGCCACACTAAACCAGGCAGGCAGGCCCGTCGCGTTCTTTTCCCGCACCCTTCAAGGCCCTGAAATTCGGCACTCAGCGGTGGAGAAGGAGGCTCAGGCCATTGTGGAGGCAGTCAGACACTGGCGCCATTACCTGGCGGGGAAGCGGTTCACTCTGATCACGGATCAACGATCCGTGGCGTTTATGTTCAGCAACACGCAGAGGGGCAAGATCAAGAACGATAAGATCTTGCGGTGGAGAATTGAGCTCTCCACCTATAATTACGATATTATGTATCGTCCAGGGAAGCTCAATGAGCCCTCGGATGCCCTCTCGCGCGGAACATGCGCCATCATGCAGGAGGACCGCTTGAAGGCCCTCCACAATGACTTGTGTCATCCTGGAGTCACCCGACTCTACCATTTCGTCAAAGCCCGCAACCTGCCCTACTCGGTGGAGGATGTCAGGTCAGTGACGAGAAGCTGTCGGATTTGCGCAGAATGCAAACCACACTTTTATCGACCAGACCGGGCACAATTGGTCAAGGCCACTCGCCCTTTTGAGAGGCTGAGTGTGGATTTTAAAGGCCCCCTTCCCTCAACGGACCGGAACGTCTATTTCCTCAACATAATAGACGAGTACTCCCGGTTCCCGTTTGTTGTCCCCTGTGCGGACACGTCGACTGCCACCGTCATCAAGGCATTCAGTGAGCTTTTTACCCTGTTCGGGTACCCCTGCTACATTCATAGCGACAGGGGCTCGTCGTTCATGAGCAACGACTTGAGGCAATTCCTGCTCTCATTCGGGATTGCCTCTAGTAGAACCACGAGCTACAACCCTAGGGGTAACGGACAGGTGGAAAGGGAGAATGCTACAGTCTGGAAGGCTGTCCTACTGGCACTGAAATCCAGGGGCCTTCCAGTCTCCCGTTGGCAGGAGGTCCTTCCAAATGCGCTCCATTCTATCCGCTCCCTCCTGTGTACGGCAACCAATGCTACTCCCCACGAGAGGATGTTCTCATTCCCTCGGAAGTCGTCCTCGGGGATCTCATTACCAGCCTGGTTGACGTACCCAGGACCCGTCCTTCTGCGGCGACATGTGAGGGCTCGCAGGTCCGACCCCTTGGTCGAACCGGTCCAACTCCTCCACGCCAACCCTCAGTATGCCTATGTGGCATATCCTGACGGGCGAGAGGACACTGTCTCCATTAGAGACCTGGCGCCCGCAGGGGACGTAGCAACTCCTGTCGCTCCCATACCCCCTGTCACGAATCCCCTACTACTCATTGCTTCCCCAGACGTGGCGCGGTCAGCACCGGGACCAGTGCATAACAGTTCTACTCCCATGTACAGCTTGCCTGAGACTCGGAGATCGGCGCCACCGCCGAAGGTTCCAGGATCCCCTGCACCATCGCCTCACCAGGGCCAACCGGCCCGGGAGTCCTTGAGGGGACAGCCGGACGTTGTTTTGGAGAGAACGCCACCGCAAGCACCTGCTCCGGTTTCGCAACCGGTGTTGAGGAGATCACAGCGACGGTGCGGTCCTCCAGACCGTCTGGCCTTGTGAATTCTGTACATATGACCTGTTTTTTTTTGCACCCCGCCGGCCTTTGTTTTTAAAGGAGGGGTGAATGTGGTGAACCATCGTTGGTTACCACTGGGGGTTGTTATTATGTTACTGTTGGGCTAGGGTGTTGTCACTGTGGGGGTTGTACAATGTTGTTGGGTTAGGGTGTTTACCTGTTATAAGTGTTATCATGGCACATCCCGGTGGGGCCCCGCCTCCGGAGGCGAGGTATAAGACCCTCTGCTCCGGCAGGACCCCTTCAGTCTGAACTGGTGTATTCGTGTTAGTAGTTCCATTGTTAGACAATAAAAGCCTTCAATACTGAAGCCTTGTTCCACGTGCTTGATTGTCGCGCATCAGTGACCAAGCCAGTTCTCCACCCATCTAGCCACCTCCCCCTTTATCCCATGAAATCCAACCTTTTTCACCAGCCTACCATGAGGGACTTTTAAAATTTTATTAACCTCAATCAAATCCCCCCTTATCCTGCTAAACTCCAGTGAGTACAAGCCCAAACTGTTTAATCTCTCCTCATAGGTCAACCCTTTCACCCCGGAATCAGTCTGCTGAACCTTCTCTGAACTGCCTCCAATGCACCCACATACTTCCTCAAATAAGGAGACCAAAACTGGACACAACACTCCAGATGTGGTCTTACCAAAGCCCTATACAATTGCAATATATATTCCATTCCAGAGTCATTTCTTTTCCAATAGTGCAAACTGATATGGAATATACTGATCACTTCCCCCTGATTCTGAATGAACTTTGTCCATCAGGGGTAGGTTATGAATCAGCCTATCTTGGCACCAAACTGCTTCTCTTCTATGTTGAAATCATTCCCAGGGTTAATGTCCAGAGATCTGTCCCTGTCTGCAGCAGACTGAACACAGATTTGATCCTGGGTACCACAATACAATAAATGGGTGGCATTTCCCCCCCACAGCACATTTTGCAGTGGTGGAGGCGTCCTGCCAGTGGCCAGTGTCAACAAGGTTTCTCATTGTTCCCATCCTCAGCTGCCAGGCAACCCATGGTAGGGTTCACCGTCGGCTGGGCCAGAAGATGCCACTGGCAGGAAAGGATGGAAAACCCCACTGACTGAAACAGTGATTAAGTAAACTCAGAGTAATAAAAGCAGAAAAGGCTGGAAAAAACCAGCAGAGCTAATCTGATGAAGCATCATACAGACTCGCAATGTTAACTCAGTTTTTCTCGCTCCACAGCTGAGTCTTTCTTTCTTTCAGCATTTTTCTATTTTCGGTTCAGATTTCTAGCATCTGCAGTATTTTATTATCTAAATGCAGAGTCATTCTGGTTTTGAACTTGACCTGACAGTACAGTGAGATTCTCTGAAGGAAAGGGTTTTAGTTTGTCTTACACTGGCGGCAGGTCAGGACTTGACTCCAGATTTACAGTATGCAAGTTTAATTTGGTACCATTTCTCACCAATCTGAAGGTTGGGAATCAATGCACCTCACAAATGATTAACACATCTATAGAAACAAATCAGCCTTAGGTGCTGAGTGGTACACAATGACTTTTATTAAAAACAGCTGGAAATCACTTTTAATATGCATGGCAGCTATTAAAAGCAAATGAAAGTTGTAATTACAGGAAAACAAGGTTAACTTGGGATGGTTCCATCTGCAGTGACTATAGCTTTCACTAGACATTGAACTCATAAAAGGTCGTCATATTTTGTTGGAACAATTATGAACCATGCAGGCATAGCAGCATGGAACCTTTTTAAATGAGTCAATTTTACACATGTAAAGGTTTGCACATTACCATTTAATCCTTAGCTGAAGCAAATCAGGTGAAAAGTGATTCAAGAACCCCTTAATTGCTGATTCAGTCAAATGGTAACAACCTCCTTATCGGTTAAAATATTCTGCAGACGTTACAGACTGGAATATGGAATCAACACATGCCACATTTTTCGTGCTGCACCGTAGATCACATGGGAACATTGCAATGAAATGTTGTTGTGTTAAACGCATGGATGAAAGTCATCTCTTAAGTTAGAAGTAAGATTGAGTCTGGATATCATTGGCTTTGCTTCAGCATTTTGGTGAGTTGAGCTTTCCCTAGTTTGAGCACAGTTTCAAGTAAGAGGATAGCACATCATTCCATTCTGAAATGATTTCTTTAGCTTCCCATGTCTGCCAACACAATAGAGTCATGTATAAGAACGATAGACGAGGCCTCACTCTGCTACAGTACATATACTCAACTCCAGTACCATTGCAACAAAATGTTCTTGCATAATATCAAACTATTTCTTGGTGTAAGTAAAGTAAAAATAAAGTTTAAATGATTAAAAAGTGAGCATGAAAAGGAGGCAAGAATACAATCAAAGTATTTAACATTTATTTTGTAGCCGAGACTTAATACCATAATAACGGTGGGGCAGTATGGTAGCACAGTGGTTTGGCACTGCTGCCTCACAGGGCCAAGGTTCAATTCCAGCCTTGGGTGACTGTCTGTGTGGAGTGTGCACATTCTCCCCGAGTCTGCGTGGGTTTCCTCCGGGTGCTCCGGTTTCCAACCACAGTCCAAAGATGTGCAGATTAGGTGGATTGGCCATTGCAAATGGACCCTTAGGGCCCGATTTTACCAACAATTTGTGCCTGTTTTCGGGTGCGAAATCGTTGTAAAATCGGGTGTGAGGCCTTTATCGCGATCTGCACCCACGTCCGAGCAAATCGCGACTTTACCGACACCCGATTTGGGCACGGATCCATTCCATGAACTGCCCACCCAACTCTACCATCAAATCCCATTTTACCTTCTTCAGTTCCGTTCCGGATCCATGCTTTTGGCGACCTGCAAAATAAAAATCCGAAGCCGGGGGGAGGAGGAGGGGGGGTCAAAGCATCTTCTGGGGGGGTGGGGGGGAAGGAAGCATCCTCTGTGGGGGAGGAGGGAGGCGGCTCAGATCATCCTCTGGTGGGAGGAGGAAGAGGGGGATGGCTCAGATCATCCTCTGAGGGGGCAGGAGGGGGGCGGCTCAGATGTATCTCTGGTTGGGGGGGAGGAGGAGGCGGGCGGGTCGGATCATCCTCGGGGGGGGAGGAGGAGGGAGGTGGGTTGGATGGGACTCTGGGTGGGGGGGAAGAGGGAGGCAGGTCGGATGGATCTCGGGGGGAGCAGGGGGGTCCGCTGCCACCCTGCGGGCAATTGATGGGGAGGGAGGGGGGCAGGGGTCTCTGCTGCCACTCTGTGGGTGATCCCTCCTCCCCACCGGAGGAACGAATCCCTCCTCCCGGAGTGGACGTGTGACCACTCCAGGAGGAGGGATTTGTTCCTCCGGTGGGGAGAAGGGATCACCCGCAGAATGGCAGCGGACACCCATGCCCCCCCCACAGAGATCCATCCGACCCGCCTCCCTCCTCCCCCCCCAGAGATCCATCCGACCCTCCTCCCCCCCAACCAGAGGTACATCTGAGCCACCCCCCTCCTCCCCCTCCTCCCCCCCCCCCAAAAGAGATACAACTGAGCCACCACCCTCCTCCTCCTACCCGCCACCCCCCCCTCCCCCCCCAGAGGATGATCTGTGTCAGAGAGCCGCTCTCTCCGCTTTCTGCTTTTTTTTCCCTGCAACTGGTTTTAATGATACATCACACAAACAACTAAATATATGCAAGGCAAATCCACACAAATGTAGTCAGGATCAGAAGGCACAGAATTAATGTGAATGGCTATTGTCTGATTAACATTCAAAGCATTTTCTCCTTGCATTTAAGCCATGTAATAGTAGAAATAAAAACAGGAATCTGTTTTTTCATTCCCTGTATCCTTCCTGCAGAAACACATTTTAATAAAATAAATGGATTAGATCATAAATAAAAAACACAACTTATTAATGACATCACAATAATATGTGCATTTGTCAAAGTTCCACTGATGTCAACACCAGTCAAGCAGTCCGGTGATGGCTGTTTCTAAAATCCAACATTTTGAAGACTACTTTTTCTTCCAGAATTTGCTATAATTGTCAACTTTAAATTCATCTTCAAATTGCTCCTCTTTCATTCTGGCTCTTTTGGGAATACGTTTGCGCATTCTTGCTTTCCTTTCAGCTTCTGGCAGAAGGGAAACATCGACTGGCATCATAATAATTTTTTTAGGCTCCTTGTATTGGATATTGATAGTGGACCCATCAGGTCGAACCAGCAAAACAGGATACAGCCTGGCATAGACCTGCCTTCCAAAGTGAACGACTGATGTTCTATTTGAATTGTTCCGCCTGGGTACGCTGGACACAGGATACACAGCAGGAAGCAATCTTTCAGAAACATTTAGCTGTAAAGAAGGCACAAACCGCCACAGCCGCACGCTCCAGCCCAGCGCCCGGGTGCGCTTTTTCAAATCTTTTTCGAACTGCGCATGCGCAGTTCAGAGCTCCGATCGTTCCGGCAGTGCTAAGCCCCGCCCACAGCGCGGATTGGACTGGAGCCATCTGAAAGCGTATGGGAGCACTGGAAAGCGGATTTCAAGGTCGGATCTGTACTATGCCCAGATTTGGCACTTAGAATCAAAATGGTAAAATCGGGCCCTTAGTGTCAGGGGGATTATCAGGGTAAAAAGGTGGGGTTAAGGGGATAGGACCTGAATGGGATTGTTGTCAATGCAAGTTCAATGGGCCAAATGGCCTCTTTTTGCACTGTAGAGATTTTATGATTCTATGAATAAAGCCACTCATGAGATCTGAACAGCTTTCTTCCTGCAATCTTAGTTTATTTCTCCATCACAGCTTGGGAACTAAAACATCTCTGGCTCCAAAATGTTCTGGAGTGGTCAGCAATCAAAAGGACGCATTGAAAGTCCTAATTTAAATAAAACATAAATGGATTCCATAATAAAAAGTTAGATCAGCTCATAGAACTATTGCACCCATTGGTTTATTCAGGTGCTACTGCTTGTTTTGTGTTTCATCAGATGAGAACTGGTATTCTGCTTTTAATGGGTAATCTTAGCCCAAGTTATTGATTGCTGCATACAGTTCAAAAGAAAGCAATTCTGATTCTTGCATTAGATTGCAGAGGATAAATATTGCTTACGGTGCTGCGTCTTTTTTTAAAACTAGTGGTAACATCTACACTCTGTAGCTCTACACTCTGTTCATCTGCCCTACGCGGCTTGTAAAATACTTTAATTAAGAATGCGAGCAATATTGATCCTTGTGCCAAAAACACATTGATTGTGTCGGTGAGTGGTTATTTATTTCTTAGTTTTGAATTATATTGAAAACTGTTAAATCAGGGCAAGTGTTACAGACATTATATTTTGTTGTCGATCAATTTATTCATATAAGCTGGTTATTGCTAGCAGGATGTTTTCTCCTTGAAGGACCCAAATACATATGAAGAGGAGTTCAAAGTTAATCCTCGGCCTGAAGACTTTGTCAGCTGCTGGTGAAGACATGCCTCAGTTTGAAATTGCACATGCATTTGGACTCTTTCTATCTGGCTGGTAATCCAAGCTACACTGTGTTGTCCCTCCCCACTTCAATTACAATGGTCAAAGAGGGGCTGTTTAAAGTTTAAGTTTATTTATTATTGTCATAAGTAGGCTTACATTAATACTGCAATGAAGTTACTGCGAAAATCCCCTAGTCGCCACACTCCAGCAATTGTTCAGGACCACTGAGGGAGAATTTAGCTTGGCCAATGTGCCTAACTTTCGGACTGTGGGAGGAAACTGGAGCACCCGGAGGAAACCCACGCAGACAAGGGGAGAATGTGCAGACTCCGCACAGATAGCGACCCAAGCCGGGAATGGAACCCGGGTCCCTGGTGCTGTGAGGCAGCAATGCTAACCACTGTGCCACCATGCCAGAGGGGAAGGGGAAGTATTGCCATTGCAATGGGCAAGGATGAGGGGGAAGATGACGTAGTAATGGTGGAGAATGATAAATTCGCTGTGCTCTTTATGTTGTCAACCAGTTTGCTGCTTCATCTAAATGTAGGAGGCAGGTCTTCTGTTTTGTTGTTGTGCAATGCTTAGTGGTCTATTCCATTTTGATTTTTGAATATCTCCACTTCGAAAGTTAATGCCTTATTCCACAGTTAAAGTTGGGAAGATTTCAATTGGATATAGTTGAGTTCTTATATGCTTCTTATATACTTTTTATAGTGGCTTCATTGCAAACTCAACATCTAGTTAACATTTCTGAACTCTTTAGCCCTTGATAAGTGCAGAATTGTGGTGCCTTTGCAGTTATTTTAGAAATTACCTCTCTCTATTAAGACCTTGACTGGTTATTTGCCATCTCCTATGTCACAACACACTGAGAGCACAAAAGTGGACCTGCAGCAATGGCAGTTGTTATGGAATGCATGATGGTATCCTGGGGATAAACTCTGGAAGTTTACTCCCTACCTGTGAAGAACAAACTGGATATGGCTCAGCAAGTCCAAAACTGGCACCGGTATAGCACTCAGAATGGGAAGGGTCACTAGTGCAAGTAACTCCATTTATTGTCATGATACGTAGGCTCATGAATATACAGTACCTCTGACAAAATATAAATATTTTCCTTCAGCTTCATTGTGCTACGGTGGGAAGAGCTAACTGAAAGCATATCAACACCAACAGTAACAATTTTTAATTATGTGATGGCTTTCAAAATGTGCCAAGGTCCTTTACAGGAAGAAGCAGTGAACAGTGAAGAGAAATAAGTTAGATAACATAACCATTGACAAAAGAGGTATGTTTTGAGAATATATTTACAATAAGAAATAAAATGAGCAAATTGAAAGAATTCCAGAGTCCAGGTGCTTGAGGAGCCTTGAGGACGGCATGGTCGCACAATGGTTAGCACTGCTGCCTCGCCGCGCCAGGGTCCCGGGTTCGATTCCCAGCTTGGGTCACTGTCTGTGTGGAGTCTGCACCTTATCCTCATGTCTGCATGGGTTTCCTCCGGGTGTTCCAGTTTCCTCCCACAGCCCAAAGATGTATGGGTTAGGTGGATTGGCAATGTTAAATTGCCCCTTAGTGACAGGAGGACTAGCTAGGGTAAATACATGGGGTTATGGGGATGGGGTCTGGGTGGGATTGTGTTTGGTGCAGACTCGATGGGCCGAATGGCCTCCTTCTGCACTGTTGGATCCTCTGATTTTATGATATGGCTTGTGAATAATTGTAGAACAAAGGAGGACATGCACAATCAACTGGAATCAAGGGAACAGACAATGCACACCATGATATATGATGAATAACGCTTGCAGATGTAGAATGGAACAAGATTATGAAAGGAAAGGACAAGAAGCATTTTCATGTTAGTATAGTGAAGGACAAAGAACCAGTGGATGTCAGTGAGAAAGGGGCTGATGTGTTTTGGGAATGTGTGTGGATAGCATAATGGTTTCAGGGTTATGGATTAATTAAAGTATGGATAGAATGAAGAGTATGGGAGAAGTCATGATGTCAAGATGCCGGCGTTGGACTGGGGTGGACTCACCCCAGTAGTCTCACAACACCAGGTTAAAGTCCAACAGGTTTATTTGGTATCACGAGCTTTTGGAGCACTACTCCTTCATCAGGTGAGTGGAGAGTTGGGTTCACAAACAGGGCATATAGAGACACAGATTCAATTGCAAGGTAATGGTTGGAATGCGAGTCTTTACAGGTAATTAAGTCTTTACAGGTACAGACAATGTGAGTGGAGAGAGGAATAATGACAGGTTAAAGAGGTGTGAATTGTCTCAAGCCAGGACAGTTAGTAAGATTTTGCAAGCCCAGGCCAAATGGTGGGGTTACACGTAGTGTGACATGAACCCAAAATCCCGATTGAGGCTGTCCTCATGTGTGCGGTACTTGGCTATCAATTTCTGCTTGGCGATTCTGCGTTGTCGTGTGTCTTGAAGGCCGTTTGGAGAACATTTACCTGAAGATTGGAGGGAGAAGTTTTGAGGTGATAAAGACATGAAACAGATTGGAGGTAGGCAGCCAATTCTTTGAAAATGCAAATTGATAACCTGGGTAGTAGATTGCATGGGGTTGTGAAGTTTGGCTCAGGTTTGAACAGAACTCTTAAAGCCTCTTAAAGGGCAACAATAAGATACTGGGGTTGGGTTGATGGGTGAGCAGGAATAGAGAAACTGGCAATTGCTGCAGCATTTGATCTTCCAGCTGCACAAAATTAACCATGGTTAAAAGTATAGAAAATTAAAATCCTACTGAACAAGATTAATGATAGATCTATTAATGTGGTTATGAAATTCCTTCATTTGCTATTTGAGCAAAGGCAACAACCTGCAAACAATTTAACGATTTCATTAAAGTAAAGGACAAATGGATTTCATATAAACACATTTATCCTCATGTTACTGATGAAACACTGGGCCCTATTTTACCATTGACTCGCGCCTGTTTTTGGGCACAAAAATGTGGTAAAGTCGGGTGAGAGGCTATTATCGCGATCCGCACCCGTGTCCACGCAGATCACCACTTTACCGAAACCCGGGAATGGCGGCGACCCGCTTTGCGCCCAAAACAGGTGCAACGGCGATTTAAATGTATTTGCATCCATTTAAATTGAATTAATGAACTGCCCGCCCAACTTTATCAGCATTTCCCCCTTTACCACCGCGTTTGCCAATCCGGAAATTCGCCGTAATGGACCTGCTAAATAAAAGACTGAAACGGACGCTCCAGCTTCTAAAGAGCGTGTTCAGTGTTTCCAATGGCTCTCTGACTCAGATCAGTGGTGTGGGGGGAGGAGGGAGGCAGGTCAGACCATTCTCTGGTTGCGGGGGGAGGAGGGGAGTGAGGCCAGATGGTTGTCTGGTTGGGGGTGGGGGGAGGAGGGAGGCGGGTAGGATGTATCTCGGGGGGTGGGGGGAGAGGCCCAATCGCTCACTGGTGGGGAGGCAGATGGATCTCTGGTGGGGGGGCAGGGGGGCCCACGACCACTCTGTGGGTGATCAGTGGGGAGGGGAGGGGGCAGGGGTGGCGATCGGTCTGGGTAGTGGGGGGATGGATAAGGGGGACAGTGATGTGTGTGGGTAGTGGGGGGGGGTGGATAAGGGGGACAGTGATGTGTGTGGGTAGTGGGGGGGTGGATAAAGATGACAGTGATGTGTGTGGGTAGTGGGGGGGTGGAGAAGGGGGACAGTGATGTGTGTGTGCACCATCGCTCCCGCTTGTCACTCCCAGGCCGCTTTCTCCGCTTTCTGCGGCTCGGGAGCGATCTGACACCGGCACGCTTTTTCAAATTTTTTTCTGACTGCGCCTGCGCAGTTCAGAGCTCCAATCATTTCGGCCGCGCTAAGCCCCGCCCACAGCACGAATGGGACTGGAGATGGCTGAGTGCGTATGGGGGCGCCTGAAAGCAGGTTTCTAAGTCGGATCTGCATTACGCCCAGATCCGGCACTTAGAATGAAAATGGTAAAATCAGGCCTACTGTATCAATTACCCCTCTCCTGTCTTTGAATTCTTCGGCTCAGAATCTGGTTGAAGGTTTCAGTGTAAGTGAAGTTCAGGTTAAAACTGACAAATGCTGTTTTGTTTTTGTGTTTTCAGATACAAACGTTTTATTATCTTCTTTATGGTATGTTGAATGTATAATACCTTCCTAAAGCCAACCACCATCTCAGAACTTGTTTTGTTAAAAAGATAGACACATTGGTGATCTAGATAATTTACAACCACTCCACTAGAATATTTTGATTGCTTGATAATTAGTTCGGGATGAAGCAAAGACCTCATGCTGTGGATTCTGAACCTACCACTGTGCAACTGCTCTGCTTCAACAACTTTCTGCTTGTTGCCAGTGAGACCGAAGTATATGCTGTTTACAGTGATAGCATAGTATTCACTCTGTGACCAAGGATGAATACTTTGCAACACCACCTATTTTGCACTTTCAAAGAAAGTTACTGACCATTCAGTGACAAGAAGTGGATAATTGGAAACGGGCATCATGCTATTTGTCTGATGTGAGCAATATATTTGAATTCTCAGCTCATGCTCCTTCCAAATTAATAACCGACAGGTAGGAAAAATAAAGGAGCTGGATATTGTTTAAGTGGAGGAAGACTGCAGGAAACTGCAGCACAAGAGGGATTCGGGGTCCTCGTGCATAAGTCACAAAAAGCTAGCATGCAAGTTCAGCAGGTAATTGGGAAGGCAAATGAAATGTTGGAGAGGAACTCTCCTCAAAATATTCTAAGTGTCAAATTCATGAGAAAACTGGAGTGATTCATGCTGTTTTTCTCAGTGGGACTTCAGACAAGAATCTCCCCCACTCTGTGTAATGCAGAGGCCACCAGCATGAATATCGTTAGATTTGAAGGGATGGGGCCTATTCCCACTTGGGAGCCTGAAATCAGGAGGCCTCTGCACATGCGCAATGGCCCCGCACTGACAGCCTGCAGTTTCTTGCACAGCTCAATCGCTGGCCAGCCCATAACCCTCGCAGTGCTGTCCCCCAACATCCCCATGGCCCAAACACGCCACACCCTGTCCCAGACCACCCTGACCTCCAGCCCCACAGTTTCCCACCAGCGCTGCCATGCCGATTTCCCCCCCCCCCCGACCTCGCAGGCAGACCATCCTCCCCGCAGGCAGATCTCACCCCCGGTGGACACTCCCCTGATTGCTGGCCTCCCTCCTGCCCCCATGCAGACTGGCAGTAGGACCCCTCACTCCCTAGGGCCCCCTAGTCACCGCCTCCTAGGCCCCACCCCCAATGGGCACCTGCCCCTTGGCACTGGCACTTTGCCCCTTGGGCAGCGCTGGGGGCACAGGCTTGCACTGTCAGAGTGCCTATGCCCAGGGGGCACCCCCCCCCCCCCCCCCCCCCCCGCTGCCCGACTCCCCGGGGGGCCCTGATAGCCCCCTCTTTACACCAACGGGGTCATCCAGAAAGTTGCCCGAAAGTGGAGAGCTACTGTAATCCCCGCTGGAGTGAGACACTCTGGCTGGATGGGAGAGGCTAGCGGGCATGAATAATTCAGCCCCGGGCCCACTAATCACATTTAAATGACATTAAAATTAGATTAAAATAACTTACCCGTCTTCCCATCAGTTTCCAGCATGGATCTGATGGCACCAGAAATCCAGAACTGGGAGATGCGTGCGTGGCAGGAATGCATGGACGAACCCCACACATACCTGGATGCGAGATTCTCCCACCCCCGCTGCACTAGAAAACTAGTGCGGCAGCGTGGGAGAATCGCCTTCTTGATCTTTATTTCAAAGGGAATGGAGTATAAAAATAGGGAAGTCTTGCTAAAACTATATGAAACATTAGTTAGATCACAGTTGGAATACTGTGAACAGTTTTGGTCTCCTTATTTAAGAAAGGATATACTGGCATTGAAGGCAGTTTAGAGAAGGTTCACTAGGCTGATCCTGGATACAGAGGGATTTTCTTATGAGGAAAAGCTAAGTAGGTTTGGCATGAACTCATTACGGTTTAAAAGAATGGGATGTGACCTTATTGAGACATATAGGATTCTCAGGGAGCTTGACAGGATAAATGCTGAGAGATTGTTTCCCCTTGCAAAAGAGTCTAAGACCAGAAGGTGTAATGTCAGAGTAAGGGGTCGCCCATTTGAGACAGAGATGAAGAGGAATTTCTTCTATCAGAGGATAGTCAATCTGTGGAATTCTTTACTGCAAAGAGTTGTAGAAGCTGGGTCACTAAGCAAGTTCAAAACTGAGATAGATTTTTAATCAGTAAGAGAATCAAGGGTTATGAGGATAAGGCGGGAAACTGAAATTGAGGATTACATTAGATCAGTCATAATCTCATTGAATGGCAGACCAGACTCAATGGGCCAAATGGCCTACTTCTGCTCTGAAATTTGTGGATTAATGACCTTCAAACGTAATCTATAAACATGGCCTTCAAGTTAAAAACCTGCCAACTATCACTCCTGGCAGTGAACAATATATACGAATTTCATGAATGTTGCTAAAATTTCATGAATGTCGACTAAAATTACCTGTTCCTCCAGGCATTGTATGAGTGCAAGGAGAGTTAATTTACAAGAGTGATGTCCTTGTTACTTATATTGGTATCATTGTTCTTGGAGCCTACACTAATTTTAACTGAAGTAACTCAAGCAGACATTTCTGTCCTGAATTAAACAGCTATGGAGGATTAGTACATGGTATTTAAAATGTCAATTAAATCAATTATCACTTAGCAGATCAGATTACATTGAGCCAAGGTCTGTGGTGTTATAAGGATGCTGCAGTGTTTGTTATTTACTTGAATTGGTACCAAATGAGAAATAACTTTGCTCACAGTTATGCTTTTGTATTGATCAGGAATTTCATGGAACTTTCTGGACTGGGCTGTGCATTCAAGAATGATGATAATATTGGTACAGACACATTTCAAGCTGAACACCTCAGTGAGGCAAATATTTTTTTTCAATTCACTTACGGGATGTGGGTGTCGCTGGCTAGTCCAGCATGGCGGTTAGCACTGCTGCCTCATAGCGCCAGGGACATGGGTTCGATTCCCAGCTTGGATCACTGTGCAGAGTTTGCATGTTCTCCCCGTGTCTGTGTGGGTTTCTTCTGGGTGCTCTGGTTCCCTCCCACAGTCCAAAAGACGTATTGGTTAGATGCATTGACCATGCTAAATTCTCCCTCATTGTACACAAACAGGTGTTGGAGTGTAGTGACCAAAGGATTTTCACAGTAACTTCATTACTGTGTTAATGTAAGCCTAATTCTGACATTAATAAATAAACTCAAACTTATTGCCCACCCCTAGTTGCCCTTGAGAAGATGGTGGTGAGCTGCCTTCTTGAACGGCTGCAGTTCCATTGACACTGCTTTGGTTTAAGTGCTATCGTAGAAAGTGCTCAGGCAGTCTGAACATTCTGGGCACTTTTTTTCAAACCTAACTGACTTCAATTTAAATATTTAGAGAGCTCAGTTTTCAAGCTGAGACAGAACCCCCTTCTGGGTATAACAGTTAAAGTTGTAGCCAGGCAAGAGCGAAGCAATGTAATCTTGGACCATTTTTATACTGTTGTTTTCGCTTGGTGTCTGCTGTTGAACTATACCCAAAGGGATGTTTAACATTACTGCCAGCACAAATACCTAGTCACAAATTCATGACATTTATTCTGCTACACATAAAAATTATCTGATGGAATTGCAGCAGAGAAGAAGGTCATTCAGTCCATTGCATTTACGTGAAGAAACTAAACTCTGTCGCTGAAATCTTGCTGACTTTTATGTCAGCAGGATCTTGTGGTCCTGCCGACAGTGCACCCCCACCGTGGGTTTCCCGACAGCAAGGGCTACCTTCAAAGTAAAGTTTAATTATTAGTCACAAGTAGGCTTACATTAACACTGCAATGAAGTTACTGTGAAAATTCCCTAGTCGCCACACTCCACCACCTGTTCGGGTACACTGAGCAGGAACTTAGAATGGCCAATGCACTTAACTAGCTATCTTTCAGACTGTGGGAGAAATCCGGAGCACCCGAAGGAAACCCACGCAGACACAGGGAGAATATGCAGTCTCTGCACAGACAGTTTCCTAAGCCAAGAATCGAACCTAGGTCCCTGGCACTATGAGGCAGTAGTGCTAACCACTGTGCCACCATGCCACCCCAACAGGAAGCCCCATTGACAATGGCAGGACCATAAGATACTGCCGCCACAAAACACACCACGGAAGGGTGGGGAATCCCGCCCATATGTCCTTTTCTCTTCCCTTTTCCCATTACCTTTTGAGCACTGTTTCTCAAGTATTTATCTTGCATTTGAAATTATCTGCAATCACCATGATTCCTGGTAAGGCATTAATGTCAGAACAATGGTTTGCATTAGATAAAAATCCTAACTTTTCCATTTATTTGTTGATCACCTTAAGCATATCCCCTCCGGTTACTGATTCATCAACAAGTTCAAATGTTTTGTTCCTCTAATCAAAAAGCCGTCAATTTAAAATAGCTATTAGCAACTTTTTATTTGGGTCCCCTGTATGCACAAAATTATTGGAATTTTGTGGCATTTTACCTTTGAACCTCAAGCTTTACAAAATGGTTTATCTTAAAATGACTAGAAATTAAGAAAACAAAAGGTCTCCTCATACCTCA
Organism: Mustelus asterias; assembly: GCF_964213995.1. Lineage (NCBI taxonomy): Eukaryota > Metazoa > Chordata > Chondrichthyes > Carcharhiniformes > Triakidae > Mustelus > Mustelus asterias. The sequence continues at coordinate 118,719,277 of NC_135804.1, read as the reverse complement.
GTGTAATTATGGATTTCCTTCAAATTACATATCAAATGTCTGAAAAGATTGCACATGTTTTTAGTTTCTGTTGTAGAGATATTATGCAAGATATGAATATACAGATTGGTTGTATAATACCTTATGAATAGAATGTAAATGAGTCGAATTCAAATACAGGGAGCAATGTGTTAAATGGAAAATCAGATATAATATTCAAGGACCTTTTCCAATCTTTTGATTAATTAAGTAAGTAATTTTCTCCCCCAAGCTTATATAACATTACTATTAATTTTAGATATCTTGTACTATGAAATTAAATAATTATTTCCTATTCTTATTTAATTGAATATGCAACAATTAATTTTGGATGAAAGATTGCAACTAAATTAATTTCTGAAAAAATGCAAAACTGAGAGAATCATTTAATTAGGGTCCTTAAACTTTGAGAAAATTACTTCAATTGTGCTATTCATTAACCGAATTTGGAGCATTTAGTGGAGTTCTTAAAAATGACATTATCTGATAAATTTAAAAATAAGCGTCGCCTCCTTGAAAATGATTGGATTAGAAATGAACAATTTCTATTTAATTGATTCTTGAACTCTTGTCTCTTGAGGTAGTTATTACATTTATGTGCTTCTCAAGGAAAGAGGAAACCAACTAAACCTTACCACAGAGGAACAATGAAATCTCCAGACCTGGAAAAATCAAGTTTGCAGATTGTGAGTGGGATTTTCCAGCCCCGCTCACCCACCAAGTCTGGAAATTCCCACCCGAGGTCAAGAGACCTTTGCATGGTCCGTGTCCCGTCTGCTATGATTCCCATGGCGGGCGGAGGGGATGGGAAAGTTCCACCCTATGTTACAGTTGGCCAATGTGGATGCAGCAAAGTTCCTTGGAGATGGACAACTACCCGATTACAACTCAGTTACGAGATTGCATTTGAGCAGCTTTCCTGATGTCTCTTCATTTAAAAGAGCAAATCCTGAAGCCAAAAAGAAAAGAAATTTGCTTTATTAATGTTGCTTCTACATATATGGATTGATATTTTTAAATTGAGCTCTTAAGTGCAAGAATATTTCATTGGTGATTTTTAATTTTCAAAAGTGTTTTATTTTTACGTGTTATGTCTCACTTGATGATTGAACATGCCATCAGCAGTGTATCGTCATCTTAAAAAGCAGCAAACTTCACAAAATGACATTTATATCATGTCTTATGTCCTCAGGAACTATTAGTGTTTCACAGTCAGTAGATTGTCTTATCACAATCACTGTATTTGTTGGAAACATGGCACATAATTTACACACCAAGGTCCTACAAACATCAAAATGAACGATTCATTTATCTGCTTTTAATTACGGGGAAAACATGGCTAGGCCGCTGGGAGAACCTCTTCCACTTCATCGATTACTGCCATGTCTCATTCTAAAGAATGGGCCTCAGAGTTTGCACGTATGTGCCAAATAAGATTATGGCCTGAATGTTCAATAAGTTGAGGTAACTCGGGAGAGCTTAAAAAATGGCGGGTGGGGTAAGAGAGCTCAAATCTGCTGGGCCATTTGAAATTAGTGTTGAGTTCAAACAGAATCCGATTTGGCTGTTCTAAGGGCCTAAACCCACAGGATGGGAACCATTATTCTTTAGAGGAAGCATAAACACTTCTGAAGGACAGATTTAAGGCTTGTTTAAATGCAATGCTCTTAAGTGATTTAAGTACGCAACCCTTTAAAAAGAAAAAGAAAACAAGCTGCAGCTTTCAGTTAGAGTTAGAAAAAAACACTACTGGAGTGCATTGATTGACATGCCATTTGGTCTATCTTAAGCAAAAACATTAGCCATCGGTCCCAGTCTTCATTGTTAAGATTTCCCAATATCTGTTCTTATAGCTAAGCTCATTATGAATGCTAAGCTGCATTCCAAAAGCTCTAAAACTACTTATCACAGCAAAAGATTGTGTTTTAAGATGTTTATCATTAATTATCATTTGTGTGGTTAATGGAAACAAGTTAATTTGTTTTTGTAACTGATTAACCACTTGGGGAAATTTATTTTCTTGAATGGCTATCATGAATGAGAGATCTTTTTTTAAGTATAATGTGTATTAGGGATGGCTCTCAAAGGTTGTTCAATGTTTAATTATATTTCATCTCCACATGGCTCCTGAGGTTTGCCCGTGGTGGATACTGGATGACTCACTATGGAGGGAGTATGGTAGAAAAGGAAGAATATGGACACTATGGCCATGATTCTCCATCCCATCCCACTGTGCTAATTGCTTAATCGTGAGGCCGGCAGTGCGGGTCCACTGCACATGTGCTGATCTCAGCATTGACAGATCGGCACATGCTCAGTTGCCTGCTCAGCGCTATGCTGCCTGCCTGTTCAGCGGGAATAGGCCTGGCTCACTGAATTTTAATGATATTCATGTCAGTGACTTCTACAGTGCACAGAGTGTAGGAGATTCTTCTCAGAAACCCCACTGAAAAAACAGTGAATTACTCCAGTTTTCATGTAAATTCGACACTCAGGCCGGAATTCTCCCAAAGAAATTCTATGAGGGGGGCACAGATGTGGCATGGGAGGAAACAAAGGTGGCCTGGGGTAGGAGGTGGCATGGGGGTTTTGGATGTGTGTGAGTTGGGTTGAGGGCTCGTGAACAAGCTGAAACAGGCCTCATAACACGACCCCTCAGAATCTGCCTACCTCCATGGCCAGCTTCAAACTGCTTCATGAGATCGTCAACCCAACTCCATCCCACCCCACCTTCCTGGAATGAAAATGTGATGGACAGTGGGTGGGGACCCTTTCAGAAGAGACAATCTGCTGAATCAGGACATTTCCTGCCCCCTCCATGAAAATCCAGTCCAATGTATTCAGATTTTAAAAAGTGGTTGAATTCATGACCTTTTGCCTCAGATCAACAGTGCTATCACAGAACCCAACTGATGTATTAATATTTTGGCAGTAATTTTGCTTTGTTATAAGATAGTTACAAATCAAATATCCTTAATGTTTTTGGGTGAGATAACTGTAATCAGGAACTTCGGGTTATTTCAAATAACCCTGATCTATATGTTAACATAGAACATAGAAAGCCACAGCACAAACAGGCCCTTCGGCCCACAAGTTGCGCTAATCATATCCCTACCTCTAGGCCTATCTATAGCCCTCAATCCCATTAAATCCCATGTACTCATCCAGAAGTCTCTTAAAAGACCCCAACGAGTTTGCCTCCACCACCACCGACGTCAGCCGATTCCACTCACCCACCACCCTCTGAGTGAAAAACTTACCCCTGACATCTCCTCTGTACCTACCCCCCAGCACCTTAAACCTGTGTCCTCTCGTAGCAACCATTTCAGCCCTTGGAAATAGCCTCTGAGAGTCTACCCTATCCAGACCTCTCAACATCTTGTAAACCTCTATCAGGTCACCTCTCATCCTTCGTCTCTCCAGGGAGAAGAGACCAAGCTCCCTCAACCTATCCTCATAAGGCATGCCCCCCAATCCAGCAACATCCTTGTAAATCTCCTCTGCACCCTTTCAATGGCTTCAACATCTTTCCTGTAATGAGGTGACCAGAACTGCGCGCAGTACTCCAAGTGGGGTCTAACCAGGGTCCTATAAAGCTGCAGCATTATCCCCCGACTCCTAAACTCAATCCCTCGATTAATGAAGGCTAGTACGCCGTACGCCTTCTTGACCGCATCCTCCATCTGCGAGGCCGATTTAAGAGTCCTATGGACCCGGACCCCAAGGTCCTTCTGATCCTCTACACTGCTAAGAATGGTACCCTTCATATTATACTGCTGCTTCATCCCATTGGATCTGCCAAAATGGATCACTACACACTTATCCGGGTTGAAGTCCATCTGCCACTTCTCCGCCCAGTCTTGCATTCTATCAATGTCTCGCTGCAACTTCTGACATCCCTCCAAACTATCCACAACACCACCTACCTTGGTGTCGTCAGCAAACTTACCAACCCATCCCTCCACTTCCTCATCCAGGTCATTTATGAAAATGACAAACAGCAAGGGTCCCAGAACAGATCCCTGGGGCACTCCACTGGTCACTGACCTCCATGCAGAGAAAGACCCCTCCACAGCCACTCTCTGCCTTCTGCAGGCAAGCCAGTTCTGGATCCACAAGGCAACAGCCCCTTGGATCCCATGCCCTCTCACTTTCTCAAGAAGTCTTGCATGGGGGACCTTATCGAACGCCTTGCTGAAGTCCATATAGACCACATTCACCGCTCTTCCTTCGTCAATGTGTTTGGTCACATTTTCAAAGAACTCAACCAGGCTCGTAAGGCACGACCTGCCCTTGACAAAGTCGTGCTGACTACTTTTGATCATACTAAACTTCTCTAGATGATCATAAATCCTGTCTCTCAGGATCCTCTCCATCAACTTACCAACCACTGAGGTTAGACTCACCGGTCGGTAATTTCCCGGGCTGTCCCTGTTCCCTTTCTTGAATATAGGGACCACATCTGCAATCCTCCAATCCTCCGGAACCTCTCCCGTCTCCATCGACGATGCAAAGATCATCGCCAAAGGCTCCGCAATCTCCTCCCTCGCCTCCCACAGTAACCTGGGGTACATCCCATCCGGTCCCGGCGACTTACCAACCTTGATGCCATTCAATAGTTCCAACACATCCTCTTTCTTTATGTCCACATGCTCGATCCTTTCTGTCCACCGCAAACCAGCAGTACAACCACCCAGATCCCTTTCCACCGTGAATACCGAGGTAAAGTATTCATTAAGCAGCTCCGCCATTTCTAACGGTTCCGCACAAACTTTTCCCCCTTCACCTTTTAAGGGTCCTATGCCTTCACATCTCATCCTTTTACTCTTGACATATTTGTAGAAAGCCTTGGGATTCTCCTTAATCTTACCCGCCAAGGTCTTCTCATGACCCCTTCTCGCTCTCCTAATTTCCTTCTTAAGCTCCTTCCTACATCCCGTATACTCCTCTAAATCCTTAACACCTCCTAGCTCTCTGAACCTTCTGTACGCCTCTCTTTTCTTATTCACCAGGTTCATCACAACCTTCGTGCACCACGTTAAGTTTATTTATTAGTCACAAGTAGGCTTACATTAACACTGCAATTAAGTTATTGTGAAAATCCCCTAGTCGCCACATTCTGGCACTTGTTCGGGTACACTGAGGGAGAATTTAGCATGGCCAATGCACCTAACCAGCACATCTTTCGGACTGTGGGAGGAAACCCACACAGTCACGGAGAACTGGCAGACTCCCCATAGACAGTGACACAAGCTAGGAATCGAACCTGGGTCCCTTGCACTGTGAGGCAGCAGTGCTAACCATTATGCTACCATGCTGCTTGTACATTCAAGGTACATTGTACTGTGTACATTCAATGTGATGTAGAAGAATAGTTAAAGTAATGATGGAAATGAGTTGTATGTTTTTGTGCCTCTAGTTCTGAATCTAATCTTAAAGCTAAGCTGTTTGAGAATCATAAACCAGTTCTTCCTTTCAGTTGGCTGGACAGTTGGTTTGTGATGCGGAGCGATGACAATAGCATGGGTTCAATTCCCATATCGGGTGAGGTTATTCATGAAGACCCTCAAATGTAGGAAATAAAGCTTCAAAAAGAGCCTAAGATCTAGTGTTTCAAAAATACACCGTACATATTCATGGGATATATACATTCAAAAACCTAATTCCTCAAATGGACAAAGAAAACACAACCCTTTCAAACACACCATAACAAAACTAGCCTTTTGTTAAGGGAAACCAAACAAGCAGACTGTTTCTCTGAGATTTTAAACCATCTACCCTCATGAAAAAATGTTTAAAAATATGATTTCAGTGTGAAAAGTTTACATAGGCAACTTATATTAAAAATGTAGATATTGGAATTTATATCAGAATTGTATGAAACATATGCAAATATAAGATAATTTAAAAATATTCTAGATATGCATCTTTGCACATAGACTTACCCAGTATATTTATAAAGCTTGTTTTTATTATATTACCTATATTAATTTATTAACCGGAGTATGAAATAATTTGCATTTTTGGTTCTCCGGTTAATTCCTGACCTAAATACAATGGCATCATTGATGCCCCATTTGATATTTTCTATGCAATGACCGGTTCAATAGTTTTTAATGCTTTGTATTGAAGAAGAGCAAGAAAGCAGTGCTCAGAGTGATTTTTCTAACGTGTATAACCTTGTGAATGTGCAGTTGCTTCAGGATTTTCGCTGGTGTACTTCACCTTGTACACAATATGAACAGAGAGAATGTATGATACAAAAAGCTTCCAAGAGCTTCAGGCACCATTTCTACCGGGAGCAATTTTGCAACATCGGAGACAGAGCTTCTATCCTTTGATAATAAAGAATGATTTATGATTATACTGTTGGAAGTCATGACTGAAACAATGACAACATGGCTGCTGCACACAGACAGCCTCTTGTCTTCTCAGCTCTGACAGCACTGCAATTGAAGTACAGGTAGTTTATTTTCTGGAAAAGATCACATTGGGAGTTTAAATTAACAGCATTTGCACCAATTAGCTGCCCTTGTCAGTGGTGCTGCTGTACGTACAGCTTTTTTCTTAGCTACATCTACAGGAAGAATTTCTGCACAAACTTTATCAGTTCTGCTTATATGTAAATAAGAGTGCCCCTGGGGAAGTCAACTGAATTCAAGCCAACAATCTCCCATTATTTGTCCTCGGGTATATCGAGGCTGGCCTTGGAAAGAGAAGGGTCGTGCAAACCAATGGTGCAGAGGTAACAGACGCAACAGCAGCTCAAAAGAGTGATTACTCAGTAAGCATAATGGATAGTTCACTGAAATAAAAAACATCAATGTTCCTCCCTCCAGCTTAGCTGAACCCCAGGCGCCAGAACTAAATCACCTCAACACATATAAATAAATTCTCTTTTCTTCATTTCTAGTGTGTTAGCCATTCTTCGAGTACAAAGCCATGAAAACACACAGGAACTTCTTTAAACATCATCATGTATCTTCTCGAGTGAAAAAAATGGATCACCTCCCTTTCACCATTGTTAACTAGCCAAATCCCTGAACTAATTTTAAACCAAATTTATCAAGGAGCCAACATTGACTTTTCATATCTTCCAAAAAAATTGTCATTTATAGTTTCATATGACTTGCACTATTTTATCAAACCCAGAGTAAAGACAATAAAGTCTCAATTAACATCACATCAGGCAGCGAGATTTCTCCACCAGCTATTAATTAAGTTAACACACTCAGTTCTTTCGAATAAATTTTGATAGCAGACATAAATAATGTAGATTAGAGGAGATCAAAAATATATGGATTCATATTGTTATAAATCTGCTGTCCAGGAATGATGATCTGTTCAAGATTTATATTACTTATCTGTGACAAAACACCTCTTATGGCAGTTTGCTATGGTCTATAAATTTCACTGGCAACTTGGGCATGATGAAGAGAGGGTTCCACTGTGTGCTTTTAAATTAGATTTATCAGCAGCATTAAGTGAAGCTCCTGTATTAAATTTTACAGTATATGAGCTAATGCGTTTGAATATTTAGATCATAAATGCTGACAATATTCCCATAGCATTTCAAATAGTTTTATGCAAAAGATTAATGTGGGCCAAAGTTTTCAACAAATGCATCACCATGACAGTGCTGGTCTGGTACTGCACAGTATCAGACAGGAATTGCAGTTTAATCCCTTGGGTAGTGTTACTGAGAGACTACCTGAATCTCAAGTCAAGGGAAGACACACAGGGGTATGAAAATTTGATGGAAGCCAACACAATATTGGGTGGGATGTGAAGGGGAGAAATCAGCAAATTGAGATGTGCAAAATACAAAGTGGGAATTGGTTTGATTTGTTTATGAGCATGAAAGTCAATTTGTGACCTGTAGCGTCCATTGCAGTGACAGCGGTCACTACAGAAACCTTTTGTTGCCTCCTCATTAGAATGATTCAGCTTGCAGCCCAGGCAATCCACTCTGTTGTCTGGCTGCACACTCAACAGAGGATCTAATAGCACACAACTTTCAACTAGCTCATGTTCCAACTAACCTCCAGCTCTTAAAGGCAGTCCGTCCCTCTTAAAGAGAAGCTGGACTGTAATCATATAAGTCTGCTGCTAATGTTATTGCTGCAAAGAAAAATGGAATATCATGGCAGAAAGTAGACTTCCAGGTTCACTGATAAGGCATTAGTGACAGGAGGATAGAAGGAGAGAGGCCATGTTTCCCTTAAGGAAGACCACCCCACCACCCCCCAACCCTGCCATCCTCCCATCCATCCACCCATTCTCCGACGGGGAGCAGGTGGCAAGTGAGGTCAGTGTCCAAGGACCAGACAATAGTGACTGAGGTCAATGAATGCATCTTGACATCATATCAAATTTCCCCACCAATCCAGGAGACTTTCAGGCAGCTCAATGAACCATATTACTCACCTGTCAGCATTCCCGGTATTCAGCATTCCCATCTATCATTCACATACCCCAGCTCACCTACACACACATTCCTATATTGTGCAAGCTTCAAACCCTCCTTCCACTGCCGCCATTTTGCTACAGCTATTTAGCTATGGCAGACACATCTCCCTAAAACAATAACCTAATCTGCCTTCTCTCTTTCAGTACAGAGGGTTGGGTCTTTTGTGATGTGTGGCCTACCTCCTAAATCCTTAATATTTGTTCCCTATCTACAGGACTCACACCAGGCAGGTGTTGGAATTCTTGAATATGTGCTTTTAAGACGTTCTACACTATCCAGGACAAAGTAATTCATTTGGTCAGCGTGCCTGTCACTAAAACTGGATATCCACCCTCTCTACAGCATTAATGAGCTGTGACTGGTGTATCCAAGATGTATTGCAGCAAGTCTCAGAATCACAGAATTGTTACAGTGCATTTGAGCCAAAGTGTTTGCACCGGCTGTCTGGATCAACAATTCAGCAGCACCATTCTCCCATCTTCTCCCCGTGACCCTGAACATTCTTCCTTTTCAGGTAAGAGTCCAATTCCCTTTTGAATGTTTTAATCGAACCTGCCTGCACCACAATCTCAGGCTGTGCATTCCAGACTATAACAACCTGTTGTGTGAAAGATCACTTCAGCAGAGCCTCCCAAACTTGTGGCCCCCAACCTCAAGATGAATAAGACCAGAAATGTCATAAGGACACCACTATCTGTGGATTTCTGTCCAAGTCACATACCATGCTGACTTGGACACTGACCTTCATTGACTTCACATCAAAATACTGCAGTACCTCAGTATCACTGTGGGAGCACCACAACTACAGGGGCTTCAGGGCACCTAGGGATGGATAACATAATAACAGAAAATGCTGGAAAAACCCCCACGCTCTGGTAGCATCTGTGGAGAGTGAAACAGAGTTAAGGTTTCAGGCCCATATAACGCAACTTCTTTACAATAAACAGTATCTTGCTTGTGTCCCCCATATTGTGACAACAAGAATTCAGAAGAGAAATCAAGGATGAGTTGTGACAATTAATTCGAAGTTCATCACTTTGGAATATTAATTCCCTAATCATAGTATCTAAATTTATTTAGAATAATCCCAATATGTTGTTGCTCTTGGCACTCTGAGTGTGTTTTGTTGCCTGATAGCTGTTCTGAATCCACTTTTCATACAGGTCTTATGGTCCTACTTTCTTGATGCCCTTTGAAGTAATAACTGTGATATTTAATATTTGATGTGCTTCAATAAATCCCTGTCTTAACCACCTCCTTTCTGGAATATAAAGATTAAGCTTCAGTAATCTTCTCGCAACTTATCCCCTTTACATGTGGGGATAGTTCTGCCATTATGATTAATGGAGTTGGCTAACTGAGTCATTCTCAAGCTCAAAACTATAAAGATATTCGCTGTTTTTAAAGCCCAGTATTAATTGTAATTTAGGTATTGCAGTTAAAAAAAAGTCTCCTGTAATTTGCATTCGTAAGTATTATGATATTATGATGAGTAAGACGTTATACTAAATGAATTCTTCACATAAGTCCACACAATTAAGAATGTGGTCAACGCCCAGATCCAGTTTGGATTTTGCAAATCCTGTTAAAGCTCTTTATTTAAACACTCATAGCTAAACAGGCATCCACCTGTACAAGTACACCCTTAATAGTATCATTTACAGATATTAACATACGACTTTAGGGCAGGTGCTTTTGATTTTAATTTGCTGTTGCTGCAGTTAGTGACAGTGCTGTGTTTTGTTTTAACAATAGCTATCAGAAATTGTTAGGGGTCAGAAGGAAACAAGGCAGCACTTTCTGAGGAGTTTTATGGAATTTGAAGGCCTCTTGAGCAGAAAGCCTGCTGTCCGGTAAAGGGAGCTGCAACACGACAAGGAGATAGAGCACAGGCAGCAGAGAGAGAACTCTGGGCCATATTTCCATTCTTTTTCTCAGCAAATGAGCAAATTTAGGAAAAATAAGGTTTGGCACAACATTAAATATGAATTATTAAAAAAACTGACATGAAAAAACCAACTTGCTGAGCAAAAAACAATGTCAAAGCAATAAATTCACTGAGTTATAAATAAAGTTATTGATTAGAGAGGGCGAAGGGCGAATGTCTGTCCAGCTCACTCCCAGTCTTCAGGTGCTCACTTATCCACTCTAAGGGTAGGTGAGAGTGTGTAGGGGTGAGGGTGAGTGAGAGGTCTGAGAATGGGAGTGATCCAAACGCACACTCAGACTCTTTCTTCTCTTTCACACACACACACACTCACACTCTCACCTCTTTCTCTCTCACACCCCCACCCCCACTCACACACTCACTCTCCCCTCTTACACACAGATACACATGCACACACTCCTATTGCTCACATACACCCTCCCCCCTCTCACATGCGTACTCTCCTCTCTTTCTCATGCACACACTCTCTCGTCTCTCTCACTTATATGCTAACAGTCTCCCTTTACTATCACACGTCAGTTGGCCATGAGCTCCACTCTCGCTCAGACGCCAACTCTCTTGGCTGCAAGGCCCGCTCTCCCTCTTGTTCCAAGGACTGCTCTCCCTTTTGTTCACCCTCTCCCTCTCAATCCAAGGCCCGCTCTTCCTCTCATTTTAAGACCTGCTCACCCTCTCATTCCGGCACCCGTACACCCTCTCAGGGGTTGCCCTTCCTCTCAATTTGGGCCCCACTCACCCTCTCACTCTGCGGCTCTCTCTCTCTCTCTCTCCCTCTCCCTCTCATCCTAAGGCCCTGCTCTCGCTCTTGTTCTCATTCCGATGTCTATTCTTAGCCTTACTCTGGGGCCCTCTCTACGTCTCGCACTGAGGCTTGCTGTTGCTCTGAGACCTGTTTATCTTTCACCCTTGCCCTGGGCCCTGGAACTCACCACGGAAACTCATTTTCCAGCCTTTTTTCTTTCATCAGAGGCTGATCTTGCCTTGGATTTGCTACTGATATTAGCTCAGCCTATCAGGAGCAAATGAATGAAGAAACCAGCCTCTGGCTGAGCAGCTTTATAGCATTTTTCAAATTTCAGTCAGGTGAATGACCGGCTCCAGAGGGCTCAGGGTCACACTGTTGCCGTAGGCCATGAGATAGACATGCCTGCTGTTGATGGTTTCATCGGATGATCTTTAACAGTTCTGGATCTTGAGGGCATAACTTCAGACTCCACCAACTCAGCAAATCCATCACTGCAGTTTTTGCTTCCTATCTGAGTGCCACTAGCAGAGTGGCAGTGGTAGGAGCACAAATACTGTCATGGAACGATAGAATCCGTACAGTGCAGAAAGAGGCCATTTGGCCCATTCGACCTACACTGACAACAATCCCACCCAGGCCCTATCCCTGTAACCTCACATATTTGCCCTGCTAATCCCTCTGACACTCAATGGCAATTTAGCATGGCCAGTCAATCTAACCCGCACATCTTTGGTCTGTGGGAGGAAATCAGAGCACCCGACAGAAACCCACGCAGACACGGGGAGAATGTGCAAACACCACACAGACAGTCACCCAGGTCGGAACTGTGCCCACTGTGCTGCCCCAAACTTACTTGACTCTTTCTTCAATGACCTCCAACAATCCTTTAAAGGACATTAATCAGGTAGCTGTGGAACCTAATAAACAAGTTGGATTGTGTGCAGCACAAGATCCAACTATTCTTGACAAAAAGGAATTCTGAATGGCTGGTTTACCATAGGCAGTTAATCATGAGCATTAATGCCAGCTGCCCTGTAAATTGCCACAATTCATCGTTCATCCATGGTGCTATCATCATTCCAGTGATCAGGAAGACATTAATGCGATTCACTGCAGATTCCTCAGCCTATTGAGAGACCCAAGGGCAAATTCTGAAAAAAAATTACAATGAGGTACATGAATTTTGCAATGGAGCAGAGTATCTGAATTTTTAAACAAATATTCAGATACTGGAGACATTTGGGCGACTGTTACAGCATAACCAAGCCAGAAATAATGGTGCTCACTGTATCTTATGCAGCTTTATCTGGTCTGCAAAAGGATATTTCCATTGAATGGGCAAGAGTGAGCTGACAGCCTCAGTCAGGAAACAATCGCGACCAAGAGCCAAAAGACATTTCTACATAACGGCAGTCCTTAAGAATCTGAATGCCAATTTAAAAGTTGAAAGTCCACTGGAGCACCTTAATGTGGCCACTTCCAGCAGTCAGCTGCACATATATTTAATATCCTGGCCAAACAAAAGATTGTCTTCAATAATAATTGAGTTCTTTAATATAAGCCCAAAGACTTATATTAAAGACACTCAAATATATAACATCTCTTCATAACTATTTTGTTCTGCTTCATCCCAAATGGGTTATACCACTGCAGATCCATTGAGCTAACTTTCTTTATCCTAGAGGTGTTTCCAATACCCTTAGCTTTTGTGTGAATATGGTCAAAGGTAAGACTTCACTGTGTCAACTCTACCCAAATTGCGCTGATCCCTCTATCTGACATAAGATTAGTGAAAGGCATTGCATTTTCAATTTCAGATTGGTTCTGTCCTTTACCCTACCATTTTTGATTCAAATATTTGAGAGTGGGCAGCAGCCCTTGGAGTAATGGTTACACTGGAAATCCAGTTACTTCTGAGTCCTCCCAGTGTTGTGAATGTCATCAAAATATTCAAATTAGCAGAACATGCCCCTGTTTACATCAATAGAAACAAGGTAGAAATGGTCAAGAGCTTCAAGGTTTTAGGTATCCGGATCACCAACAACCTGTCCTGGTACCCCATGCCGACACTATAGTTAAGAAAGCCCACCAACGCCTCTGCTTTCTCAGAGGACTAAGGAAATTTAGCATGTTAGCTATGACTGTCACCAATTTGCACCATAGAAAGCATTCTTTCCAGTTGTATCACAGCTTGGTATGGCTTCTGCTCTGCCCAAGACCCGCAAGGAACTACAAAGGGTCATGAATGAAGTCTAGTCCATCACCCAAACCAGCCTACCATCCATTAATTCTGAACACACTTTCTGCTGCCTCGGAAAAGCAGCCAGCATAATTAGAGACCCCATGCACCCTGGACATTCTCTCTTCCACCTTCTTCCATCGGGAAAAAGATACAAAAATCTGAGGTCACATACCAGCCGACTCAAGAACTTCTTCCCTCCTGCCATCAGCCTTCTGAATGGACCTACCTTGCATTATGTTGATCTTTCTCTACACCCTAGCAATGATTGTAACACTACATTCTGCATTCTCCTTTCCTTCCCTATGAACGGTATGGTTTGTCTGTATAGCGTGCAAGAAACAATTCTTTTCATTGTATATTAATAATAGACAATAAATCAAATCAAATCAAACTCATCATTTGGCCACTGTCTGAGGTGGGCACCAATGTGCAGCAGTCCTGGTGCCACCACAGAGGCTGCATTGTCAATCCCTTTTCAGCTGGATTCACCTCTGAGCAGTTCATTTAATAGAGGTTTGAACTATAGCATAACTGAGCTGGCTGATCCACCTGCCCTTCAGTCATTCTATCTGTAAAATGGCACTGTACTAGCAAGAGTTGCTGAACTATCAAAGCAACTCTAGGCATCTGCATGCATCTTCTCGGTGTAAATCCTGGTAAGTATGGTGAGGACAGATCACGATTTAACTATTAGAGAAGTACCAAGAGTATGAAACAAACTCAAAGATTTTTTTTTATTACAAAGCAAGAGGCAGACAGTGATTTACAATATAAAACATAAGACAAGGAAAGACCATCTTCATTTGGTCTTGCAAAGGAGATGCTTTTCTGCAGCATCCTGATTCACTCATCCACCATCAAATGTTCCACTCTCTTGCTCAGACAAATGCAGGAGATCTCCAGGGTGACAAACATTCCTTCCAGGTGAAATAATGATTTACTTATATATCTTTCAATTAGTGCACTGTATTCACTGCTCACGGTGCCATCTCCTCTACATTGGGGAGATCACATGTCGCTTAAGTTCTCTCTTTGTTGAATGACGGGCAGTATGGTGGCACAATGGTGAGCCCTGCTGCCTCACAGAGCCAGGGATCTGGGTTCAATTCCGGCCTCAGGTCACTGTCTGTGTGGAGATTGCAAATTCTCCTCGTGTCTCCGTGGATTTCCTCCGGGTGCTATGGTTTCCTCCCACAGTCCAAAGATGTGCAGGTTAGGTTGATTGGCCAATGCTAAAATGACTTTAGTATCAGGGAGATTAGCAGGATAAATATATGGGGTTATGGGAATAGGGCCTGCTTGGGATTGTGATCGGTGCAGACTCAATGGACTGAATGGCCTCCTTCTGCACTGTAGGGATTCTATGGTTCTATGATACCACTGTCAGTCTACAAGCATAGCCCTGAGACGCCAATTGCTGGCCATTTTAACTCTCTGCCCAACTCCCACTCAGACCTCCCTGTTCTCAGCTTCCACTGTTCTAATAAAGCTCAGCAGAAGCTCGAGAAACAGTATCTCATCTTTTGACTAGTCAATTTACAACTACCTGGGCTTGACAATTTCAGCTCATATCCACTGCCCCCAGGTGACACAAGTCTGAAATATGCTCTCCATTTAAAGATTGAGGAATCTTGAGCTGATCTATCGCCCCTGGCAACCCTGGTGCAGGCTTGCCTCTCCACTGCCCAGGGCGCTGGAGGGGAGGGGGTTTGAGCATCCTGTAGATCGATTTCTCACTGTTGTTGGAGAGGATCAGCAACAAGGCCTCCAGGCTCAAAACCTCACTTGGAAAATTCTTTCAAAATGTGTGCACTTTGCTCGGGGCTTGTCTTTGGCTTGCTGCTGTACTCCCCATTAGATTCTCCTGGATTAAGTTCAAAGGCAGAACTCTGAGGCATGTGGGTGCCCAAGGCATCCAGCAATCAGAGACTGGAGGCCGTATGCATATCGTCACCAGTCAGACTTTGGACCAAGGCAGCCCCAATACCCCTCCCCAATCCCATGGAAACTCTGGAACTTCTGAAAAGGAAAACACTTGGGAAATGGGTTTGCTGGTAGCAAAGATTGAAAAAATAAATGTGGCCCGACGAGGGGTGACCTTATATAAATTGTAATGACCCAGACATGTATATTCAAAATAAATCGTACCGCATGTCAAGCATCAGTGATAATGTTCTACTGCTAACAGAACTGTTTTTAATTAATGAAGCAGCATTGCAAGTACACACCACCTTAGGCCGAATGATTTATCTCCATCCAAACCACCTACTGCAATACAAACTTAACTATCACTCCAGGGCAAGCAAGATTTTCTTCTTCATCATGGATTCCCCATAGCCCCACAATGTTAACAAGCCTCATTTTAGCTCAGTCTCTTCTCATGTTGCCAGCCATCCACTCAGAATGGCAGGATCATAAACATTCAGCATGGAAGAAGACCCGTCACTGCCTGCTCTGCTTCTTAAACAGATATCCAGTTAGTATCACTCCCCTGCTCTTAATAACACCACTTATATTTCTTTTCCAAGTACTTTTCAAGGAAGAAAGTTCTAGTTACTATCGCAGCATTTCAATCAATCCAGCCGATAAACCAACCCCAATTTTCCATCCTAAGAAATTGTATTTTTGCCTATACTCAGCATTTAAGTTGATCTTCCCCACCTCCCCTCCTTTTCAGCAACAGCATTCTGTATTCCCTTCAGTCATCAGCTTCAGTTTTTCACCTCACAAATGCATGTTTTACTGACTGTGTAACTGAGCGCAAGGAATCAAGCAGTGATACTGGTGATGTTGTAAAGATGCGTGGGTGTTTAAGGCAGACTCACTCTTTGTATCAGGTGCTGATAGCATTTCAAAATGGCAGCCACCCATGCCAGCAGTTCACTTTTAGAATTGGCATATAAATTAATCCCATTTCTGGAGGATTTTTTTGCAGCTTTCATCGGCTTATGCACCAACATCTATGATATATGAGATAGCTCCTCCCAGGCCGGTGTCCCTTCACCAAATTTAGGTTTATTTACATAGTAAGCAACACTCAGACACGTACTTCCTCACACAGAATAGAAAACCGGAGTACCAGTAACCCAGACACTCCACATTATGTACATATGCACGGTGACATAGTGGCTAGCACTGCTGCCTCACAGCGCCAGGAACTCATGTTCAATTCACGGCTTGGGTCGCTCTCTGTGTGGAGTCTGCACGTTCTCCCCGTGTCTGCGTGGGTTTCCTCCGGGTGCTCCGGTTTCTTCCCACAGTCCGAAAGACATGCTGTTAGATGCATTGGCCATGCTAAATTCTCCCTCAACGTACCCGAATAGACACCGGAGTGTGGTGACTAGTGGATTTTCACAGTAACCCCATTGCAGTGTTTTTATAAGTCTACTTGTGACACTAATAAATAAACTTAAACTTTAAATATGCATGGCTTCCTAATTCGAAAAGCTTTTTCTGCCTTAATTTAGGAGCTCATATTCTAAGCATTTCACATCATGGGCCTCGATATAGTCATTACAGTATCTAATACTTTTTATGACCACTGGACATCTAAAAGCACTTTACAGCCAATATGGTAACTTTTGAAGTGTAGTCACTGTTGTAATGGAGGAAATGCAGCAGCCAATTCAGACACAGCAAGCTCCCACAAACAGCAATGTGATAATGAGCAGATTGTCTGTTTCTATCGGCCAAAAAACTGAGGATAGACTCTTCTCTACTTCAGAAGATGGTGGAGAAGGATCCTTTGAATATTTTAAAGTCGGAAGTGGATAGCTTCTTGTTAGGCAAGGGAATCAAAGGTTATCACAGGGTAGATGGGAATATGGAATTAGAAACACAAACGGACATGATATTTTTGAATGGTGGAGCAGACCCATGGGGTCGCATGATCGACTTCTGCTCCTATTTGGTATGTTTGTATATTTAAAATAGTGCCATGGGATCTTTTACATATCAACCCAAAAGCAGGAAGGTGGGACCTTGGTTTAACATCTCACACAAAGACAACACCTCCAGCACTGTCTTACTCCCTCAGTACTGCACTGGAGTGTCCGCCCTGATTTTTGTGTTCAAACCCTGGAGGGGAACTTGTCCTTTATCTTTACTTTCTTTCTTAAAACCTTTTCTACTTGTGGATACAACTGTGAAGTCTTCCCTTAACCTTTTCCATTCTCAGGCAAACAATTCTAACTGATCCAGTCTCTCCATTTAACTGAAGTCCAGAACTTGAACACAGAGAGATATGTTGCCTATTAGGAGGATGTGTTTTTTTAATACAATTTCTATTTTTTTCTTTTTATGGTTGTATTTTCAAAAGTAAACTGAAATCCTCTTTAGACAGTGGAGACTGCCAGATGGCTATGATGTGCAATCTTGCATTCTACAAAGTGAGATAGAGAAAGAAGCACTCACCCTTCTGGAGACCAGGAAATGCCCCATCTCCTGTTGGCATTCGATGCTATCATGAAACTTTTCAAAAGTTTCTACGAAGACACAGCAAAAGCAATTATCTGTTTTACAAACAATGACTGTAGAAGACGAGGATTAATACAATTTCTCTGGTATATAAAGCCAGCAGGGCACTTTAAGGCACTGGGAGCGATTCTCCCATCCCGACACGCATCTCCCAGCGCCGGATATCCGGCACGGTCGGGAGCACGCTGGAAACCAGTGGGACCAGCAGTTAAGCAATTTTAATCTTATTTTAATCTTATTTAAAGTCATTACCGGGCGTTGGGACTGAGGTCTCTGCTCCCGATTGCATCTCCTACCCCGCCACAGTATAATTTCACTCTGGCGGGGTTTAGAGTAGCTCCCCACTTTCGGGGAACTATCAGGAGATTCTGCTGGAGTAAAGGGGAGGCAATCAGGGCCCCCCACGGGGTCAGGCAGCGGGGGGGGCGGGGGGGGGGGGGTGGTGCCCTCTGGGCATGGGCACCTGGACAGTGCCAGCCTGTGCCTCCTGGCACTGCCTAAGGGGGCACCTTGGCATTGCCTAGGGGCAATCGGTGGGGGTGGGGGGTCCTGCTGCCACTCTGCATTGGGATCATTCGGGGCTGGAAGGAGGCCAGTGATCAGGGCGAGCTGGGGTTTGGTCTGAGTGGGGGTCTGGTCTGAGTGGGGGTCTGCCTCCCGTGGGGGGGGGGGGGGGGAGGGGGGTCTGCTTCCCGGAGGGCCTGCCTCCTTTGGGGGGGGTCTGCCAGGGCGGGGGGTGGGAAGGAATCGTCACTGCTGGGAGGGAGGGTCTGAAGATTGGGGTGCTCCAGGCTGGGGTGGGGTCAGGGCTGGCGCGGGAATGCTCGGGATGGCTGCAATCAGGCCATGAGGGGCTTGGGGGTGCAGTGCTTCGGGGGTCCTGGGCTGGCCAGCGATCGAGCATGTGCAGATGCTCGGAAATGTCAGATCCTGGCGTGAATCGGCCCCGTTCTCCGAGCTTTTAATGATATTCACGATTGTGACCTCTGCATTGCACAGAGTGGGGGAGATTCGAGTGTGACCTTCCACTGAAAAAAGAATTGTGATTCACACCAGTTTCCCTGCAAATTCAGCTCTTAGAATTTTTTGAGGAGTATTGCCCCACACTGTGTTACTGAATATAGACATCAGAGATCAGAATGCCGTATTAAAATAGCCTGCAAATACTGTTTGCTTCCTATTCTCTCTTCTTCTTGGAATTATTGTGTCCAGATTTTCAAAGTAACCATTCTGAAAAGAAAATTCTATTGCAAACTAAGATCTTTTGGGAATAAAATATGGAAATTTTCTGCATACAGCTACACCCGGGGAGACAACTGAACCAAATAACCATAACATGTAATCACAGCACTAAGAGCAGCCAACTGTATACTCCTTTTTGTCGTGTTCTTCATGATCTGTAAAAAAAATCCTTAAGCTGTCCTCTTATTCTGCCAACTGTACTGGTGTGTGTGGGTGGGGTGGGGGAGCGGTGTCCAGGTGAATACGTGTACCACATGAATGGTCGTTGCGATTTACCTTTTTTTTAAATTCGGGAAGCTATTTCAACAAACCTACCTTATTCATTGTTTAGTCTAAGAAAATCTGTCTGACTAATCCTTTGCAATCTGAAAGCATAAATAGCAAAATCCTTTTCAATCTTGGCAAAACACATCCTCTCTAAATTCACAAATAATCCTTGTTGCGGTCAGACTTGGAGAGGTAGAACAGGCCAGTAATTTTAGTCCTCCACTCATAATCATAACATGCTAAAACTTTTCATCTTGGCAAATGCAAGAATTCCAACTTTCAAACAATCACAACAACTTATACTATGGAAAGAAAGGAGTTCAGGTTGGTTTGCAAATTGACTGAATGGCCAAGGTGTTGCCATGTAGAAAGCAAAGAACAATTACAATTTAAACAACAGCTTATGGAAGCTGATTCGTGCTCTTACTATACAGTGGTAATACGAGTAGTGTTTTCCACTAATAGGTTACTGCTGTCAGTCCAAAAAGCCATGCTGCTTTTCAAACAATTGAGCATCATTGTGTCTGAATTTCAGTGCGGCACAATGCCAGGTACTCAGGCCGTATATCACAACAATTGATGGATCAAATCAGACCTCAGTTCCTCTGGCTGTTCATAATAGGCAGAGTATAGATAATGCTTAACCCAATACAAAATGTCTATGGTAAATGTGATTCCATTACCGGACAGCACTTGCTGAACAATCCTGAGTATACTAATAGCTATACTAACACATGTAATCTGTTAAACTCATAGGCCAGCATTCTCTTGGCCTGCTGCACTGCTCGAGTAGCACAGTGGGCCCCAGGACATCAGCAGGGGGACTGTAGCAGGGCTTGCGACCGGAATGTTGGGGGGTTCTGGGGAAGGCCAGCAGTCGGAGGCCAGTGATCAGGAGGCCAGCGATGGGGGAGGTGGGGGTGGCAGTGTGCATGCGCGATCTCTGCATTGACAGAGTGGTACATGTGCAGTGGCCTGCTCAACACTATGCTGCAGGCCTCCTGGGCGGGAATAGGCCCTCTATGATGCACAGAGTGTCAGAAATTCATTCAGGTAAATACACCCAAAATAACGGGCAGGAAATTCTCCTGTTGGTCACTTAGTTCTGTTTTGGGAAAATCGCTGCCATACTGTGGCTCATTTACACTTGCTAGAAGCAATTACATTCACACGCAGGGACCTGCTCTCTTCAGACAAAAAGAATATGTTCAAGCCTTGTGCCTTTTCTGAATTTGGTGTGGGGGGTGGGTGCAATAATTCTCTGTTGCTATTTCCATAGCTCTCCCAATCAGAGTTGACTTGCTAACCAATCAGCAATCTTTTCCCCCTGTGGTATAAATGGTTGTGACCATTTAAAATTTGGCATTCTGGCATTTATCCTGAAGAGTGCAAGATGGAAGGTTTCAGCAACATGTCTCTCTTTTCAGCAATATAGCTGAAGTCCCTCATTTCTAATACCACTCTGGTAAGTCTATTCTTCAAGACTTTGACATGCTTACGGAAATGTGGTGCTCATAATTGGCCATAACCATCCAACTGAGCTCTAACTAGTGTTTAGTTTAGTTTATTTATTGGTGTCACAAGTAGGCTTACATTAACATTGGAATTGAGTTACTGTGAAAATCCCCCAGTTGCCACACTCTGGCACCTGTTCTGGTAAACTGAGGGACAATTTAGCATGACCAATGCATCTAACCAGTATGTCTTTTGGACTGTGGGGGAAACCAGAGCACCCGGAGGAAACCAACACAGACACGGGGAAAATGTGCAGACTCTGTAAAGACAGTGTCCTAAGCCAGAAATCGAACCCAGATCCCTGGGCCCCCACCTGCCCGCATGTCCAATTATACATTCCCTTCCAACCTGTTCCCCTAGACCCACATCTATAACTCTTTATAACCCCGATGCCAACTTATTACAACTCTATGCAATCTATGCACCCTCCCACCCTTTGCCCTTACACTCTTCATTCCACTCACCCAGTATCCACCTTGGGCAGATTTCAGGACCCATGCTGAGAGGATATGAAATAAAGTTCTATCTGTTGATAAATTCACAATTAAAAAAAACATGTTATTGATTTAAAAAAACCATGCATTACATTTAAATCCCTTCAACTAATTAATCCCTTATAAAACAAGCATTTGTATTCACAACCACATACCAAAGACTTTCTAAGCACTTGGAACTATCAATTCAACTGAACTGACAGGGACTCTACAGTGATGGTAAGTTGTGAAACCAGTTAATCCACACAAATCCTATAATGATAACCCTCAGGTTTATGTCAACAAACAAAGTGAAGTGGCAAACAATGATTTATTTATAAAAAAACTACAGACTGTTTAATTTAATTTTGATTTAAAGCCCATGAAATTTAAATACCTTAACAGCTTGACAGTTCCCTTGCCAGTTCCATTGACAGTCTGAGATATTTTATTATCCAATGAGTTTATCCACTTCTTATGTACATTCAAGTCTAATTTTAACATCCCAGAGGGCATTTGATGTCTCCCAAAGGTCACCTTACTTACCTCAAAGGACACCTCAACTCTCCAAATGACACCTTCTTTCTCCACAAAACTCCACAGACTTTAGATCACCTCCTTCTAGGTCTAATGTGCACAATTCATATTTCTCACTCCCTCCATGTGAAAATGAGACTTGACTGCAGGCAGCTGTAGTTTTATATGCACAGCTTTCTCCATGGAATGCATATGCCCAAAGTTTGACCCATGTCATTTCCACCATCCCCTGCCCCTCCTCCACCCTTGTAGAAATTGTGGGGGCTGTCTGCAGGGCAGGACTGCCAGATTTGAGTCTCCAGTGTTATCTTTGGTATGAAGGAGAGTCTTTCTGTCTGCATGAATATTAAGGCTTCTGCATCTATTTATCAAGCCAAGGAGCTATGCTCTTCAACAGCTTAACTATTTGACCTGCCACCTTCAGATATTTTTATATATAAGCTCTCATTAATTATAGAATCGTAGAACCCCTACAGTGCAGAAGGAGGCCATTTGGCCCATCGAATCTGCACCTACTCTCCAACAGAACATCTAACACAGGCCCACCCCCACTCCCTCACAACCTCACTATTTACCCTGCTAATTCCCTTAACCTACGCATCTTGGGACACTAAGGGGCAATTTAGCATGGTCAATCCACCTAACGTGCACGTCTTTGGACTGTGGGAGGAAACTGGGGCCTCCCTGAGGAAACCCATGCAGAACAGGGAAAACATGCAAGCTCCACACAGATAGTCCCTGGTACTCTGAGACAGCAGTGCCATCCACTGTGCCACCGTGCCGCCCCTCTCTTTCTGAATCACATTTGAATTTGTACAATCTAGTTATTTTACTGCATTTCATTTCTCCTTATGCATCACCTTACACATCAATGTATTAATTTTATCTGACATGTGTCTGCCCTTTTCACCAGTCTGTCCACATCCTCCTGAAGCCTGCGACTAATGTCTTCACCAATGTTTCTTACATTTCCAAGTTTTATCTTCTTCAAACTTTGAAATTATAAGCCTCCTATACCCAAGGCCAGGTCATTAGCATTCACCAAAAATAGTGTTCCTAACATCGGTATCTTGAGAACGGCACTGTACACTTCTCTCTAGTTTGAAAACGACGGTACACCACTACCCTCTGCTTTCCGTCTCCTGCCGGCTTTGCATTCATGCCGCCACTGTCCCTTTAGTCCATGGGTTTCAATTTTGCTAACAAGTCTATTATGTGGTCCTTCACCCAAATGTCTTTCAAAAGTAAAACACAAAATTGTAACACTTTGGCCTAGATTTTCCAAACATATTGCCATCAGCAACCCATTTAAAATGATTTGGCTCATCAAATGATTTACCTCAGCCTTCACTTTCAGCCTCTCATTCAGACCACATCACATGATGGCTCCGGGTATTATTTATTCTGGAGTGCAAGTAACAGTACTTGTAGTGCATGCCTTGTGTCATTCCTGTATGAATCATAAAATATAAATTGAACATTCAAAGGACATGGCTGAATGCCATTTGAACAAGATAATTTTCAGTAAGTGCTTTCCTTATTTTCTCCAAACCAAAGTTTCTGTCAGATCCACTTATTCCCTTCCAAATAGGTCACAGACCAGGAATGTGATCTGTAAAAGCAGATGTCTGTTCTGATCCCCTGATATGAAGTTCAATAACTTCATGATGGGCAAGGTGGAGTTTGAATGGCACATAAATCATAAGTGGCCACTTGGAAATACAGTTCAGCAAAATGATCTGGTCTGGGGCTCAATTCTCACACTGTTTTTACTCTATGTAGCAAATTATGTTCAGATTACTCATTTTCATATTTCTAAACACCCCCACCCCATAACTATCCATTTCGTTCACTTAGTGGAGCCAATTAATCTTCACAGCCTATGAATACAAAATGAATATAGGCTTTGACAAGTAGGAGCTTGTCAAAACAGAATGTTACAGTGATGTAACATTCTACATGTTCAATTGAAGCTAGTTTTCAGCAGTTAGCTATTTTATGATGACCTTTCATGTCAACAATTAAACTTTCTTTTTAAAATGTTTCAAATTGTGAGAAATAATTTTGCTGAGTCAAAGGAGGCCCCCCCCCCCTGTCACTCTTCTGACCAAAAAAAACAAATAAAAGTTGCTGTTTCCATTCTGTGCAACCACACTGTGAAAAATTGTTACCTCGCTTCTCAACCTTTTGGTTAAGATCAAGCATTAGATCAAGCCCAAGATGCAATGCCTTAAACTCGTTAGCTTGGATCTTGTTTGTCTCTCTTGTGGGGACCATGAATTGGATTCAATTGGAGTTTGAATTTGGTTTTTGGAACAAACAAGGAATGGATTTGGGTTTGTCCTGTCCATTCTGAGTAGTGGCCTTGTAACTTTGAGGGTGGAGCAAAAAATTAAAGAAAAATTGTTACCACTGTGCTGTTGTGAAGTCCTTATGCAAGATTTTAAATTCAATTCATTCATGGAATGTGGGTATTACTGACTAGGCCAGCATTTATTGCCCATCCCCAATAGCCGTTGAACTGAGTGGCTTACTATAGGCCATTTCAGAATCAGCCGCATTCCTGTGGATCTGGAGTTACATGTAGGCCAGATCAGGTGAGGATAGCATATTTCCTCCCTGAAAGGACATTAGTGAACTAACAGGGTTTTTACAACAATCGACAATGGACTCATGGTAATCATTAAGATCGTTCTAATCATTTCTTGTAGTGGTAATGCAGGATTTAACGCCCATACCTGAGGTGAGTCTGGAGGCTGGGAGCAATCAATTGGGCTAGAGTTTGGGTGAGGAGACTGCTGTCTATCCACCTCAGCTCCGATTAGTCCAGGATCAGATGACTCATGGTTGGTCATCATACCCCAGTGTTAGTTTAGGCCCATCAATTGGTAATTAATACCCAATCATCCTGCCTCCTCTTGATATTCAGTCTGTGGTCGATGGGCAGTCACCACATGGGGAGCCTTCAAAGCAAATGCCATTGCCTTTGACAAGAGGTTGGATACTGCGTGACCACCGGCGTCTAATTCCAGTGCACAACCCATGCACACATGGGTATCACGCATTTCACCAAAACCGTGCTGACCAAGAACTGTGATCACACAGGCTATTGAGGTGCTTAAACAATGCTTCTGCTACCAGGCCTGCCCTGAAGTACTTGTCAGAGTGCAAGTCAAGGTTCAAAACATAATTTTACCATTATGAGGGCAAAGCCTTTACCACAAGGTAAATGGCCAACAGGCGAGGAGGAGGAATAGGACCAAGAAAGGAGGAACCATCCAACACATTCCCCTTTTCTTTCCAAGATGTCCGTGATCAACTCAGCTGACAATAGTATCAGTGAATGTGAATCCATTCTCCCATTAACCAACCATCCCTCATCTTACCTTTCCTCCACACTGTCCATCACAGTGACTCTTTGTTCACAATGCTAAAATAAAGGCCAACTCAAAATAACAATTCCAAATCAAACCATTCCATATTCCATGTATACTTGTGCATTCCCTTAATACCTGATTTTCGAGTGTCTTTGCTTGTCCTAGTGCTACTTCAAGAGCTGCAACTTGGATACTGCAGATGACTGTGAATGACAACCTCGAGCAGCTCTGTGGCTCCACAAGATCTGTATTGGGACTGTACCACCTTGACATTGCTAGCAGCAGCCTGGGACTGGCTACCTGATGGACAATAGTAAAGAAATGACAATGCTGGTTAGAGATACTAACTCGGGAGTTGGTAGGAATGAACACTGTTCAGGATTGATTAAGAGCATGCGGTATTACCATGTTGATGTGGACAAACTTTCTGGAATTCTTGGTGTGGCACTGCAAAAGTGCCTGAGTTCATGAGGGGCCCGTGTGTTGTTATACTTTAAGAAGTTTAACAACACCAGGTTAAAGTCCAACAGGTTTATTTGGTAGCAAAAGCCACACAAGCTTTTGGAGCTCCAAGCCCCTTCAGGTGAGTGGGAATTCTGTTCACAAACAGGGCATATAAAGACACAGACTCAATTTACATGAATAATGGTTGGAATGCGAATACTTACAACTAATCAAGTCTTTAAGATACAAACGACGTGAGTGGAGAGAGCATCTCCACGTAATTGTTATACTTTGCCACTGGAGAAATGTCCTGTTAAGTATTTTGTTTAGAAATCATTTGTAGGCATTTCCGCACAATGCACGGTGGGTAAGAATTCCAGGCAGGATCTAATTTTTATGATTTTGTACCTTCTCTTTAACAACTATTTAAAGAAAGAGGAAATGAAATCTTTAAATTACTGGTCCACCCCCAACATAATGCCAAAAGTGAACATCTCAGAATATCAAAATATAATGGAAATTTGCCTCTGGCCTTGTTCTGATTGCAGATGTCTTGGTGGAATTCTGAAAGATACATTTTCAAATGGGGAAAAAACTGAGCAAAAGCTGCTTAATACATTGAAATAAACTTTCACTACTGCTTTTGTTTCGAGTGACCCGGATTTACAATTGCAGCACAGCCCCTGATAAAACAATTTGAGCTCTGCTTATTCAAGCTGCTGATGACAGAGCCAGTCTCTTTCCAGTGTTAAGACCTCAACTTTCGAACAAATGTATGTTCGGTACTAAGAAATGGTTCTTAACTGTTATACATGACTTGAATACGTAAGGTGCATATACTTCCAGGCAGAAGACTCACCATTCAATCTCCACAGACTTTTGAATTATTCAGACACACAAGTTGTTTTGTAGCAAAGGTAAACTAGGTAGTTCCAGTAAAACAGATATATGACTTTGAAATACTGTCTAGGGAAGCAGCAATTCTGTTCAGCATTTGCCATTTTCTTCGAACGAAAACAGATATTCTTTCCAGTCAAAGCCTTGAATAGTTTGACTTTCTGGAATTTAGTGACTGTTGTCTTATATTTTGGATGCTACCCTCTGTATCACTAAATATTTCATTACATTATCCCAGGCATGCACTCTTCCTGTTTGCATAATGAGTCTGACATTTAATATTAAGGCAAGTAGGTGTCACAATTTACATCTCACTCTCATTCTCTGGTTCCAACTGGTTAAGCTTCCAAGTAGCCTCCATTGAAGTAATTGAGTTTCATTTATTCCTGATGATGCATAAGACTCCACATTCCATAGGAACTCATTCCATCTTTCAAGTATTATTTTAAATGAATCGGGTGACTTGTATTTTAGATCTCAGCAGGAAGACCTTTTGCAAACAAAAGGGAAAATTCTGGAGAATCTCAGCAGGTCTGGCAGCATCTGTAAGGAGACAAAAGAGCTGATGTTTCGAGTCCAGATTGCCCAATTTGACAAAGGGTCATCTGGACTCGAAACGTCAGCTCTTTTCTCTCCTTACAGATGCTGCCAGGCCTGCTGAGATTTTCCAACGTTTTCTCTTTTGGTTTCAGATTCCAGCATCCGCAGTAATTTGCTTTTAGACCTTTTGCAAGAGTTTGAATTAAATAGATTGAAGAGGTTATCATAAAATAAATAGGTTTAATGCATGAAATAGACTATTCTTGTTCCCCTAAAAAACAAAATACTGCAGCTGCTGAAGATCTGTAAGTTTTGAAGAAGAGTCATGTTGGACTCGAAAAATTTACTCTTTTTCTTTCTCCACAGATGCTGCCAGACCTGCTGAATTTTTCCAGCTCTTTCTGTTTTAAATTCTTTATTGCCCCGATTGTACTGTGCCATTAAAGTTAGAGGATAATTCAAATCATATTTCGCATACACAATTTTTTGCAATTGATTTTCCGAGATGTAGGTATCACTGGCCATGGTCAGCGTTTAATGTCCATCCCTAGTTGCCCTCAGAAGGTGATGGTGGGCCTTTGAATGGACTGTTACATCCTGCAAGAGTTATTTGTCACATTGTGATATAACTGAGTGGTTTGCTCGACCACTTCTGAGAACAATTAAAAGTCAACCACATTAATGCAGGATTGGAGCTACCTCTAGGCCAAAAAATAATCAGTGGCTTTCCTTCCCAAACAGCCGTTCATTTGGGTTCTTACAACCACGTGACAGATTCATGATCACTTTTACTGACAACCTCATTTTATTTCCAGTTCAAAACTGATGTCAAATTGCCATGATGAAGCTTGAATTCCCAATCTCTGAATTCTTGATTACTCCTTTGGTAGTGTAGGCCGGGATCGAGGAATTTGAGGATGTTGAGTTTGAGGCCTTTTTGGGGGAAAGCTTTCATGAAATCACACCTGGAGCATTGTGCTCACATTTGGTCTGCTTAATAAGGATATAATTGCCTTGAAGACATTACAGTGAACATTCACTGGAATGAGAAAATAGTTTTATGATGAGAGGCTGAGTACCATGGCCCTAATTCTCTTCAGTTTAGAAGAACAAGAGATATTAGAACTTAGAAAATTTTGAGGCGGTTGTTTCCTTGGCTGAATAATCCAGAACGAGGAAGTGTTGGAATTCTTTGAAGGTACAACTAGTACAGTTTACAAGGGGGAGCCAGTAGTAGTATATTTGGACTTTCAGAAAGCATTTGACAAAGTCCCGCATAAGATTATTGTGCAAGATTAAAGCGCATGGGATTGGGTGAAGTGTATTGAGATGGATAGAAAACTGGTTGGCAGAGAGGGAACAAACAGTAGGAATTAATGGGTGCTTTTCGACTTGGCCGGTAGTAACTAGTGAAGTGCTACAGGGATCGGTGCTGGGATCCCAGCTATTCACAATATATATTAATGATTTGGATGAGGGAACAAAATGTAACGTCTCAAAGTTTGCAGATGATACCAAGTTGGGTGGGAGGATAAACTGTGGCGAGGATACAGGGATCCTTCAGAATGATCGGGACAGGTTGGTAAGTGAGCTAATCAATGGCAGATGCAGTATAATTTGGATAAGTGTGAGGTTATTCACTTTGGAAGCAAAAACAAGAAGGTAGATTACTACCTGAATGGCTGTAAATTGGGAGAGGGGAGTGTGCAGCGGGATGTGGATGTCCTTGTGCACCAGTCACTGAAGGTAAGCATGCAGATGCATGCAAAGAAGGCAAATGGCATGTTGGCCTTCATTGTGAGAGCTTTCGAGTACAGAAGCAGGGGTGTGTTATTGCAATAGTACAGGGCCTTGGTGAGACTACATCTAGAGTATTGTGTGCAGTTTTGGTCTCCTTTTCTGAGGAAGGATGTTCTTGCTCTCAAGGGAGTGCAGGGAAGGTTTACCAGGCTGATTCTGGGGATGGTGGGACTGATGAATGAGGAGAGATTGACGAGGTTAGGATTGTTTTCGCTGGAGTTCAGATGAATGAGGGGGGATCTCACAGAGACTTATAAAATTCTAACAGGACTTGACAGGGTAGATGCATGGGGGATGTTCCTAATGGTGGTGGAATCCAGAACCAGGGGTCACATTCTGAGAATTCAGGGTAGACCATTTCAGACGGAGGAGAGGAGACATTTCTTCACCCAAAAACTGGTGAGCCTGTGGAATTCATTACCACAGGAAGAGGTTGATGTCAAACATTGAATGTATTCAAGAGGCAGCTGGATATAGCACTTGGAGCGAATGGGATCAAAGGTTATGGGGAAAAGCAGGATTCGGCTATTGATTTGGACGATCAGCCATGATCGTAATGAATGGCGGAGCAGGCTCGAAGGGTCAAATGGCCTCCTCCTGCTCCTATCTTCTATGTTTCTATGTCTATTTCTTGTTGCGGAGGGCTGAGAATTCTCAGTCAAAGGCTGAGATTGACAGATTTTGGAAATTGAATTCCAAGATTGTCCATAATCTTGTTGATTTGCAGAGTACATTCCAGTGATTGTATGGCTCATTCTTAATCCCATTTCTGACATTCTTATTGAATAGTGGAACTTATTATGTGGTACTGCACAGAAATTGACAGGAATCTTGGGACGGAATTTTCCCATAATTTGTCAGCATGACAGTCTCTGACTGGAAACCCGTGTACATCTTTCATTGCCAAGTTTTCAAACCAGTTCTGCAGCCACTCAGACAAAAGAAAATCCAGGGGGGGTTGGTTTACACCATCAGTCTGAATAGGCTGAATATTCACCCCTCGACTGTATAGGTATCAGGGGCTTACCCCCCAACTCGCACAATTACTGGGGGGCTTCCACCCACCACTATCCATATAGGTATCGGGGGCTCTTTCTCTCCCCCCACGAGTCCTCCACACAATTATCACAGTAGTGTCGCTGGCACTCCCCCCTCATTGGCAGGTCCCCCATCACTGCCGGTGCTCCCCCATTGCTGCCAAGTCCACCCCTCCTCACCCCTCCTCAAAGTCTTCAGCTCTCCCCCTCCCGCAATATACATAAAGGGAACTTGCAAGGTTTTGTGCCCATGTAGCCATCTATGCTCATGGCAAACAAGGGAGCAAAATTGTCCCCTTGATTTCCCAAGCTGTCATGGTGTTCTCTGTACACCTGAGAATTACTGCTTTGCTTGAAAACTGTTTAATGCTGACTGAGTTAAAATCAGATTCTTCTGAAGTCCCTGAGTACCCTTTCAAATTTCAGCTTCAATATTATGAACATACAGCTGTGGATCTATTTAAACCAAGTTTTACTCTTGATTAGAATTTCTAGTTTGTTTGAAATAAATACTCTATCATCCATTTCGGAGTCATTCCAGTAACATATTTCGGAAAAATGAATATGTCATAACATATTTTTGTTCAGCAGCCATTAGGGGAGAAAAGAAAAAGAAATATTTCTTTGCTAAACGGCAGGAAACTAATTTCAGTACAAAGATCAGAACAATTAACAATGCTCTACAATTCTTCCTATTGTCTGAAGCTACATAATGCCGTATCAAAGCAGAGCAAGCAATCCAGTACCTTAATAACATCCATAAAGGATTATAGTCACCAGCCTGGCCCCTTTATTTTTGTGTCTGTGGGCTCAAATAACTACGAGGGCCAAATGACTGCATGAGGGATGCTGCATTTTTAATAATTTTCTCAGGTTTAGCAGTTAATAAACCTACTCGTTCTTTGATTTGATTGGCTCCTTATTCCTCACAGCTTAAATAGTTAAATGCATTCTGATTTGAAAAAGGCACAAACTTGTAAAAAAGAAACTTAAACCTTTGTTGTGACCAACTGAAGAGGTTGAATAGTTGGGAGCCAGTTCACCCCTTTTCACTTGCTTGTAACATTATCTGTAATACTATCTTTCTTTTTAAATTAAGAAAGAACTTACAATTATATTCCCCTTTCCATGACCTTCAGACATCCCAATGTGTTTTGTAGTTATATAATACACATGAAGTGTAGTAATGATTATACTGCAGGGTAATGCAGCATCCAATCTGCCCATAACAAGGATTCCCAAAGGCTGTTATGGACAGGGGAGAGATGGTCAGATGGTTGCCTTTTTGTACCTCTAGACTGAATGCATAGACCTGTCTTAAAGAAGTGTTCTAACCTCATGAAAGTCTGACTCTCAAGAACAGCCAAAAACAATTGTTTTCTCCTAAGTTTTGTTATAATTCAGGTCAGAAACTCCAAAGTGTTTTATGAAGCCCACCTGGATCATAAGTTTTGAACTTTGAATTTGGCAAGGATAAGCATGATATGTTTCACCTCAGGTATGATTCAAATGACCCACCAGGGAGATTTTTATTTTTTTAAAGTTTATTTCAGAATATAGTTAACATGTATGGAAAGAAAATTAGCAATAACTTTTATCAATTACAAACAAAAACAAAGTAATCATGATAATGTATAACCCTTAACAAATATATCTAAAATGTTCCAATCAGCCAAAACTTCCCATAGACAAAAAAAAACTTTCCACAAGTTTAACACAGCAAAGACTAATGCTCACATGATACTGGGACTGAGTCCATTGATTGAATACTGCTGTTCTCTTGAGGCACATGCTGACAAGCTTGGAGTCAGAACAGCTTCCCAGAACACCAGGGAGAGACTCTGGTTGAGTCACCAACAGCCGATTCTCTACTCCAGGAACGCAAGAAGCCTTGCTTTCACCTAGCCAGCAGAATTTCCAAATCCAGGGAGAGAGACAAACACCTCTTTTCAGCTTGATGTCCCTTCTAAACTAAAACTGCTGCCAGCCGAACAGAAAAAATGAAACCTTAAGTTCACTAGGAAGGGAAAAAAAAACTCCAAAACACATGACCTTCCTCCTCACAATGCAGGGTCATAAAAGATTCCAGAGTAAAAACAAACAAACCCCATTTAAGTGGCAATAAAATGACTTCTACAGACAACTTGGCAACACTGAGAGCTGAGAGCTGCAGAGAACATGATTTAAAAAACAATCTCTTTCAGGTACACGAACATTACAGTTTCCATGTCATAATGCAAACATCCATAGGAACTCGGAGTGGGAGTAGGCTAATTTGCTCCTCGAGCCTGCTCTACCATTTGAAAAGATCGTGGTGGATCTGTGAATGTGGTCATCTACCCCCTATACACTTTGACTCCCTTGTCAATCAAGTATCTGTCCAAATCAGCCATAAAAATATTCAACGACCCTGCTTTCACTGATCCCTGAAGAAGAGAATTCCACAGACTAATGACCCTCTGAGAGAAAAAAACAATTCTCCTCATCCCCCTCTTAAATGGGAAACCCCTTATTTTTAAACTTTGCCACTTAGTTCCAGTGTGTCCCATGAGAGGAAACATCATTTCAACATCCATCCTGTCAAGTCGACACAACATCTTATATGTTGAACATTATATATCTTACAAAATCACCCTTTTTACTGAACTCCAATGGATACAGGGACAACATGTCCAACTTTTCCTCATAAGATAACGCTTTCATCCCAGGAATAAGTTGAGTGAACATTCCTTGAACTGCTTTTAATGCAATTATATCCTTTCTTATGTAAGGAGACAAAAACTGTACACGGCACTTGAAATGTGGCCTCACCAACCCCCTGTACAACTGCAGTAAAACTTCTCTAATTTTATATTGCATTCCCTTTGCAGTAAACACCAACATTCCATTTGCCTTCCTAATCACTGGCTGTACCGGCATACTGACCATTTGTGATCCTTGTACTAGCACACCCAGATCCTTCTGTGCAACAAAGTTCTGCATCTCTCTCCATTTAAATAATAGTAAGAAGTCTCACAACATCAGGTTGAAGTCCAACAAATTTTTTTGGAATCACGATCTTTCGGAGCACTGCTTCTTCATCAGGGGAGTGGAGGTTAGTTGACAAACACAGCATAATGTGGAGTTGCTGGCCTTGGACTGGGGTAGGCACAATAAGTAGTCTCACAACGCCAGGTTTATTTGGTAGCACGAGCTTTTGGAGCATTGCCCCTTCATCAGGTGAGCGAAGAGGCATGTATAGACACAAACTCAATTACAAGATAATGGTTGGAATGTGAGTCTTAACAGGTAATCAAGTCTTTACAGGTGCAGACAATGTGAGTGGAGAGAGGGTTAAGCACAGGTTAAAGAGGTGTGAATTGTCTCCAGCCAGGACAGTTAGTGAGATTTTGCAAGCCCAGGTAAGTTGTGGGGGTTACAGATAGTGTGACATGAACCCAAGATTCCGATTGAGGCCGTCCTCATGTGTGCGCAACTTGGCTATCAGTTTCTGCTCAGCGATTCTGCGTTGTCGTGTGTCATGAAGGCCGTCTTGGAGAACGGCAACCCGAAGATCAGAGGCTGAATGCCCTTGACTGCTGAAGTGTTCCCCGACAGGAAGGGAACACTCCTGCCTGCTGATTGTCGAGCGGTGCCCATTCGTTCATTGTCGTAGCGTCTGCTTGATCTCACCAATGTACCGTGCCTCGGGACATCCTTTCCTGCAGCGTATCAGGTAGACAATGTTGGCCGAGTCACAAGTCACAGCATGTATAGGCAATGACACAATTGCTAGATGATTACATATTGGAATGTGAAGAATGGTTGGAATGTGAGTCTTTACATGTAATCAAGTCTTTATAGGTACAAACAGTGTGCATGGAGAGAGGTACACTGTCTGTACCTGTGCAGATTTGATTTCTTGTAAAGACTCGCATTCCAACCATTCTTCACATTCCAATCTTTAGTTACCTTGCAATTGTGTCTTTGCCTCTACATGCTGCATTTATCAACTAACCTCCACACACCTGATAAAGGAGCAGTGCTCTGAAAGCTCATGATTCCAAATAAACCTGTTGGACTTTATCCTGGTGTTGTGAGACTTCTTACTGTGCCCTCCTCAGTCCAACGCCGGCATCTCCACCTCATTTAAATAATATACTGCTTTTCTATTCTTTTCCATTCAAGATGAATTCACATCTTCGCAGATTATACCCCATGTGCCAATTTGTTACCCACTCTCTTAACCTGCCGATATCCATTTGCAGGTGTTCCTGTCACAACATACTGTCCCAGCTATTTTTGTGCCATCAGCAAATTTAGCAATCATATATTCTGTCCCTTCATCCTTGTCATAGTTTTTGATTGTAAATTGTTGAGGCTTGTGGCACTCCACTTTCTGTCCATCCCCCTTTCTTGTTGTTACATTTTCCAATCTGATGGGACAATCCCAGAATCTGGGACATTTTGGAAAATTAAAACCAATGCACCGACTATTTCTGTTGCCACTTCTTTTCAGATTTTAGGATGAAATCCATCAGGTCTTGGGACTTGTCAACCTTTAGTTCCAATGGTTTTCTCGGTGCCCTTTCCCTCACGATTGTGGTTGTCTTGCACTCCTCCCTCCCTTTTACATCCTGATTTGAAATATTTCTGGGATGTTATTTGTGTCTTCTACAGTGAAAACAGACAAAAAAGGGGTGAAAATGGCAAAGTGAGTGCAAAGATCCCGTGAGAGTCAGAAATCGAGAATCTCGCCGGTTTCCCTGCTGGGAAGAGCAAGATTCCCACCTAGAAAAATTGGGAAACTCATTTAAATAAAGTCTGATGACATTAAAGGACTTCCCCACCATATTGTCCCCCGACAATGGGATCTTCCTCCTTCGCCAACGTGACGTCGTGTTGGCAAGTTTTGAAAAACAGGAACAAGATGGAGGCAACCCACTCATTGGGGGATGGGGTGGGGGGGAGGTGGGATGCATAGGTAAGCATAGCCCCATAAGAGTGAGGGACATGCATGGGCATGTCCCCAGGGGTCTCCTGACACTGCCCTGGCACTGCCTCTGGCACCCTGACACTGTCACCTGGCACCCTGGCACTGCCAAGGGTCAGTGCCAGGAGACTCCTGGGGAGCTCTATTGTGGGAAGTATGCCATACTTGTAGGGCAGGGGGCCATGTGGGCGGCACGGTAGCGCAGTGGTTAGCACTGCTGCTTCACAGCTCCAGGGTCCCGGGTTCGATTCCCGGCTCGGGTCACTGTCTGTGTGGAGTTTGCACATTCTCCTCGTGTCTGCGTGGGTTTCCTCTGGGTGCTCCGGTTTCCTCCCACAGTCCAAAGATGTGCGGGTTAGGTTGATTGGCCAGGTTAAAAATTGCCCCTTAGAATCCTAAAATGCGTAGGTTAGAGGGATTAGCAGGTAAATATGTGGGGGTAGGGCCTGGGTGGGATTGTGGTCGGTGCAGACTCGATGGGCCGAATGGCCTCCTTCTGCACTGTAGGGTTTCTATGATTCTATGATTCTATGTTTGCCCATGTATGTGGGTGGGCGGGGGTAGGGTCCACCGGTGCATGGGAGGGGGTTTCTGTGCTTTCTATTGGAGATTAAGGCACCCTTTAAAGACACTGCCTGATCTCGGGATCCTGACTTTTTCCAGCCCCACACGGACAGCCTGATGTCATGGGCAACACCTCCATTTTGTTTTGCACAGACTGCTGTAAGATATGGTGAGAAAAGCCAACTGTGCAGCCATCAAGCTGTACACTGGTTTTCTTGCGTCAGTCAGTACTTTACAAAAAATCGAAAATGCCACTCAAAATATTTGTTCAACACTTCTGCCATTTCTTTACTCCCCATTAATAATTCCCCAGACACACTCTCTAGAGGACCAAAACTCACTTTCGTGGGTGGAGAGGAGGGTGGCATGGGAGGAATTTTCATGCAGTGTGTGATTAGGATCTGGAATTCGCTGCCTGAGAATGTGGCGAAGGCAAATGGAAGCCATGACTTTCAAATCCAAGGCATAACTATCAGGACTGAGGCAACATTATTTAGAGCGATCTTCATCTACATGTAGATAAGTACCTGGTTTAAAGTTATCGACTGCTGCTGTTGCAGGTTCTTTTTTTGAAGCTGAAAGACAATCTTTACCAGGGGCTTCTGCACAAACTGCCTCTGGTGATACTCTGGGAAAGCTACTCAGCCCTCACAAGCAGTTTAATAAATAAAACTATTCTTCTATAAACATGGCTTCTTCTAATAGTATTCTTGTATGCCTTCTGTAGCGGGGCCGGAACGTGAAGCTGGACTCCAGTGAGTTGTTTTCTGGGTTGTCCGATCACCCACCTTTGCTCCTGTGTAATTTACTCTGCAAATTTCCCAGCATAAAGCTCCCTAACCGATTCTGTGAAGTATCTGTGATCATTCAGCTGCTGCTTGTAGTGGTAAGGTTGTGTGATGTTGTGCCTTCAAACAACTGTGGACAAACTGACCATGAAAATTAGGTTTCATTAGATGTAAACCTCTGAACTATCAAACTCTGCCTGTGAACCATTTGAACAGTATCAAAGTCCATCAACTTTTTAGTCACCATTGATGAAAGTCATTTGATTTGTTTTACATCCGCATGCAGGAAATGTAATGACTAAAAGAGAGATTAATGTCCTTTTTCAGTTTAGGCTTTGGTGTAGCAGCTCATTAAGTATGAAGTGAGCATATCTCGGTTGCCTTGTGATTTCAAATATCTTGATCTGCAGACAACTCTCAATAATCCCTGAGCCATGTAACAGTGGTTGGATTGATTTTTGTCGAAGCTATTGGAATGCAGGTTTTCAATTAGCTCGAAGGTCAATGTCTCTCCGGAAGATGATGAAATTTTTTTCGAGCTACTTTTACACAACCACAAATAAACCATTCATATTCCCCCTTTCAAGGGCAGAAAATACATTTGATCTAAGATCTCCATTAATTAAAATGGATTTTTCTCTTTGTCGACAATATAGAATCAGATCATGACATTTAGATTTCTTATTATGAAAAGTGTTTAAACTATGACTTCAGTTGGTAGTGATAATAATTAATTTTCTACAGAATGACACAGCAGTCATGGTCAGTATTTTCCATGGAAACTACATTAGACCAGAAAATTTTGAAGTGATTTTGAAGCATGAAGTATTTTTTCTTCATAAACTGCAAGGACGCTTGTATTAAAGCAATTTCTTTCAACTGAAGGGTCACTCTTTCATGTCATTCTAAATTATTTTATCAATATAATCAGTCCTCCTTGATTTGTTAGATAAATGTTTTTTTTGGATTCTTGCAATGATTTCCTATAGAGCAGGAGACATCTGTGGCCTGTGCTGCTTGTGGCTTGTGACTGAGTAATTAAACACAGAAATAACTCCACTTGTGAGTCCAAAACGCATTCAGAAACACATTCAGTTGTCAGCTGCAAAACATCACCACAAAACATTATTTTCAGAGCACTAAATCAATAAGTTCATTCAAATGTCACCTTTGCTTTAAAGTTGCTGCTAACAAATCTATAGTCATTCAATGGAGACACTCTGGCAGAAAGTCCTTTAGAAGGAAAAAAGGAGACTGGAAATTAATTACTTTAAACAGATGAACACTACTATTAAAATAATAGATAGAGACATGGCATGATTGTGGTAATTTTTCAATGCTAATACTGGCAACAGCAATTTCTAGTTGAAGGTTTCAAAGAGAGAAATATATGACATTTTATCGGCAAGGTATTAGCAATATTCCATAAACAATATACCATAGTTAATTTACCTGCCATATTGGAAGAATAAAATGTATTAGTGTCATTTAGAAACACCAATGAAAGATGTTTATTCAGTTTGTCTATATGCTCTGGGATCCTCCCTCTAAACCCCTCTGCCTCTCCACCCTCACTTCTTCTTTAAGATGCTTCTTATAACTCATAGGGGCAAAATTGGATTGCCGCTGAATATAGGCACAGGGATCACGATATGAGAGTAACCCAAGCCTATTCCTTCCAATGTGGGCAGCACATTATCTTTGTGCTGCTTTCTCATATACATGATAGCTGAAACCAGCCTGAGCTAAATGTGCTGTTGAGAAGTAGTGTGCCTCAGCAGGGGGGGCCACACTTGTGTGAATCGAGTGTAATTTAAAGCTAACCTACATTATTTAAAGGCAATGTGCATTTTTGTTGGAGCGGGTGCTGGGGAGATTCTGAGCAGGGAAAACCTACAACAGGGATAGTGCGCTGCATGATTCTCGAATACATCAAGACATTGAGGCAGGAGGTTAACATGAGTTGAAATGTCCTCTACCCACAAGGGCCCAGGAGACCCACCAGATTAATTCCCAATGTCCCTGTGTTTCAGTGGAACCTGAAACGAAAGTCTTGCATGCAAACTCAGACTGCTACTATCATGGCAGACCTCTGTAATCAACAAGGTTTGCTGCCTCTCACAGTAGACCAGCAACCTGTGTGCCAATATATTTCTAGGATTGCAGAGTAGGAAGCTTCCGTACTTCCTCTCTCGCTCAGGATTAAATCCTTCATCCTCTGTTACCACTTTACCATGTCAGTACCCTTGTTTATGCCTGTCAGCTAGGTTCCCCAGATCTGTGCCAAGGTGCAGTCCAAAGTACTGCCTACTCAGGTCAGAGCTACACTAGGTTATCCTGCAAGGCCATCTGTAGTCTTCCCCACAGAAATCCAGCAGTCTCCTATGTTATAATGCAGATATCCAAGTGGAGAAGGATAGAACTGGAGCCTCATCTTTATTGTAGATAGGGGTTTCCTCTCGAGGCTATGTATTTGCTCAGGTTTAAGCTAAATACAAAGACTCAAAAGGCAATGTATTCAATGTTCTGACCAATGAAACCAAGCATGCCGAATGCCTTCTTCACCACTCTGTCCACCTGTGACTCCACTTTCAAGGAGCTATGAACATGTACCCCTAGATCTCTTTGTTCTGTAACTCTCCCCAATGCCCTACCATTAACTGAGTAAGTCCTGCCCTGGTTCAATCTACCAAAACGCATCACCTCGCATTTGTCTAAATTAAACTCCATCTGCCATTCGTCAGCCCACTGGCCCAATTGATCAAGATCCCGTTGCAATTGGAGATAACTTTCTTCACTGTCCACTATGCCACCAATCTTAGTGTCATTTGCAAACTTATTAACCATGCCTCCTATATTCTCATCCAAATCATTAATATAAATGACAAATAACAGTGGACCCAGCACTGATTCCTAGGCACACCGCTGGTCACAGGCCTCCAGTTGTTTTAAATGAGAGGCTGTCTTCTATTGTGACAGCCCTGGCTGGCTTACGTTCCCATAGTCCAAGATCATTCATTCTGAAGTCACGGTAAGTAGTCTCACAACACCAGGTTAAAGTCCAACAGATTTATTTGGTAGCACGAGCTTTCGGAGCACTGCTCCTTCATCAAGTGAGTGCAGGCTGCAGTGCTCCAAAAGCTCATGCTACCAAATAAACCTGTTGGACTTTAACTTGGTGTTGTGAGACTACTTACTGTGCCTATCCCAGTCCAACGCTGGCAACTCCACATCATTCTGAAGTTAGTATCGTGTTAATGTTCCTAAATCTATTGTTGTTTGTTTATTAGCCTAATTATTCCCCCGACATCATTTATTCACTTAAAAGCTTTTATTTACAGAGACACATATTACACATTTTGTACTTTCAACCAACAAATTTTCAGTCTGCTCCTCCATCTACATTGATTAGTTGACCCTAGGATAAAAAATTGAATGGTTTGTTTGATAAAGTTGGTTTGAAATGTTTGTTTTGGTGTGGCTTTTATTTTGGCATTGCAACCAATAGAGCACTGTGATGGTTAGTAACAAATGGATGGTAACATTGGGAGTGTTGTTTAATGGGGAATGCAGTTGGATCTCGAACAGCTCGACCGGAAAGAGGATGTGTTAGCAATCTCCTCCCTTCCCTCCTCTTCAGCTGCTCACCACATACCAAGTGTTGTGCTCTCAAAATGGCAAGACTGTTCTGGATGCAGCAGACAAGGATACTTTGTGACATGTGCTCTGGAGATTACTGCAGAGCTCCTCCAGAGCCATCCAAAATGTGGAAATAAAAACAGAAAGTGCTGGATGAACTCAGCAAGTCTGGCAGCATCTGCAGAAAGAGAGAAACTGAGTTAACATTTCAAGTCCTTCTTCACAGATGCTGCCAGACATGCTGAGTTTATCCAGCATTTTCTTTTTTTTAAATTTTCGATTTTCAGCATCCACGGAATTTTGCTTTGATTACGGCACGGTAGCACAGTGGTTAGCACTGCTGCTTCACAGCTCCAGGGACCTGGGTTCGATTCCCGTCTTGGGTCACTGTCTGTGTGGAGTTTGCACATTCTCTTCGTGCCTGCGTGGGTTTCCTCCGGGTGCTCCGGTTTCCTCCCACGGTCCAAAGATGTGCGGGTTAGGTTGATTGGCCATGCTAAAATTGCCCCTTAGTGTTCTGAGATGCGTAGGTTAGAGGGATTAGTGGGTAAAATATGTAGGGATATGGGGGTAGGGCCTGGGTGGGATTGT
The DNA here is from genome assembly GCF_964213995.1 of Mustelus asterias. Lineage (NCBI taxonomy): Eukaryota > Metazoa > Chordata > Chondrichthyes > Carcharhiniformes > Triakidae > Mustelus > Mustelus asterias. Next base: position 118,678,695 of record NC_135804.1, on the reverse strand, counting down.
GGTCGGTGCAGACTCGATGGGCCAAATGGCCTCTTTCTGTACTGTAGGGATTCTATTCTATTCTATTCTACAGGGAGTGGAAATGTTGCTGAGCACCACAATGAAGGCATTCCATATGGACGGCACAGTGGTTAGCTCTGTTGCCTTACAGCGCCAGGGACCTGGGTTCAATTCCAACCTTGTCTGTGTGGAGTTTGCATGTTCTCCCTGTGTCTGCATGTTTCCTCCAGGTGGTCTGGTTTCCTCTCACAGCCCAAAGATACGCAGGTTAGGTTGATTGGCCATTTTAAATTGCCCCTCAGTGTCCCAAGATATAAGGGTTTATAGAGTCATAGAGGTTTACAGCATGGAAATAGGACCTTCAGCCCAACTTGTCCATGCCGTCCTTTTTTTAAACCCCGAAGCTAGTCCCAATTGCCCGCATTTGGTCCATGTCCTTCTATATCCATCTTACCCATGTAACTGTCTAAATGCTTTTTAAAAGACAAAATTGTATCTGCCTCCACTACTACCTCTGGCAGCTTGTTCCAGACACTCACCACCCTCTGTGTGAAAAAATTGCCCTTCTGGACACTTTTGTATCTCTTCCCTTTCACCTTAAATCTATGCCCTATAGTTTTAGACTCCCCTACCTTTGGAAAAAGATTTTGACTATCCAGCTGATCTATGTCCCTCATTATTTTATAGACCTCTATAAGATCACCCCTCAGCCTTCTACGCTCCAGAGAAAAAAGTCCCAGTCTATCCAGCCTCTTCTTATAACTCAAACCATCAAGTCCCGGTAGCATCCTAGTAAATCTTTTCTGCACTCTTTCTAGTTTAATAATATACTTTCTATAATAGGGTGACCAAACTGTACACAGTATTCCAAGTGTGGCCTTACCAATGTCTTGTACAACTTCAACAAGATGTCCCAACTCCTGTACTCAGTGCTCTGACTGATGAAACCAAGCATGCTGAATGCCTTCTTCACCACTCTGTCCACCTGTGACTCCACTTTCAAGGAGCTATGAACATGTACCCCTAGATCTCTTTGTTCTGTAACTCTCCCCAACGCCCTACCATTAACTGAGTAAGTCCTGCCCCTCGTTCAATCTACCAAAATGCATCACCTCACATTCATCTAAATTAAACTCCATCTGCCATTCGTCAGCCCACTGGCCCAAATGATCAAGATCCTGTGCAATCCGAGATAACTTTCTTCACTGTCCACCATGCCACCAATCTTGGTGTCACCTGCAAACTTACTAACCATGCCTCCTATATTCTCATCCAAATCATTAATATAAATGACAAATAACAGTGGACCCAGCACCGATCCCTGAGGCACACCACTGGTAACAGGTCTCCAGTTTGAAAAACAACTTCTACAGCCATCCTCTGGCTTCTGTCATGAAGCCAATTTTGTATCCATTTAGCTAGCTCATCCTGGATCCTGTGAGATTTAACCTTATGCAACAACCTACCATGCGGTATTTTGTCAAAGGCCTCGCTAAAGTCCATGTAGACAACATCAACTGCATGCCCTCATCTACCTTCTTGGTTACCCCATCAAAAAACTCAGTCAAATTTGTTAGGGGGATTAGAGGGGTATATACATAGTGTCATGTGGTAAGTCTGGATAAGTGTTAGTGCAGACTCAATGGGCCTAATGGCCTTCTGCACTGTAGGGTTTCTAATATTCAATGTGCAGCATGGCGTTCATTATGCACAAGTGGGCATTGTGCATATAGGTTGTGGTCTGAAGTCAATAGGCGGGACTCAGCGAATATCCCTTGTTTTCCAGCTGCCATCCTCAGGTGCCTCATGGTAGCCCAAATATTGATGGTATGAAATACTGGCACAGAATGAATGTTTCATGACTACATCCAGAAAACCAGCACTAGCCTGCATGACATTCTGAATTGAAATCCTTTGGAACTTGTGATATATCTCTACATTTAGATGTGACTCCTGCAGAGAAATGTGTGTGCAGTCAATGACACCCAGCACCGTAGCAATCCAGGTTAACTGACAAAACCATATGCACACTCAGCCCTCTTCTGTAGAGAGGACATCACCTTTCCTCTCTTTGCACTCGGTATGTTGATCATTTACCTCAAAAGGCAGCGGATGATGAATTGTGAGATTTTGGAGATGTCCCCTCCTCCAGCCTGGAAAAGGGCCAATATGATGAAACTTATGGCCATGGTCACTACTCTCACCAACTGCCCTGGCTGGAGACAATTACACACCTCTTTAATCTGTGCTTGGCCCTCTCTCCACTCACATTGTCTGTACCTTTAAGACTTGATTACCTGTAAAGACTCACATTCCAACCATTATCTTGTAAATTGAGTTTGTGTCTGTATATGCCCTGTTTGTGAACACAACTCCTCACTCACATGAAGAAGGAGCCTGAGACTCCAAAAGCTTGTGCTGCCAAATAAGCCTGTTGGATTTTAACCTGGTGTTGTGAGACTTCTTACCATGGTCACTAGCACAGCCATTGGTAATTTAGTCCCCGGTCTGCTTTTAGGCTGCAAGTCTAAATGTAAGAGGTGGTGGATTTCAGTGAGAATTGTCTCAGAGAAACTGAGATGTCACATACACTTTACCTTCTTGAGATATAAGAAATGCTCCCTTTAAGATCCTGATGACTCTGGCCTCCAGCTTAAAGTTCGCCTTTTCCTTCTTTGAGACAACTTAACCTCTTCTTTGTTACCTCTGTCACATTGCTGAACAAGAAAAATAGAATATACAGCACCCATGGGTGCAAATGGTTTGAGTAGAATTCTTGCAGGGAGACCCAAGGCCTTCATCGCATGCCACAGCACACCCTGTAGACTTAAGTAGTTATACGAATCACTTAACATGTCTACTGACTCCAACAGACAAACAATAACTAGTCTGAAAATAGTTGATGATCCCTTTAAATAGCACCGGTGAGCGATCCTTCCAGATGCTGAACACAAGTTGTTTGAGATTAAGAGAGAGCTGGAATGTTGAGGACAAAAATGGTTAGCATTGACATCAAACCAGCATTGCACACTGACTGGCCTCATTTGTGAAAGTTGCTCCCAGTACCCATGTTGATAACCACATCAAAATGGCACCCAACGTGGCCTGCACCAGGAATGTTTAGGCCACTTTGGACTTAGGACAGTGCCAATAGCACCAAAAATACAGGCACTGGACATCTGAATTTGACAGATTCTTAATTTGCCTGTCCTAATATCACTTGCCCTCTTATGTGGCGTTATGACAAATCTTGTTTGATAACAGTCCTATGAAGTTCTTTAGGACATTTTACTACTTTAAAGGCTCTATATCAATGCAAACTGTTGTTGTTTTGACGAGCTGGATCTGGAGATTTCATTGCAGTTCATATTTTGCCATTGAGGACCATATAAAACAATAGAATGATGATACCACTGCCATTTTATTCACGAATAGGTGACACCTTGATAGTCACACTGTTGTATTAAGTTAAGTCCTTTACCTTTCAAAGAAAAAATGTTTTAAACTGTGACATCTGTAGTCAGTGATGCTAATTAATTTTCTGCGTAACAATACAGCAGTCATTGGCAGTCTTATCCATGGAATCCACATTATGCCAGCAAATCCTAAAGTGATTTAGAAGCATGAAGCATCTTTTCTTCATGAACTACAAGGATGCTTTGAAAGCAATTTCCCTCAGCTGGAAGGGTGAGTTTTTCAGACAGAACGAAAACAAAGAATAATCCAGCACAGGAACGGGCGGCACGGTAGCACAGTGGTTAGCACTGCTGCTTCACAGCTCCAGGGACCTGGGTTCGATTCCCGGCTTGGGTCAATGTCTGTGTGGAGTTTGCACATTCTCCTCGTGTCTGCGTGGGTTTCCTCCGGGTGCTCCGGTTTCCTCCCACAGTCCAAAGATGTGCGGGTTAGGTTGATTGGCCATGCTAAAATTGCCCCTTAGTGTACTGAGATGTGTAGGTTTGAGGGATTAGCGGGTTAATATGTAGGGGTCTGGGTGGGATTGTGGTCGGTGCAGACTCGATGGGCCAAATGGCCTCTTTCTGCACTGTAGGGTTTCTATGATTTCTAGAACAGGCCCTTCAGCTCACCAAGTCTGTGCTGACTCAGATGCCTCTCTAATCTAATATTTTCCTGCTTTGACAAAGGGTCGTTTGGGCTCGAAATGTCAGTTCTTTTCCCTCCTTACAGATGCTGCCAGACCTGCTGAGATTTACCAGCACTTTCTCTTTTGGTTTCAGATTCCAGCATCTGCAGTAATCTGCTTTTATCTAATATTTTCTTGCCTCTACATGGTCCATATCCCTTTATTCCCTGCCTATTCATGCATCTATTTAGATGCCTCTTGAATGGTGCTCGAGAATCTGCTTCCACCACCTCCTTCGGCAGCGCGTTCCAGGTATTCACCACCAGGCATTTACCACCACCATGGGCGGCACGATGGCACAGTGGTTAGTACTGCTGCCTCACAGTCTATACGTTCTGCCCATGCCTGCGTGGGTTTCCTCCGGGTGTTCCAGTTTCCTCCCACAGTTCAAAAGATGTGCTGGTTAGGTGCATTGTCATGCTTAATTCTCCCTCAGTCTACCCAGACAGGTGCTGGAGTGTGATGATTGGGAGATTTTCACAGTAACTTCACTGCAGTGTTAATGTTAGGCTACTTGTGACTAATAAATAAACTTTAAAACTTTAAAACCCACTCTGTGAAAAACTTACCCCTTACATCTCTTTTAAACTTTCCCCCTCTCATTCTCAACCTATGCCTCCAAATAATTGACCCTTCAACCCTGGGATAGCCTCTGACTGTCCACTCTACCCAAGCTTGCCATAATCTTGTAAACCTCTATTAGGTCCCCCCTCAACTTCGGACGCTCCAATGAAAACAATCCAAGTTTGTTCAATGTTTCCTCATATCCATATCCTCCAAACCAGGCAACATTCCAGTAAATCTCTTTTACACCCTTTCCAATGCATCAACATCCTTCCGTTAACGTGGTGACCAGAATTGTACACAATACTCCAAATGCAACCTAGCCAAAGTCTTATACAGCTGCAGCATGATTTTCCAATTCTGCTACTCAATGCCCGACCGATGAAGGCCAGCGTGCCATATGCCTTCATGACCACCTTGTCCACCTGAGTTGCCACCTTCAGGGAACTGTGGATCTGCACACCTAGATTCCTCTGCATGCTAATATTTCTAAGGGCTCTACCATTTACTGTATACTTTCCTTCTGCTTCCAAATCGCATCGCCTCACATTTGTCCGTGTTAAGTTCCATCTGCCATCTTTCGGCCCATGTCTCCAGCCAATTTGTATCCTGCTGTATCCTCTGACAATCCTCCTCACTGTGCGCTGCTCCCCCAATTTTTGTATTATCTGCAAATTTACTAATCAGACTATCTACATTTTCCTCCACGTCATTTATAAATATTACAAACAACAGAGGCCTCAGCACTGATCCTTGTGGAACACCGCTTGTCACAGACCTCCAGTTAGAAAAGTACCCTTCCACTGCTACTCTGCTTTCTATGCCCAAGTCAGTTTTGTATCCATCTTTCCAGTTCACCTCAGATCCCTTTGGTACAATGGAAACATTCAAAAGGGAACTCAATTGTTATCTGAATGTGCAAGAAGAATGTGCAGGGTTGGGAGGGAGAGAAAGGCACCAAGGGAATTGGGAGGAAACTGAAGCACCTGGAGGAAATCCATACAGACACGGGGAGAACATGCAAACTGCACGCAGACAGTGACCCGTGGCCGGAATTGAACCCAGGTCCCTGGCGCTATGAGGCAGCAGTGCTACCCACTGTGCCACCCATGCTGCCCTAATGGTGGCAGCCATTTTAGGTTTCAGTTCATTTTTGAAGTCATCCTCAACATTGGCAGGTGCGAAATTCCACAAGATGTCTGGGCATGTCCTATTGGTAATTCGCATTGGAAACTTCCAGAAACTTGACCAATTTTCAGTTACAGACATGTCAGGTGACCATCTGGAAGATGTATCTGGAAGCCATCTTAAGTCAGTGTCTTTGTTTCAACAGTTGGAGCTGCCTTTTCTTGAAAAGTTCCAGATGTGGGTTCGGCAGATGAAATTGAAATTTAATATTTGATATCAATACACCTCCATATCAACACTAAAATGTTTCACATTACACATGGTGCTTAAAGTCATGTAACCTATGCATCTTTGGCCACCTTTTAATTGCAGTGTACGCAATTGTATTAGTAATGGGTTTTTCGCTGCTATCTATTATAATTGAAATCATCTCCTGCAAATGGTATAATGCTGCTTTAATATATAAATTCTGATAAATCTTAATATTGAAGGCAAAGGTTTCAGTTGCTCTCAATTGAAAATATAAGATGGGATAATTTGACAGAAACTGTGAAGTTGCACTTTAAAAGTGGTTTTATTATTATTGCATTTGAAATTGCTTACCTTATTTTCCTTGGCGTCCTTGTCCATTTAATGTGAGCCAACAGTGAGGTGAGCAGACAAGCAGAACTGAAAACTGCTCCTTGGGGCCGCTGGAACACTGATCCACAAAAGGGGGTCAATGGGGATTAACATTTCGAAAACTTCACCTCACTTTCAGAGGGCAGGAAAAATTGGTTTACCTAAATAAACCTATTGTGATAAATGTTGGTGCACAAGCGAGGCAGTCAGACATTACAGACACAGTGGACCATCAGGCATATCAGACCTCCACAGGATTCCAAACACTACGGAAACATAGACCCTAAGCCATCAGGGAAATCAGATCCATCAGAAACTAGAGACTGGAACAATAGAAAACTCAGCCACATTGTAACTGAAGTGCATTCTTTTAAATTGCCTGAACTACAAATGGTTCACAAGCCATGGCCTTGTGCTGCCTTGAATAGAACTGGCTCATTCAGCTGTTCATCCACAGAATTAGAACACTTGGACATCCTATTCTAATATAGAGCTGGCAATTAGAGAAAACATGAGAGGCGCATCTGTCCGAAAGTTGATGGAGGGATTAGATTTTTCACATTATTTTTTCCCTGAATGTAAAAGCTTTCAGAAACCAACCAGTAGTGAATTATTAAAAGTTGCATGTAGGATTGCATTAGAATCGATTCAAGGGGAATTGGCTGCAAAATAAAAACTTCCAAAAGCTAGACATCAAGGGAGCAGAAATTCAGCTCATAGCTGCCTATTTTGCACCCCTAACCTGAACACCATTGCTCCAAATTTCATATAGGGATCTCTTGTGCCTTCGGTGTTCCAGATGTGCTCTCGATATCACATTGGGTCAAGTGCATGTTAGTTGTCCAGGGGCCAAATGCATACACATAAGTGCGGGCATATGTTTCAGGACTCTTCGACTAGAAATCAACTTCCTCACGGTTGAATTTGCCAGAAATCCTCGGGGAAGCAGTTACAATGGAGGTCATGCAATTTTTATTTTAAAAATCCTCAGCTGCATTTAGGTAAGTATCTGGTTAGATGCTTTGAAATGCTATGGGCTTTCTTGTCTATTTCTGGCTGCATTGCAAATATAATAGACTGCACAAATAATTGCAAGGTTTTTATTTTAAGAGTTACAGGATGATCTCTGCCTGGAGCTTTCAGCACAAAATACCTCTGTAAACATTGGGATTGCTGTCCAGCTCCTGGACTGGCTCCCTGGGAAGCAGGTCGATGAATCAAGCCTTTGGATTGTGCACAGCCATCATTCCGCTTTTGTAGACAGAGTGTTGGCGGTATTCTCCTTTCACCTGTGCAGCAGGGCTGGGATGTGAACTTGTCTTCCAAGGAGTTGTTTGCTGGGCTGTCCTATCTCCCAATGTAAACCCCTCTAACTGAAATTCTAAACTGATTGTTGTGTGATTGTTTAGGTAAGGCTTCTAAGGTTAAGGATGAGTGATGATGTTTCTTCATGAGGACTCCAGCTGGGCCGGTAACTTCAAATGGACATAGAAAGAGAAAAGAAGAGAATGACTTGGATAAGAGGGGAGAGATCGATGGCAATTCAATGCAATATACAGTAATGTGAGAGAAATGGTTCATTGAAAAGGGAATAGAAAATTAAGGAGTCCAAACTGTGCTCTCCAACCTAAGCAATTATGAGATGTCTGACCTGGTCTTTGCCCATTATATCGATGCTGTTTTCCGCTGTGAGGAACACTTGCTATGTTGGTGACCTCCTTCTGAATATATCTGTTCCCTCTGATTGTATGCTAACTTGTCCAAAAGAATGTCAAGTGTTTGCCCCGCTGAACTGTTGTGAAGATGTGCCTGTTGAACTGGTTTAGTGTGGATGAAGCACAAAGGATGCCACAAGAGTGAGGAATTGAAGGGAATTCTTGCAAGGATAGCAATAGGTGCAGAGTGTCCCGGCAACAGCAGAATAAGAATCAAATAAGTGTGCTGCTTGTGATTGGAGGAGGGTGAGATAGGGAGGGAAGCTTTAAGAGTGCTGGGCTGAATGTGGTTCAAGCTAAGAAGAAAGTAAATGAGAGGTGAGTCGGATGATTGGGAATCTTAACTACGCAGCTCAGATTAGATTGTTGAACTTTTCACATATTACATCTGGGAACTGTGCTCCTTGCATTCATCTGCCCTGTCACTTCATCTCACTTAGATGGTTATTTTGCCTTGAAACCTCTTTCATATCTGTACATTCCTTCTGGTGAATTTCTTTACAAGCACCTCCACAGCACGATGCAAAAGGTTGGGGGCTTTGACAGTACTTTTCACTTTAAATCAAGGAAGGATGAAACATAGAAACCCTACAGTACAGAAAGAGGCCATTCGGCCCATCGAGTCTGCACCGACCACAATCCCACCCAGGCCCTATCTCCATATCCCTACATATATACCCACTAATCCCTCTAACCTAAGCATCTCAGGACACCAAGGGCAATTTTTAGCATGACCAATCAACCTAACCAGCACAGCTTTGGACTGTGGGAGGAAACCGGAGCACCCGGAGGAAACCCACGCAGACACGAGGAGAATGTGCAAACTCCACACAGACAGTGACCCAAGCCGGGAATCAAACCCAGGTCCCTGGAGCTGTGAAGCAGCAGTGCTAACCACTGTGCTACCGTGCCGCCCGATGCAACACATGTTCAGTGTACCTCCATTTTAAGAGGTGCAGGTAGCTCATAAGTAGTATCACTGTTGCCAGATTTGCTGTCTCACACAATGGGTAAGCTGTGAATAATTAGAACGAGTACTGCTAACTGCTCGCTCACCACAGTCACAGAGGGCACAAGCCTATAATTTGGTTTGTGCCTCTTTCCCTGGTTACAGGATGGGTACGGGATGGTCAACACACTCACTTCACATTGGTTTGGGGCAGAAGTTGAATTTTTCTGCCTGAAAAAGGTGTTAAATGTTAGCCATGAATTAAACTGTATTGGCACTTCACCTTGCTCTGACATGTATGATCTTCTTATCTGGGAGAAAATTAGATGCAGTTGGAACTGAAGCTATAGATATAGTTGGGCTTTGACAACTGGCAAAGATCTTGAATTTGCAGTAACAATTAAAAAAAAAGATTTTGCCGCAGGGCCACTTTTTTTGATAAAAAATACACAGGACTAATTGGATTTTAAGCAAGCATAATTTGTACCATGTCTGCTTTTGAAGGGATTTATATTGCAGCAGTAAATGTTTCTGCTTGTATTCCTTCTTAAATACATCTGACTTTTGATTTTGCTCATTACGTCAAAAATCAAAGAGCATAGAAGCAAAACTGATAAACCCATCTCATTTACGCACAACAGGGGTCTTCGGGATTTGGTAGAAGGGATTTACTTTTATTCAGGAAAAGACATGATTAAAGACAGCATATGCGGCAAAAAAGTGAGATGCTGTCAAGAGCAATAAATCTTGGTTTTGTCAAGATATCAACTTGTTTTTAATTAGAGTTCTATACCACTAAAAGTTTATTTTTTCACTTTTTGCCATTTCCATAGCAACATGTTTATGCATTGGCCATCCAATGCATTCCTTTTCTATTTTATTGGAATGTCAACGGTACTTACTGCTTGGAAAATCTTTTCTTTTATTCATTCATGGGACGTGTGCATCACTGGCCAGCATTTATTGCTAATCCCCAATTGTCCTTGAGAAGGTGGTGGTGAGCTGACTCCTTGAATCTCTGCAGTCCACATGATGTCGGCACACCCACAGTGCTATTATTAGGGAGGGAGTTTCAAGATTTTGATCCAGTGACAGTGAAGAAATGGTGATATATTTCCTTGTTAGGATGCTGAGTGGCTTGGGGGGGAATCTTCCAAGTGGTAGTGATCCCATATGTCTGCTGCCCTTCGCCTTCCAGATCAGGCTTTTCTAACTTTTTCTTTCCAGGGGCCAGATTTGCATATTTTTCTTCCTCAAGGGCTGATGAACAAATTTTGGAAAGATAAGGTTTCGCAAAACAATAAACTGAATTTCGTAAAAAGTCGAGGTTTGCTGAACAAATCTAGTGCAATCTTGTAACAATAAATTGGTGAGTTTAAGAAGAGTAAGCGATAAAAGTTACCAAAATTATCAAAATGTTGGAGCGTCAATATGTGGGTGGTTGTGTGCATATATACATGTTGGTGTGTGGCAGAAAGAATGAGTGAGAAAACTGAGACTGGGTGTATGGTAGACTCACTCGAAGGCGGGCGGGCAGACAGGGCAGAAATTTTGGCAGAGTGTCAGTTCTAATGAGAAAACTGGTTTGGAACTCTCCAGGTTCACTGGTCAGTTTTCTCTCCAGATCTTGACCCTTTAACTGCCAATAACTGCCTCCTGGCTGCTCCAAGGCAGCCTAGGGCGACAATCCCCTGTACTTGATTTCTCTTTATCAATAAATACCTTTGTTCCTAACGAAGCCTTAAGTGTCTTGATGTTGACAGTGGGATGCCACGCTATTCCAACTGTCAACCCTGCAAAATCCTCCTGACTAACATATGGGGACTTGTGCCAAAATTGGGCGAGCAGTCTCACAGACAGTCAAGGAACAGCCTGTCGTAGTCACACTTTCAGAATCATTCCTTACAAATAATGTCCCAGACACCAACATCACCATCCCTAGCTATGCCCTGTTCCACCAGCAGGAAAGACCCAGCAGAGGGGATGGCATAGTGGTATACATTCGGGAGGGAGTTGCCCTGGGAGTCCTCAACATCGTTTCTGGACCTCATGATATCTCATGGCATCAGGTCAAGTCATGGTAAAGGAAATCTCTGCAGATCACCACGTACTGTCGCACCTCAGCTTATGAATCAGTATTCCTCCATGTTGAACACCACTTGGAGGAAGCACTGAAGATGGCAAGGGCACAGAATGTGCCATGGGTGGGGGCTTCAATGCCCAAGTGGCTTTGTAATACCACCACAGACCTAGCTGGCCAGTCCCTAAAGGACATACAATCTAGGCTGGGACTGCGACAGGTAGTGAGGGAACCAACAAGAGGGAAAAAATGCTTGACCTCATCCCACAAGCTGCCTGCTGCACTTGCATCTGTCTATGACAGTATCGGTAGGTATGATCATCGCACAGTCTTCATGGAAACAGAGTCTCGTTGAAACATTGAGGAAACCCTCCATCATGTTGTGTGACACTACTATCCGTGCTAAATGGGGTAGATTTCTGACGATATTGCCCTGACAATATTCCAGCAATGGTGCTGAAGAACTTGCTGTGCCGCTAGCCAAGCTGTTCCAGTACAGCTCCAACACTGGCATCTACCCAGCAAATTGTTCAGGTATGTCCTGTAGACAAGAAACAGGACAAATGCAATATGACCAATTACCACCCCATCAATCTCCTGTTGATCAAAGTGATGGAAGGGGATCATCTATAGCACCATCAAGTGGCACTTACTCAGCAATAACCTTCTCATCAATGCTCAGTTTGAGTTCTGTCAGGATCACTCAGCTCCTTGGTTCAAACATGGACAAAAGAGCTCAATGCCAGAGGTGAGGTGAAAGTGACTGCCCTTGACATCGAGGCAGTATTTGAATGAGTGTGGCATCTAGGAGCCCTAGCAATGCTGGAGTCAATGGGAATCAGGGGTAAAACCCTCTGCTGGTTTGTCATACCCAACACAAAGGAAGTTGGTCGTAGAGACTAGAGTTCAATCATCTCAGCTCCTGAATATCACTGCAGAAGTTCCTCAGGTTCCTAGACCCAACCATCTTCAACTGCTTCATCAATGACCTTCCTTTCACCATAAGGTTAGAAGCAGTGATGCTCGCTGATGACTGCACTATGTTCAGTATCATTAGTGACTCCTCAACTACTGAAGCAGTCCATATTGAAATGCAGCAAGACCCCAACAATACGCAAGCTTGGGCTGCAAAGTGGCAAGTAATATTCAAACAACACAAGTGCCAGGCAATGACCATCTCCAACAAGGTGGATCTAACCATCAACACTTGACATTCAGTGGTATTACCATCACGAAATCCCCCATGGTCAACATCCTGAGGGTTACCATTGACCAAAAACCGAATTGGACTAGCCATACAAATAATGTGGCTACCAGACCATGTCAAAGGCTTCAAATCTTGTGGCAGGTAACGCACCTCCTGACTCCACAAAGCCTGTCCACCATCTAAAGGCGCAAGTCAGGAGTGTGATGGAATACTCTCCACTTGCCTGGATGGGTACAGCTCCAACAACGCTCAAGAAGATAGACACCATCCAGGGCAAAGCAGCCTTCTTGATTGATATCCCTTACACAAACATTCAATTCCTCCACTACCAACAAACAGTGGCAGCTGGGTGCACCATCTGCAAGATGCATTGCAGGAACTCACCAAGGTTCCTGTGGCAGCATCTTCCAAACCCATGACCACTGCCATCTAGGACAAGTGCAACAGATACTGGGAACACCATCACCTGGAAATTCCCCTTGAAATCACTCTCATCATCCTGACTTTGAAATATATCACCTTTCCTTCACTGTTCCTGAGTCAAATTTCAGGAACTCCCTCTCTAACAACACTGTGGGTATACCTACATCTCAGGGGCTTCTCTCCTGATTTGTGCCTTGTAAATTGTAGACAGGTTTCAGGGACTCACAAGATGAGTTACTTACCATTGGATTCCCAGTATCTGAACTGCTTTTGTAGCCATTGTATTTATATGGCTAGTCCAGTTCAGTATCTGGTTAATGGTAACTCCGAGGATGTTGATCGTGAGTGTCAGAAATGGTAATGGCATTGAATATCACGGGGTGGTAGTTAGATTCTCTTTTGTTGGAGATGGTCATTGTTTGGCACTTATGTGGCGTGAATCTGCAATATATGTATCAGGCAATGAAATATGATAATTTGCTGATATAAAATAACATTGGACATGCTGCACTATGTAAAACACAGGAATATAAGGTCCCCTTCAAGCCACATGCCATCTTAACTTGGATATTTATTACCATTTCTTCAATGTCACTGGGTCATAAACTCAAACTCTTTACCTAATAGCATTGTGGGAACATATTCACTACACACATTGAAACAATTCAAGAAAGCGACCCAGCATCACCTTCTCAAGGACAACTAAGGGTGGATAATAAATGCTGGGCTTACCAGATGTGGGATCCTTTGCATGCATAGCCCTGTTTGCTTCAGCCTATCCAAAGACTTCATTTTAACATATTTCTGCCTATGTAATTAAGATATTTCTGCCTATGTACAACTACATTTAAATGCTCAACTGTAGAGGTTAACTAACTCTGCTAAGCTTAACATTTGTAGCTGGCTTGACTACATGTAGAATCAGAAGACATGCTAGATTAGCTAAACATTGACTGCATTCCTGAAGGGTACACAATGCAGGCAAACAGCAGCATACAGCAGCTGCAAGGATTGTTTTTCTAAGTGGGACACAGCTTGCAAAAAACGCTTCAAGTGGCGAGGTAAGGGTTGAAATGTGTTTTTGGTTTCAGTGTGTGTGCGTGTTCAGTTATTTCAAGTTCAGTTCAGTGTGTTCAAGTTCAAGTGAATTTGGAGGCTGGCTTCTAAGCAAGAGACTGGCTTGCTTAGAAGCCAGCCTCCAAATTCACTTTGTTTTTGCTTCTGTTATGTTAATTGCTTTTTAAGTTCTGTTCAATAAAAGAAAACCATTTTACAACTCATATCAGTGCAGTCCTCTCAGTCTTTTCAAACGAATGAATGGACCCAACACCAGACACAATCATATCCCCCAGGAATCAATAAATAAATAGATCAACCTCAATAGAATAAGTACCTCAAAGGCGAGTTCCAGATGGGTCTGTTGGTCATGCAGAAGGCGGCAGCCTGGTAACATGCTTTTTTACATCGGCACTCTGAATCATGTGAATAATTTTCACACTGCCCTGATATGTCAAGATTTGCTTTACTAACAAAAAGGGAGAAACAAAAACCTCTTGCCGTGCTGGCATGTCGAGGGAAACTAACTGTGGTCTAAAGCCAGATGGTTTTGTACATGTTTTTCAGCTTGCATACTGTGATGATGAATCAAACACAAATAGCATGGTAATGAGAATCTAACTCATAATGCCAGCAGCAGCCTTCCATGCATTCTGTCATTGTGCTCAGTGCAGTGTATTTCAAGGCCGGGATTTGACAGACCAGTCAAAGATCCATTGACTGAGGGCTGGAATTTTTGGTCCTGTGGTGGGCAGGACTGGAAAATCCCAGCCAAAGTTTGTTGGTGCTGGTGAAAGATTGTTTCAATAACTCAAAGTCATTCTTAATGTGATTCTACTTTGTTTCCTCTTAATGGAGAAGATCAAGAGATATGAAGGAATATTTCCTGAACAAAATAAGATACCACATCTTTGTCTGTGAATGCTCAGCACTGGCAAAATACATGGCTGCTGTTCGCATTTTCCAGTAGTGATGGAGATGTAGGGTTTGGGTGGTGGTGATGGTGCTTTGATAGTGCAACGCATGATGTTGTGTTGACAGCCCATGTTAAATTTATAGTCTTTCGACTTGCTCTCGCTCATTTTACAAGACTTTATCATGCAAAGTTAAATTTACCTCCATTGCTCCTGAATCGAAGTCGGCTGCCAATCATGCTGTTTTTTATGTCGTTAATAGGACTACCTCCTAGAATTCACATAAGTCATGCCTGCATGCAGAAATCTAAAATGCTGGTATGCTGTGGGCTGCAAAGGTCACATCTCAAATATTTCTTATGAAGGAGAAGGATTTTGTTTTTGATGGATAAAAACACAACAGCAGCATTCATTAAGAACACAAATGCCATTTTAGACATTTACTAAACTTAAGGCCAGATTGAGCAGTGTCCAATGTCAGACTATCAAATACTTTTCTGAATCAAGAAAACTATTTTACTGAGAGAAACTGCTTTTTCCTTAGCAAACACAAAACATCTGTGTTCACCTTCTGAGCGGCATTTTTAAATTATTACCTATTTAATAAATAATTAAGGTGTTTCAGACATTTAAACATTGAGGCTTTTAGGGACACCCAAGTTATGTTGCCTGAAGAAGACAGTGTTGTTACAGGTTACAGGGAAAGGCTGAGGTTGATGAGAAAGAAATAACATCTTTTGCTTGTACAAGTATAACTGCTTCCAGTCTAAGCCTGAGGGAATAGCTTTCCTCTTCATTTTTTGCTTGACATTTTACTCATCAACTTCAAGAAGAAAAATGTCCAGGAGAAGCTTTGTCTCTTGGTTAGCAAAGCCGGCACACTAAATATAAATTATGTACATTTACTTGGAGATGATATTGTCTCTTTCAGACCTTCACTCCTTCATGAATTTGGGATCTCTGTCTCTTTAACTTGGAGAATAATCCAACAATTCTCATGGCAACCATTCTCGAAGCTAAACATACTGAAGAAAGTCAGTTCCCCTTTGTACTAAATCATCTCAAATTATAGCCTTTAATCTGGCTAGTTTTATAAAAAATGGGAACCAAAAATACTGCTTAATTTTGAATGCAAAAGTGATGGAGTTCTGGCAATGGGGAATTAAATTGACGCATAAACCAGATATGCTACAGCATCCTTCGAATATATAAACTAAATTCTGGTAAAATTGGATTCTGGCAGAAAAGATGTCCCTTCCCAAATAACAGAGTTATTAGGACTAAAGTCACTAACCCAGAAATCCCATCCAGTTACACTAGAATTCTCCCTGATTTAAGTTTATCTTGCAGCAGAGAAGGATAGGTTACATAGAGGATTTTCTATATCAGGAATTGATTTCTCACTATGTCTGAAACATCCGGCAGAATTCCACCGCCCTGCCTGTCATGGAATTGGAGTGGGTGAGCGGGTGAGGACCCAAGCGAGGCCTTAAAATCCCGCCATCATCTTTTACTGAAATAGGGCGGCATGGTGGCACAGTGGTTAGCACTGCTGCCTTACAGTGCCAGGGAACCAGATTCAATTTTGGTTTTGGGTGATTGTCTGTGTGGAGTTTGCATGTTCTCTGCATGGGTTTCCTCAGGGTGCTTCGGTTTCTTCCCACAGTCCAAAGATGTGCACGTTGGGTGGATTGGCCATGGTAACTTGTCCCTTAGTGTCCCAAGATGTCTAGCTTAGATGGATTAACCATGAGAAGTGTGTGGTGTTATGGGGATAGGGTGGGGGAGAGGGCCTGGGTAAGTTACTTTGGGAATCAGAGCAGTAGGTTTCTGGAATCTCAGCCAAGCCTTAATATTTATTATCGACTGAGAGCTCATACATCCATTAGTGCATTAAAACACCTCAGCTCCAGAACAACTATTGCTTTAATTGACAGCTCTGGCTCTCTGATCTCTGCTGTCAATTTTTGATTACTTATAAAATGATAAGAAGTTTCACATACTTGCAGTTTCTACTGTTGCTATTTTAAAAGGTCTGGATGATTGATAATTTTACTGGCCTCTAGTAAAAGGACCTTCATTAATGCAGTGGAAACTAATGAATGAATAACTGATATTTTTGAAGCTTTTTTCCAAACACATTCTCTTGTCACTATCGGATTATTAATTTTATATGATACATAGTGGGTAAATGAGTATGAAAAAGCTATGAAGAGCTTTGGGGAGTCAGTGAGGGGAACAACCTGGATAAGGACATAAGGATCCATGGGTGTTGGTGGCCGGGCATAGCCTGGCATGGAGAGCATTAAGTGGCATGAATAGGACATGGGGAGCATCTGGAGGTGAGGTGGTATAAGGGTGAGGGGTAGAGGGCTTTATTTTTTTCATTATTAAGCCAAACTAGTCTCTTTCTACTCTTAATTCATATATGTATATATATATATATATATATATATATATATATATATATATAAGAACATAAGAACATAAGAAATAGGAGCAGGAGTAGGCCATCTAGCCCCTCGAGCCTGCCCCGCCATTCAATAAGATCATGGCTGATCTGACGTGGATCAGTACCACTTACCCGCCTGATCCCCATAACCCTTAATTCCCTTACCGATCAGGAATCCATCCATCCGCGCTTTAAACATATTCAGCGAGGTAGCCTCCACCACCTCAGTGGGCAGAGAATTCCAGAGATTCACCACCCTCTGGGAGAAGAAGTTCCTCCTCAACTCTGTCTTAAACCGACCCCCCTTTATTTTGAGGCTGTGTCCTCTAGTTTTAACTTCCTTACTAAGTGGAAAGAATCTCTCCGCCTCCACCCTATCCAGCCCCCGCATTATCTTATAAGTCTCCATAAGATCCCCCCTCATCCTTCTAAACTCCAACGAGTACAAACCCAATCTCCTCAGCCTCTCCTCATAATCCAAACCCCTCATCTCAGGTATCAACCTGGTGAACCTTCTCTGCACTCCCTCCAATGCCAATATATCCTTCCTCATATAAGGGGACCAATACTGCACACAGTATTCCAGCTGCGGCCTCACCAATGCCCTGTACAGGTGCATCAAGACATCCCTGCTTTTATATTCTATCCCCTTCGCAATATAGGCCAACATCCCATTTGCCTTCTTGATCACCTGTTGTACCTGCAGACTGGGCTTTTGCGTCTCATGCACAAGGACCCCCAGGTCCCTTTGCACGGTAGCATGTTTTAATTTGTTTCCATTGAGATAGTAATCCCATTTGTTATTATTTCCTCCAAAGTGTATAACCTCGCATTTCTCAACGTTATACTCCATTTGCCATATCCTCGCCCACTCACTCAGCCTGTCCAAATCTCTCTGCAGATCTTCTCCGTCCTCCACACGATTCACTTTTCCACTTATCTTTGTGTCGTCTGCAAACTTCGTTACCCTACACTCCGTCCCCTCCTCCAGATCATCTATATAAATGGTAAATAGTTGCGGCCCGAGTACCGATCCCTGCGGCACGCCACTAGTTACCTTCCTCCAACCGGAAAAACACCCATTTATTCCGACTCTTTGCTTCCTGTCGGATAGCCAGTCCCCAATCCATATTAACTGGATAAAATCTCACAGCATCAAAGCAGATCTGACAAAAAGCTGTTTTTGCCCTCATTTGCAGGTTGACTGCACAACACACCCAGACCCCTATCCCCCGTCAATGAAGATGCTGCCTTTGCGGACACATTCTCCTGTGGGAAGCATGTGAATCCTGGAACTTTCCCAACTTCCACTCCCTGGCGAGGTGATGAAATTCGAGGCTCATATCGCAAAGTAGTTTGGCAGCACTCATTTGTATTCACAGCATGTACTCATTATCACAACCAACCCTCCTCCTGGTGCTTCTCTGTGCTGTTCTTAAATCTATATTCATCATAGAATTTCTACAGTGCAGAAGGAGGCCATTTGGCCCATCAAGTCTGCACTGAACACAATCCCAACCAGGCCCTATATCTGTAACCACACGTATTTACCCTTCTAGTCCCCCTGACAGTAAGAGACAATTTAACATGGACAATCAACCTAACCTGCACATCTTTGGACTGTGGGAAGAAACCGGAACAGCCGAAGGAAACCCATGCAGACACAGAAAGAATTGTGCAGACTCCACAGTTTCCCCGGGTTTCTGGCGCTGTGAGGCAGCAATGCTAACCACTGTGCCACCATGCTGCCCAGGGAAGCCTGAAATTTTGCACAACCCAGAGCCCAAACCTGCAGCTTCCAACTGTTGTTCGGGAAAGTGTTGAAGGTCTTCATTTTGACAAACATGGAATTGGCTACTCGCTGAAGGCAAACAAGACCGACTGATGTGTCACCGTGCCGCCCATTGATGCTGTGCTAAGCGGATATCAAACAGTACTAACTGCCAGAGATGCTTGATTGCAAAGTGTGAGGTTTGCAAAATGTATTTTATTCATTCATGAGATATTATCATCGCTGACTAGGCTAGTATTTATTTACCCATCCCTAATTGCCCTTGAGAAGGTGGTGGAAAATTGACTTCTTGAACCGCTACAGGGAGCCTAAAGTCTGTTTCAAGCATGGGTCCTGGATGCCTCTTTTTCTGTCTTCACCAGCTGTCACGAGGTATTTTAGTGATGTACCCATGGATAGTGTTGACCATACTGCCCCTTTGGCACTCCTGTTATGGCAGTTTCTGGACCAGAATTTGCTCCAAATAAGCACGAGTGAATGCTACAGAAGGTTGATTAAGGGCATTCAAAAACCTCCACCATTAAGAAAGAAAGATGCTGGTTATGAAGTTTTAATAAGTGACAACAGGATCTCACCATATGGATGAATCAAGATCAACTGAACAAACTTCCTCAGTTATAGGTTTCTTGTAATTTTGCAAATTACTTCTGGTATTTACGGTGGGGGGTCTAATGGCATCAAAATTATGAAGGAAGATTTTCAAAATGTAATTGAATAACTGAAGCAGATTGCCAAATTATACTCAATTATGGTTAATTAACTGTATAAGTTTGGATTTCTCTCATGATTCAAGTGTTCTAGAAATGTTTGGCATATTAACTTGCATTATTCTCATTTTAAGCTTCAGTATTTGAAGTGTACAAAATATAACTCCAGAAAAAATGAGAAAATATGTTGCATTAATTCAGTTAATTCTTGGCTTAAAGTTAATGCTAGCTTGTTAACAGAATGTTGCTTCTCTTAATCTGACAGCTGTGTGAAGGGTAGGCCGAGCATTTTTATTCTTCCCTTTTTCTGGGAAACCATTTGAGATCGCAGTTCAGAAATGTTGTTATTATCAAACATGAGAGGTGGGAGGCGATGTTAACAACAAGATATTGTTTATATATGGAATTTTTAACATAATAAAATGTCCTCAGGCGACCTAAGGAGTGTCATCAAACAAAATTTGACACCGACAATAACAGCTACTTGTTTGTATACACCACCGTGAATGTAATAAAATACCCCAAGGCGCTTCACAGGAGTTGTAAGTCAGATTTGACACAGTATCACATTGCGTGATATTAGGGCAAATGGCCAAAGACTTGATCAAAGAAGTCGGTTCTAAGAAGTCTCTTAAAAGAGGAAAGAGATGGAGAAGTCTGGGGAAGGAATGCCAAAACAGATGTTGTCTGTCACTGAGCAACACTACATGGTGCATAACAAACCACCATCGTATAGGGCACTCTTTCCCCACTGCATTGCAGGAAGCTAGTGGATCATCCAAGTTACACTGGGGCCTCCATTAGTCTGCACGATGTGGATTCTGGTTGATCCATGGATTTGATTCTAGTGCAATTCTTCTGCCAAGTGCAAAATCATGAGAGGAGAGAAGCGTGCAGATAGAGGGCTTTATAGAATGTTATCAATCTCTCACTTGCTGTGCAGGGGCATAAAGAGTGGTATGGAATGATAGAGGATTTACTCAAAATAAAATTGTCATGCCAACTACCAGGTAAGTAGGCAGAGATCTGCTTGATTCACTGCAGATCATCTGGTCATCTACTGGTACAGTAGTCGTGTGAAAGCCCTTTGCAGTTGTGAAGACAATGGAGCCTGCAGTTTGATATCAGTGCAGTTGATGTCCTGGATTTAGAATAGAATAGAATTCCATCGAATAAAAGAGGCCATTCAGCCTATCAAGATTGCACTGACAACAATCCCACACAGGCTCTATCCCCATAACCCCATGTATTTACACATTTAATCCCCCTGACATTAAGGGACAATTTAACATAGCCAATCAACCTAATCCACACATCTTTTGGACTGGGAGGAAACTGGAGCACCTGGAGGAAACCCACACAGACACGGGGAGAATGTACAAACTCCACAAAGTCAACCGAGGCTGGAATTGAACCTGGGTCCCTGGTTCTGTGAAGCAACAGTGCTAACCACTGTGCCACCGTGCTGCCCAGGGAAGCCTGGAATTTGCACAAACCCAGAGCCCAAACCTATAGCTTCCAACTGTTGTTAGGGAAAATGTTGAATGTCTTTGCTCTGACAAACATGGCATCGACTACTTGCTAAAGACAAACAAGACCAACTGGTGTTTCTAATATTCCCTGTGGCAGTCTAGAAGGAAGCAGAGGCAAAGAAATGTTTGGCTACAGTCGCCTTGATTCCAATATTCCAAATATACAATGGCAGTGGGTTGCAGGTCTTCTTGCAAGAGGTTGCATAGCTTAGTCACACCCTCACAAAAGAAATTCTTACTCACTACAGCTCAAAGATCTACAGATATGGTGTCTATTAACTTTGTTGGCTTTAGAGGTAACTTAATGACTGGAGACATGAGATTTACTGGTGTATCTTGCCATTATTACAGATATAGCATCATAAGTCGCAATAAAGTGGGTGGAGATTTTAATTGTCAGGATTTATTGATTGCTTTTGTTTGCATAATACATGAACAGTAACATAATCAGTGAAAACTGTACTTTTGGACTTGGAACTGTGCTGAGTCATAGTGGGGCTATTTGAAGATACAATATCCTCTAGGTTGTTTTACCATGTTTGCAACAGCAGATGGCTGTTGTAGTAGTGTGGTTAGGTATCATGGTTACAGAGTGTGCTCAAAAATATTTCCCCAAAACCAAACAGCACAGACAACAACTGGCAGGGGAGCAGAGTCAGGAAACCCAGTTCGGGTTATCCCCAAGAGCTAAGAACGTACGACTCCACAAAGCGCATTGTTTTGCTTTTGAACGGATCCATTCCTCAAAGGCAATCTGATTGACAGGCCTGATTTTCAGTCAGGTGGGGAGCACTTGGGGCAGGTGAGAAGCACAAGTAACTTACCTGCTGCAGGTAGCGAAACTCGTGAGGTGGGGGGGAGGAGGGGGGAGGGGGGATGGTTTCAAACTCTCAGTCTGGTAGAGAGCGGTGATGCGACCTTGAGAAGGAAGGGCCTATCCTGACTCCAGGAGGTCAGGATGATTTTCACAGGGAATGAGTAATCATGGCATAGGGATGAAGCACACACGTTCTCAGCAAAGCTGTTTTCAGCCCCCTTCGGTAGCTCGATTTTCTGAGGGCCGAAAGCACAACAGCAAAGGTTGAACCTGCAAATTAGATCGAGACTACCAGCCTCTTTAAAATACTTCCAACCTATTCCTGGGAGCCAGTTAGTCACTCATCCCTCATCTTATTGAATCATAGAATCCCCACTGTGCAGAAAGAGGTCCTGCACCGACAACAATCCCACCCAGGTGCAATTTATGAATCGGCCTGGCCATTTAAGCTCAGTGCATCAGAGAAGCAGATTCAATTTTCACTCAGGGGTAGCCTCAAATCCAGCATGTGTTTTATGACTTTATGGGGATGATGTATGCAGAATCCACAACTGTCAAGCTATTTAAACACCCTGTTCTCTAATTTTTGAAAAAGAAAATTGCCTGATGTGACTGAATGAATAAAAAATCTGTTCTGGCAGTTCAATAGATGTTTGAGAAAAGATATCATTATTATTGCTTGACCTCTCCTACAACCTGCCATCATCATAATGTGAGAGTGTGCCTATAAGTTCACAGTTTGATTGACAGCTACAAGTATGTATTAAAGGATAAGCTGTCTTTTATGTCGGGTTATGAATACAAATGTGTGTTTCTATAATGAATTAACTGCTTGACAGCATTTAAACGTATTGAATAGGCTTTAACAAATGGAATTGTTTATAGAAAGTGAAGCTTGTAATAGATAGTTAATTACTTTATTTAATTTAATCACAACATGGCTCCTGAGATCTGTCCATATTGTGTGAGTTGGAATGGAGGGTGCAATGGTAAAAGGTGGTGGAGGAATGTATTGGCGCTGTTGGCATCGAGGTTATAAGGCATCTTGGAGATAAAAGGGGGGGTCATGGGTTGGCATGAGTTAGCATGGATGAGGCAGAGGGAATCAGTGAGGGTGGAGGTGAGGATGTGAGAGCTAGAGGGTGTAATATTTCACAAAATTGGGACAAAGTCCCAAAGAACTGAAGCAGGCCTTTTAACCATCCCTCCTCAGCACTTGACAGCCTTTGTGGCCATTTCTGATCTCCAGCCAGCAAATAGCAGACTAAGTCTATGCCGCACCTGAGCCCAACCCCCCTGACTTGACTCGAGCCAACTACCTCTAACATGAATATCCAACCCAACCTTTCAGCTTGCAGACCTTTCATCAGAGATCCTTTGAGTGGAATTTTCCAATTCCGGCAATGGGAATTGTGCCAGGAGGGGGCAACTAATTTGGCAGGAGGCGAAAAAATCAGTTTTCCAACAGCAGAATAAACTGTTTGAGTTTCATTCTCCTGACTTTCAAGGTGGGCTAAAGGTGGGTCGAGCTTCCCAACGAATAATGTCAGGAAACCCATTCCCAAGCATTAACATCTGATGCTTGCTAATTGAAAAGCCACCTCGCCAGAATTAAGTTCACCTTCCAAATTAAGTTCTCTGCCAGCGAGAATTTAGAACATTCAGTTTTACTACCTGTTCCACAACTTTGAGGTCTGTAGAGATTGCGTTTTCCTTCCAGGGGATCTTGCATAACTTCACTCATATTGAATGCCATTAGTAAACACTGTGCCACAGCTGGACAAGGGAGACAGGTGAAGGCTGGAAGTGGGGTGGGTGATGGGGAGGGGGGGGCGGGGGGGCTTCCAAAAAAGGGGGTGAGAATGGCTTAGAAGATGGGGTCAGTCATGTCGACTGTGGGGTCCTGAAGTCAGGGTAATGGCGATAAGAGGGGACAATCACAGTCAGTCAGGCGAGTGGGGTGAAGTTGGGTAGCAGGTCCAGGGTGAGTGTCCGGTAAGTGAAGGTCTCATGGGGTAGAGCGTGGAGGAGGACATGGCTCGGATAATGGGAGGGGGCAGGGTCAGGGTGGGCATGGGGATGGAAATGGGTAGCAGCTCTGAGAGGAGGATGGGTATGTGGTGGTAGATCGTGATAGGGTCTAGGTGGGGGGTGGGGTTCAAGAGTAACATAGGGCAGAGGAAATGTTGATATTGAATTGGTCTATGATGATGGGAGAGGCAAGTTGATAGGTGACAGGGGAAAGGTAAAAGGTGGTGGAGTGAGTTTGAAAGATGATGCACACTATTTTTCCAAACTGATCTTGACCATACTTATTCAGTCAGTGAGATTCCCTCAGGTGGGAGGAGAGTCCTTTCGGGTGGGTGGAGTTCAAGGTCAGCAGAAGTGACTGCCGAAAAGGAGAGCCTAATAATTATAAGGCAAGTGGATATCAAAGTTCACTGTGTTCTCTCTGTGCTGAAGCCCGTATTGTAACAGGTTTGTTCCTGACTCATGAGTCTCATAACATCGAGACCTCAGTGGAGCTACCATATGATCTGTATCATTTGCAATCAGCTGCAGTCGGGTGGAGGGATGGAGGAAGAGAGGGAGGTGGATGATACCAAGAAGCACAGCTGGGTGCTCCTTGGTATCATGCACATCCCTTTCCTTCTTCATCCTGGACAGCAGCCAACCCATGACTCCAGTTTTCCATCCTCATGGTAAATGGTCATGGTTGGCAAGGGATCAAGTTAATCTTTCTATGCTGCCCAAGGTAATGGAATCACTATGGAGTTTTGAGAGTCATTGAGAGAATTGGAAAAGTGTCCACTTGAGGCATCTTGCGCATGGGTCTTAGGTAAAATCACCATAGTCCCAGTTAGCCATAGGCTGCTCTCCCCTTTGAGGGGGAGAACTGACTGTGGTGATTTAGCACAAGGATCACCACATCTCAGGCAAGGGGCAACGCTGAGAAGGAGGGCCTTCATAAATAATCTCAGCCAGGACGGGAATTGAACCCATGCTGTTTGTGTCGATTTGCATCATGAACCAGCTGTCCAGCCAACTGAGTTAAACTGGTTTTTATCACCCTGGTTAAGGAGCAATGTCTCCATATGCATTCATGTATGAATGGGAGGAATACTCATCTCTAGTCCTCCAGAATGTCCTTTACCTGGGAGGGGTGAGAGGGAGGCCAGGGAAAGGACTGAGCAGTAGCCTGCTAGCTTTGAGATGGAGGGAACCCTGCAAAGATCATGCTCACTTAATGTATCACTTCAATTCATTCACACATCCACTGAGGTTTCAATGATGCAGGCTGCAGGCAGCACTACTTTGAAATGCCTCTGATCAATAGAAGGAGAAGGAAGGTCTGTTGCTGGTTGGGGAGCAAGGGTCTGAGCAGCAAGAGGAAGTGGGCTTCTACAAGGTCATGATGCTGGTGAACATGGCTCACTTCAACAGCAAGTATTGACCCGAGCATGAGTATACTGCCGGCCGTGCTCTTGTCTAAAGATGAGTGAAAGGCAACACCGAAGGTGCCCTTGTATGTCTAGGAATAGTTACTCACATCTGCAACCTGCGCCAGTATGAACTGGAGCCTCAAGGACTCTGGAGGAGTGGTGTGGATCTCCTGGCCTGCAATGAGTGAATGTCTGTCCAGCTGCCCTTTAAACATGGCACCGTGACCTTGGACCTCATGCGGTAACGGCTGGGTGAAAAACTTCCTAACTGTCCCTGCACGAGATTCACTGAGCTTAATTAATGGGCTCAAAAGCAGAAGAACGTGTGTGTTCACCCATCCCACCGCCCATTGGGAATCACGGGAATCACACTTAGTTTCCCCCCTGCCCTGCATCGGATTTAGTCTCTGGAACAAAAAATTCTATGTTTTGGCATTAAATGGTAATTCTGCCTCTCTATCCACAGAGAAGGATTTGATGAAACAGAATGTGTAACCTATCATTTGGCTGATCATTTTATTGCACACCTAAGTTCAATTGAAGAAGTTAATCATTTTGCAATACTATCCCTTGCCTCTTCCAATAACTCTAAACTATTTCTTAAACGTTTCTTCAGCGAATGCAGCGTCCTCAGCCCAATTCCTTTTCCCGGCAAGCCTTTCCCAGAAATCTGACCCCAATATACTCACAATTAATCACCATGCCACTTAGTTAAACAACATAATTGCAATTTGGACCTCCCATTGTTTCCTTTATGCTCAGTATCAGCACACAATTAGTTTATCAGTAATTATGGATATCGTCCAT
This sequence comes from Mustelus asterias, assembly GCF_964213995.1. Lineage (NCBI taxonomy): Eukaryota > Metazoa > Chordata > Chondrichthyes > Carcharhiniformes > Triakidae > Mustelus > Mustelus asterias. Next base: position 118,652,344 of record NC_135804.1, on the reverse strand, counting down.
TATTCATTATGGCTGCTCTTGTCACAAAATTTGCTGTCTTTGAAACTGATAGCCAGCTATTAACAATTGAAGAGTTCCTGAGCAACAAAGGCATTGGAATCAGAGACTGGAGGAAACATGACAGATTTTCAAGCAGGCTTGTATCAGATTATTCTGCATGGGATGTGGCTAATTAATTAGGATGATCTGCAAATAAAGAGAATTTTTATTTAAGTAATAATTAGCTTTCCTCCTTTGGATTTGGGAAGAAAAGATGGACTAGCTACTGTTAAGTGAATGACTGAAAAAACAGGAGGAGGTGCTCAGTGCTTGCCAGTGAACGAGCCTGGACTTAGCGTGGCGCACAAAGTAATTTGGAGTAAATAGTCTGTGACATCTTTGAACATCTGATTACCCTTCATGAACTACTGAAAAGGTCATCCAGAAAAAGGATATGAGAACATGTACTTGTTTGCATCATTGAACAAAGTCAGAGAAATTCCATAAAACTGATTGTTCTGTTTCAAAACTCTAAAGAGAAGCACACTGGAAGGCCGACAAGTCATAGAATCATAGAGTCCCTACAGTGCAGAAGGAGGCCATTCCACCCATCGAGACTGCACCGACCACAATTCCACCCAAATCCTATTCCTGTAACCCCACATATTTACCCTGCTAATCCCCCTGACACCAGGGTCAATTTAGCATGGCCAATCAACCTAACCCGCACATCTTTGGACTGTCAAGTCCAAGCTATTTATTTTCACAGTGGCTGTGTTCCGCAATCTGCTTTTATCTTTGATTTTCTTTTCTCTGTTAAGCTCCCCAAGACAATTTGACTCCCGCTGATGAGATAATCAACGCCCTGGCTCACCTAACTTTAAAAATAATGGATGGGATTTTCTGCTGCTGTTCTTTTCAGGCTTGGTGGAGGGAGTGGAAAATCTCACAAGAGGCCCAAATTGCATTTTACGAGGGTGTAATGTCTCACCGTGATTGCCCCCCTCCCCCCACCCCACCAGCAATGCAATATGAATATCATTGAATGTCGAGAACATTATAATACATTTAAATCTCATTATCAGGCCTCCACACCTTTGATTTGATTTGATTTATTATTGTCACATATATTAGCATACAGTGAAAAGTATTCTTTTGCACTATACAGACAAGTTTCTTGCATGCTATACAGACAAATCATACCGTTCATAGAGACAGAAACGAGAGAGTGCAGAATGTAGTGTTACAGTCATTGCTAGGGTGTAGAGAAATATCAACTTAATGCATGGTAGGTCCATTCAAAACTCTGATGGCAACGGGGAAGAAGCTGTTCTTGAGTCGGTTGGTAAGTGACCTCAGACGTTTGTATCTTTTTCCTGACGGAACAAAGTGGAAGAGGGAATGTCCAGGGTGCGTGTTTTCCTGAATTATGTTGGCTGCTTTGCCGAGGCAGCGGGAAGTGTAGACAGTTAATGGATGGGAGGCTGGTTTGCGTGATGGATTGGGCTACATTCACAATATTTTGTAGGTTCTTGCGGTCTTGGGCAGAGCAGGAGCTATACCAAACTGTGATACAACCAGAAAGAATGCTTTCTATGATGCATCTGTAAAAGTTGGCATTCGCAGACATCTTCAACCTCTCTTTCCAACAATCTGAGGTCCCTATCTGCTTTAAGAAGACAACCATCATCCCGGTACCGAAGAAAAACCAAGCAGAGTGCCTCAATGACTATCGTCAGGTGGCTCTGACATCCATCATTATGAAGTGCTTTGAAAGGCATGAATCATGGCATGAATCAATTCCAATCTTCCAGACTACCTGGATCCACTACAGTTTACCTACTGCCGCAACAGGTCCACAGCAGATGCCATCTCCCTGGCCCTGCACTCAACCCTAGAACACTTAGATAACAAAGACACCTATGTCAGACCCCTATTTATTGACTACAGCTCAGCCTTCAACAACATTATTCCCATGAAACACGTCTCCAAACTCTGTGGCCTGGGCCTTGGCTCCTCCCTCTGCGACTGGATCCCGAACTTCCTAACTCATAGACCACAATCAGCAAGGATAGGCAACAACACCTCCTCCACGATCATCCTCAACATTGGTGCCCCACAAGGCTGTTCTCAGCCCCTACTATACTCCTTATACATCTTTGACTGTGTGGCCAAATTCCCCTCCAATTCAATTTTCAAGTTTGCTGACGACACCACCATAGTGGGTTGGATCTCAAACAATGATGAGACAGAGTACAGGAATGAGATAGAGAATCTGGTGAACTGGTGTGGCGACAATAATCTCTCCCTCAATGTCAACAAAACGAAGGAGATTGTTATCGACTTCAAGAAGCGTAGAGGAGAACATGCCCCTGTCTACATCAATGAGGACGAAGATGAAAGGGTCAAGAAATTTAAGTTTTTAGATGTCCAGATCACCAAGTATCTGTCCTGGTCCCCCCATGCTGACACTATAGTTAAGAAAGCCCACCAAAGCCTCTACATTCTCAGAAGACTAAGAAAATTTGGCATGTCAGCTACGACTCTCACCAACTTTTACAGATGCACCATAGAAAGCATTCTTTCTGGTTGTATCACAGTTTGGTATGGCTTCTGCTCTGCCCAAGGCTGCAAGAAACTACTCCACACCTAAATCATCCCCACCACAGGAAATTCCATTCTCGTCGGTTTGAGGGAAGACAATATGAATCATAACTGGTCTCCCAGAGTGTGCGCCTGGTGGGCAGACATCCCATAGGAGCTCAGGTGAGTGCATCAAAGGAAAGGAGAGAGTCATGACTGGGCATTACTGACATAGGTCAGGGGAGGACAGGAAGATCTGCAAGAATGATAATGGGCTCCATGATTAGTGGGGGCAGGAAGGAGAGTGATCGGAGGGTGGGAAACCTGCACAGACTGCTCTTAGAACATAGAACATAGAAAGCCACAGCACAAACAGGCCCTTCGGCCCACAAGTTGCGCCGATCACATCCCCACCTCTAGGCCTATCTATAGCCCTCAATCCCATTAAATCCCATGTACTCATCCAGAAGTCTCTTAAAAGACCCCAACGAGTTTGCCTCCACCACCACCGACGTCAGCCGATTCCACTCACCCACCACCCTCTGAGTGAAAAACTTACCCCTGACATCCCCCCTGTACCTACCCCCCAGCACCTTAAACCTGTGTCCTCTCGTAGCAACCATTTCAGCCCTTGGAAATAGCCTCTGAGAGTCCACCCTATCCAGACCCCTCAACATCTTGTAAACCTCTATCAGGTCACCTCTCATCCTTCGTCTCTCCAGGGAGAAGAGACCAAGCTCCCTCAACCTATCCTCATAAGGCATGCCCCCCAATCCAGGCAACATCCTTGTAAATCTCCTCTGCACCCTTTCAATGGCTTCAACATCTTTCCTGTAATGAGGTGACCAGAACTGCGCGCAGTACTCCAAGTGGGGTCTAACCAGGGTCCTATAAAGCTGCAGCATTATCTCCCGACTCCTAAACTCAATCCCTCGATTAATGAAGGCTAGTACGCCATACGCCTTCTTGACCGCATCCTCCACCTGCGAGGCCGATTTAAGAGTCCTATGGACCCGGACCCCAAGGTCCTTCTGATCCTCTACACTGCTAAGAATGGTACCCTTCATTTTATACTGCTGCTTCATCCCATTGGATCTGCCAAAATGGATCACTACACACTTATCCGGGTTGAAGTCCATCTGCCACTTCTCCGCCCAGTCTTGCATTCTATCTATGTCTCGCTGCAACTTCTGACATCCCTCCAAACTATCCACAACACCACCTACCTTGGTGTCGTCAGCAAACTTACCAACCCATCCCTCCACTTCCTCATCCAGGTCATTTATGAAAATGACAAACAGCAAGGGTCCCAGAACAGATCCCTGGGGCACTCCACTGGTCACTGACCTCCATGCAGAGAAAGACCCCTCCACAGCCACTCTCTGCCTTCTGCAGGCAAGCCAGTTCTGGATCCACAAGGCAACAGCCCCTTGGATCCCGTGCCCTCTCAGTTTCTCAAGAAGTCTTGCATGGGGGACCTTATCGAACGCTTTGCTGAAGTCCATATAGACCACATCCACCGCTCTTCCTTCGTCAATGTGCTTGGTCACATTTTCAAAGAACTCAACCAGGCTCGTAAGGCACGACCTGCCCCTGACAAAGCCGTGCTGACTACTTTTGATCATACTAAACTTCTCTAGATGATCATAAATCCTGTCTCTCAGGATCCTCTCCATCAACTTACCAACCACTGAGGTTAGACTCACCGGTCGGTAATTTCCCGGGCTGTCCCTGTTCCCTTTCTTGAATATAGGGACCACATCCGCAATCCTCCAATCCTCCGGAACGTCTCCCGTCTCCATCGACGATGCAAAGATCATCGCCAAAGGCTCCGCAATCTCCTCCCTCGCCTCCCACAGTAACCTGGGGTACATCCCATCCGGTCCCGGCGACTTACCAACCTTGATGCCATTCAATAGTTCCAACACATCCTCTTTCTTTATGTCCTAGGAAGATGAGTGGGATTTGGGGGGTGATTAGGAAGCTGGTCTCATGATACAAGCCGAGCAATACCATTTCTACAGCTGATAGAACGATAGTTGAAAAATAACTAGGGGTGGGGTTCTGAGGACTTGCGGGAAGAGACGACGACTGTATTTTTGGGCCGATTGAAGGGGCACCATTGTAGTTACTGTTTTAGGACACAGAGAATGAAGCTCAGCTGAGACATGTTAGGAAAAGTCAAATACAGTTGAAGGATTTGGGTAATTTAATGCATGGTGCACAATCTTTTGTGAATCTACTGGCTTGGGCCAAAAGTTGATTGTGTTTGAATGGATTCATTCCACTCAGTGCTCATGCAAACAGCTCCAAAGACCTCTATACATTGCAGCCCAGAGGCCCAGACTTTACACACTTCAACGCTTACATTAGATTAGTCAACTAGAACCCAACCTTGCACTTGAAAGGAGGCAGCTTGATGGACTCCTCATTGAAGCTGGAAGTCCCTGGCTGTACTCATCCAGATTCAACTCCCGTTATGAAAGTGCGGTTGTGTCTGAGTGGATTGGGGGGTAGATGGGCACAGCTTCCAGTGATCCTTAAGGGAGTGTGACAGCTGCAAGGGAGGATCAGAGGCTGGAATGCCTGGAATGAGAGCAGCCCTTCATAATGACTCCCTCGTTTGGTAATGGAAGGTGATAATTTCCCTGTTCCACAGAGACAAGAAGGCATGTAGAATGGAAGCAGTAGGCAACACTGTCGTTTTCATGGCTCTCATGCAATCAAGGAGGAGAAAAAGGGCCTGTTGCCATCAGGCTTTGCAAAGGGAAGAGCCTCATCCTGAGGAATATGGCCCAGCAGGACCCCATGAAGACCCAGAAGCTGTGGTGGAGAGATCAGTTCCACTGAGGCATTAGGCATGATTCAAAGTATACTGAAAATGCTTCACATACTTGCAGATGAAAGGAAGAGAATGATGTAAATGTCTTCACTTGTCAAGGGATGTTGTTGCTCACATCTACCACATTCATTGGGGACGATCTGATACCATATGGACTGGGAAGTGATTCATTGCCAGGGGTGCTAAAGGTAATCACCACACCCAATTTCTTTGTGAATGGCTTGTCCAGGGATCCACTGGGGACCTTTGGCAACATCACATTCCTCTACTCATAGATGCATTTATGAATTCACCAATGCCCTGTCCAGTAAAGTTCACAATTCCATCCATTTCTTCCAAGATGAAGCCAGCCAGGTTACCAGAGCAGTGAGATTTTCAGCTCTATCTGTCTTCTTACGGCTGCAGGGTACCATTGACTGCATTGGCTTTAAGAGCTTTCTGGTAGCATCGACAACAATTCATCAATAAAACAGATGTTCACTCTCTCAATGTGCACCCGATTATGGGTGGAATTTTACCAGTTCACCCCACCCATCGATGGGCGGAGTGAGCTGGTAAGATCACATGAGAGCTGAGAGATCAGGATCGCGCCCGATTTGTCAGATCTTGCGATCTTACCAGAGGTGGATTTCCAGCGAAAGGCTGAATAAATTATTTAAATATATTATAATCCTCATTTACGTGGCATTAGCAAGCCCGTCGCTCAATTGTCCAGGCTCATTTGCCTTTATGGGCTCACCAGAAGAGGTTCCCTCCGGCGAGGAAAACACCAGCTCCCCATGAATGGGGAACAGTTGCGCTGGCCTCACCAGTAGAACCGGAGGCCATTGTGGCCCCACAGGGGGACCAAGGGCAAGGGGTGGTGCCCCTTAGGCAGTGTCAGCCTGGCAGTGCCAGCCTGACATCTTGTCAGGCAGCTTGATGGGATCTAAGGGGGTGTGGATTATAGAGGCAAGGCCTGGGGGGCAGGGCCAGGTTGGGGTGGCCCAATCAGGGATGGAGAGGGGGCTCCGCTGCCGCTCTGCATCTCTGATCGGTGATTGGGGAGGGGGGAGCCCACTGCCACTCTGCATCAGATCAGTGGTTGGGAGGGGGTACGCGATCAGTCTGGGCAACAGAATGGGCTGGTGGGTGCTAAATTTCCGGGTGGCGTGGGGATCGCGATCGGCCGCAGGCCACCGCAATTATGAGGGGCGTTGGTTAAGGCTGGCTCCAATAGCAGTGGCCTGACAGCTCCTTCTCTCTCTCTGTCAGGCCTCTGCTGATCTTATTGCGCATTTGTAGACATGGAGGACTGCACATGCGCAATAACTTCCTCTGCTGGTGGCTTGAGAATTAAGCCCTGCCCACTGCCTAAAGTAGCTAGAAACGGTCTAGCCCATTTGTTCGTGCACTATGTGCACAAGATTGGGTGTAAAAACTCACCCAACAAATGGATTTGCAGCTCTCCCATTTTTACACTAGCTGGACATTTTGAATTTTTCTCGTAAAATTCCAGTCCATGCCTCTCAATGCAAGGGAGCTTACACAAATCTTACATCGTGAGTCACTCATCGGTGCCACAGATCCTCAAGGGTCATCAACACATTCAGGGGATGTGCCCATTTGATGACCACTAAGTTCTTCAGAGGAGATGTACAATGCAAGTCATTCCACGACATGTTCCCTGATTGGGCAGATCATTGGCATGCTGAAGATACATTTCCAATGCCTGGTGCTCTCCAGTAATCTCCCAAGCGGGTGAACTGCATCTTTGTGGTTTGCTGCACCCTGAACTCTCCAAAGGGGGAAATGAGTTGCCAGATGGAGAGATGGAGGAGCTGCACGTCTCCTCTAATGAGGAGAATGTCACGAGGGATGAAGTCAATAAGGCAAGGATGATGATGCCCTAGAGGTGGAGGCTACAGCATGGGCCAGTCATGCCCATGTGATCTTTATAACCACAAAATTCTATGATAATGAAAACAAATAGCTCATATAAACCATTTTCATCCATACAGGATTAAAATTAACATTTTATTTCTACCCTCAGCATCTCAATGAAGGTCATTAACCTCAGAATAAGTAATCACAATTTTGTGTGACAATGGCCTTGTCCTTGGAAGGTGAGACCGCCTCTGGAGTATGTAACCATTCTATTATGGGGTAAGAACTTCACTAGCACTCACTGTGACAAAATTAAACATGGTACAGTCTTTTCAAGCAACATTTTGTAGTATCATAGAATCCCTTCAGTGCAGAAGGAGGCCATTCGGCCCTTTAAGTCTGCACTGACAACAATCCCTCCCAGGCTCTATCCCTGTAACCCATGTATTTACCCTGGTAATTTATTCTGACATGAAGAGGCAATTTAACATGACCAATCAACCTAACCCTCACGTCTTTTCAGTGGCAGCCTTCAAGAAGCATTGCAAACCTCGGTGCACCCATGGCAGCATGTTTAAAGTGTTGCAATGTCCATCAAGGAGGAGAATTTTCCATCACTGGTTCTGATGTGAACATCTGACGACTGAAATGAATCCAGGCTCCAGCATCTCTCCACAGGCCATCCCTCGGGCAAGAATAATGTTCTGACGTCATCCTCACACTAGATTTTTCTTTCAGATTCTGTGATGTGTCACTCTCAGTCATGGTTGTGAGCCTATGAGTCAGATCACTTTTGTGTGCACAGAGAAAGCTTTAACAGCATCATCATCTGATCATTGACAAGCACTCATGATCCAGCTTTACTATGGCATTTCCCAAGTTCACAACTAGCATTGCCTTGGTATCTGTGGACAAGAAAATGCTGACATTGCATTTTGGCATTATTAAATAATTTCATTGAAAGAACACCTGGGCCTAGCCATCTTCAGCTGCTTCAGTCATAACCTTTCCTCCATCAGAAGTCAGACTTGGGGACATTCACTGATGATTGCACAATGTTCAGCACCATCCTCAGACACTGAAGCAATCCATGCCCATATTCAGCAAGACCTGGGCAACATTCAGACTTAGGCTGATAAATGGCAACTAACATTCATGCCACACAAGTGCCAGGCAATTACCTTCGCCAACCAGCGAGAGTTCAATAATTCCCCGTGACATTCAGTGGCATTTCCCTTGCTGAATTCCACACTATCAATATCCTGGGGGTTATCAAAACCTGGAATTAAAAGAGTAATGATCACCACAAAACCATTATTGATTCTTCAAAAAACCCATCAGGGCCCCTCTGCGAACAGAAGTGTAGACTGCATTCTAAGGCAGCACGGTGGCATAGTGGTTAGCACTGCTGCCTCACTGCGCCAGGGACCCGGGTTCGATTCCCGGCTTGGGTCACTGTCACTGTCTGTGGGGAGTTTGCACGTTCTCCTCATGTCTGCATGGGTTTCCTCCAGGTGCCCCGGTTTCCTCCCACAGTCCGAAAGACGTGCTGGTTAGGTGCATTGGCCATGCTAAATTCTCCCTCAGTGTACTCAGACAGATGCTAGAGTGTGGCGACGAGGGGATTTTCACTGTAACTTCATTGCATTGTTAATGTAAGCCTACTTGTGACACTAATAAATAAACTCTAAACTATAGAATCAGGCCAAAAGGTCAGGATCCAAACCTCATGCAACCACAACAAGCTGGCGGTGGTACACAGTTATGCCCAAAACCAAACATTTATGTGGTTGCCTCAGATGATGCTCTCCACACAGGCATCACTTGCTGTAGGTGTCTGAACCAGCATCACCAAGTACCACTAAGTCCAACGCATCGATTCTGCAATCTGCGACCTCGGCACCAGTGGAAAGGAAAGCCACTCCCAAGGCCAATGAAATAAACCCTGCAGCCACTGGGCACACCACAAGGACCCCTGATGCCATTGACTCTGAAGACTGCAATCCAAGGGCATCCCAAGACAGCCAAATGGCACAATCATATGCTCAGGGCACCTAAGCAAGCCAAATTCAAAGTTCAAGGACTATGTACTGGCCTAATCTGCAGATGGACTGTGTTTTTCAAAAAGGTTGGGGAGGAAGAGACACATAGGGCTTTGTGTCAGGTGTAGCAGCTCAGATCAGTGCTCTGCATATTGTAAATAATTTATGTTCTGTTGCCCAAGTTTGTGCTCTATACATTGTAAATACTTTATAACCTATCAACTGCTGTCCTACATTGGAATATGCCTGTAGTACCGGTTATCCTAACTTAAATTGAGAAAATGTAGATGGGTGGTGAACTCTACATTAGAACAAAGAACAAAGCAAATTACAGCGCAGGAACAGGCCCTTCGGCGCTCCAAGCCTGCACCAACCATGCTGCCCGACTGAACTAAAACCCCCTACCCTTCCAGGGACCATATCCCTCTATTCCCATCCTATTCATGTCTTTGTCAAAACGCCCCTTAGAAGTCACTACCGTATCTGCTTCCACCACCTCCCCCGGCAGCGAGTTCCAGGCACCCACCATCCTCTGTGTAAAAAATTTGCCTCAAACATATCCTTTAAACATTGCCCCTCGCACCTTAAACCTGTGCCCCCTAGTAATTGACTCTTCCACCCTGGGAAAAAGCTTCTGACTATCCACTCTGTCCATGCCTCTCATAATCTTATAGACTTCTATCAGGTCACCCCTCAACCTCCGTCCTCCGTCGTTCCAGTGAAACGAATGATGTGGTGGATGATGATGTGGACACAGGAAGTGACGTATTAGTAGCACAAGAGGTTCTCCCCCAACATGGATAGACACACAGCGTGTAAAAGTTGCTAAGATTGTTGAATAAACCTTTCTACTTGTTAGTCCCATGTTATCAATCTATACAATCCAGCAACTTCAACAGATGTTTAGTTTAAAATATATTTGTTCACTTTAAATAGAACACAAAGATAAAACATAGTTAAATACAAGTGAATTTGGTATTAAGTTGGATCCACAGAGAATGAAACAAGTCATTGCTTAGTCGGGCTTCATCATCAATAAGCAGCTAACATCTTTATATTGGGAAGTTGTTAGTCCCAGACATTTGACAAGAGTCAGCACAAGTGAAGAGAGGGAGGGTGCATTTCACTGAAATTTTAACTCCCCTTATCTCCATCTAACCTTCCATTCCCCACTATCCCATCCCAACACACCCTCCCTCCCAGTGCCCATTCTTGGTTAAAATCAGACCTTGAGTTTTTAGTCGGAAAGAAGCCAGGGAAAGATTTGGCCAGCTTCAGAAGAATAGGATACAGGAAGAACATTAGAAGTTACTTTATTTAAATCAAGCAGGATGACTCATTGATCTGGGACAGTGTTCATTATTTTTTATTGTTATGCAAAGACAAGTTGCACTGATTGCACTAAGTGAGTCTGATTAGAATAGAGCTCTATGTGTTCACTTGTTGGCTGAGAAATAAAACAACAGTGCTTTGTTCTGGCTTTGTCTCAATAAAATGTAATGAGTGGAGAAGCAGGCGTGAGGATATATGCACCCGAGACAATATCCAATTGGTATGTTAAAGGGCTCACATTGTTACATTCTCAGGTTACATTCTGATTTAAGTAAATACTTGGAAGCTAAGTCAATTTTGGAATTGAAGAGATGTATGGCATGCTTACAGGAGTGATTGACACGAGTGAACCAGTCTCAATTATGTATCAGAAACAAACAACTTGTTTCTCTGCTTTTAGGCTTTCTCTCAGTTACAGGAACACATGGCTAACAGTCCTCACTGACCTACACGGGTCAGTACATTATTTTTTTCATCCTCATTTTTAAATATGTTCAAGGTCTTTATCCTCCTCCAATCTGCAACTTCCTCCTGCCCGACAACCCTCTACCAAATCCTGCCTGCTTCTGACTTTTATTGATTTCCCTCCACTTCACCCCACTATTGATATCCATATCTACAGTCAACTCAGTCCCGGAATCTAGGCTTCCTCCCAAATAGGAAGCAGATTCAAAGTGTGTCAGTTCAGAGGGATCTGGGTGTCCTTGTGCATGAATCACAGAAAGTCGGTATGCAGTGCAGCATATAATAAGAAAGGCAAATGGAGGTGATGCATTTTGGTAGATTGAACCAGGGCAGGACTTATTCGTTAATGGTAGGGCGCTGGGGAGAGTTATAGAACAAAGAGATCTAGTGGTACAGGTTCATAGCTCCTTGCAAGTGGAGTCACAGGTAGACAGAGTGGTGAAGAAGGCATTTGGCATGCTTGGTTTCATTGGTCAGAACATTGAATACAGGAGTTAGGATGTCTTGTTGAAGTTATACAAGACATTGGTAAGGCCACACTTGGAATACTGTGTACAATTCTGGTCACCCTATAGAAAGGATATTATTATACTAGAAAGAGAGCAGAAAAGATTTGCTAGGGTGCTACCGGGTCTTGATGGTTTGAGTTATAAGGAGAGGCTGGATAGACTGGGACTTTTTTCTCTGGAGCATAAGATGCTTAGGGGTGATGTTATAGAGGTCTATAAAATAATAGAATCCCTACAGTGCAGAAGGAGACCATTTGGCCCATCAAGTCTGCACCGACCACAATCCCACCCAGGTCCTATTCCCGTAACCCCACATATTTACCCAGCTAATCGCCTGACACTAAGGGCCAATTTACCATGGCTAATCAACCTAACCCGCATATCTTTGGAGTGTGGGGGGAAACTGGAGCACCCGGAGGAAACCCACGCAGACACGGGGAGAATGTGCAATCTCCACACAGACAATGACCCGAGGCCAGAATCGAACCCGGGTCCCTGGCGCTGTGAGGCAGCAATGCTAACCACTGTGCCACCGTGCCGCCCCGCCACCTCTATGAGGGGCAAAGATCAGCTAGATAGTCAATATCTTTTCCGAAAGATAGGGGAGTCTAAAACTAGAGGGCATAGGTTTAAGGCGAGAGGGGACAAATACAAAAGAGTCCAGAGGGGCAATTTTTTCACAGAAGGTGGTGAGTGTCTGGAACAAGCTGCCAGAGGTAGTAGTCGAGATGGGCACAATTTTATCTTTTAAAAAGCATTTAGATAATTACATGGGTATGATGGGTATAGAGGGATATGGGCCAAATGCGGGCAATTGGGACTAGCTTAGGGGTTAAAAAAAGGGGTGGCATGAACAAGTTGCGCCGAAGGGCCTGTTTCCATCATGTAAACCTCTATGACTATGGTTCTTGGCATTTATTGCAAAGGGACTGGATTTTAAAAGTAAAGAAGTGTTGTTACAATTGTATAGGTGAGACTACACTTGAGTATTGTGTCCAAGTGTTGGTCTCCTTACTTGAGGGAGGATGTGATGGCAGTGGAGCAGTTCAGAGAAGGTTCACCAGATTGATTCCAGGGGTGAAAGGGCTGTCGAACGAGTAGTGGTTGAATAGCTTGGGCTTGTACTCACTGGAGTTCAGAAGAATGAGGGGGGGAAATCTGATTGTGGTATATAATATGCTAAAGGTGATTGTTAAGGTGGACGTTGAACAGATGTTAGACAGTCTAGAACAAGCGGTCATGGATATTGAGTGAGAGGAGGTAGGTTCAAAATTGAGATGAGAAGAAATCACTTCTCTCAGAGGGTTGTGAATCTGTGAAACTGACTGCCCCAGAGTGCAGTGGAGGCAGAATCAATCAACAGATTCAACAAAGAGATAGAGATGTTTCTGATGAAAAGCGGGATAAAGGGCTATGGAGAGTAGGAAGGAAAATGGAGTTGAGACCAGGATAAGATCAGCCATGATCATGTTAAATGGAGGAGTGGGCTTTATGGGGTGAATTGCCTACTCCCGCTCCTTGTTACTATGTTCTTATGTATGTAACCCTTTCCCTGTTCCAATGTTCCAACTCCTTCTTTAAAACCTCCTTAAATCTGCACCTTTGACCAATCTTGAGCCTCAAAATGAGACTTGGAATTTGTTTTTGTTGAATGGTCTCCTTCTGTGCTGTAACAATTCCATGATTCCCATTCTGTATTATGAGTAAAAAATGGGTGCAACAATGCCCAATTTTGGGGACCAGTATTCTGCACCCCAAAATATGGAATCAATTCAAAGCTTAATTTCAAACTTGCCTAAGGCAACCGACTTGGGCACCATTCTTTCACGCAACAAAACTGACTGATAGAAATTCTTACCCTTTTATATCCCTTTCTTTGGGTTGCCTTCCTTTTTGAGATTGTATATTCTGGGAAGTACCTTGGGTTGTAGTTGTGAAATTGTTATTGTTCAGGTCGGAAACCTCAAAGTGTTTTATGGAGCCCACCTGGATCATAAGTTTTGCACCTTGAATTTGGCTAGGAGAAGTATGATATGTTTCACCTCAGGTATGATTCAAATGACCCACTAGGGAGCTTTTATCAAACAAAGTTTATTTAAGAATATAGTTAACATGTATGGAAAGAAAATTAGCAATAGCTTTTATCAATTACAAACCAAAACAAAACCACGATGATAATGTATGACCCTAAACAAAGGTATCTAAGATGTTCCAATCAAACCAATTCCATAAACAAAACCCTTCCACAGGTTTAACACAGCAAAGATGAATGCTCACATGATACTGCAACTGAGCTCTTTGGATGAAGGTTGCAGTTCTCCTGATACGCTAAGAACAGTTTGAAGTCAGAACAGCTTCCCAGACCACCAGGGAGAGACTCTGGTCAAACCACCAACAGCAGATTTTCTACTCCAGGGAGGCTTTCAGCTAACCAGCAGAATTTCCCCAAACCAGCGAGAGAGAGTGAGAGACACTTCTTTCCAGCTCGATGTCCCTTCTAAAACTGAAACTAAACAGCAGCTCAGAACTGAAAAGGAAAGAGCTCCTGTCACCGGACCTGCAAACATTCTTCCTCCTGACAATGCAGGGTCATAAAACTAATTTCCAATGTAAAAGTAAACAACCCCCATTTAAGCCACTTAAGGAGAAAAAAAAAGGCTCCTAGTAGACAGTCCGGCAACAATTACATCAGCGAGGGCTGTGAGCTACAGAGAACATTATTTTAACAAAAACTCTTAAAGGTACACTAAGGTCACAAAATGCAAACCAAAGATTTTCTACCTGTGCTATTTGTGGTGGAACCATAAGTTTTATTTAAATTTTCCATTATTCACAGTAATACACATAGACACCAATTTTCAGGATGACAAGCGCTGAGCGCTCACCATCCAGAAAGTCAATGGGGAACCGATCCCAGCCAACTCTAACAGGCCTGCTATCATATTACACTCTAATGAGTATTGCTTGGTGGAAGCCAAGACTTCTGTCCTCACTTGGAAGGAAGTCCCACCTTGCGGAGTGGTTGACCAATCAGATCGGCCAACAGCTTCCAGCCCATCCAGATACCATGCTGTAGTGGCTGGAAGACCATGCGGCCCTTCAAATCTGCTCCACCATTCATTTTGATCATGACTGATCATGAAGTTCAATATCCTGATTCCCCCCCCCCCCCCCCCCCCCCCCCACCGCCCATATCTCTTTAGCCCTTAGAGCTGTATCTAATTTTTTTCTTGAAATCAGACAACGTTTTGGCCTCAACTATATTCTGTGGTAGTCCTGGACTCACCCACCATTGGGGGAAAATTCTTTCTGAATTTGCCCTATCTAATTGTGTTAGAATTTTATAAGTTTCTCTCACTCTTCTAAACTCCAGTGAATATAATCCTAAGTGGCTTTGTCTTTCCTCATATGACAGACCTGCCATCCCTGGAATCAGCCTGGTAAACTTTTGCTGTACTCCCTCTACAGCAAGGACATCCTTCCACAGATAAGGACACCAAAACTGTACACAATACTCCAGGTGTGGCCTCACCAACGCCCAATACAATTGCAGCAAAATATCCCTATCCATATACTCAAATTCGCTCACTATGAAGGCTAAAATACCAATTGCCTTCTTTGCTACCTGCTGTACCTGTGTGCTTACTTTCAGTAATTGATGCATGAGGACACCACGGTCTCGCTGAATATCCACTCTCTCGATTTACTCCCTTTCAAGTAATAAACCGTCTTCCTATTATTGCTACCAAAGTGGATAATCTCATACTTATCCACATTATGCTGCATCTACCATGCATATACCCACACGTTCAGCCTGTCCAAATCATGCTGAAGCATCTCTGCGTCCTCCTCACAGCTCACCTGCCCACCCGCAGACTTGGTAACATCTACAAATTTGAAGATAATACGTTCAGTTCCCTCTTCCAAATCATTAAGATATAATGTGAACAGTAGGGGTCCTAGTACAGATATCTGCGGAACCCCACTAGTCACTGACTGCCAATCAGAAAAAGATCCATCTATACCAACTCTTTGCTTCCAATCTGCCAACCAACTTTATTTCCGTCTCAAGACATTACCTGTAATCACATGTGCTTTAACTTTACATATAGTATATTACGTCAGACCTTGTCGAAAGCCTTCCGAAAGTCTAAATAAACCATAGCCACTGGTTATTAGTTACATCCTCTATTAGTTACATCCTCAAAGAATTCCAATAGATTCGTCAAGGATCATTTCCTTTTTGCAAATCCATGCTGACTTGTCTGATTATACCACTGCCTTCCAAATGCTGTGCTATGAAATTTTTGATGATGGATTCTAGCAACTTCCCCAGTACCGACATTAGGCTCACTGGTCTAAAGTTCCGTGTTTTCCCTCTACCTCCATTTTTGAATTGCGGCTTACATTAGCTACCCTTCAATCTGGAGGAACCAGTCCAGAGTCCAAAAAATTTTGGGAAATAACCATGAATGGATCTACTATTTTCAGGGCCACTTCCTTAAGTACTCTGGGATGAAGATTCTCAGGAGCTGGAGATTTACCACCTTCAATCCCATCAATTTCCCCAAAACCATTTCTCTGCTAATGCTGATTTCCTTTAGCTCCTCAATAAAACTTGTTTCTCTCAGAACTTCTGGTACATTATTCAAGCCTTCCTTTTTGATGATTGAAGAAAAGTACAAATTTAATTCCTCGGCCATTTCTTTAATTCCCATTTTAAATTCTCCCGTTTCTGACTGCAAGGGGCCTACATTTGTTTTGGTCAATCTTCTTCTCTTTATATACCTATGGAAACTTTTGCAGTCAATTTTGATGTTCCCTGCTAGCTTATTTTCATACTCTATTTTTCTTTTCCTATCATTTTTTACTCGGTCCTTATCTGACTTTAGTCCTTGATTTATCTGCCTATCACTTTCCTTATTCTCCTTACTTCCTTTTCCTCTTGTTCTTAATTCCCCCTTTCCCTCTTGCAAAGGTTTCCACCTCCCTGCCATATTAGTTTAAACCCTCCCCAACACTCTAGCATGTACTGCCCCAAGGACATCAGTCCCTGTCCTGCCCAGGTGTAACCCGTCCAGTTCCTACAGTTCCCACCTTACCCAGAACCGGTCCCAATGCCCTAGGAATCTGAAACCCTCCCCCGCACGTCATCTTTTCAGCCATGTATTCACCCTATGTATTCTGCTGTTTCCAATCTGACTAGTACGTGGCACAGGTAGTAATCCTGAGATCATTACCTTTTGAGTCCTACTTTTTAGCTTGCTTCCTAGCTCCCTATATTCTGTTTTTAGGACCTCATCCCTTTTTTTTACCTATGTCATTGTACCAGTGTGTACTATAGCCATTGGCCGTTCACCCTCCCCCTTCAGAATGTCCTGCAGCCGCTCTGAGACTTCCTTGACCCTAGCACCAGGAAGGCAACATACCATCCTGGAGTTTCATTTGCAGCACAGAAATGCCTATCTATTTCCCTTACAATTGAATCCCCTGTAACTATTGCATTCCCACACTTTTTACTCCTCCCCTCTTCAGCAGAACCAACCGTGGTGCAACAGATTTGGCTATTGCCGTTTTCCTCTGAAAGGCCATTCCCCTCAACAGTATCCAAAATGTTATATCTGTTTTGCAGGGGAATAGCTACAGGAGATTCCTGCACTGCCTTCCTAGCTCTCTTGCTCTGCCCAGTGGTCACCCATTCCCTTCCTGCCCGCTGTCTGAGCCTGTGGTGTAACCACTTCTCTATATGTGCTATTCACGATACTCTCTACCTCATAGATGCTCCACAGTGTCCCCAGGCACTGCTCCAGCTCCGAAATGCAGACTTCCAGGAGCTGCAGCTGCAGACACTTCCTGCACACATGCTGGCTCCAGGCGCTAGAAATGTTCCTGGCCTCCCACATGGAGCACGAAGAGCAGACCACAGTTTGTAGCTCACCCATAAGAACATAAGAACATAAGAAATAGGAGCAGGAGTAGGCCATCTAGCCCCTCGAGCCTGCCCCACCATTCAATAAGATCATGGCTGATCTGAAGTGGATCAGTTCCACTTACCCGCCTGATCCCTATAACCCCTAATTCCCTTACCGATCAGGAATCCATCTATCCATGATTTAAAAATATTCAACGAGGTAGTCTCCACCACTTCAGTGGGCAGAGAATTCCAGAGATTCACCACCCTCTGAGAGAAGAAGTTCCTCCTCAACTCTGTCCTAAACTGACCCCCCTTTATTTTGAGGCTGTGCCCTCTAGTTCTAGTTTCCTTTCTAAGTGGAAAGAATCTCTCCACCTCTACCCTATCCAGCCCCTTCATTATCTTATAGATCTCTATAAGATCCCCCCTCAGCCTTCTAAATTCCAACGAATACAAACCCAATCTGCTCAGTCTCTCCTCATAATCAACACCCCTCATCTCTGGTATCAACCTGATGAACCTTCTCTGCACTCCCTCCAAGGCCAATATATCCTTCGGCAAATAAGGGGACCAATACTGCACACAGTATTCCAGCTGCGGCCTCACCAATGCCCTGTACAGATGCAGCAAGACATCTCTGCTTTTATATTCTATCCCCATTGCGATATAGGCCAACATCCCATTTGCCTTCTTGATCACCTGTTGCACCTGCAGACTGGGTTTTTGCGTCTCATGCACAAGGACCCCCAGGTCCCTTTGCACAGTAGCATGTTGTAATTTTTTTCCATTTAGATAATAATCCAATTTGCTATTATTTCTTCCAAAGTGAATAACCTCGCATTTGTCAACGTTATACTCCATCTGCCAGATCCTCGCCCACTCACTCAGCCTGTCCAAATCTCTCTGCAGACCTTCTACGCCCTCCACACAATTCACTTTTCCACTTATCTTTGTGTCGTCTGCAAACTTTGTTATCCTCCACTCAGTCCCCTCCTCCAGATCGTCTATATAAATGGTAAATAGTTGAGGCCCCAGTACCGTCATGTCTTACCCTTTTAAATTAAACTTTTGAAAGATTATGTCCAATTCTCTAAGCCCTTCTTTCCTGCTCCTCATTACTACCGCATATAACTTTTACAAACATAAACCACAGAAATTACCTCAGTGACTACAAGTGATAAAATGATTAAATACTTACCTGACCATTCTACTTAGCAATCAACTCTTTCCTTTGTGTCCTTTATTACTGCAGCAGGGCAAGACCACACCATGCTTCTCCCAGAATGCTCCTCAGTGAAGTCTCTCTGCCACCTCTGCTGGATGTTCTTCCTCCAGGTTATCTCTGGAGAGGTTCTTCCTCTACCCACTATACTGTCACAGTGACTGCGCCAACTTCTCCCAGAATGCTCCTCAGAGAAGTCTCTCTTGACTGAGGGCCTGCATTCGATTACTAAACCATCGAAGTTTCTTCTCAGGCAGGATGCAGAGCAGATCACATGACCACCTTCATTCCTCCATTTTACTCTAGAGACTAACTAAAGAGACCGCCCCAAAACATTTTAATCTTATAAATGTTGTATAAGTAAGATTGTCTCTCCCAATCCTTTGTACATCTTATTCTCTTTTATAATATGACATCCTGTTTCCTGCCACCCTGGCAACTTAGGTTAACTCCTCCCCAATATCGCCAGCAAACTGTCCAACGAGGATATTGCTCCTGACTCTGTTCAGGTGCAACCCATCCAGCCTGTTTATATATTACTTCTCCCGGATCCACTCTCAATGTCTTAGAAATCTAACACCCCCACCCCGTACTATTTTTCCAACCTTTTATTTCCATATTTGCTGGTGTGTGGCACTGGGAATAATCTGAAACTGTTACCTGTTTAAGATCCTTCTTCCTCGCTTACTATAATGTACTTGTCGGATCTCATCCCACTTTATACCTATGCTGTTGATATCAATATGGACAATGACCTCTGGCTGTTCACCTTACCCCATCGGAGTGCTCTGCAATCACTCAATGACATCCTTGACCTTGGCACCAGGGACGCAACACAGTATCTTGAAATCATGTTAGTGGCTGCAGAAATGTGACCTGTTCCCTCAACTATAGAATCCCAATCGCTGATGCTTTCTTAACCTGCATCCTGTCCGCCAGTATAGCTGAGTCGACCATGATGATGTGGATTGGGCTCTGGCTGCACATGCCAGAGGAACCATCAGCATCACCAGAATTCAGAACTCTGTACAGGTTGGAGAGCGAAATGCACACAGGAGACCCCTGCACTACCTATCTGGTCCTCTTTGACGGGCAGGTACTCATTCCCTCTCTGCCCACACTCTCTTAAGCTGCAAAGTGACCAAAGTGCTATCCATGAAATTTTCAATCTCATGGATGGACTATAATAAGTATGGTTGCCAGCCAAAAGCCAACTCTCAAGCTCAGAAACATGGAACACAAGCTCTAAAACCCACAGGTTGAGTTCTTCCTGTGGATGTCACTCTCTACCCATGTCCTGGAGTTCCCATGTGGAGCAGGATTTGCAATTAATGGAACTGAGATACCTTGCCATAGTTCAATTTACTGGATGCCTTAAGTAATCAGAAGTGAAACTGAAGACTTCAATATCAAACCCAATTTTAAACCAATGTAATTATTCCAGTTCTTACCTTAGTTCTTAGCACCTTACCTCAATACCTACCCTCAATATTGCTCTGAATTCTTGTGGGTTCTGCCACTCCTTCCTGCCTGCACTAATTCTGAGCCCACTCTAATGTCACTCTTTCAAGTTCTGCCTGTGCTGCTTTTGATCTGGAGCTTATGCTATCACTCTTCCTTCAATACCACTCCACTCTCACTCAGCTCCTACAGAAAGGAAACAATGACTAAAGGAAAAGGGAGAATTCCAGCATTTTAGCCCAAGTGGATGAGTGCATTCCTCTGTTTCTGAATAGTTTTATTTCTTACTGTGCCTGAATTAAAGTGATTGTACTTAAAATGCCAATTTTTGCTTGTCTCGTATTGAAGACCCGGGACTCGGTTAATGAGGTGAGACTCCCTCTTCTCTCACAAGGATGAGAGAAGCTACAGTACATTGTAAAAAAAAAGAAAACCCACAACATGTTATAACACAAAATGGAAAATTAAAGGTGCACTGTATCTGATCAATGATCAACAGTGCATACGGAACAAAATAATTGAGATGCAATCTTGCTCAAAAGAGGTGATGAGGAGCACTATGCTAAATTATGATTAAACAATAATTCTTCTGAGTAAACTATATTGCATTAAATGAGCAATAAGGTGTTAAACAGCTGCTTAGGGTGTATGATAAATAGATATAATATAAATGAAGGTAGTCTTGTACACTATCTGGATTGCTCTTTAGTGGTATTATACTTGTAACCTTCAATTGCCACCAAATGGATGGATTTCAAAATTAATTCTAGTGCTGGGTGTAAGGCCAAGTCTCCAGAGGAGAATGTGACTGCTTCAGAATAGGTTTCAATGCACAATAACACTATATTCAGCAATCGTTCTGAATTCCTTTTACTGTGTGTTACATGTAACCCCTTCTTTTTTTATAAATGTCTCTGCTATCTTGTATTATACACTTGGTCCTTGAGAGACCTGGCGTCCCTTAGCGCTGAATTCATACATGCTGGTAAAAGGGTTCTAACTCTCTTTTGTGATGTTCTGTAAGATGTTAAAAGTTGCATAAGGTTATGTTAAAACAGTCCGACTTAAACCCTGAAGGTTTGCACAGCTCAGTCTTTTTGCTGCCTAATGTCCTTGCGTTAATAGGCTGCTGTACTTACCTGCGTGCCAATATTCTATTTGAATAAAACCAAAGGGATTTGTAAGGTTACTAATCTCCCACGTTATATAGTTGCAATTATACTGCACTGAGACAGGGCTATTATGATATTTTAAATAGAAGTCATGGCTATTGCTTCCACCCTTCTTTAATTTATCATCTGAGTCGAGAGGAAGAAAATATATGTCTTCACCTGAAAATATTAATGGCCTGGCGTTTTCACTCAGTTGCGTCGGTTTATTCAGCACATTTTGCCCAAATTCTGTGAAACTCGTGCAAACGATTAAGAAATTTCAAACATGTTCCATTCAGTGCAAATTGTGCTTTCACATTCTATTGCAACGGTTTAAAAAGTATTGTGCTAGAAGCAGGCCCTGTTCATAAAATTGCATGCATGCCCAAACTGACTCGATCAGTATGTTGGGTGTGTGGTAAAATTTCAGGCCTTCGCGGTTCTCTTAAAATTAAGCTTCTCGGCGCAGAAATAAGCCTGGGCGGAATATATGGCATTACGAATGTGAACCTGATTATGTTGCCAGTGAGGGCCGGTGAAAATTCGAGATTGCATTCTCACCGATGAGAATCACCATTCCTGGGTTTTCCAGATCGTGAGACCTCTGCTGCCACTCGTGCACATTGAAAGAGTGGGTTCCATATCCCACCCCTAATGTTACAGCTACGGTAAGACATTCATTCTGAAAGTTTTGTGTGAGGAAAATGTGATTGCGTATTCTACTAAACCAGAAGGCATTTTTCAATTAGCAGTCCTAGAGGAATACTTTTAACCCCCCCAAATCAGGTGGGTTTTGGTTAAGTGGAAGGTTAAAAGATTAACAATGTGAAACGGGAATCCAGTTTGCCTGGGACCTGCCCACTTCATCTTTTAACGAAGCTGGGAAGAGGGATACGTGACCAATCCATTTTCAGGAGGCGAATTGGATGTTGAAAAGTTTTAGGGAGGATATGTGCATCATTTTAACATTGGGAAACTGAACAAGTAAAAAGAGGTGCGAAGGGCTAGATCGATAAGCTAAGTGTCTTTATGATGCTGCTTGTGGTCCAGAAGGACAAGTTGTATTTCCTTAAAGTCCAAGAAACTACCCAATAAATTCTATCTCCATGATCTTGATTCCCATCCCCCACAATTGGACTGCCTGCCCACCATCCAACCTCTCCTTCTCTTATTATGTGATTTCCTCCTGGTCACCATCTCTACACTTCTGTGTTTGAATACCTCCAGTCCACCATTACCCAACCTACCATCATCTACCACAGACCATGTTCCAACCATAACCACAAACCCCTCCCCTCCATGTTCCACAACCTGCCACCATTTACCTCCTGACAAAGATCTACTTGACCAACCACAATCTCTCTCCAACCACCCTCTCCCCCATTTGCTCCACAATCTCTTCTCTACCACTGGTAAATGCTCCCTCCTCACTTGTAATCTCTCCCTGTCTGTTTCTTGCGCTGTGGATTCTTATGCTGCTGGCCTTCCCAATCGGAATGCAATCAGTTTTGCAGCTTATCTTTCTCTCCAGGTGGGAAACCCGGAGAAAAAGTGTTCAAGAAACACATACTTCCTGGTTTTCCATCCATAATTATACCACCAGCTATCCCCCATTCCTACCCCCAAATTCAGAGCAAATGAAGAGCCCCATGAATATCAGGGCCTAACTTTCAAGGTTCATCAAGGGCAACGTTAACACTTTGAGTTTTCCTCCCTCCAGCTGGTTTGACACGGTTTCAGTCTCATTTGGGTCATCATTAGAAATGTCACTGGACCAAGTAAAGAAGACTGGTCTCTCAAGGCTTCAAGAGTTTCAGAGGTGATTCTTATGAGTAATGAAAACATGTGAATGTTCAGTATACAATAATCTGCAGGGAGAAGACTGTGCAAGAGCACTATACCATGTGAAACACAGCTGAGCAGAGCTCCCATATGCGAGGGGCAATGACTCTATCCCCAATTCCACGGACCATTTAAATTATCAGAGTCAGTACCACAATGACACAACAGGGGCATCTATACTGTTAGCCCATTTCATTCTGGCCCCCTTCCATGTCCAGAAGAGAAAACCAAAGCCTGGATTTAAGTGAAGAGCAAGATCTGGATGTGCTACTCCCCTTGATGCTCAGGGGAAATTTAGTATAGTCAATCAACCTAACCCACACATCTTTGAACTATGGGAGACAACTGGAGCCACCGAAGGAAGCCCATACTGACATGGGGAAAACATGCAAACTCCAGTGACCCCCAAGGCCAGAATTAAACCCCAGTCCTTAGTGCTGTGAAGCAGCAGTGCTAATCATTGTACCACCGTGCTGCCTACACCTCGAGGTATCTGATGGCAATTAAGGCTGTCAATGGCAGGGTGTTGAAAATCCAGAATCTTTAAGAGAACAGAACCGGAGGAAATGCAGAGATCTCTGAAGGGTGCCAGGCTAATGGTAGGTATAAGGACAGGGATGACTAAGGCCGTGGAGGGATTTGAACACAAGAAAAAAATTTCAAAATCAAAGAATTTCTGCCTATGCTGCCATTCACGGCTGATCTGTAAGTAGAGGGGAAATTAATGAGTAAATATATTTAATCTATAGAACATGACTTTTAATTGATATTGGTTTTCCAATGGCAAAACATTAAGTTAAATGGGAAATTAAATCAATAAAACAGAAAGTCCTTGTGTCCAATCATAATATGTAATTGATAATGTTGATGATACCAATTTAGAAGTAATATTAAAATTAAATGCCCACAGATACAAGTGCACTGCATCATTTGATTGTATGTCTTTCAACAGTTACAGTTTGGAGACTTCTACCTCAGTTATGCTCATTTCTTTTGCGATTTTTGACCATGACCTAATGCAATGGTTATCCTGATGTCTTTGATATGGTGTCTGATTTTTACTGTGAATAGAAAGGTGTAAGAAGAAGGCAAACATCTAATTTGATCATCCAGATGTGGCACATCTTTTATCCTTCCCTTAACTGCAAAGTCTGCTGGGAGAGGCAAGACCTTCTTTATTCTTTTGATCTTAAACAGCTGATGGTGAATTTTATCAAATCGTGACTATATGCCTATATGCGGGGGGCGATTCTCCCAAAAAATTCGAAGTGTTGAATTTGTGTAAAAACAGGAGTAAATATCACTGTTTTTATCAGCAGGAGTTTCAAAATGAATTTCCCACACCCTTTGCACTGCAGAGTGCAGTAAGAAGTCTCACAAAACCAGGTTAAAGTCCAACAGGTTTATTTGGCAGCACAAGCTTTCGGAGCACTGCCCCTTCATCAAGGAGCGAGACTCCGAAAGCTTGTGCTGCCAAATAAACCTGTTGGACTTTAACCTGGTGTTGTGAGAGTTTTTATTGTGCTTACCCCAGTCCAATGCTGGCATCTCCACATCATCACTGCAGAGTTACACCAGCATGATGTAACTGAAAAATCTGTGGGCGGGGCTAATTCCCGCCCGAGAGGCCAGCAGCATCGCACTGAGCAGGCCACTGCGCATGGGGTGACCTGTCAGCACCAAGATCGGCACACGCACAGTAGCCGCATACTGCCAGCCTCCCAATTTCTGGCCAGCTCGATCGCTGGCCAGCTCCATGACAACCTCCCCCCATCGCTGCCCCTCCAACCCCAGCGTGGCCCGATTGCTGGCCCCACCCCCCCCACCCCACCCGGCCCACCTCGACCTCCCACCTCCTCTCATCCCCAACAGCCCCCATCTCCCAATCGCCCAATCTCCTGACTCCCCCCAATTCCCAGCAGCCCTGATTCCCCCGATTCCGCCCCCACCGACATCCCCAACATCCTCCGCAGCCCTGACCACCACCTCCCCCCCACCCCCCCCAGCCCTGATCCCAATCGTCTAACCCTTCCACCCCAGCAGCCCCGATCCCCTGATCCCCACCCCCCCAACTGGCAGTCCCAACCCCCACCCCCCACCAACCCCGATGGCCAGCCTCAATCGCTGACTTCCCACCCTCTGTCTCCCAGCCAGACTGCAGAGTGGCAGCGGGACCCCCCACCAATTCTGGAGACTTTAATCCCAGGCCTGCTAATTACATTTAAATTGTATTTAAGTGATCATGATAATAATTTATTCAGCTCCGCGGCTTAAATCGGCCCGGAACTGACGGTGCCGGGAATCCAGCGCCCAGAGAGTCGTGAAGGTCGTGGCACCTAGCGGGAAGTCCGCTAAATGGGCAGCACAGTGGGATAGGAGAATCACCTCTTAGGTGTCTAGATTTAACAGCCCTGAAAGATGCCATTTCCAACTGAGCCCGATTCTTTTTAAAACCTCAAAGCTTGAAAAGCTCCTTGATGATAATTGTCCTCCGTGATTGATGGAACCCAGAAGAAAAAAAATACAAGTCCCTCCAGATGGTTGCATGTCCAAGTCAAATTATCAAATTGCACAACTTGCATTGTCACAGAGCAGACTTCACTACAGTGACACATCAGTAGAATAGAACCTGCCTTCTAAAATGTAAAGAATGAACTTGTATTGATGGAGCACACGTCAGGATGCCACAAAATGCTTTACAGCCAAAGAAGTATCTTTTAAAAAGTTTAGTCATTGCTGTAATGTCGGAAATGTGACAGCCACATTGCACACCACAAGGTTCCTCTAGACAGAAATGAAATAAATGATCAGATAACCTGCTTTAGTTGAGGGATAAATATTGACCAGGACATCCATCGAATCTACCAAATTTCTTCAAATAATGCCATGGGATCTTTTGTGTCCAGCTGCGAGGATGGATAGGACCTAGGTTACATATCTCTGCAAGATGCCATTTCCAACTGTGCCGCATTCCCTCAGCACTGCACTGAAATGGTAATCTGGGTTATATGCCCATGTATTTGGTGTGGGCCTCAAGGATATGAGTATCATCCACTGAGTTACAACTGACATCTGCTCCATGCTATGAATGAAAACCCTGGATTGAATGGAGAAAATGGGTAGAGAGCAGCTCTACCATTCCAACCCTCAGCATCTGACACTCATTGTAGTACAATAAATGAGCAGCATAGAAGTACAGAATTTAAGAAAATCCAGTTCAAAAATGCAGGAGTCAAGCTGAGACGAATGGACACATGAGAGAAGAAAAATTCAAGTGAATGTGCAAGCCAAATAAAAAGTCTTTTGTGCTTTTGACTGAAAGTATTGGCAGTTAATTGCTGGTGAATTAATTCTCCATTTTTTCTCTTTCTGTGCGTTGGTTTTCAGATCTTACTGCCAGCATGGCACATTGTGTGTTCTCAAAATGAAAAATGTGCAGTGATTGCAATTACTGTGGGCTATAAGGTCTCTACATTGGAACATTTTTCTAAACATTCTGCTTATAAATACAGGCATTTGAAAACACTTATCCCGTACGTTTCATCATTTAAATTGAAAATTTAATGCAGGCTGTCATAACGCTCAATAAGAATTGCCAAATTTCTGCTGGCTGATTGCGAGCTTACATGGAACTCGGTGAAATTACTGTGCTAACAGTAAAATAAAATGATTACTGCCAGTGTTGAAAAGATAACCAATGAGTCAACTATTCATGCATGAAAGTAAATCATAAAAAGAGGAAAGAAAACAGCTTTTAAAGCTTTGTGTTCATTCTCACCCTAAGTAGATGGGGTGCACTGGGTCCATTGGTGCGAGCTTAGTTTAGCTTCATCTGAGAACTCCATGCATATGCAGAAACACAGCAAACAGTAACCAATTATAAGGGGTCCATTAATGAGTGCATTTATATATTTACTAATGGTACTCAGAATAAATTGTTTTATTACTTCGACATGCTTTTATTTTAAGTGTCATGGTTATTGGGATATTGTTTGCCTTCTGTTCTTTCATAACCAGTGGACCATTTTGTGAAATGCATTCAGGATATTAGCCATTAAAACTTAGGCAGGAGGTCGAATAAACTCTGCTCCTCATTTTTGCTCACAATGGATTATTCAAGAAAATTTGACATTGAAAAAGATATTGTAACAGCAGTGAAGCAAGCCAGTTTTAATCGAAGGGCTATGAGGACTTGTTTTCAGGTATTCACCCATAACTTATTCTAACATTTTATCTTACAACTTATTCCAACAATTATGGTTGTTATGACAGGCACCAGAATGTTAATTCCGGCAATCACAAGTAACATTCCTGAATACTTTCCTCATTAGAGAAGATATAAACAATCCCAGGGATGATCTCACAATAACATTACAATTAGCACACCCAAACATTATCATAGAATCCTTACAGTGCAGAAGGAGGCCATTTGGCCCATTGAGTCTGCATCAACAACAATCCCACCCAGGCCCTATTCCCGTAACCCCACATATTTACTCTGCTAATCTCCCTGAAGGACAATTTACCATGGTCAATCAACCTAACATGCACATCTTTGGACTGTGGGAGGAAGCCGGAGCCTGAGGAAACCCACGCAGACAATGTGCAAACTCCAGACAGACACTCACCCGAGGCCGGGATTGAACCCAAGTCCTTGGAGCTGTGAGGCAGCACTGCTGACCACTGTGCCACCGTGCTGCCCTATGCTTAGGTTAGCATACCACAAGTCATATTAGTAGAAATACTTGCATATTTGCATGATTGAGTTAACACGCAAGGTGGTGATTGGTATCTCGCCCTCACAGTTGTGTGGATTTGAAACTCATCAGGGCTCTTGGATAAATGAATTATGAAGGTCGCTTTAATAACTGTGATGCCTTTGCTGAACCTTTGCTGTTTTTGTTTTGTTTCTTAAACATAGCTATTCAGTTTTAAAATCCTTCCAGAACAATGCATATAAACTGTGAAGAAAAAGTAGAAATATTATATATTATTTCTTTGTTCTGTAATATTTGCCACCACAAAAATAAATTTCACTTACATGATTTCTTTAACGTCTGAAAACATGCCAAAGTTTAACATATTGCTGCTGCATGTACAGACTGTGCTATATTTTATGACGGATGCAAAAACTGTTTTTAATCTACTGAATGTCAAAATTTTGCCGCAGAGATTACCATTACACAAACCAGAAGCATTGTCACCTCTACAAACTGCAGCATTCTCCATGATGGTCTCCTGCTCCCCGTAAGGAATTTTATTTATGGAGTTGTATCAGTCCTCACGGATTGTGTGTTGAAGATTACCGTCTACTGCAAAGAAAACAATGGTGTGTATCTTGCAAGCTGAACTTTTAACAGCAGGGTGAACATTATCACTTCTATCAGCTCTTTCTCATCTTTATTTTTTTTCATTTATGATCTCCTTTTATTCCCCTTCTTTCCATTTCCACTTCCAGCTCAATGCTGGATATCATCAAGTTTAACAAAATTGTTTCCTTACAGTACATGGCACATAACCTCCTTGGATAATTACAATATAATAGCTGGCAATCTTGCTTGTTTAGCACTTTATCCTGAACATGTGCATTATCCCATGTTCATGGTCTATGTCATTCTCTTCTTGTACCAATGTTGGCTTGGTAGTTACTTGGTGTCAGCTTGGGTTTAAGCCTTACTGCAGGATTTCAGCTCATAAATTAGAGCAACATCGTTGGGCGATCATGGTGGTACAGTGGTTAGCATTGTTGCCTTACAGCATTAGGGACCCAGGTTCAATTCCCGGCTTGGATTATCATCTGTGTGGAGTCTGTAAGTTCTCCTTGTGTCTGTGTGGGTTTCCTCTGAGTGCTCTGGTTTCCTCCCACAGTCCAAAAGACATGCTGGCCATGCTAAATTCTCCCTCAGTGCACCTGAACAGGTGCCAGAGTGTGGCAACTAAGGGATTTTCACAGTAATTTCATTGCAGTGTTAATGTAAGCCTACTTGTGACACTAATACTTAAACTGAATGAGCAATCGTTTTGATGAGATGTTAAATTGAAGACTTTCTTGCCTTTTCACTGAAAATCATATAACACCATTTTGTAGTGTCCATGCCAACATTTCCTCATTTAAAACCCATTATAAACAGATGAAATTCTTACTTACCTCGTTGGCCATAATGGGATCTGATTAAAAATTTCATTCCACCTGCCTAGATAACAGTAGCCATGATGTGGAGTTGCCGGTATTGGACTGGGATAGGCACAGTAAGTAGTCTCACAACACCAGGTTAAAGTCCAACAGGTTTATTTGGTAGCATGAGCTTTCGGAGCACTGCCCCTTCATCAGGTGAGTCACTTTTTTGCTCCATTAGACGTTAGGGCTTGTACACTCTTCCACTGGATTGATCTACTCTGGATTATTTATTCTAGTTGTATGTATATTTGGATGGATGATGGGTGATTCAACAGCATTGTTTCAAGTGATTGGCTTGACATTTTTTGTGATATATGATGGGAAGGTGATGGCTGAGTGGTATCATCGCTAGACTCAGAAACTCAGTTAATGTTCTGGACCAAGGTTCGAATCCCTCCCTGGCAGGTAGCGAAATTCGAATTCAATAAAAAATACCTGGAATTAACAATCTACTGATGACTATGAAACCATTATTGATTGTCGGAAAAAACCTACCTGGTTTACTAATATCCTTTAGGGAAGGAAATCTGCCGTCCTTATCTGGTCTGGCCTACATGTGATTCCAAAGCCAGAGCAACGTGGTTAAATCTGAAGTGTTCTCTGAATAAGGGCAGCTAGGGATGAGCAATAAATGCTGGCCATCCAGCGACTCCCCTGTCCTAAGAATGACTTAAAATGAAAATAAGACATATCCAACCTTTTAAAAGCACATTCAGTAAACAGAAACAAATTTGCCTGTAAGGATACAAAATTACAGAACAATCTTGTTGAACCAGCTTGCTTCATCATTGACCATTTGCAACAACAATAACAGCAACAATCTGTATGCTATTATAGTGCCTTTAACATTGTAAAATGTCCCAAGCTACTACATTGGAGCATTATGCCACAGAGCCACGTAAGGAGATATAAGGAATGGTGTCCAAAAACGTAGTCAAAGAGATTGGCTTTAAAAAGTAGCTTAAAGAAGCAACGTAGAGAGGCAGAGATTTGGGAGGGTATTCCAGAGCTTTGATCTAAGCTACTGAAGATGTGGACTCCAATGTTGAAGTAAATAAAATTAGAGGTACACAAGAGGCCCCAAGTACCGGACCACAGATATCTTGGAGGGTTGTGGGGCTGGAGGGGATTACAGAGGTAGAAAGGGACAAGTCCATGGAGAGATTCGTAAACAAGGATCAGATTTTTAAAATGGAAACATTGTTTGACTGGGAGCCAACATAGTGGGCCCTATTTTACCATTGCCTCGTGCCCGTTTTCAGGCACGAAAACGTGGCAAAGTTGGGTGAGAGGCCATTATCGCGATCCGCACCCGCGCAGATTGCCACTTTACCGAAACCCGGGAATGGCGGCGA
This sequence comes from Mustelus asterias, assembly GCF_964213995.1. Taxonomy (NCBI): domain Eukaryota; kingdom Metazoa; phylum Chordata; class Chondrichthyes; order Carcharhiniformes; family Triakidae; genus Mustelus; species Mustelus asterias. The sequence continues at coordinate 118,621,603 of NC_135804.1, read as the reverse complement.
CTCGATTCGCGCCCAAATCGGGCGCAACGACGATTTAAATGCATTTGCATGCATTTAAATTGAATTAATGAACTGCCCGCCCAACTTTATCAGCATTTCCCCCTTAACCACCGCATTTGCCAATCCGGAACCGCGCCGTAATGGACCTCTAAATAAAAGTCTGAAACGGACGCTCCAGCTTCTGAAGAGCACGTTCAGTGTTTCCAACGGCTCTCTGACTCAGATCAGTGGTGGGGGGGAGGAGGGAGGTGGGTCAGATCATTCTCTGGTTGGGGGGGGAGGAGGGGAGTAAGGCCAGATTGTTGTCTGGTTGGGGGGTGGGGGGGAGGAGGAGGAGGCGGGTCAGATGTATCTCTGGGGTGGGGCGAGAGGGCCGACTGTTATCTGGTGATGGGGGGGGAGGGCTCATTGTTGTCTGGTGGGGAGGGAGGAGGAGGCGGGTAAGATGTTCCTCTGGATGGGAGGGGAAGTGAGGCCAGACCATTCTCTGGGGTGGGGGGGGCGGGGGGTGGGGGAGAGTGAAGCCAGTTCGTTGTCAGGGGGGAGGAGTGCGGCCAGATCGTTGTCTGGGGCGGGGGGGAGGAGGGAGGCGGGTAAGATGTATCTCGGGGGAGGGGGGCGAGGCCTGATCGCTCGCTGGTGGGGGGGACAGATGGATCTCTGGTGGGGGAGGGGGGGGCGGATGGATCTCTGGTTGGGGGGGGGCAGATGGATCTCTGGTGGGGGGAAAGATGGATCCCTGGTGGGGGGGGGGCAGATGGATCTCTGGTGGTGGGGGGGAGGTGGATGGATCTCTGGTGGGGGGGCAGATGGATCTCTGGTGGGGGGCAGGAGGATCCGCTGCCACTCTGTGGGCGATCGGTGGGGAGGGGAGGGGGGCAGTGGTGGCGATCGGTCTGGGTAGAGGAGGGGTGGATAAGGGGGACAGTTATGTGTGTGGGTAGTGGGGGGGTGGATAAGGGGGACAGTGATGTGTGTGGGTGGAGGGGGGGTGGATAAGGGGGGCAGTGATGTGTGTGGGTAGTGGGGGGGGTGGATCAGGGGGACAGTGATGTGTGTGGGTAGTGGGGGGGTGGATAAGGGGGACAGTGATGTGTGTGGGTAGTGGGGGTGGATAAGGGGGACAGTGATGTGTATGGGTAGTGGGGGTGGATAAGGGGGACAGTGATGTGTGTGGGTAGTGGGGGGGTGGATAAGGGGGACAGTGATGTGTGTGGGTAGTGGGGGGGGTGGATAAGGGGGACAGTGATGTGTGTGGGTAGTGGGGGTGGATAAGGGGGACAGTGATGTGTGTGGGTAGTGGAGGGGGTGGATAAGGGGGACAGTGATGTGTGTGGGTAGTGGGGGGGTGGATAAGGGGGACAGTGATGTGTGTGGGTAGTGGAGGGGGTGGATAAGGGGGACAGTGATGTGTGTGGGTATTGGGGGGGGGGTGGATAAGGGGGACAGTGATGTGTGTGGATAGTGGGGGTGGATAAGGGGGACAGTGATGTGTGTGGGTAGTGGGGGGGGTGGATAAGGGGGACAGTGATGTGTGTGGGTAGTGGGGGGGGGTGGATAAGGGGGACAGCGATGTGTGTGTGCACCCTCGCTCCCGCTTTTCGCTCCCGGGCCGCTTTCTCTGCTTTCTGTGGCTCGGGAGCGAACTGACACGGACGCGCTTTTTCAAATTTGTTTCTAACTGCGCATGCGCAGTTCTGAGCTCTGATCGTTTCGGCCACGCTAAGCCCCGCCCACAGCGCGAATGGGACTGGAGACGGCTGAGCGCGTATCGGGGCACCTGAAAGCAGATTTCTAAGTCGGATCTGCATTACGCCCAGATCCGGCACTTAGAATGAAAATGGTAAAATCAGGCCCAGTGAGCACAGAGGTCATAGGGAAATGGATCTTGGTGCCAGTTAAATCATAGGCAGCAGAGTTGTTGGATGACCATTAGTTTCCAGAGGGTAGAATGTACAAGATTGCCTGAAATAGCCAGGTTTTCACAATTGACGCTTCTGCATTTTCAAAGTGCCTTGTAAATATATATTAGGCAGAATTCTCCCATTTTCAGACTAAGTGCCTATGCCGTCAAGAAAACATAAGTGTTTCCTGTCCATGTTGACAGCGTCTGTCAGGTGAGATTCACCCATTTGAAAGATAGAAATGAGACCTTCTTGGGGAACCTGCCAGTGAGCCCCATTGTTCCAAGATCAGGGTGCCATTTTTAAATGACGCCCCAATCACTGCGCTTGGAGACAAGCCTCCCTCCCAAAAAAATGAAATGGTGACCCCCGCTCTGACTAGGAGAGCACCACCACCCGTACAAAAAGGGGCATCTGGCCCCCACCGACAAGTAATGACTAACACCACCCCTACACAACACATAGGTGTGAGGGTGACCCAATCCATCCCCCTCTCCTCAGATCCCACACTCAGGCTCCTTCCCCCTCAGACCTCCATTCAGGGCCCCCCTTCCCCCTCTGTACCCCCATTCAGGCACCCATTCTCCTCAGACTCCCTCCCACTCAGGCTCCCTTCCACTTCATTATCCCCATTTGGCATGTCAGCTACGACTCTCACCAACTTTTACAGATGCACCATAGAAAGCATTATTTCTGGTTGTTTCACAGCTTGGTATGGCTTCTGCTCTGCCCAAGACCGCAAGGAACTACAAACAGCCGTGAATGTAGCCCAATCCATCATGCAAACCAGCCTCCCATCCATTGACTCTGTCTACACTTCCCACTGCCTCGGCAAAGCAGCCAGCATAATTAAGGACCGCACACACACCGGACATTCTCTCTTCCACCTTCTTCCTTTGGGAAAAAGATACAAAAGTCTGAGGTCACGTACCAACCGACTCAAGAACAGCTTCTTCCCTGCTGCTGTCAGACTTTTGAATGGACTTACCTTGCATTAAGTTGATCTTTCTCTACACCCTAGCTATGACTGTAACACTACATTCTGCACTCTTTCGTTTCCTTCTCTATGAACGGTATGCTTTGTCAGTATAGCACGCAAGAAACAATACTTTTCACAGTATGTTGATACATGTGACAATAATAAATCAAATCAAATCAAATCAAATCAAATCAAACCCATTCAGACTCTCTTCAGGCCACACACCTTGGCAGTGCCAGAGGTGCACTGCCTCCTGGCATTTGCTAAAGAGGAAGTTAAGCCACTTACTCTTTTTCAAGAAACTATAGATATCAATCAGGCTTAGAATCCTTGTAAATATTGCAGTTAGGATCATTGGAGGTACTTGAGATGCATTCAAGTATGAAGGGAAATTAAAATAAACACAGCTGACTGGAGCATGAGTAAAAATTCATTAAGCTGTCAGTTGTGGTTTATTTGAAAGCACTGCATGATAAAATTGACAGAGGTCAAAGAGTTCCAATGTAATAGTGAGGATTTCAAAGGTTTCAGCTTGCTTGGAAGCCTCAGAGACTTCAAATCAAAACTGTGTGAATACATTGGGGCTGAGTGCACAGCTATGCAGAATGGAACCACTCCCCCACCCCTGGTGAAATTGACATCTCCTACCTGTCAGAGGGGACACCTGAAGCTTCTGCTAAGGAGAAACAGAAATCCCTGCTGCAGAATAAAGTGCTGCTGTGATTGACCAGAAGACATGGAGATTAAAAGTGACCTGGCCACTTCAGAGTTTTCACACCTGACAGGCAAGAATGCAAATGTCTATCACAGGGCTGCCTGAAATCAACATGCCAGGGGTGAGGGTCTGCCAGAGCTGGAATGGCCATTCAGACACAAGAACCCCATCCCAGAGGAGAGTGGTGAGGTTAACCCCTTGCCCCCAGCCGAAGCCAACCTAACCCCCAGAACCCTTGAGAGATCTTTCCTCTGCAGCCTGGCAGGGGGAAAGGGCCACTAGACCTACCTCCTTGACTCTCCTTAGGGCCCAAAGTGCCAGGCCAGGTTAACAGTGCCAGGGTGCAGTGTCATATTGGCACTGCCAATGTGCATGGAATGAATGGGGGTGGGGGGTGGGGTCTGGGTGAGAGGTCTGTGGGGGAAGGTGGCCTAAGTGGGGGGGATCTGAAGGGGTGGGGTTTGGATCAGGATCACAACATGCCTGCGTGATGTGGGGGCGACCCATGATTTGAGTGGTGGGGAGAAAGACGGCCCTCTTTTCTGAGGAGGTTGCTGGTGCTCCCCTGTGCTCTTGGGGTCCATCACACCATATCCCCACTTGTGATTAGCAACACCAAAGCTCACCCAGTGCCATCCTCGCTAGGGGTGTGGTTGTATGGTGGGGGTTTGTGAATGGGCTGTCAAACACGTTAATTGTATCACAATTAGCAGCTTTAGATAATTATTGGGGGTTGCCGTCTGCTATGGGTGGTGTAGGTTGGGTGAATCCCAATTGCCTTGAGGTCCTTCGGGAATTCAGATTTTTGGCCGAATCTTCAAAGCATCAGAATTCCTGCAGGTTTCCTTTGTAAAGCTTGCGTGTAAGGTGTATCTTTAAAAGAGTCAGTCTAATATTTTAACCATATTATTTTGATGTTTAAGTTGATATCTGAACTGAATCATGTGATATTTATTAAATAAAAAATATCAAATCCTCAAGACAAGTTACATAAAAGTGTTGTCAAAAAAGACTAACAAAGATTAATTTACATAAAGATCAATATTACTTCAAGGATTATGAGTGGCTGTAGTATGTAAATCTTCTAGTCCATGCAGAATGGTTATGCAATGGATCTGAAATTTTTGTCAGATCCTCATTTTGAGTTCGGTTTGATCATCTAGAACACCTCCTCACTCGGCATAAAGTTCTCTGACATGATATGTAAAATTGTTTCATCAAAATCTTGATCGTTGATCGAATAAGTTCCTGACTCTATCCTTTAAAGTTTGCCATGCACTCTGCTCACCTATTTAAATTATATAGTGAAGAGCAGGCTAACTTCTGTAAGTAAGTACTTAAAGACGTTGTACTGAATTTTTCATTTCCATAATCTAAATTCTTAAAATGGTTATCGGATTGAGTGCTTTTCAAAATATTTTTGAAGCAGAAAAAGAAATAACTTGCATTTATCTAACACCTTATTCTAGCCTCAGTACATTCACAAGCAATGGGTTTACTTCTAAGATGGCAGCAAATGTACATAAATCAGAAATGCTACAACAAGCAATGGCCTAGTGATCTTATTGCTAGACTATTAATGCCGGAACTCAGCTAATGTAATGGGGTCCCTGGATTCAAATCCCACCACAGCAACATGGCCACTCCTGAGGGATAATCACTTTTAAAGGATCATTGTTACAGGGGAAAAATCTGCTGCAGAATTCTCTGGAGTGTCCAATTACTCCCGTATGGACTGTAATTTCAATAAACTCCACATGAAACTATTGTAATATGCAAGTATTTAATCATCCTGTAAAAGCTGTAGGATGAGTTAAATAGATGTTAATGACTATTGATAATAATTACATTCAGTTAACAATCTTTTAATGCACATCCATTGGTAGCTAAATTCGGGGGCTCTGAAAGAGAGGGGGGAGGGTACCAGGTCCGCCCAGCGAATGCATTTCTGCTCCTTCTCTACTGACACTTCGTGCTATTCAGCCAGATTTTCCCTCAAATGGATAATCTCAGGGTGATATACACATGCTGATGGCTGATGTTTAGAACAGAAGGAGTGAGTGATGCTCATGCAGTGAGTAGGCAACATATAACTGAGCCCTCTGGCTGCAAAATGCCCCATCTTGGGCCTGATTTTACCATTTTGAGTCTAAGTGCCGAATCTGGGCACCAAATAGATCCAAGCCTGGAATCCTCTTTCCAGCGTGCCCATACGCGTTTTGCCGGCTCCAGTCTGATTCGCGCTGTGGGCGGGGCTTAGTGCTGCCTGCGCATGTGCAGTTCGAAAAAAAATCTGAAGCAGCGCGCCCGGGCGGGGAGAAAAAAGCAGAGAGAGCGGCTCTCTGACCCAGATCATCTGGGGGGGGGGGGGGGGGGGGGGGGGATGGGGGGAGGAGACGGGGCGTGACGGATCATCCTCTGGGGGGAGGGGGGGTGGGAGGAAGAGAGGGGGTGTGACGGATCATCCTCTGGGGGGTGGGAGGAGGAGAGAGGGTGTAACGGATCATCCTCTGTGGTGGGGGGGGGGTGGTTGGGAGGATGGGGGGATGTATGGCAGTGTGTGGTGAGAGACAGTGTTATTTTTCTTGATGAAGAGCTTCAATGAATACTTCTAACTTCTCTTGAATCTCATGAACCCTTTTGAGGTCCTCTGCTAGTTGAACTCGCCTTCCTGTCAACAGTTGCATTTTTTTAGCATTGTCTTCAGCAAAATCCTCCAACACATCTTTCACATTCTTTTCGAGGCGTCTCACTTCAGTATTTGTTAGCTTTTGTCGGAGTGTGTTTGCTGAATGTGCCAGAACAGGATAACGTTATTGCATTCAAGCTCAGAATCTACAAAATGCCTTTGGTAATAGTGGAAACCTCTTCTGCAAAGATTACAATGGTTCAGCGATTCCATTAGGAAGTGTTTTCGGTAAACTTGGTGCCAAGTATCTTTAATCGGAATGGTGTCCACATCTACATTTTTGGCCTCCAGGTTTTTACGAACTGTTGTAACTTCATCGTTAGCAAGATAAGCTGTATGTTCCTCAGTGGTTTTTAGCAGCCGTTCCAGTTCGGTTTTGGTTTCACTTCGAACATGCTGTTCTGGAGACCGTGATTTCCAGTAGAATCACCTTTCTTGCCAATCTGGCCCCACCATATCACGAATTACAGAATCAGTATCTCGAAGACGGGTTTGCAAGGTTTCTTCCAGGAAATGGATAGCTGCATCCCACTACTGTTTGTCAGATATGGAACGATCTTCTAAAGCATTGTGCTGGATGACTCGCAGAGTGTCTACAGCCTGCTCATCCCATCTGTGACGTTTTATACTTTCATCTTTAACAGCATGTTTTAGTTTGTCAAAGATATCATCATGGTCCTTCCCTTTGTGCTCTGACATAAATTGAGCAAATTCATCCTCCAAGGTTCCCCAAGCAACCTCTACTGCTTTGTGAGGCAACTGTTTGTCATTCCACTGCTTGAGCTTGATGTCCACTCACAAACTGGGCAGCAGGAAGGTAAATATTCTCCATCACATGTGTAGAGACTCTTTCCCACAGTTTCCTTTGTAGAATCTCTTCCCAGTGTTTTGGAGTAACCTGACCTAAGCTGATCACTTCATCTAGAATTCCATTCTTCGCCTTCTCGTATAGTTCATTCCTGTCGAGTTCCCTCAGCCGAGGATAGTTGTTCTTCCACTCAGTTTCAAGGATGAAGCGAGTAGCTTTAAATGCATCAGCCAGTTGTTCCACAGACTCGCGCACCATCTTCCAGAAACAGTCTGAAACTGCTCGGCTCAAGTTCTTAGTTGTCACTTGATGTGCTTTCAGCATCCCTGTCTTCAACAATTTTGAATTCTGAAAGAACTCTCCTTCGTAATCTTTTATGGAATCAATACCTTCATTGGTGTTGCCTCTACCGGTAACAACTGCAAAGTAACCCAAAGCCTTCATTGGAAACAACTTGCCTTCCACAATCTGTTGAATCCGACTTGGACTGGCTAGGTTTTTCTCAGCTAGATCCATTTTGGTCAACACAAAGATGGTCCTTCTGCCTTGTGTGTCCATCTGGCTCACCAAGTCAGTTACAATACTGCATTCAGCATCTACTGAACCATCTTGGATACAAAGGATAATGGCATTAGGGTTCTGCATGTAAGCCTTGCTTATGCTAAAAATTATATCCTTGGTGTCGGCAGCCATTCCTGGTGTTACAGTACGGGATCAGGCGGGTAAGTGGTACTGATCCACGTCAGATCAGCCATGATCTTATTGAATGGCGGGGCAGGCTCGAGGGGCTAGATGGCCTACTCCTGCTCCTATTTCTTATGTTCTTATGTTCTTATAACAACAGGAGGATCGACCAGTACCATTCATTATCCTTTGTATCCAAGATGGTTCAGTAGATGCTGAATGCAGTATTGTAACTGACTTGGTGAGCCAGATGGACCCACAAGGCAGAAGAACCATCTTTGTGTTGACCAAAGTGGATCTAGCTGAGAAAAACCTAGCCAGTCCAAGTCGGATTCAACAGATTGTGGAAGGCAAGTAGTTTCCAATGAAGGCTTTGGGTTACTTTGCAGTTGTTATCGGTAGAGGCAACACCAATGAAGGTATTGATCCCATAAAAGATTATGAAGGAGAGTTCTTTCAGAATTCAAAATTGTTGAAGACAGGGATGCTGAAAGCACATCAAGTGACAACTAAGAACTTGAGCCTAGCAGTTTCAGACTGTTTCTGGAAGATGGTGCGCGAGTCTGTGGAACAACAGGCTGATGCATTTAAAGCTACTCGCTTCAACCTTGAAACTGAGTGGAAGAACAACTATCCTCGGCTGAGGGAACTCGACAGGAATGAACTATACGAGAAGGCGAAGAATGGAATTCTGGATGAAGTGATCAGCTTAGGTCAGGTTACTCCAAAACACTGGGAAGAGATTCTACATAGGGAAGTGTGGGAAAGAGTCTCTACACATGTGATAGAGAATATTGACCTTCCTGCTGCCCAGTCTGTGAATTCAGGCACATTCAATACCACAGTGGACATCAAGCTCAAGCAGTGAACTGACACACAGTTGCCTCACAAAGCAGTAGAGGTTGCTTGGGGAACCTTGGAGGATGAATCTGCTCAATTTATGTCAGAGCACAAAGGGAAGGATCATGTTGATATCTTTGATAAACTAAAACATGCTGTTAAAGATGAAAGTATAAAATATCACAGATGGGATGAGCAGGCTGTAGACAGTCTGCGAGTCATCCAGCACAATGCTTTAGAAGAAGATCGTTCCATATCTGACAAACAGCAGTGGGATGCAGCTATCCATTTCCTGGAAGAAACCTTGCAAACCCGTCTTTGAGATACTGAATCTGTAATCCGTGATATGGTGGGGCCAGATTGGCAAGAAAGGTGGTTCTATTGGAAATCACGGTCTCCAGAACAGCATGTTTGAAGTGAAACCAAAACTGAACTGGAACGGTTGCTAAACATCACTGAGGAACGTACAGCTTATCTTGCTAATGGAAGGATGGTGGAGGAAGACCAGCGATCGAGGTAGGTTGGGGGTGTGCTTTGCCGAGGGGGGCCTGCCTCCCAGGGGTGTCTGATCCCGGGGAGGGGGGGGGGGGTCTGCCGAGGGGGCCTGCCTCCCAGGGGCATCCGATCCCGGGGGGGGGGGGGGGGGGGGGGTGGTAGGGGGGCAGTCTGCCGGGGGGGCCTGCCTCCCAGAGTTGCCTGATCCCGGGGTGGGGGGGGGGGTCTGCTGGGGGGGGGCCTGCCTCCCAGGGGGGTCTGATCCGGGGGCGGGGGGGCGGGTTGGTCTGCCGGGGTGGTTAGCGGGGGGGTCCGCGAAGAATGGTCGGGGAGGATGGGCTTCAGAGGTTCCCCTGCAGAATAGGAATCCGCTTCGGATTTTTATTCTGCAGGTCGCTAAAAGCGTGGATCCAGAATGGGCCAGAAGACGGTAAAGTGGGATTTGGCCGTAGGGTTGGGCGCGTGATTCATTAAGTCGATTTAAGTGCATGCTTATGCATTTATATCGTCGGGCCGCCCGATCCCGCGCCCGAATCGGGTGCCGGTAAAGCCGCGATCTGCTCGGAATCGGGTGCAGGTCGCGGTATAGGCCCGACGCCCGACTTTACCACGATTTCACGCCCAAAAACGGGCGCGACGTTTTGGTAAAATTGGGCCCCATATTGTATCTACATGGCAATAAGCTATGTATCTTGCTTGATTGTATGTTTCCAAGTAACTGAATGAACCTGGGGAGAAAGAGTAGCTGAAAAAAGGGCGGCACAAGCTCTGAGTTGATTGATGACTCCTGGATTCACCCTACCCATTCCCTTTATGGCCTCAATCCAAACGAGTGATAATTTTGAGTCTTGTTCAGGCTCTGAATCCAACACAAGCTTTTTATTTCCTGGTGTGTCTCGTTGTGTGCTGCAGTAGAATTAAGATTTTGAAAGTTCAAATTAAAGTGACATTTGAGTTCCTATCCTGAATCCCAATGTGTGGAATTCAATGAACATTCATCATGAAACTTTGATGGAAGCATATTTTCCAAACACATCTGTTTCAGCTGATGCTCTGCTGTGATATAGTTTCATTTATCAATGTAGGAAAACTTGGTGTTCTCCATATAGTCTAAAGGTGTAGGCATTCTTGTCCCATCTACTTGAAATAGGGAAGTGCTGGATAGTGTTTTTTCTTCATCGCCTGTCTGAGCTTGCCAATTTTTTTCTCATATGCTGACATGTCTTCTGAATGATTGACATTGCATTTACCTTTTTTGCCACCTCCTGCCACTTATAGTCTCAGTTATGATTCAGTTGGCAGTAATCCCACCTCTCAAAGTGAGAAGATTGTGAATTCTCAGCCCCACTCCAAGGACTTAAATACAATAGCTCGGCCGACACTCCAGTTAAACTAAGTCTGGAGGTTGGCAAGTGAGTCACTAATTAATCCATAAGGATTGAAACTGAATGCACTTGCTGACTGAGATATTAAACTAAGACCCCTTATGCCTTCTCTGGTTGATGTAAAAGATTCTATTGCAAAAGAAACAGCAGGTTATTTCTTCAGTATTCTGACCAGTATCAATCCCTCAAATATTGTCACCCAAATTACGAAAGTTATTGTTTAGATGGCAAGTTTCTGGTTAACCTTTTTGCTACTTAACACCATAATATTAGGTTGCTTTACCTGAAGTGTATCAATAGTTAATGGTTCAGTGGTGAGAGCTGGTCTAGATCTAGCTGGTTGATTCTCGAGGCTCGTCAGTGAGTCAGTAATTAATCCATGTGGATTAGAACTCAGTGACCTTGCTGACTGAGAGAGTTCCACAACAATGAATTTCCAATGCAGAAAAGAAATGCAAAACATGATGTGATTGAAGGTCACACTGATGTAATGATTTACTTCAGATGCCTCAGTGTCAACTTTTCTAGGAATAATTTCTGGCTGATAATAAACTTGCCTATACAGAAGAGGTGGGAGGATTTCCAGCTGATTGCATTCACATCTCGATATTTTCATGTTTTCCACTGAGATATATAAGAGTGTTTGCTCCAGCACGAATGACAATTTTACTTTGTTGTCCTTGATTTTAATGATAACGGGTAACTGATGGTTACAATATTTCAGGGTCTTCTTGCAGTCAGAGGAGGAAAGGCTCAGATGTCCTTAGAGTATTTGATACTTTTGCTTCAGAAACCTGGGGTAAAGGGCTTGTAAGTTACAGCAAAACTGTGACTGTTGGGAGAGTGAAGAAAAACTGCAAATCTTTACAGGGAGGGAGGCAAGAGAGGGGGGGGGAGTGGCACTGTTGATCAGGGATAGTGTCACGGCTGTAGAGAAGGTGGACGCCGTGGAGGGATTGACTACGGAGTCTCTGTGGGTGGAGGTTAGGAACAGGAAGGGGTCGGTAACGTTGCTGGGTGTTTTCTATAGGCCGCCCAATAGTAACAGAGATGTTGAGGAGCAGATGGGGAAACAGATCCTAGAGAGATGTAGGAATAACAGAGTTGTCGTGATGGGAGATTTTAATTTCCCAAACATAGATTGGAATATCCCTAGGGCTAGGGGTTTGGATGGAGAGGAGTTTGTTAGGTGTGTCCAGGAGAGTTTCCTGACACAGTATGTGGATAAGCCTACTAGAGGAGAGGCTGTACTTGATCTGGTGCTGGCTAATGAACCTGGACAGGTGGAGGATCTCTCGGTGGGTGAGCATCTTGGGGATAGCGATCATAATTCTATCTCCTTCACGATAGCATTGGAAAGAGATAGGATCAGGCAGGCTAGGAAAGTGTTTCTCTGGAGTAAAGGGAAATACAGTGTCATCAGGGAGGAAATTAGACGGGTAAATTGGAAGGAGGCATTCTTGGGGAAAAGTACCGAAGGAAAGTGGAGGATTTTCAAGGAATGTTTGTCTGGAGCTCTGCATGACAACGTTCCGATGAGACAGGGGGGTGTTGGTAGGGTACGGGAACCGTGGTGCACGAAGGTTGTGATGAACCTGGTGAATAAGAAAAGAGAGGCGTACAGAAGGTTCAGAGAGCTAGGAGGTGTTAAGGATTTAGAGGAGTATACGGGATGTAGGAAGGAGCTTAAGAAGGAAATTAGGAGAGCGAGAAGGGGTCATGAGAAGGCCTTGGCGGGTAAGATTAAGGAGAATCCCAAGGCTTTCTACAAATATGTCAAGAGTAAAAGGATGAGATGTGAAGGCATAGGACCCTTAAAAGGTGAAGGGGGAAAAGTTTGTGCGGAACCGTTAGAAATGGCGGAGCTGCTTAATGAATACTTTACCTCGGTATTCACGGTGGAAAGGGATCTGGGTGGTTGTACTGCTGGTTTGCGGTGGACAGAAAGGATCGAGCATGTGGACATAAAGAAAGAGGATGTGTTGGAACTATTGAATGGCATCAAGGTTGGTAAGTCGCCGGGACCGGATGGGATGTACCCCAGGTTACTGTGGGAGGCGAGGGAGGAGATTGCGGAGCCTTTGGCGATGATCTTTGCATCGTCGATGGAGACGGGAGAGGTTCCGGAGGATTGGAGGATTGCAGATGTGGTCCCTATATTCAAGAAAGGGAACAGGGACAGCCCGGGAAATTACCGACCGGTGAGTCTAACCTCAGTGGTTGGTAAGTTGATGGAGAGGATCCTGAGAGACAGGATTTATGATCATCTAGAGAAGTTTAGTATGATCAAAAGTAGTCAGCACGGCTTTGTCAAGGGCAGGTCGTGCCTTACGAGCCTGGTTGAGTTCTTTGAAAATGTGACCAAACACATTGACGAAGGAAGAGCGGTGGATGTGGTCTATATGGACTTCAGCAAGGCGTTCGATAAGGTCCCCCATGCAAGACTTCTTGAGAAAGTGAGAGGGCATGGGATCCAAGGGGCTGTTGCCTTGTGGATCCAGAACTGGCTTGCCTGCAGAAGGCAGAGAGTGGATGTGGAGGGGTCTTTCTCTGCATGGAGGTCAGTGACCAGTGGAGTGCCCCAGAGATCTGTTCTGGGACCCTTGCTGTTTGTCATTTTCATAAATGACCTGGATGAGGAAGTGGAGGGATGGGTTGGTAAGTTTGCTGACGACACCAAGGTAGGTGGTGTTGTGGATAGTTTGGAGGGATGTCAGAAGTTGCAGCGAGACATTGATAGAATGCAAGACTGGGCGGAGAAGTGGCAGATGGACTTCAACCCGGATAAGTGTGTGGTGATCCATTTTGGCAGATCCAATGGGATGAAGCAGCAGTATAATATGAAGGGTACCATTCTTAGCAGTGTAGAGGATCAGAAGGACCTTGGGGTCCGGGTCCATAGGACTCTTAAATCGGCCTCGCAGGTGGAGGATGCGGTCAAGAAGGCGTACGGCGTACTAGCCTTCATTAATCGAGGGATTGAGTTTAGGAGTCGGGAGATAATGCTGCAGCTTTATAGGACCCTGGTTAGACCCCACTTGGAGTACTGTGCGCAGTTCTGGTCACCTCATTACAGGAAAGATGTTGAAGCCATTGAAAGGGTGCAGGGGAGATTTACAAGGATGTTGCCTGGATTGGGGGGCATGCCTTATGAGGATAGGTTGAGGGAGCTTGGTCTCTTCTCCCTGGAGAGACGAAGGATGAGAGGTGACCTGATAGAGGTTTACAAGATGTTGAGAGGCCTGGATAGGGTAGACTCTCAGAGGCTATTTCCAAGGGCTGAAATGGTTGCTACGAGAGGACACAGGTTTAAGGTGCTGGGGGGTAGGTACAGAGGAGATGTCAGGGGTAAGTTTTTCACTCAGAGGGTGGTGGGTGAGTGGAATCGGCTGACGTCGGTGGTGGTGGAGGCAAACTCGTTGGGGTCTTTTAAGAGATTTCTGGATGAGTACATGGGATTTAATGGGATTGAGGGCTATGGATAGGCCTAGAGGTGGGGATGTGATCGGCGCAACTTGTGGGCCGAAGGGCCTGTTTGTGCTGTGGCTTTCTATGTTCTATGTTTACATGCAAAAATATAATGGACATGTGCTTTTGGCAAAACAGGAATCTTGAAGAATTCTGTTCTTGGATTAAGATAATATAGAAAAGGAATGAAAATATGCCGAATAATGAAATACGGACACATACTGTGTGATGTATAATGTACTCAAAATTGCATTGGTTTTTCAAAGTTGGCTCCCAATCCACTCAAACTTATTTACATAATCGCAAACTTATCTTCAGCACAATTAGTCAGCATTATAGAACATCATTGCTTATTTTTCATTGAAAAAAATGAAATGATTAAATTGTAATAGTCAGGAGAGGAAACCTGGTACGGTTTTATTAATGAAGCTGAAAATGGGTTTTAAGAAAAAAGATACAATTTTAATCAGAGTCCAGTGAGCAACCTGATTTTAAATCACTGGAAATGACTTTTTTAAAAAAGCTATGCAAGATCTCTTTTTTATTCATCCGTGGGACATGGAAGTCACTGGCTGGCCAGCATTTATTGCCCAACCCTCGTTGCTCAGAAAGGCAATGAAGAAAAAACACTATCCAGCACTTTCCCATTTCGAGAAGGTGGGGCAAGAATGCCTACACCTTGATTATATGGAGAACACCAAGTTTTCCTACATTGATAAATGAAACTATATTACAGCAAAGCATCAGCTGAAACAGATGTGTTTGGAAAATATGCTTCCATCAAAGTTTCATGATGAATGTTCATTGAATTGAGAGCTGACTCTGGAGTCACACGTAGGCCAGACCAGGTAAGGATGGCAGATTTCCTTCCCTCAAGGACATTAGTGAACCGGATGGGTTTTTCTGACAATTGACGTGGTTTCATGGTCATCAGTAGATTCTTAATTCCAGATATTTTTTATTGAATTCAAATTCCACCATCTGTCATGGCAGGATTCAAACCCAGACCATTAACTGAGTTTCTGGATTAAGAATCTAGCGATAATACCACGAGGCCATCACCTCCCCATAAATCATTTACTGGATTTATTAATGTACACTTAGTAAATTAATTATATTTTAAATGTTTATTTTTTTTAAATGTGCCAATTAGTGTCCTTGTATCCAAAGACAATCCTTACTTTTAAGTGTCCTTGAAAAGCCATAAGCTTTTTCTTTTGATCTGGGGATTTGGGCAATTTTATGTTCCTGTTCAATGCTTTTCAAACCAGCAATAAAGAACCCGATTCTCCCAAAAAAATTCTAAGTGCTGAATTGACGAGAGAAATGGTGTAAATCGCGATTGTTTTTTCAGTGCAACTTCAGATCCGAATCTCCCCACTCTGTGCAAAGCAGAGGTCACAATCATGAATATCATTAAATGCTCAGGAGATGGGGCCTATTCATGCCAAAGAGCCTGGAATCGGCAGGATCAGTGGGAACCCGCGAATGCGCACATCGCCGGAAGATCGCTGAAAAGGCCTCCCAGAATCCAGATCACTGCCATCCAACCCCTACTGACATTGCAGCCCTCATCGCTGCCCCCACAATCCCCCCACAGACATCACTGGGCACATCGCTGGTCACCACAACCCCCACACAGACATTGCTGGCCTCATCGTTGCCCCTGCAGCCCCCCAACCCCCCCCCCCCCCCACCCTGCCTCACAGACATGGCTGGCCTCATTGCTGGCCCCCACAACTCCCACACAGACATCACTGGGCACATCGCTGGTCACCACAACCCCCACACAGACATTGCTGGCCTCATTGCTGCCCCAGCCCCACACAGACATGGCTGGCCTCATTGTTCCCCTGCAGCCCCCCAAACCCCCGCCCCCCCCCCCCCCCCCCCCCCCCACCCTGCCTCACAGACATGGCTGGCCTCATTGCTGGCCCCCACAACTCCCACACAGACATCGCTGGGGACATCGCTGGTCATCACAATCCCCACACAGACATCGCTGGCCTCATTGTTGCCCCCACCCTGACACAGACATCGCTGCCCCCGCACCCCTCCCTCACAGACATGGCTGGCCTCATCACTGCTCCCCCCGTCATAGACATCACTGGCCTCATCGCTCGCTGCCCCTCCCCTACCCCCCATACAGACATCGCTGGGCACATCACTGCCCCCCTCTCTCACAGACATCATCAGTCACATCGCTGCCCCCCCGCCCCCCCATCCCCGTCTTCCCCCACGCAGACATGGCTTCCTGCTCATGCAATGCCCCCACAGATCCGGATAACACAAGTACCCCATCCCTCCATCCCTTGAACATACTGACTCCACTGCTGCCCTGCAGAGAACTTCCGCTGTGCTGCCATGCACACCCCCAGCTTGCTAGCATTCCCTCGATTGCATGGGAGCCCTCAGTATGTCACCCCCTCTGGATACAGCAGCTTATTGAATGGCAGCCAATCAGCACCCCGAGAGATGCATGACACTCAACTGAAAGCAGCCTTCAAAATTTCTCACAAGGAACTGTTGCCATCAGCCCTTGACTGGCCACACTCACTGCAGCTGCACTCCCCTAATAAGCTAGAGCTGTATATAAGCTGCAGGAATGGACACACAGCCAGTCACACCATGAAGATGTCTTCCAGGAAACCTGCTCCAAGATTCACCGAGACCACCAGGACTGCCTGCTTGGTGCTGGGGTGGAGAGGCATCAGTGGATCTTCATCCACCAGGGCCCTTGCCTAAGGGGCGCAGCCGTCATGGCATTGTGCAATTGACGGCACAATCCTGTAAATGCCAGGAGCCTGACACTGCATTCTGGCAATGTAGAAAAAAAATGTACGACCCTTCAGGTGTCTAAGCAAGAGTGAGTCAGCATGCCACTTGGAACCCTGCACATGCTTGGCACGGATCTCAAACCCTGCTTAGACACTTGAAGGGCATGCAACAAGGCCCCCTTCTCCCAGAAACAGAATCTAACCCCTTCCCATCACCCCTCAATGAGCACCCTTCAGTGGTGACGCCTTTCCCTGAAACTGCCAGCACAACGTCCGAGACACAGGCACACATTGCACACCATGCACTTCAATATATTAATGCTTGCTATCCACCTTATGTGCCCACAGAAGAAAAGCAAACTTAACGAGCGGGGAACTGCACAGACTGGTGGTGGTGTGCCTGACCTGCGGCAGCTGACCAGCCTTGAACAGCATGCCATGGAGCTGGCAGGAGGTGATGGGGCATCCCGAATGGTGACGGACAGTCAGGACGGCGTCCAGCATGCAAGTGAGCAGAAGCGTAGCCCTCAACCCTCGGTCCTCCTCGAAGTAAGTGCAATGCTGCATAGAATGATTTACCTCCTTTCCCCTATTGTGTGTTGTTTATTGCAGCTCTGGACCCAGAGGAACCCGGCCCTTTGACCCAGTGGCCCTGCGGTCCTGCTGCTCCAGAGCAAACTCCCCATGACCCCCTGGATGACAGCTGGAGGCTCTGAAGATGGGTCTTCAAAGAGGCCAGGGATGTCCGACTGCCTGAAGACAAAGCTGTCATGGACACTCCCTGGATGGCATACATCGACCTGCATGATCCTCATTAGATGGTCACAGACAATTTGAACACTCAGGGAGTGGAACCCTTTTCAGTTTACAAATTGCTGTGGTGCTCCATGTGGGGCCCGCAAGGCGATGTGTGTCCCGTCCACTGCTCCTTGGACATTGAGAATCCCAGCAATGGCAGTGAAGCCTACAGCCTGTGCCTCCTGTTGTGCACTGCCCACATCAAAGTTTATGTGCTGCCCTGCCCAGGTACACAGGGCATCTGTGACCTGCCACACACATCTGTGCAAGGAGGCCTGGGAGATTCCAATGAAGTCGCCACTGGGTGCCTGAAATAACAATAAGAAGTCTCACAACACCAGGTTAAAGTCCAACAGGTTTATTTGGTCGCACAAGCCACAAGCTTTCGGAGCGCTGCCCCTTCATCAGGTGAGTGGGAGTTCTGTTCACAAACAGGGCATCTAAAGACACAAACTCAATTTACAAAATAATGGTTGGAATGTGAGTCTTTACAGGTAATCAAGTCTTAAAGGTACAGTCAATGTGAATGGAGAGAAGGTTAAGCACAGGTTAAAGAGATGTGTATTGTCTCCAGCCAGGACAGTTAGTGAGATTTTGCAAGCCCAGGCAAGTCATGGGGGTTACAGATAGTGTGACAACCCAAGATCCTGGTTGAGGCCATCCTCATGTGTGCGGAACTTGGCTATCAGTCTCTGCTCAGCGACTCTGCGTTGTCATGTGTCGTGAAGGCCACCTTGGAGAACAATTACCCGAAGATCAGAGGCCGAATGCCTGTGACCACTGAAGTGTTCCCCAACAGGAAGAGAACACTCTTGCCTGGTGATTGTCAAGTGGTGTTCATTAATCCATTGTTGTAACGTCTGCATGGTCTCCCCAATGTACCATGCCTCAGGACATCCTTTCCTGCAGCGTATCAGGTAGACAACGTTGGCCGAGTTGCAAGAGTATGTACCGTGTACCTGGTGGATGGTGTTCTCATGTGAGATGATGGCATCCGTGTTGATGATCTGGCATGTCTTGCAGAGGTTGCCGTGGCAAGGTTGTGTGGTGTCGTGGTCACTGTTCTCCTGAAGGCTGGATAGTTTGCTGCAGACAATGGTCTGTTTGAGGTTGTGCGGTTGTTTGAAGGCAAGAAGTGGGGGTGTGAGGATAGCCTTGACGAGATGTTCGTCTTCATCGATAATATGTTGAAGGCTCCGGAGAAGATGTCATAGCTTCTCCAAAAGAGATGGGGGAGATACTAAATGGTTTTTTTGCATCCGTATTTACTGAGGAAACAGGCATGGAGTCTACGGAAATAGGGCAAACAGGTCGGGAGGTCATGGAACATTTACAGATTAAAGGGGAGGAGATGCTCGCTGTCTTGAGGCAAATCAGAGTGGATAAATCCCCAGGACCAGATAGGGTATTCCCACAGACCTTGAGGGAAGTTAGTGTTGAACTTGCAGGGGCCCTGGCAGACATATTTAAAATGTCAGTATTCACGGGGGAGGTGCCGGATGATTGGAGGGTGGCTCATGTTGTTCCGTTGTTTAAAAAAGGTTCCAAAAGAAATCCGGGAAATTATAGGCCAGTAAGTTTGACGTCGGTGGTGGGCAAGTTATTGGAAGGTGTGATAAGGGATAGGATCTACAAATATTTGGATAGACAGGGACTTATTAGGGAGAGTCAACATGGCTTTGTGCGTGGTAGGTCATGTTTGACCAATCTATTAGAGTTTTTCGAGGAGGTTACCAGGAAAGTGGATGAAGGGAAGGCGGTGGATGTTGTCTACCTGGATTCCAGCAAGGCCTTTGACAAGGTCCCTCATGGGAGGTTAGTTAGGAAGGTTCAGTCGCTAGGTATACATGGGGAGGTAGTAAATTGGATTAGACATTGGCTCAATGGAAGAAGCCAGAGAGTGGTTGTGGAGGATTGCTTCTCTGAGTGGAGGCCTGTGACTAGTGGTGTGCCGCAGGGATCGATGTTGGGTCCATTGTTGTTTGTCATCTATATCAATGATCTGGATGATAATGTGGTAACTTGAATCAGCAAGTTTGCTGATGATACAAAGATTGGAGGTGTAGTGGACAGTGAGGAAGGTTTTCAAAGCTTGCAGAGGGATTTGGACCAACTAGAAAAATGGGCTGAAAAATGGCAAATGGAATTTAACGTAGACAAGTGTGAGATATTGCACATTGGAAGGACAAGCCAAAGTAGAACGTACAGGGTAATTGGTAGGACTCTGAAGAGTGCAGTTGAACAGAGGGATCTGGGAATACAGGTACAGAATTCCCTAAAAGTGACGTCACAGGTGGTTAGGGTCATAAAGACAGTAACTGTCCTGGCTGGAGACAATACACATCTCTTTAACCTGTGCTTTAACCTGTGCTTAACCCTCTCTCCACTCACATTGTCTGTACCTTTAAGACTTCATTATCTGTAAAGACTCGCATTCCAACTATTATTTTGTAAATTGAGTTTGTGTCTTTATATGCCCTCTTTATGAACAGAACACCCACTCGCCTGATGAAGGGGCAGTGCTCCGAAAGCTTGTTGCTTGTGCTACCAAATAAACCTGTTGGACTTTTACCTGGTGTTGTGAGACTTCTTACTGTGCCTACCCCAGTCCAACGCCAGCATCTCCACATCATGCCTGAAATAACCCAGATGCAAAAACGTTCAGGACAGCCACCACCTCAACGTCCACAGGGAGCGGGTGGCCGCCCCTTCCTTGAGGTGCCAGGTGTGCAAGCACCTCACAAAGGTACCACATCGTGCTCTTGGAGAGCTGCAGCCGGCGACAGCACATCTCCCCAAGAGGTCCTCGAATGATTTCCGGGGCCTGTACTTCCTTGGCCTCAGCACCCTCAGCCTTCTGTGCACCCTCTCAGGAGCCTGCTCACCCACCTCCTGGCCCTCAACGGCAGCCCCCTGCCCTCCTTCCTGAGGGACTGGTAATGGCTGCTCCTGTGGTGGTCTCTCCACACCCGCTACCTCCTGAGCCGCCCCCTCCTCCTCCTCCGCTGCCACCATAATGTCCAGCTCTAAATCGATCAGTCCAAGATCCAGCTGCACAGTGGGGTTTGGAAAGAGCAAAGAATGACAGATTAATGTCCTTGGCTGCATAAACCCAGCACCACCCCAATCCCTCACTTGGGCCAGTCCCCCCACTTGTGGGAGCTGGCGCCACCACACAATGGTGCCATGCGTGGCCCGATTAGGGTTGTGTGAGATTCCCATCATGACAAATGCTGGCACAGATTATGCAGGTCGGTGTGCAGCCGTGGGCAATGCGCACCCTTGAGCCATTGCCATGTGTGCAACTGCAGCATCCGTTACAGGCATGCATTGCTGGTCCGTGTCACAGGGCAGGGACAGACTGCAAATAGGCACCAGATGGGTGCCCAGTGACAGCAGATTCTATGCAGTCCATGTCTGAACTTCAGCACCCCGGCCTGGAGCAGCAGCTGCTTCATCTGGTTAGGCCTCAGTCAGCACATGATGCACTCCTCCCACACCCCGGAACACCAGCACTTAGTAGATCTCACTTTTCTGATCAGTCTGCCATGTGGGACCTTGTCAAATGCCTCACTGAAATCCATGTAGACAATATCCATTGCACTACCCTCAGCAATCTTCCTTGTTACTTACTCAAAATTTTAACTACGTTAGTAAGTCAGATCTTCCCCTAACAAAACCATGCTAACTGTTACTGATCAATCCATGCCTTTGTAAGTGACAGATTATCTTGTCTCTCAGTAAAGTGTATTTAAGGTGCTTGAGCTTTGATCTTATGCTCTTTATGTGATTTTAACTTCACAATTTGGACACATACATCGTAGCTGCCTCCTACATGTTAGCCGTTCAGATTTACGGCAGAGGTTTCTCAGTCTGTGGTATAGCAACTCTTCTGAAAATTTGGTCTAAATTTCAAAGATTGATCCAATGCCATCAGATCAATTTAATCAGTCTTCCCTCAGTTAAAAGGATGAAAAGGTGAACCAGGAAATAACAGTCAGATACAGATGTTGTTAAACTTTAAATCCATAAATACAGGAAAAAAATATTGAACATTTAAAAGGATTTTTTTTAAGTGCATTTATCCAATGACTCTCACAAGGCTTGGGTGTTCCAAAGTGCTTTTCAGCCAACAAAGTTCTTTTGAAGTGTAGTCACTGTCATAAAATAAGGAACACTATAATCAATTTGTAGACAGAAAGGTTTCACAAAAAGCTATGAGATAAATAACCAGAGAATCTGTTTCACGAATGCTGGTCACCTGGAGAGCTGTCTGCCATTCGACATGTATAGGATCAGAAAATTTTACCGGCACTCCCACCCCGATTCTGGGGACGGTTGAGGCTCGCAGAACGGCATTCCCCGTTGGCCTCGGGCAGGATCGTACGAACCTCGGGCGGACGTGCTGGTAGAATTCCACCCAATGAGTTCAGAGTCTGCTGTATATTGGGTTAATATTGGATTGAATACTGTACTGCCTACACAGTGATGCAAGAAGGCACAAGACCCAGAGCTCAGGTCAATGTGATGTTGGCCAGAGAGTGTTAAGATCTAGACATGGAGATAGCTCCTTGCCTGTACCCTTTCCAGTATTTATTTATATAGTTACCAGTTAATAAAGACTTGTTAACATTGAGAAGGCAGCAGTGATAAAAAGACAACGGTTAGTTTAGAGGCCTCGCTACATTGCTGAACAAAGCAAGTCAGCAGATCTATGCGCCGTTGCTAAAATAAATTCAGTCAGAAGCGGGCTGTTGCCATTTTGCGGAGTCCACCAAACACCAAATAATGTGGGAAGATCAGAGAGAGAAATAAATCGCAACTGTGAAGCCATTTTGAAGAGAGAAAAAGGAACAGCACAGCATTCTTAAAAGGACAATGACATCTCGACCTGTAACTGCAAAAACAAAGCAAAGAAAAAAATAGTTAACTGTATCGCCATTCTTAAAAGGGCAGCGACATTTAAATCAGTCGCCCATCCAATCTCTCCTCCCAGCTACAACTTTCAAGTCCTGGCAATATTTTTATAAATCTCCAAAGCAATTATTTCCTCCTGTAATATGACGACCAGAGCTGTAACAAAACACCAGCTGTGGCCGAACTAATGTTTTACGCAGTTCCATCATTACATTCCTGCTTTTGTATTCAATACCTCACCCAGTAAAGGAAGGCGATCCATGTGCTTTCTTGACCACCTTGTCCATCTGTTCTGCCCCTTCCAACGACCTGTGGATCTGCACTCCAAAATCTCTCACTTCTTCAATCCCTCTCAATAACTTCCCATTTATTGAGTATTCCCTTGCTTTGTTTGCTCTCCCCAAATGCGTTACCTCACACTTTTCCGGATTGAATTCCATTTGCCATTTCGCTGCTCAGCAATTAAACCATTCATTCAGAACTCAACATCTGTCCTCTTCACTGTCAACTACATGGCCAACTTTTGTGTCATGCCATTCACATTTGAGCCAAAATCATTAATATTTACAATGAAAGGCAAGAGCCCCAACACTAAGCCTTGTGGAACATCACTAGAAACCATTTTCCATTCACAAAAATATCCATTGATCTTTAACCTTTGTTTCCTGTCACTGAGTCAGGTTTGGATCCAACCTGCACCTTCGCCTGTATCCCATGAGATCTCACTTTTCTGACCAGTCTGCCATGTGGGACCTTGTCAAATGCCTCACTGAAATCCATGTAGACAATATCCATTGCACTACCCTCAGCAATCTTCCTTGTTACTTACTCAAAAATTTAACGAAGTTAGTAAGTCAGATCTTCCCCTAACAAAACCATGCCTTTGTAAGTGACAGGTTATCTTGTCTCTCAGAATAATTTCCAATAATTTGCCTACCACTGAAGTCAGACTGACCTGCCTATAGTGTCCTGACCTATTCCTTGTATTATTTTTAAGCAATGGCACAACATTCACAGACCTCCAACTCTCTGGGACGTCACCTGGATCTAGTGAGGATTGGAAAATGATCCCCAGAACATACGTTATTTCCTCCCTGCCTTCCTTCCTTTAACTGCCTACTAATGTCAAGACTATCACTGTCATTATCCAACCAGGATAGAATGGGCTTGAGTACACAAAGTCTAAAGTGTATTCAGTGTCAGATTTCATCTTTGGTCTCTTTTCTCTCTTTGTGCGGCAGCTTTGTCCATTATCATTCTAAGTTACAGGAGGTCCACAATGGTCAGAAGAACCTACCGCCCACGAAATTACCTTCACACCTCCGGTGGAAGTGGTATCAGGGAATGATCAGCCATAGAACCATCGAACCATAGAAACCCTACAGTACAGAAAGAGGCCATCAGGCCCATCAAGTCTGCACCGACCACAATCCCACTCAGGCCCTACCCCCATATCCCTACATATTTACCCGCTAATCCCACTAACCTATGTATCTCAGGACACTAAGGGGCAATTTTAGCATGACCAATCAACCTATCCCGCACATCTTTGGACTGTGGGAGGAAACCGGAGCACCCGGAGGAAACCCACGCAGACACGAGGAGAATGTGCAAACTCCACACAGGCAGTGACCCAAGCCGGGAATCGAACCCAGGTCCCTGGAGCTGTGAAGCAGCAGTGCTAACCACTGTGCTACCATGCCGCCCAGGGTATGATCTAACCACTGTGCTACTGTGCCGAGCAGGGAATGATCAGCCATTTGAGAAGCCTTTGCTTCCTGCAATGACGATGGTACAGCTGGTCGACACAGCAACTGCTGTGCACACGCAGCCAGAATGCCACAACCACAAGGGATTTCTTTCACCGTCAGTAAAAAAATGCAGAGGTGAGTGTGCACTTAAGCCTTCTTCTCATTACAGGAACACTCTTCCTCAGAAGACTTTGAGATGGGTCACATGGAGAAAGAAGAAGAAAAAGCAGCTCCAAGCAGATGATGACCATGTCCGTTCATCCTGCAAGAAACATCGTCATTGCAGGAAGCAAAGGCTTCTCAAATGGCTGATCATTCCCTAATACCACTTCCACCAGAAGAGTGAAGGTAATTTCATGGGTGGTAGGTTTACAGCAAGCATGGATCAACATAATAACCAAATCAAACGGACCAAGGGTGAGCCAACATTCAGCAATGGAAGAAAAGAATAAAAGCATCTCCAAATTCCAGTCAAACCTCCTTCCCTCCCCCACCCCCCACCCCACCCCCACTCCCCCCGAACCAACAGAGCGTGGCACTCATCTAACAGAACAGTGAACAAGATATGGACTTGAAGTGAGGAGATGGAGTAGTGAGAATGTTGTTAATGATCATAATGTCTTTGTAATAATGTTGGAATCGCATTAAGGTTGTAACAATAGGGTAAATGCATAAGATTTAGAACAATGTAAGACTTGAAGTAAATTTATGTAACCTATATTCATGGGATAAAGACTTGGGGCACAGCGTAGTACAATGGTCTGGTATGCACAGTGTTGCTGAGCACAACAGCATCCCCATAGTGATGTGAGGAAGTGCATGGCCAGAGCTAGGATCAGATTGGTGTTGGCCAGAGATGTGTTAAGATCTAGACATGGAGATATCTTTTTGCCTGTACCCTTTACTTTATGTATGTATATAGTTACAAGTAGTTAATAAAGGCTTATTGTTAATATACAAAGATTATGAAAGTTTTCTTGAAGAGCCGAGTGGCCTACTCCTGTTTCTAGTTTCTATGCTTAAGACACATTCCGTAACCAACACCATTATAACAAACAGAACCTTGGTTTAACTTTTCATCCAAAAGAAATTGAATGTGAGCCAATCTGCATGGATTTAAAAACAACAGTTCTTGAAATTATAATGTGTAAAGATAAAGGAAACGAGGTAGGTTTTGATTATACAGATTACCGATAGGTGTTTGATGAAGTGACTCATTTGCTGCTTGTTACCATAATTAAGGTGCATGTATTGAAAGATTGTTGGAGAGAAGTTCAGGAATAGAAAACAAAGCGTCAGAATGGGCAATTTGCAGATCATCAGGTTGTGGTTAATGGTATACCTTCAGAAACTATTTACTATTTTCTACATATATGAATGATTTAGACAAAACCCTTAGAGAATAATATCACTGTTTGCTGATTGTACAAATTAGGGTGAGTGACGAACAGGAGGAAGAATGGAAAATTATAAGATTACAAAAGTTTATTTATTAGTCACAAGTAAGGCTTACATTAACACTGAAATGAAGTTACTGTGAAAATTCCCTAGTCGCCACATTCTGGAGCCTGTTCAGGTCAATGCACCTAACCAGCATATTTTTCAGACCGTGGGAGGAAACCGGAGCACCCGGAGGAAACCCACACAGACACGGGGTTTCCACACTGACAGTGATCCAAGCCGGGAATCAAACCTAGGTCCCTGGTGCTGTGAGACAGCAGTGTTAACCACTGTGCCACCGTGCTGCCCCCAAGAAGTGACAGAAATGAGTGAAATGGATATTTCAATGCAGTGAAATATTTAGTACATGTTCAAAGCATGAAAAGAGTCAGATCCTTCAGGCTATGTGAGTTTTATTCCCTCCAGTATTCTTTTTCTCTTCTAACATTCATAGCTTAGTTCAAATAATTCTTTCTTCTGTCAACCTAATGATACTAGGTCTCATAAGGATGGAAAATGACTTCTTAATGAGGGTGAATAAATACCACAAGACAATCTGAAATAAAGAAAACAGGAAGCAAAGCACAGAAAATTGGAGGAATTAAAGATCAAAGAAAACAGAGACAAGATATGAGGAACCTACAGCTTGGTTTGAATTTATTCAAATATTAAAATAGGAATGAAGAAAAGCAAATAACTAACTTCTGTGTTACCCATTTTCCTGATGTTCAGGACTTCCTAAAACATTTTGCCGCTAAGGAATTAATTCTGAGTGCAGTTGCTATTGTTATACAAGCAAACATGATAGTCAATGTCTGTATGGCCAGGTCCCACGACAGCAATGAAGGTGAAATTGGAACATTACCCTTCCCGGCGACGTTGAAGGAAGAATGTTGTCCATGGCTCCAGGAGAACCCCTTGCTCTTCTTCAAATAGCCCATCTGATCAGGCAGCTTAACTTCTTATCCAAAACTACTGCAGCTTCGAAACTGCAACAATTCCTTCAGTGGAGTGGTGGTCTGAGTGACCTACCCGCACAGTAGAATGAAGCTTGAACCCACAACCTGATGACTTACAAGTAGGAGAAAAATCAGTTGATCCAACTGGTATTTGATTTCTTAGCAGTCATGGATTTTCGGAAAATTTAAAAGTTATTGATCGGGGAAGATGCTTTCAGCACGGAAGAGGAAACCAAACCTCTTGGAGGCACAATGAAGGAAATATGGGAGTTCTATTTAAGATCAAAAGGGATAGCGAGGTCAAGAATATTAGGAAAATGACGTGCAAATATTGGAGTTCTAAAAGATAAGAGGGAGCATTTGATGGTGGGATTTGCAAGAATCCTCTTGTAATTATGTGTACTTTTTTCAATGTATTTTCTTGTACTCACTGCTCATAATGTGGTCTTCTCTGCACTGAGGGAACTAAACAAAGGTAGGGTGACCACTTAGCAGAGCACCACCATTCAGTCCATAAGCCTGACTCCATGTTTACAATGGCCGGCCATTTTAATTCTCAAGCTTGCTCTTGTCCTGATATCTCTGTCTTCAGCTTACTGCTATGTTCTTGTAAGCTCAAGGAGCAGCACCTTTACAACCTTCCAGACTCAACATTGAACTCCACTTATATTTGGTTTCCTTTTTTTTTGTTTTGCAGATTATTCCTATTTTCACTTTCTGACACCAGCACAGCTGCTTTAGACACATCTTTTGTTTCTCTGGGTGGTATTATCGACACTTGCCAGGATTGTCCAGTCTTGTTGTAAGTCGATGGACTTGTGGCTAAGCTGCTGATTCTCCCATGGTGAATCTTGCCATGACAGGGCCAGAAAATCGGGCCTTTGTTTCTTTTCTTGCCCCATCAACATTCCCTTTAGCCATGAAAGGCTAACTCTTCTGTCATTCAATCTTTTCTGTTTTCCATCCTATCACAGACCTGTCTCTTTCCCTTTACTCAAAACATAGAACCATAGAATTCCTACAGTGCAGAAGGAGACCATTCTATCCATCGAGTGTACCGACTCTGTGCACCTTACCCAGGCCCAACCTCTCCCCACCCCCAACTCTATCCATGTAACCCAGTGCATTTATAACCCACATAACCTACACATATTTGGACACTAAGAGACCATTTAGCATGGCCAATCCATCTAACTTGTACATCTTTGGACTGTGGCAAGAAACCAGAGCACCTGGAGGAGACACGAGGAAAATGTACAAACTCCACGCAAACAATCACCCAAGGCCAGAATCGAATCCCAGTCCCTTGCGCAATGAGGCAGCAGGCTTTCCCCTTTTATGATGAAAGGTCACATATCTGACATTGTAATTCTGTTCCTATCTTCACAGATGCTGCCAGATCTTCAGAGTATTCCCAGCATTTTCTGCTTATTTTTATATTGCCTGTCATTCCTTTCTTTCCTATAATGTGGCTTGGAGGTCACTGAAGTTATTAACTCCCTCTCTGAGATTGGCATGTTGTTCTTTTCTTCCTTTTTCCAGTCCTACTTTAGGACTGGAAATAGCTGAAACGTGAACCTTGCTTTGCTATTTACAAACTCTGATTGTCCTGATAGGGATTTCCAATTTATTTTTCTGTTCTCCTGCATTTAACATTTGTTTCCTCTTAGTAAATATAGTACAGGGAGTTTCCAGATCCCTCCATGTATCAGAGGAGCATTCATTTTCCTTAGTGAGCAAGACATGTCAGCTTTCCTAGAAGGGTTGTGTCAAACACTAGGTTTATGGAGGTTGTGTTCAATCCTTATAAATGCAGTCTAATGTTAGATGAATTTGATTCCTGGCTGGGGTCACTGTCTGTGTAGAATTTGCACGCTCTCCCCATGTCTGCATGGGTTTCCTCCGGGTGCTCCGGTTTCCTCCCACATTCTGAAAGACGTGCTGGTTAGGTGCATTGACCCAAGCAGGCAACGGACTGTGTCGACTAGGGGAATTTCACAGTAACTTCATTTCAGTGTTAATGTAAGCCTTACTTGTGATTAATAAATAAACTTTAAACTTAAAAAAAAATACAAAGAGTAATTTGCCTGGTACTGGTGTGAGCATACATCTTTGCTGCGTAGTGGCAGATATTTGAGATTATATTTACGGCAAGTACACTTTGTGACCTTAATTTGACCAATCATTTTAAACACAAATGCTCCTCAGCTTCACAATAATAGATCTTGTGTTACGCAGTATAATACTCCTGTCACTATAAAATAGCATGTTATCTGACTCGTTACGGGCAATGGACCAGGACTTCTGCTAGCAAGTGCTTAAAAAGCCTGTGGAGTGAAAATAAATAAATAGGAAATTAAGAATCAAACGTAATAATACAACCGTGTCCACAAGGTAAATCAAATATATTGTTTCCTATTTTCTACACGAGACTATTTTGCTCTGTAACACCAATGGATTTTTGTTGCAGAGTACAGACTGATTTCAGAATGACAAGTACCATATGTTGTAGACATGAGGGACTTGGTCATCAACTTACTGCAGTGTCTGTGACATTCAATGAATCCTCAGCTATTTCCCAGTGGCTGTTGGAATTCTAATCTTTATTACAAGCAAAAGAGATTAATGTAATTCCACTGAGCATTTTCCACATTCATCCGCAGTGACAGGCTGTCTGCTTTGTTTGTTATTTCTGGCTTATGGTCATTGCAGTGCTTTAAAACTAAATGTTCAAAGTTTGCAAGCCAGCAGCAGTAACCATAGGATCCCTCCAGCACAGAAAGGAACCATTTGGCCCATTGGGTCTGCACCGACCACAATCCCACCAAGGCCCTATTCCTGTAACCCCACACATTTACCCTGCTAATTCCCATGACACTAGGGTCAATTTTTAGCACGGTCAATCAACCTAACCCACACATTATTGAACTGTGAGAGGAAACCGGAGCACCCAGAGAAAACCCACACAGACACAGGGAGAAAGTGCAACCTCCACACAGACAGTGACCCAAGCCGGGGTCGAACCTGGGTCCCTGGCACTGTGAGGCAGCAGTGCTAACCACTGTGCCACTGTGCCGCCCTGTTTTAGCGTTAGTAAAATATTTAACTCTTTTAACTGTGTCAGGACTGAACATGTTTCTCATCGATTGCCAGTTATGATTTGAATATTTGTACAGTTTTTTTTTATTGTTGAATGCTATATAACAAGAAGGTGGAGTTGAGACCACAGTCAGATCAACCTTGATCTTATCGAATGGCAAAGCAGGTTCAAAAGGCCGAACAGCTTACTCCTATTCCTATGGCCAAAATCTTCTCATTATTCATACCGATGGGATTTTCCCATCCCGTTGCAGTGAATGGAGATTTAGTTGGCCGCCAAATTCTCCGACCTCGCTGCAGCAGGAGTGTGGTGTATGATCAGGAGGGAGGTACGATCGCGCCCTATGTAAGTGATTACAACACATTCTGTTGCACTTAAAGTTTTGTGGTTTTACTACTTCTCCAAGTAGATTGGAGAAAATATAACCTTTGCAAAGCTGCAACTAGTTAGAAAATAATAAAATGCCCTTTAGGAAATACCTAAGTATGGGATAGGACAGATTAATAATACGCAAATACACATTCACATCAACTGTTTGTCAGTGTTCCTACTCTGCTCATATCTGCTGTTAAGAGTCCTTTTAATTTAGGTTAAATATAGATAGGATAAATTCTAAAAAGTTTGTTTCCCTGATTATCATGTGGAATCTGTGATCATTGAATCTGATATGATCAGCATTGCTCCAATATTGCTTAGCAGGCAAATAAGGCTAATGATATCAAATATTTTGCTTGGGAGACAGTTATCATAAGAGTGAATGCTAAATGAATGAAGTGAAATAGAAATGTTCTGAGACCAAAATGGATCAATGTTAATGAAGAGCCGTGGACTCTTGAGCTTACATCACAAGCATTAATGGGAGTCCTGCACCTCCTCCATTCAGCTACTGACTAATGTGCGCTAGAAGTGATATACTTTCATTGGGACTGTATATAGACTGGCCACTGTCTCTGCTCAAAATAATACATAGGCCAGCAAAACAATCATGCATATCCTTCACGTACCGATTCTATTTTTGTGACTGACCTCTTGGCATTGAGTCTAAGTGTATTTTGCTTTGAATCTATTGAGTGTAAATAGGAGTGATGGATATTTTTGATTTCGGATTTTGCCATAAAAGTTCTTTTGAGGACTTGATTCTCTCTTATTGTCTTTTTTTATTTTAGAATGCAGTTTTCTTTTGCATCAGAGGTCACTAGTATGTTACCGCTTTGCCAGAGAGCGTTTGGAAGCACATCAACTTACGTGATCTCCCAGTAACTGGTTATGGAGCAGTGCAAATAGAAGAGTTGCAACATTAACAGAAGCCAGCAGTCTATCCTTTCATCTGAGCTTTGGTACATGGTAGGTGTAAGCAGACGAAATGAAAAAAGCTACAAATTAAAATAATGAAGTCAAAGGAAGTGGAGATAATTGCACTGTCCCAATTACTATTAGTGAAAGATCTTACAGAGGTATAACTGAGGAGCCCTGCCTCACACTTAGGCTTTTTTTGGGTTGATATTAATTAAAGGAGAATATGTAACCCAGTAAGAATTCAACAGTGACCACATCTAACATTTCTCGCAGCACAACAAAAGATACTTAATTGGCAAAATAATTGGTGATGAGATTGGCTCTTACATGTATTAAATCCCAGTCTTGAAGGAGGAATAAATGCTTCTAGCAGCAAGGCTCATTAATAAAATGGACTTTGTTCATCCTTGTTCATGTGTGCATTCAACTCCAAATTATATTTCTCACCAGTGTTTGGCTAAATCACTGTCTCGTATTGTTGCAAATGTGTATTGTTAAATGCCAGATGATTTTGTCTGAGGGAGAAAAAGAACTTCAGAAACTGGAAATTAGGCTGTGGAATGTGATTATATAATGTGTTCTTATTAAACTCCTTTGTCTGCACTTTCAACTGAGCCATTAAAACATTTAATATAAATGCAATAATGCATCAAAAATGGATGGCATGATTTTTGATGTGAACGTGATGAATATTTCTATTATAATATTCCAAACACTGTGATCAAAATGATATTTCAATGTCCCAGTTTACAAATTAGATTCTTACAGCATTGTGTGTATTGAGGATAAGTTAAATGCTTATCATCACAAAGGGAATAACGAACATTTGAGGTCAAATTGGCATAAAATATGTTATATTTTGAATCAAATAATTAGCTGACAGACTAAATTCAGAGAAACATGCAAATTAGGCACATTTGCAGATGGCTTTTGGCATAGTAAATGGAGCAGTGTAGATGGGAGCAACAAGTTATAAAAGGACATAGACAGATTAGGTGAATGGGCAATACTGTGACAGATGGAGTCCCATTTAGGAAGCTGTGAGATTGGAATCAAGAAAGACAAACAGAATGGGTGGGATTCTCTGGCCGCACTCACCCCAAAACCGGAGAATCCTGCCCGAGGTCAATGGACCTTTGCATGGTCTGCCCCTCACCCACTATGATTCCCGTGGCGAGCGGACGGGAGAATTCCCCCCCAATATTTTCTTAACAATGGGACATGCTTAATGCAGAGGAGCAAATCGATTTGGGTGTCCAAATGCACTGATTACTAAAAACTAGTGTGAATGTGCAGAAAACAATCAGCAAGGTTAACTAAATGTTGATCTCTCGGGGTTGGCATAAAAGTAGTGAAAGTTATGCTTCTGTTGTACAGACCCAATCTGGCAGGTAGAGTTCAGATTTAGACAATGTACTTCAGGAAGGATGTTTTGCCCTCGGAGGATTTGCACTGCAGGTTCAGTAGAATGATCCCAGAGTTTATAGGGTTAACATATGAAGACAAGTTGCATAAATTTGTCCTGTACTGCCTTGAGTTGACCTTTGATAGGTGATCTAGTTAAGGTCTTTAGGATGATGCAAGGCTTTGATAGGTTTAGATGCAGAGATGCCATTTCCAATGGTAGGGAATCCAGAATAAAAGAGCATAATTTTAAAATTAGAGTTATGCAATTTAGAAGCGAAATCAGGAAGCATGTTTTCACCCAAAGAGTAGTGCGAATCTAGAACTCCAATGCCAAAAGCTTGTGGCTGCTAGGTCAATTGAAAAGCAGTAAACTTTCATTTGGTAAAGGAATGTGTATCAAAGGCAGGTAAATGGAATTGAAGCTCAAAATAACCATGATCAAGGTGAATGGTGGAATAGATTTGAGGGGCTGAAAATCTTACTTCTGTTTTTATGTTGATAGTGAATAGAGAGGTTTTAGCCTCATCATATGACTGCAATAATCATCGCCTTTTCTTTCCCATTGTACTGGTATTTCACTGAACTAGTATGCATATTAAGTAGAACACTTCAGCACGCAGATTCCAAACCTCAGGCTGGAATTTTACTGCCTTTCCCACTGGTGGGATTTTCCAGTCTTGCTGAAGTCGATGGATTTCTAAATGGCTTGCTGAATTTTATGGCCCCATCCCTGCCACAACAAGCAGTAAGATTCCATTCAAGTGTAGGTTTTCAAACGGGCAAACACAATGCACCCTGGTGTGCTTCCATATCTGGCACTCTGTCTTGCCAGGAGATGCCTTGTGGTTTGTTTGCTCTCTTGAATCAGTGGCAACTCCATTGGCATTGGTCATTTAAGCTGAATGGATGACAGCCACATCCACAAAGACATGCTCGGTGGTGAGCTTGCTTTTGGCACAAAACCAACATGTTTCCCATGTTTATGATACAAGGGCACCTGCAAGTGAGACAGGATCAGAGTTGGTGCATGGGAGAAATGACCAGGTGTCCTCAAAGAAAGCTCGCTGGAAGGAAACCTTGGGCCAAAGCTGTTCATTTGTGTCAGCTGCAGAAGGGTCTGTCACTCATGAACCGGCCTCTACGACCACAGCAGACAAGATTCAATACAGAAGTGACATGCACCCTGGATACAGTCAAGGCAGACAGATAAGGTTTTCAAACAAGCTTTCAATTAACTATAGCATCAGGAAAGTCATTAGTTTTCAGATTTCTACATTTGTCTCTTTGTTTGTGGAGTTACTGAAAAAAAACATGCAATGATAGCACTGTTTTCTCATGCATAGTTGACAATATTCTTGAGGGATCAGGAGAGAGATTCTTGGGAGCTATGTGAATAGTTTAAAAATAGACCCCCATATGAAAAAAAGTTTGTAAAAGACGGCTTTAGAGGCCTCTCCTGTTACCAATTGTTAAATCATTTGAAAATCAAACAAATATTTATCACTGGAGAAAAACAATTAATTCAAATATTTTGTTTGAACAGCATTTCAAAAATAATGCTCATCAACATAGTTTTGGTAAATATGTGTTCACAGCATGAGTCCGCTTTGAACCAATGGTTTGAGCTTTGCATTCCCAGAAATCCAGACTGTTTGCAATTATAATAAAGACTTCACTGAAGCAGATTTGTGCAGCTCTGATCTGATGCACTCAAACCATGGCACGTTTGTGGCATCTGAACTTGGGGTTAATGGAAATTCTGTTAGTACTGTCAGTAGATACAAACAGGAAATAATTTTAGCAGCACAGACAACCAGTAGTGTTCAAGGGATAGAAAAGTCCGTAAATATTGTCAAGGATTTTCAGATGGTCACCACAAAGAGCAAATATCAAACCAACAGTGCCACAGATATATGACTATATTGTGTAACTGCTTTAGTTTATTTATTAGAAGCACGCCATTGCAGTTATGCACTAAGAATGGAAGCAATAATCACTAGTTTGCTTAGAAACAATCCTGATAAGAATCAACATTAAACATCATACTTCTACATGAAAAAAAACATTAAAAAGTAATTATTTACTACTTCACAACCTATGTCAAATTTGAAGTCTCTTTATGGCCCTGACTCCCCCCCCCCCCGGCCCGCCTCCCGCCCCCCCGCCCCCCCACCCCCCACTTTCATCAAATGTACAACAGTGATGAAGAGATAAGAATATAACAAAATATGAAATGCGGAAGTCTTATAACTCATTAAACTCTCTTCAAATGCAGACAATTCCTATGATTTAAGACTTGTTCATTCTGGTGGGGGAAAAGTATCCGACAATTTGACCTCGCAAAACTATTCCCGGTCAACAAAAGTGAAATGTTTAAATGTCAATTTAACATTAGAACCTACATTGTTCAACTGCAGCTGATTCCATGGACCCAAGAGTCCTGAACCATAAAGCCTCATATTATATTTAATAATCTATAGCTCTAATGATCTTTATGACCTTTAATCTCATTGTTAGCCAGATTTTCATCCAGCTATTCCTTAATAGCATTGCTTGACAATGTAGTAATTGCTTTGCACCAACACTTTGGGAAATATCTGCTACTCTACTGGAAGACCAATAGTATCAAAACTGCTCAAATCCAACGATTCTCAATCCTATTATTGGATTAAACTATGTGGTGATGAAGAAATGCCTAACTAGTAAATACTGAATTTTCATTATCCTCTGATAATGCCATCTTCTTGTTGAAAGCTGTCAACTGTCAATTTTGAACAGCTTAACTGCATGTATTGTATGTCTATAAAACTCCAGATCTGGCATTTAGCATAAGAGCATTTTCTCAAGCTAGGACCACTTTTTTGAAAGCATTAGTCTTGCTAATGGAGTAAATATATCTGTTGCAGACAATTCTGCACTTAAAATGGTGACCCACGACTTTACCCACTTCATCAGAAATGAACCTTGAAAAGTGGGCAGTGACTCCAAACTATAATTGAAATATATGCCAGAGTTGGTTGAGAAGTGTCAAAAGGAATCATGCTCAGTATTGCTTATTGAAGGCCATACTCACTGTTCACTGACATTGTACATTTCTATCGCTTTAATGTGGAAGTAATCTGTTCAAAGCAAAAATACGCTTGTCATCATCACAGTAGCCCTTGCTACAGATTTAGTCCTGTCGTAAACTGAACACGCAATCAATATTGTATTCTTATGAATAAATATCTTGCAAACCTTCATTGATCCTCTTTCCTCTGCATGACACTGAAACATGAATAGCCTTCATCTGAAACTGTTTACTGTCAGGATGTTTCCTAATTCGTTTGAACCGACTTTCTGCATTTCATCTGTCACTCTTCCTTCATTGTAATAAGTTGGTACAAACTTTTTTTATGTCACTTCTTTATTATAATCGGATTTTTGTTCCAAAACTTCAAAGTATGCAAACAAACGCTTCATTAAATTTTTGTCAAGGCAGATTTTCATTCTGTGTCACATATGCAATGCATTAATTGCCATCATCTTTGTAGTGGGGTTTTTCTGGTGTTCTGAGTTATCATTTCTGACTGAGATTAAATGTGACTTTATTCTGTTTATTCCAAGTGCTTTTGGCTTTGTAGCAATCATTAGCAGTGGATTCTGATTGTTACCCATAGACTGTGGATGGGTTGATAATGCATAACAGATGAATAGTGACAACAGAACTTCTAAAATTATACAAAGGCAATATAACCGATGACAGTTACGTTTGGGATGAAGTAATTGAGTGAAATCGAAGCTCATGCATTTCAGTTACCACTGCTTTTTTTTCTCGCTGGTTGTCACAAACATGATGGCTACAAAGCAATTATAACGGTTTCTGTGCCAAACAAAATATAACACACATGGTGATTGATGGGCTTTTGGTAATGCAATATTTGCAATGCTCGGGGAGCACCTCCTTACCAGTGTAATCACGACTCAGGATTATCCTTCCAGTATTGCCAGGAATTAGGGCCTTCCTCAGAGTCTTCCCATGTTTCAGAGACCTTCCCATTACTGCCACACTTCCAAGACCCCATTCTGTGCTGCCACGTTCCAGATAGCTCTTCCTAATATTCCCATTCCCATCCGACTCCCAACTACTACCCTACCAGTCTTGAAATCCACCTTCTCAACAGACCACAAAAAATTAAACTCAAACTAAATAAGCAAATCAAATAGCTTCCAAACTGAGCAAGAACTCTGGAAAGCTAATACACCTTAAACAATGACTTTTACACTCGGGAAAATTAACCCTCACTGCCTTTGGCATCCAACCTTTCTTACTGATACAAACCCATTTTCAGCCCCATCCCTCCATGACAGCACTTGTTTTATAATGTCACCCAAGTTCTTCATTGACTTGTCATTGACAGTGATAATACCACTAGGCAGTGGCCTAGTGGTATTACCACTGGATTAGTAATCCAGAGAAGCAGGGTAAAGACCTGGGGACCCAGGTTCAAATCCCACCACAGCAGATGGTGAAATTTGGATTCAATAAAAATCTGAAATTGAAAGTCTAATGATGACCGTGAAGCCATTGTTGATTGTCAGAAAAACCCATCTGGTTCACTAATGTCCTTTAGGGAGGGAAACTGCCATCTTTACCTGGTCTGGCCTACATGTGACATAGCAATGTGGTTGACTCACAAATGCCCTCTGAAATGGAGGGCAGTTTAAGGATGGGCAATAAATGCTCGGCTCAGAGAGCGATGCCCACGTTTCATGAACAAACAAATAAAAAAAATCAAAAGCTTTGTTGTGATTTCCAGCATGATCTGTATTGACAATCATCTGTCCACTCCCCAACTCCAAACTCCTTGTAAATTGTGAGATAGTAGTGTAATGGCCTCAAAGGATGCAGCTTCAGGGTAGCAGCAGAAGTACACAAAGTAGACACCATTTATAGTTGGTGATGAGGGTTCCTGCCCACTGGTTCTCCTACTGGAAGGAACTTTTCTCTGAAATCCCTGATGCCCAGGAGGGGTGGCTTCAGCCGGCAGGAGACCTTCACCAGGGAGTGACACTGGATCGCCAAAGGAGGTGAGCGTGGGCGAGATGCAGATAACAGAGAAAGGGTCGCCGGCGAGCAGGGGTTGGAAGGGGGGGTCAGGGTGGGTGTGACTTTCAGTGCCCTCTGCTGCCCAATACTGTATCTGTGAAAACCCCCATGAGTTCCATGGGGAATCTCTAATTGATCTTGCACGCCATAACATTCAAGAGTATGGGCCAAGTGCTGGCAAGTGGGTGGGCAGGTCAGGAGAGACTCGGTGGGCTGAAGGGCCTCTTTTGTACTGTGGTATTGTGTGATTCTGTGATACTGTGATTCTGCTGTCTCCCTGTGGGGCTCGTTGAATACAAGTTCCCTTGGTAACAGGCAATGGCCTGCCCAGGTGGAACTCTCCACCTGAGCCCTTTATAAGGCAGATACCAGGAAGGGTCTACAGAGCTATTGTCCCAGCCACGGAGTAGTGGCTTTACTTTATATCTAATAATAAATACAGTTCCTTTCCAGTCAGGTCTCCTGAATTATTATAGGGTCCCTCAACTGGTGCATGTAAATGAGGGTCTACCCCCATCCACTTCCCCCCGCTCCGCCACCCCCAGGTCCCTGGCAACTGTAACAGCATTTACGGGGCAGCATTTAGGAGGAGTGAGAGACTGCTGCAACTCCCATTCAATCTCTGTACCACTATTAAATCCCAGTAGGCTCAGGAGTAATTGATCTCAAGTGACTCAAGTGAGCCTAATTGACATTCCACTGCCAGCCTTTGTCCAACCTTCCTGCTCACTACCACAACCCCACCCCCAACTAAAAGTGGGACAGTTTTCCTGTCATCAGGAATTGGAAGTGAAGTAGAATGCACCATAATGCCTGCTCCAGGAGATTCCATTAAATTCCACCCATTCTGTTACAGACTAAAGCACTCCTGTTCTTTTAACTTACAGGCAATGACATGGGAGATGTGTCCATTCTTTAAATGCCACTTTTTAAAAAACCATTATAGCACTTGCACTTATCTTATATTTGAAAGTGTTTGAGGAAGTGGCCAGAGAGAAATGGGAGCATTTTTGATTTTGTCTGAAGTCATCCCTTAGTTTTTGTTGAGAGTTTTCAATCAAATTCAATTTGGACCACATTAGAACCTGTAACTATAAACAAAACGCCAATGAAAGAAAAGGCTGCCTTTACAGAGGTGATGGTACAGGCAAAGTTCAGGTATGTTTCCTTGAGGGAGAAAGGTAGGACAAATAAAGCTAGAGCTCCCAGATGACAAAAGAGACAGAGAGTAAAACTACGAAAATTAAGAAACAAAGAGAGAGTATGAAATTTCATTGGTAGCTAACATAAAGGGGAACCAAAAGGCTTCCGTAGGCATTTAACTTGCTAAAGGGTAGTAAGAGGAGATATGGGCCAATTAGGAGTCAAAAAGATACCTACGCCTGGAGGTAAATGGCATACAAAAATAGCAAATGCTGACAAATCTCAGCAAGTCTGACAGCATCTGTGGAGAGGGAATAGAGCCAATGTTTCAAGTCAAGAAGATCCTTCGTCAGAGCTGAAATAGCATAGCTAAGTGGCATAGCTGAGGTACTAAATGACTGTTTTGCAACTGTCTTGACCACGGAAGAAGATAGTGCCAAAGTTACATTGAAAAAGGCAGTAGTTAAGATACTAGATATGTGAAAATTTGATAAAGACAGGAGTTTGAATTTTCTGGCACCCCACAGCATGTTTTCCAGCAGCGAAAGCGGCTCACTGTTGGTCGCTGGCAGGATCTTCCAGTCCCGTCGATGTTTATGGCGGTTTGCATGGCTCGCCTATCCTGCCACAGGGGAACTCACCATGGAGCGGGGGGGTGAGGGGGGGGGGGGGGGCATCTTCAGTGGGACCAGAAGATCCCACTGGTGGGAAAGTCTGGAAAATCCTGCCCAAGGTATTAGAAAGACTGGTTGCACTGATCAGTTGACAAGGGCTGGATCCAAGGATACTGAGGGAACTGAGGGTAAAAATTACAGAGACACTGACTGTAATCTTCCAATCCTCCTTTGATAAGAGTGCTGTTAGAGTATTGGACAATTGCAAATTGTACATCCTTATTCAAAAAGAATATAAGGATAAGTCGAACAATGACAGGCCAGTCAGTTTAATAGCAGTGGTGGGAATGTTTTTAGAATCTATAATCTGGGCCAAAATTAACAGTCATTTGGATAACCAGAAGACAAAATGCTGGAAAATTGATTTTCCAGCATTTTCTCTTTTGGTTTCAGATTCCACATCCGCAGTAATTTGCTTTTACCCAATCATTTGGATAAATCTGGATTAATTAAAGAAAGTCAGCATGGATTTGTCAAAGGCCAGTAGTTTTTTGATGACGCTACAGATATGAGGTAATTTATTTATTTGTTAGTGTCATTAGAAGGCTTATATTAACACTGCAATGAAGCTACGGTGAAAATCCCCTACTCGCCACACTCCAGCGGCACCTACTCGGGTACACTGAGGGAAAACTTAGCATGGCCAATGCACCTAACCGGCACATCTTTCAGACATGGGCAGGCTGATAGAATGGGTGGGCATACCCAGCAGCACTGCAAACACAGGGCTCATTCCTGACATACTGTTACTCCACCACACTCTCACACACCTATCAATGTCGGCAACCTCATATCCGCATCTCACTGTCCCCACATATGTCCAGGTATTTGGCTACAGCAGGCACATCACCGAGACACAAGGTTATACAATCACTCCCATTTCACCCTCCTTATTGCAAAAGCAAGTAGCACACAAGGAAGCACAGCAGACCAGCAGAAGACAATGATGCCCACATCTTCTGAACCCAATAGAGATGCTCCTCCACATCAGGGGGCTGATTGCATCGTGGTCTGAGGCATCAGAATATTGAGGATAATGGCATCTTCCTGTGTTATGCCCTTTCTGAACTTCCAGCTGAACCTTACCCTGCTATGTAGCACGTTGAGCAAGCTGCTGCCGGTGTGAGCGTGGACATCTTGCTTTCAATCCCACCGCACGTCCCTCTCACCAACCTTCCCCTTCTGTGTTCTTTCATTGAAACACAAAATAACAGTTGGCTGCTCAACCACAGCAGTTCCAAGGAGCGGGTAGAGAGCAACAGCACAGCACTGTTGATAAGTCCAATAATTTGATCTGACACTCGCAGCTACCAATTCAGACACTTGTACTGCATTTTTCATGGAGCTGGTATGGGGTTGGAATCAGCACGTAGAGATGATTTGGGCATGATTGGGCAGCGGCCAGGCCAGGGGCATTGGACAGGGTGTTTGACAGCTCACCAGAGGGCCCAGTGCATGGCTGATGAGTACTACTGCAGAGAACTCAGATTGGAACCTCAGTGGGATAGCGCACAGGGCAATGTTGATGGGCATGAAACATCTAGATACTGGGTACATTAACTGACCTGTCAGACAGCCTGCTTTCATTGCCAAGGAGCATGCAAGAGTCCAGCTTGAACCTGACAGAGGGGATGGTGTGGAACTCACTTTCTTTGCAGCGTCCACTCCCTCTCGCTGTTGTGCTACAGAGCCAGGGACACTGCCACTGCTGTCCCTATATCTGGTCCAGTGTTGGATGGACAATCAGCCTACTCCTCTGGCCCATCTCATGAGAATGCAGCAACGTGTTCTGGCAAACCCGAGAGCTCACCAAAACACCAAAAAAAAAACACTGCAGACTACACCCAGATGTTTTGCAATGAAAAAAGTTTAAGAGAAATATCAGTGCTTTTCCCCTTAAATAACTTTGGTGCATGGTCCAGCTTGCAACTTCACATTTGTATAGACAATGAGAAGGCTGCTACGCATGCAATCCCCAAATGAGGAATCCTGGAGTCACATCTGTAGGTTGGGATGGCATTGAACCACTGTCATCCAGCACATGCAGAAAATGCACACACATTCTTCCAGAATGTTGTGTGTGCCATCCTAGAATCAGCTGGCAGTGCAGGACACCCATGAGAACTGGCTCAAGACACTGGCACCCAGCTGCACTGCACAATGCAATTTGACCTCCTATAACCTTGGCCTAAACACAGACATTGATATACACTGTCTAGGCTGCCCTGGGTAGCTTAATTTTGTCTATTGTCTTCTAAAAGGTCCTTCATGGAATCAGAACTAGAGTTTGTCTTGCCTCAATAAAAATCCATTAGTCTAAAAGTTGGTTTGCAAGGAGTCATAGAGTCATAGAGGTTTATAGCATGGGAACAGGCCCTTCGGCCCAACTTGTCCAAACCACCCTTTTTTTTTAAACCCCTAAGCTAGTCCCAATTGCCTGCATTTGGCTCATATCCCTCTATACCCATCTTACCCATGTAACTGTCTAAATGCTTTTTAAAAGACAAAATTGTACTCCTCTCTACTACTACAGGTCGCGCTATCCAGCGGGCAGCGTCGTTAGCGCGCAGCTGAGTCAGCAGGTAGCAGAGTGAAGGCTGAAGGGCTTTGGCTTAACGGGCGAGGCAGGGTAGGTTTAGTTCTTAGTTGTCTCCTGTGTTATTTGAAGAAAGGAGGAATTATGAGTGTGAGGCCAGTTTGTTGTTCTCGGTGTCAGATGTGGGCGGTCCTGGAGTCTCCTAGCCTCCCGGACGTCCATATCTGCGCCAGGTGCGTCGAGCTGCAGCTCCTAAGGGACCACGTTAGGGAACTGGAGCTGCAGCTCGATGACCTTCGTCTGGTCAGGGAGAATGAGGAGGTGATAGATAGGAGTTACAGGCAGGTGGTCACACCGGGGCCATGGGAGGCAGACAAGTGGGTCACGGTTAGGAAGGGGAAGGGGAAAGGTCAGGTACTAGAGAGTACCCCAGTGGCTGTGCCCCTTAACAATAAGTACTCCTGTTTGAGTGCTGTGGGGGGGGGACAGCCTACCTGGGGGAAGCAACAGTGGCTGTGCCTCTAGCGCAGAGTCCGGC
The DNA here is from genome assembly GCF_964213995.1 of Mustelus asterias. NCBI lineage: Eukaryota > Metazoa > Chordata > Chondrichthyes > Carcharhiniformes > Triakidae > Mustelus > Mustelus asterias. The sequence continues at coordinate 118,579,211 of NC_135804.1, read as the reverse complement.
CCTGTAGCTCAGAAGTGTAGGGAAAGGAAGGGGAAGGCAGTAGTAATAGGGGACTCTATAGTGAGGGAGTCAGGTAGGCGATTCTGTGGACACAGACAAGAAACTCGGATGGTAGTTTGCCTCCCTGGTGCCAGGATCCGGGATGTTTCTGATCGCATCCAAGATATCCTGAAGTGAGAGGGAGAAGAGCCAGAGGTCGTGGTACATATTGGTACCAATGACATAGGTAGGAAAAGGGAAGAGGTCCTGAAAGGAGAATATAGGGAGTTGGGAAGGGAGTTGAGAAGAAGGACCGCAAAGGTAGTAATCTCAGGATTGCTGCCTGTGCCACGCGACAGTGAGAATCAGAATGGAATGAGGTGGAGGATAAATGCGTGGCTGAGGGATTGGAGCAGGGGGCAGGGATTCAGGTTCTGGATCATTGGGACCTCTTTTGGGGCAGGTGTGACCTGTACAATAAGGAGGGGTTGCACTTGAATCCCAGGGGGACCAATATCCTGGCGGGGAGGTTTGCTAAGGTACTGGGGAGAGTTTAAACTAGTATGGTTGGGGGGGTGGGAATCAAATTGAAGTGACTGGGAGAGAGGAGGTTAGCTCACAAATAGAGAAAGCTTGCCGACGGTGTGAGAGGGAGGATAGGCAGGTGATAGAGAAGGGGAGCGCTCAGACCGAAGGTTTGAGATGTGTCTATTTTAACGCAAGGAGTGTTGTGAACAAAGTGGATGAGCTTAGAGCGTGGATCACTACTTGGAAATATGATGTGGTGGCCATTACAGAGACTTGGATGGCCCAGGGACAGGATTGGTTACTTCAAGTGCCGGGTTTCAGATGTTTCAGAAGGGACAGGGAGGGAGGCAAAAGAGGTGGGGGAGTGGCACTGTTGATCAGAGATAGTGTCACGGCTGCAGAAAAGATGGACACCATGGAGGGATTGTCTACGGAGTCTCTGTGGGTGGAGGTTAGGAACAGGAAGGGGTCAATAACTTTACTGGGTGTTTTCTATAGGCCGCCCAATAGTAACAAGGATGTTGAGGAGCAGATAGGGAAACAGATCCTGGAAAGGTGTATTAATGACAGAATTGTCGTGATGGGAGATTTTAATTTCCCAAATATTGATTGGAACCTCCCTGGAGTAAGGGGTGTAGATGGGGAGGAGTTTGTTAGGTGTGTTCAGGAGGGTTTCTTGACACAATATGTAGATAAGCCTACAAGAGGAGAGGCTGTACTTGATTTGGTATTGGGAAATGAACCTGGTCAGGTATCAGATCTCTCAGTGGGAGAGCATTTTGGAGATAGTGATCATAATTCTATCTCCTTTACAATAGCATTGGAGAGAGATAGGATCAGACAAGTTAGAAAGGTGTTCAATTGGAGTAAGGGGAATTATGAGGCTATCAGGCAGGAAATTGGAGGCTTAAATTGGAAAGAGGTTTTCTCAGGGAAATGTACGGAAGAAATGTGGCAAATTTTCAGGGAATATTTGTCTGGAGTTCTGCATAGCAACATTCCAATGAGACAGGGAAGTTATGGTAAGTTACAGGAACCGTGGTATACAAAGGCTGTAATGAATCTGGTCAAGAAGAAAAGAAAAGCTTACAAAAGGTTCAGGGAGCTAGGTAATGTTAGAGATCTAGAAAAGTATACGGCTAATAGGAAGGATCTTAAGAAGGAAATTAGGAGAGCCAGAAGGGGTAATGAGAAGGCTTTGGCAGGCAAGATTAAGGAAAACCCCAAGGCATTCTACAAGTATGTGAAGAGCAAGAGGATAAGACGTGAAAAAATAGGACCTATCAAGTGTAACGGTGGGAAAGTTTGTATGGAACCTGAAGAAATAGCAGAGGTACTTAATGAATACTTGACTTCAGTATTCACTATGGAAAAGGATCTTGCAGCGGACTGAAAAGCTTGAGCATGTAAATATTAAGAAAGAGGATGTGTTGGATCTTTTAAAAAGCATCATGTTAGATAAGTCGCCGGGACCGGATGAGATGTACCCCAGGTTACTGTGGGAGGCGAGGGAGGAGATTGCTGAGCCTCTGGCAATGATCTTTGCATCATCAATGGAGACGGGAGAGGTTCCGGAGGATTGGAGGATTGCGGATGTTGTTCCTTTATTCAAGAAAGGGATTAGAGATAGCCCTGGAAATTATAGACCAGTGAGTCTAACCTCAGTGGTTGGTAAGTTGATGGAGAAGATTCTGAGAGGCAGGATTTATGAACATTTGGAGAGGTATAACATGATTAAGAATAGTCAGCATGGCTTTGTCAAAGGCAGATCATGCCTTACGAGCCTGATTGAATTTTTTGAGGATGTGACTAAACACATTGATGAAGGAAGAGCAGTAGATGTAGTATATATGGACTTCAGCAAGGCATTTGATAAGGTGCCCCATGCAAGGCTTATTGAGAAAGTGAGGGGGCATGGGATCCAAGGGGACATTGCTTTGTGGATCCAGAACTGGCTTGCCCACAGAAGGCAAAGAGTGGTTATAGATGGGTCATATTCTGCATGGAGGTCGGTCACCAGTGGAGTGCCCCAGGGATCTGTTCTGGGCCCTTTACTCTTTGTGATTTTTATAAATGACCTGGATGAAGAAGTGGAGGGATGGGTTGGTAAGTTTGCTGATGATACAAAGGTTGGAGGTGCTGTGGATAGTATGGAGGGATGTCAGAAGTTGCAGCGAGACATTGATAGGATGCAAGACTGGGTGGAGGAGTAGCAGATGAAGTTCAACCCAGATAAGTGTGAGGTGGTTCATTTTGGCAGGTCAAATAGGATGGCGGAATATATTATTAATGGTAGGACTCTTGGCAGTGTGGAAGATCAGAAGGATCTTGGGGTCCGGGTTCATAGGATGCTCAAAGCAGCTGTGCAGGTTGAGGCTGTGGTTAAGAAGGCGTATGGTGTGCTGGCCTTCATCACTCAAGGAATCGAGTTTAGGAGTCGTGAGATAATGCTGCAGCTGTATAGGACCCTGGTCAGACCCCACCTGGAGTACTGTGCCTAGTTCTGGTCGCCTCATTACAAGAAGGATGTGGAAGCCATAGAAAGGGTGCAGAGGAGATTTATAAGGATGTTGCCTAGGTTGGGGGGCATGCCTTATGAGGATAGGGTGAGTGAGCTCGGCCTTTTCTCCTTGGAGAGGCAAAGGATGAGGGGTGACCTGATAGAGGTGTATCAGATGTTGAGAGGTATTGATCGAGTGGACAGTCAGAGGCTTTTTCCTAGGGCTGAAATGGTTGCCACAAGAGGACACAGGTTTAAGGTGCTGGGGAGTAGGTACAGAGGAGATGTCGGGGTAAGTTTTTCACTCAGAAGGTGGTGGGTGCATGGAATGGGTTGCCAGCAACGGTGGTGGAGGCGGATTCGATAGGGCCTTTTAAGAGACTTTTAGATAAGTACATGGAACTTAGTAAGATAGAGGGTTAAAGGTAAGCCTGGTAATCACTAAGGTAGGGACATGTTCAGCACACCTTTGTGGGCTGACGGGCCCGTATTGTGCTGTAGTTTTTCTATGTTTCTATTACTACCTCTGGCAGCTTGTTCCAGACTGTCACCACCCTCTGTGTGAAAAGATTGCCCCTCTGGACACTTTTGTATCTCTCCCCTCTCACCTTAAACCTATGCCCTCTAGTTTTAGACTCCCTTCAATATTGACAATATTGGATATTGGCGAATCCCTGGCACCAGGGTTATAGATGTCAACATGAACTGGTAGGCCCAAGTCACACTTGATATTGGCCTCATTTACAGGAGACAAAAGAGCAACTAGAAATGCCCAGGTAGCTTTGCCAATAGAGACAATTTCAGTTTTAGACCACTGCATTGCTGGGATTCATCCTTGTTAAGTCCTGATGGGTTCTGTAGGAGTGTGTTAGGGGTGTGGGGAAACATGGTATGAACTGCAGTGGTGATGGAAGGAAAACCTCTTAGCTCCATCTTCAGCTATGTATTTTTTGATAAACATACCTTTTTGGTGGCAGTCTGCACCAATCCCTTAAGGAGCAATGGTTGGAAAACATAATTTTCCTGACTGTAGTTGGCTTGGCTTATGTCCAGGGCAGACAAATATGTGAAGGGGATGTCAAAGAGACATTGAGGGTGATTTTACCATTTTTTTCTAAGTGCTGGGCAGACTTGAAACTGGGAGAGTTTCAGATCGGTCTTTTGGATGTGTTTTCAGCCCCCCCTGCCCCCATCCCCGCACCCCCCCCCCCACCCCCCTCCCCCCGCCACCCCACCCCCGCCATACGCACTCTGCCTGCAAAATTCTGAGTGAGCCTATTGCTCGCTGCAGAAGCCTGTGGGTGGGGTTTAACACCCCAAAAAGCCTGCAAAGGGAGGGAGTGTGCATGTGCAAGTCTCTCTGATGCTGCACATGCGCATTAGCAGTAGCAGGGGTCTGACAGAAAAGAGAGAGCTGTCAAGGTGGAGTTTGCTCATTCTCCCCATGTCTATGAGTGTTTCCTCTGGGTGCTCCGGTTTCCTCCCACACTCCAAAGATGTGCGGGTTAGCTTGTATAACAATGGTAAATTAGAGTCAGGGGCATTAGCAGTGTAAACACTTGGGGTTACAGGGATCGGACCTGGGTGGGATTCTTTTTGGTCAGCCTTGATGGGCCAAAAGGCCTCCTTCTGCACTGTAGGGATTCTATGATTCTAATATGGTGCGCAGCACATTACTGGCGTGCAATGAGGGATCTCTGCCTCTATTTTCTATGTTTACAGTGACCATTTTGGTCCTGAAAAAATAGTGCAGTGCTATCATATTTCTAGGCCATTAAGTAGAGTCTTTCTGCTTTACAACCAGGTTTAAAATTTGACTCAACCGGACCGGATGAATAATTTGGATACCAGATTAAAATTCCTTTGCTTATCCTCACAAAGAAAAATGCTCTTTGTAAGATTTAAATTTCATGACGTTAGAAATACTAATAATTGAACACAGTACTAATTTCTTTGTCCACACTCTGATGAAATTAATTTGTCAATTCCTTTCTTTAGCATGTACAAAACCTGTGAAATTAAAATCCAAGGAAAAAGGAAGAACTTTGGAGAAATGCTGCATTTAATTTCAGTGAGGATTTGGAGCTGCACTTACAAGATCTGGCCAGCCAGTGGCATCAGAAGTCCAAAGAGATTTCAAGTGAAAAAATTCGAATAAAGAGTATGGTGAAATTATAATATTTGACTGGCCCTCATTTGAACTGCGTATCAACCATGAAGATAGCATTAGATAAAGACTGCGTCAGTTCCCAATGATCACAACTGGGTTGAATTTAAACTGCATTTAGTGAACATTAAAGTAATGACTGCCATCGGCATAAGATATTTGATTCAAAATTAGAATATTCATCTTACACATCTGGATCCCAACTACAAAAAAACCAACGCAAAAGAGTAAACAAAATTCAACAGTTTTGTCAAAATGCTCAATGTATTGTGTTTTTAGACAATTTCACTCCAGTTACTTACACTTCAGTTCACACCTGATCTGTTGTTTGTCTCTAATTGGTCATGAATGTAATAATCAGATCCTGTTCTGACACAAGGATATATAAGATAATGCAGCGTATTCCTCTGGGTTTTTGTTATGGTATATTTGTATGCTGAATATCCTCTCCAATGTATATAACTCACTAGCATTCTACTCTCACCTCTGAGTCAGAAAGTTGTGAGTTCAAGTCGCACTCTGGAGATTTGTGCACGGATATGTAGCCCGACACTGCATTGCAGTAACAGAGGGAGTGCTGCACCATAGGAAATGTCATCTTTCAGACGGAATGGCAAATCAAGGCCTTATCTCATCTTGAAGGTGGTTCCAAGTAGTGAGCTTGAGGAAAGGCAAATAACTAGAATGTCACAGCAACAGTGATAGATGTGAACAGTACAGGGAGAACAGTACAGGGGAATCTTTGGGTACAAGTAGAGGTGTTACAGTGCAATAGGAGGATGAGGTGGTAACACAGAGGGCATTAAAGGGTGTATGACCTGAAGTGGGTATCACCCCATGCCTTGGCATAAAAGAAAATCAGTTCTTGTGCAAGGTGGGGAGTCAGAATGGACAGTCAATCATCTATCATCTGCTTCTCCCACAGTGTAACCTGTGCTCGTGTCTTCCTGAAGTGGGAATGTTTGTTGCTTTGATGAATTGGCTCCTCAGGGTCAGTAAGGGGAAAATTGTTCTGTGGAAACAACGGATGTTATATTCTGAGCAAATGCATCCATTTGGAGAGTGCATTATGTCACAGAATTAAAAAAAACATGTTGTAAGGTGTTTTGGTGTCTCACTAAGAAGTCAGGAGATTTGTCTGGTTGAATATAAGCTGTTTATTGTTAACACAGAATTAGATACATGTCACCAAGGCATAGCCCTAACTAGGTACCATTTTGATGCTGACTTCTCTCAGGCTCTCTCTGCACACAGTCTAGACTCTGTATATCATTTGATTTGATTTAATTTGATTTATTATTGTCACATGTATTGATATACAGTGAAAAGTATTGTTTCTTGCGCACGATACGAACAAAGCATACCGTTCATAGAGAAGGAAAGGAGAGGGTGCAAAATGTAGTGTTACAGTTATAGCTAGGGTGTAGAGAAAGATCAACTTAATGTGAGGTATGTCCATTCAAAAGTCTGATGGCAGCAGGAACGGAGCTGTTCTTGAGTTGGTTGGTACGGGTCGTCAGATTTTTGTATCTTTTTCCCGATGGAAGAAGGTGGAAGAAAGTATGTCCGGGGTGCGGGGGGTCCTTAATCTCGCTGGCTGCTTTTCTGTGGCAGCAGAAAGTTTAGACAATGTCAATGGGTGGGAAGCTGGTTTGAGTGATGGACGGAGCTTCGTTCATGACCCTTTGTAGTTTATTGCGGTCTTGGACAGAGCAGGAGCCATACCAAGCTGTGAAATAACCAGAAAGAATGTTTTCTATAGTGCACCTGCAAAAGTTGGCGAGACTCGTATTGGACATACCGAATTTCCTTTGTCTTCTGAGAAAGTAGAGGCGTTGGTGGGCTTTCTTAACTATAATGTCATAATCTGGGCTGGACTGTTTCCCCAGTCCCATATTAATCCTTACTAACCCAAACACCCTTGCATTACAAGTAATTATGCTATTTGGTTTCATTTCACTCCACAGAAAAGGAACTTGCCACATTGGCTGACAACCCTGAAAACACAGTAAGACGTTTAACAACACCAGGTTAAAGTCCAACAGGTTTATTTGGTAGCAAAAGCCACACAAGCTTTCGGAGCCTTAAGCCCCTTCTTCAGGTGAGTGGGAATTCTGTTCACAAACAGGGCATATAAAGACACAAACTCAATTTACAGAATAATGGTTGGAATGCGAATACTTACAGCTAATCAAGTCTTTAAGATACAAACAATGTGAGTGGAGAGAGCATCAAGACAGGCTAAAGAGATGTGTATTGTCTCCAGACAGGACAGCCAGGACAGGTGCTGTGGAAAGCTCTTGTCAGTTTAATAATTGCTAATTGATCCCATTCTGGGATGATATAAGCATGTTCTCAGGAGAAATGCAAAATCACTGACAACACTTTGTGGATTTCTGTGTGTTACTGAGCATGTGCAGGCTGCAGAATCTGTTTTCAGTTTCAAAGGCAAAATGATTACAAATGCTGGCAGTTTTTCCAAGCACAAAATCTGGCCCAGGAAGTGGAGCCATCCATTTGCATAGTCAAAGGTTTGCCAGAGAATACTACTGAACAATAAAACACTTAATCTAAGTAACCTGATATTGATATAGGCTAAAAGCTGGCTAGCTGGTAAGATATGCGTGTCCGTCCTGTCCATAAGACTTGAAAGAGATCACAAACTGTTTAAATCAAACCTTCCTTTCTGCTTATTTAAAGAAGAACTGTTGACATTCTGAACTCTGACATTCACGTGGATTAATATCCTTTTCTTTTCATTTAAAGTTATTCCTCGTTGTAAAACTCTTTTCTTTCCTGTCTCCTTCTTGTGTGCATGTGTGTGTGTGTGTGTGTGTGTGTGCGTGCATGCGTAGTTGTGATGGCCATCATGAGTGTATGAATAAAAAAGTATTTCTGATTTAACCTGAAAGAGAGTTTGTTGTGAATCACTTTAAAATTGACTTCACAGAGGGTTTGGGGAAACATGCCAGAGCCTATCTCAAAAAATTTAAAACATTTCTGCTCATGGAAAGAAGGCAAGAAAAATAAAGGAGTTCACTTTGCCTCTCTCCCTGTCTGTAACAATATCTATCATTGCAATCTAGCATTGTAAAATTACTGCTGTTCTTATAGATCTCCAAATTTGGTGTTACACGGTAATTCTGGACCAACAGTATCAGATTTAATAAGAAAACTAGTGTCAATGGTATGCTCCTTGGATTTCAAGGTATTCCTGTACAATCACATCTTTTCTAGTGTCGTGACATGAATGGGGACAGCACTCCACTTGTGGCCTGAACTGTGTTTAGTACAGTTTCAGCATATCCTCTCTGCTCTTATATTGTATGCCTTGGCTAATAAAGACAAGAATTCTGTAGGCTTTCTTGGCCAGCTTATATACCAGTCCAGTCACCTTTATGGATCTGTGGAAATAACTCAAAGGTTCCTCTGTTCCTCTACACTTCTCATTATATCTTACTATTTATTATCTATTCCCATGCGCTAGCCTTCCCCAAATGCCTTTATCTCACACTATTTCAGACTGAATTTCATTAGTCATTAACTATACCCACATGGCTCGACCTTTGATATCTTCTTGCTTCCAGATAACCTACTCCATGAGCAATCCTGACACAACAGTGGACATTGCTCCAGGTATGAAGATTTATTGAAAAGAGCTGGCCTTGTATTAATGCAACTTGGTGGACAAACGGAAAGACAAGACTTTCTCGGTAACATCGCATGTTAAAATACAAAATGACAAAGACAATGTCACATGAAAGGTTATTGCAACATTCTCAAAAGAGAAATCATGTTAATGGGTGAGAGCCATCATGTCCTCTAATGGAACAATGCAATTTAATGATTTCTCTGAAGATCACTATAAGGGTAAACAAATTATAAATGCACAATCTTATAAAATGAACACATGCCAAGGGTAAGGAAATCATGTGTTAACTATTGTATCGGTGAAGTAATGTGATAGACTGTTACTAGTTGGCCTTGGGCTGAATTTTAAAATGTGGATCTGTATTTTCAAATCCCTGTTGCTTTCCTATTCTGGTTCAGCCTATTTTAAGTGAGCTTACTCAAAAATATGTCGCCATATAAATTAGATGACTTTTTTTTACTTATACAGGTCCAAAATGTTAATGCAGAAGAAAGACTTACCATGCAATTCTAATCTGTGTATTACAGAAAGGACACACAAGTCAGGAAATATTCTGAATGTCACATTTTAATTATTTTTCTTTGTAACTTGTTATTCATATCACTACTTTTTATGAATATTTATAGTACCCATCTATTTGGGCAATGCCAATGTTTCTTTTTCTATCCAGCACCAGCATTAGGAACTTTCATCTCATGCATGACATGGGATTAGTGCAAATCAAAGCTCAGGTTACATGGAAATAGGTTTTCTAAATGACATTAACAATCACACGCAAAATATTAAAAGATTCAGTCACCAATTATGGAATGGAAAATGACGAGTGACTGAATATTGTTTCCCAGGCATTGATTGCTTCTGTGTTTGATGCATGCCAGAACACACACTGTAGATGGTTTAGGAACAGTAGTATTTAACTTGGGAATGACTGATCATTCACCATTTTTTGACATGCTTCCTACCCAGGATAGTAAGAGTGATGAAGAGAATTACGCGTGACATCTTCCATGCAAACCTTCAATATTTGAACGAATCCTGGTTCAGCAAATGATAGCTAACAGCGGCAGCAGCAATTACCCAATGATTAAACATTTAATCAAAATTAAAGAATGGGAAATAAATCAGGGAAGAGAAAGAAAAGAAGAATGAACTTTCCTTTATGTAATGCTTTCGATGCACTTTGTTGAGAGAATATGAGAAAGACAAGCTTAGAGTCATCTGTTCCAGAAATGGAAGTTCAAAGTGCAGAGTCTTACACTGTTATAAATTTATTAGAGGACATCATACTTACAGATAACAGGCACACATCCTGAACTCAGCAACTGTAAGGTGAGGTCTCTCTCAGCTTACATTACAATTGCAGTGTTCTGTAATAGGGTGATCAGTCTTGGTATTTCTAATCCCTCATTATGTTAGTCCCATTTCTGTGCCTTTGCCATAAGTCTTGCATCATTTCTCTTCCATGACTTTTACTCTCGGTTTGCATCAGACCTTTATCATTTTTATTTGTTGCCTCAGTGGTATCAGTTAGTGGATGTTCCATGATGAAGCTCAAGACATGAAATGAATTGTCTCTCTCCTCACACATATGAAAAGGGTAATTGTAAACTCATTTATCAAACAAAGGTTAAAATTACACAAAGAATCAGAATACTATCCTTAATGACATCAAATGCAATATTCAGCCTTGCAGGTTGGGTTTGTTAATAGTGTTTTCCATACATGGCCTATTTCAACAAAGAGCTGAATTTTAACTTTCAGATCTACTTGCAGCTAGGGATGTTGGCGGTGTGTCTGGAATCTGAAAGTTCCTGCAGCCAGTCTGTCAGTGGTTTTCAAACCAAACAGCTGAATTTGACTTTGAGGTTTCCCAACCAATTTGAGTGAGCGAGTCTAATACTGTTTCCATTTGGGTCTTTTCTAGATCCAATATTTAAAGGGATCCTGCGAGGGTCAGAACTGAAGCATTATCCTCCTCCCCCTTCAGACACCCCAACAGTGCATTGGCAACCATGGTCTTCCGTTGGATTGGTTCATGATCATACTTGACATGAAGTGTTCTGGATAGCCTGAATCCCCCATTATGTGGGGCATTGGATGAATAAATTTAAATGCTGATGAACCTTGGGACCTGAAAATGTTTCAATGCGTACATATGTGGAGTACTTGAGAAGGTTTAAACTTCCAATTGCTGTTTTTACCTATGATCAGAAGGCCAGAACCACACATGATTTGGGCTTTTTGCACTATCCTTACCCTTACAAAGATTCTAGATTCCGCAATCAGGGAAAACAGTTTACCTGCAACCACCATTTTAAGTATTTTGTAGATTTCAAGGAGATCAATTCTCATTCTTTGAAACTCCAAAAAATCCAGGTCCAGTTTCCCCAATCTCTCTTCACAGGATAGTCCTGCCATCCGGGACCAAGTCTGCTGAACCTGTTTTGCATTCCCTCTATGGCAATAATATTCTTCCTAACGTACAGGGAACTAAAACTGCAGACAGTACTGCAGGTGCAGTCTAACCAAAGTACCATACAATTGAAGAAAGCCTTCACTAATCCTTTATTCAAATCCTCTTGCAATAAAGGCCAACATATCATTAGCCTTCCTAATTGCTTGCTGACAAACTCTGTTGGAGTTTAGAAGATTGAGAGGCAATCTGATTGAAACAATGTGAAGAAAATGTTTCCTCTTGTGGGGGAATTTAGTACTGGGGTCACTGTTTAAAAATAAAGGATCACCCACTTAGGACAGAAATGAGAAGAACTTTCTCTCAGAGGGTTGTGGGTCTTTAGAAGGCACTGGAAGCAGAGACTTTGAACATTTTTAAGGCAGAGGTAGATACTTTCTCGATAAGCAAGGGGGTGAAAGGCTATGGTCGATAGATGGATAGGTGGAGTTGAAGTTACAATCAGATCAGCCATAATCATCTTGAAAGGCAGAGCAGGCTCCAAGTGGTCGAGTGGCCTACTTCTCTCCCTAATTTGTATGTTTGTATGTTCATATTGACTTAAAGCTCAAAGTAAATCAGCTGGAGTGACAAAGCATTCCAACACCACCAAACCCCAACAATATCCCCCCCGCCACCTCCATTCCCCCTCACCCCACCCACCCTCACTTGTTCCTGGTAATGTTAATTTTCCTCCTGGTAATATTCACTCCTCTCTCCCAGCTCCAGGACCACCCTCTCCCTACTCACTTTCCAGAACCTGTCTGGCTGATGGGGTCTTGAAGGAGTCAGTATTTCAAGGAGAGATCTGAGATTATTCATTTTGGCATGAAGAATATAAAAACACAATATTATTCAAATGCAGGGAATCCTGTGGTATAGAGGATCAGGGTGGCCTTTTACATGAATCAGAATAAAGTTAGCATGCAGCCACATCAAGTAATTAGGAAGGAGCTGGAGGCAAAGAAATTAAGGGCTTCTTCTAAACTTAATACCTTGATGCTATTAGCAATGTCTATCTACCTGGCCCATTGGGAAAGGGGGCTTCTTCCAGTAAGCTGCAAGTGTCAACAACTACTTAGTGTGAAACTGAGCCTCCTGAAATATTGATGCTCAGTCCTCCCCGTTAAACCGTACGTCCTTGTCTCTGCCCTATGGAGCAGTAGATGGTTGAGAAGAAGGCAGCTGTTGTTCCTGCTGTTGTTGGTATTGCTGGTACCTCATCTGAGGCAGAGCTGCAATAGTGATACCTATACTACCAAGAAGGTTAATAAATGGACAATGCAGATCAAAGACAATAAAACACTCTGGGTAGGATTTTACCGCAATGCTCACCCCGAAACCATAAAATCCTACCCGAGGTTTACGGACCTTTCCATGTTCTGCCCCTCACCCGCACTGATTCCTGTGGAGTTGAATTAACCTCTAAAGCGTTGGAAATAACATGCAAATCTTTGAACAAGGCCTCAAAGCAAAAGCCTTTCACTTAGGCACGTGCATACGTGTACTCAAAGGGCCCTATTTTACCATTTTGATTCTAAGTGCTGGGCCAACTTGAAACTGAGAGTGTTTCAGATCCGACTTTTAGGCCCGTTCTCAGGCGCCCTCATACACACTCTGCCTGAGAAAATATCAGCAATTCTGAATCTCGCTGCAGAAGCCTGTGGGCTGGGCTTAACACACCCGAAATCCTGCAGCTCCGGTCAATGCCTCCAATTGCGCATGCGCAGAGGAAAGAAATGATAGAATGCGGCTCCCCTGCCACACCCCTCCCGGGCTGGATAATGCCTCCCCCTGACCCCTACAGACATTGCCCCACCCCTACGACATTACTGACCCCCTTATCCCCGCAACCCCTCCACCACCCAGACCAATCGCAGGCCCCTCTTCCTTCCCCCTTGCTGATCTCAGGCAAAGTGGCAGTGGACTCCCCCTCCCTCGCCCCCTCACTGATCACAGGCAGAGTGGCAGCGGGCCCCCCCATCCCCCTCACTGATCTCAGGCAGAGTGGCAGCATTCCCACCTCCCCCCCGCTCCCCCTCCACCCCCACCGATCTCAAGCAGAGAACCGTCGGACACTCGGCACTTACCTCCTCATTAACTGGAGCGCCGAATCGGACTTGCATGGAGCATGTCTGTTCCGTGCCGATTCTGGATGGGCGAATGTGGTGGTAAAGGAGGAAGTGCCGGTAAAGTTTGGCGTGCAGCCTATTAAGTCAATTTAAATGCATGCACGATCCTGATCGTGGCCTTTTTCAGGCCTTGGTAAAGAGGGAACTGGCGCTATGGCGCGGATCTACTCGCCTCACGCCTGACTTTACCAAGTTTTTGTGCCGAAAACTGGCGCAACTTGATGGTAAAATTGGGCCCAAAGACTTTTTTCTCCATCAGTTTCTCACACCCACTAATTCCTGCTGCCCTTTTGTCTTTATGTACCTGCTGGATTCTCAGAAACCTAGGAAATCCATATGCACAGGGTTGAGGTCAATATTCTTTGCTAAAACTAATAGTCAGCTAATCATCATTTACCACTTTTAAATGGCAGGCAACGATCCCACAGGACTGTTATAGGACCTGAAAAAAGATGGAAATGGTCACATTCCAGCCAATTTCCCGACAGACTGGCAGCCTCAGCTTTTTCAGCCCGCTGCACCAAAACTCGCCCAAAATCTAAAAATTCCCCAGAAGATGTTTGGCCACAAAATTGAGGCTTTCGCATAAAATTAATTATTTAATACATCCTTTCCAGCCAGTGTTTCTGACACCCTTGGACCGTCTCAAGCCAGTGGTTACATCCTTAGTGCTGTGTACCCCGATCTCCGAGACTAGGCATCTGTTTTAACATCCATAATCACAGTGTGGACCCATTGGAGTGAATGACTACTCTATTGCCTGTCCAGGTCCAGTATTTGTACATGAATACCTGTGCTTAAAATAAATGACAACATTTTATTTCTTAGTACGATGGTACTCTTATTAAAAGTATGGAAAAAGAAAATAATATTTGGTACACTGGCAGTGTTTGTAATTGAGGGAGAAAAGACAATGCAAAATATCCTTCAAACAGAAAAGAATCGAAAATGAAGGGATAGTCAAACTGATTGTATCTATCTTTACAACTTATCATCCGCAAATTCTAATTTGAAGCTTATACATCAGGTTAAAGGACAGTGCTTTCAGACTGTTGCAGTGTATTACAATCACTCAATCTCTTGTGTTTTAGCTGTGATTTGCAGCTGAGGAACGATAAACACAATTATTCTTCAATAGAGCTGATTTTAGGTAATTATTTGTGCATGATAAGTGAATGATTCTGATTAGCAATGTTATAATTATTTCATGGAGGTCACAGGTAGAGGGATGCCATTATGTTCTCATCGTGTGGTGCTCTATCATTTTCTATTTCCTGACTGAAATTGAGAGAGGATGAAATCAACTGCAAATGTATAATTCACTCTGATTGCCATCAAATCAACCCCCAAGCTCAATTCTAAACAACATAGCTGTTATCAAACTGATTCAAACACTGACTGTTTGCAAAGGTAGCTGAAAAAATTTATTTTCTGCCTCTCTGTCTTTGAAATATAAAACACACAAGTGTTACGCCAATTTGCCATGAGCCTTCTGAATACCTGGTATTCTGTGGAGTTCACAGGCTCAGTATAGGCCTTCAACAGCCCTCCTAATTTAATGAGCCATCCCAGATGTCTCATCCACAGTGAAACATTTTGTTGTTCTCCTTTTGTATTAAAAAAAGACGTATTTCTTTTCGAATTGATCATCAGAATGAATAAAGCCATGTTCTGTGGTGGATTTTTCAGTTTTAAGTTTTCAGTGGGGGTGGGGAGTGGGGGTGGGGAGGGGGGGAGGTGGTGGTGGGGGGGGAGGGTGGTGTAGGAGAGGTGCGGGTGGTGGTAGTTGGATGGAGTTAGCTCTCTGTTCCAAATCAACACTGAAACAATTCACCATTCGAGTGGGCCGTAAATTGCTGGCAGATCAACAGTCAGAACATTGTTGAGGGGAGAGGTGGTGGGGGTTGGGGATGGAGGGGGGATGGAGGGTTGAGAGATCTGGGGCAAGTTGGGGGGGGAGAGTGAAAGGAATAGAGAAAGCTACACATAGTTGCACTCCTATCCCATCTGAGCACACAAAAATAATAACTTACTAATCAATAAAAATCAATCATCCAAACCTTTACTTTTGAGCAGCCTCCAAAGCAAGTAAAGATGGGGAGAGCATGAGCAGTACATACACACTTGTGCCTCAACATACAACTGGGATCCAATTTACATCATAAGGCCTGATTTACATACTAATGTATCCTATCGTCTGAAACATGCAGGGACTTAGAACATAGAACATAGAACATAGAACATTACAGCGCAGAACAGGCCCTTCGGCCCACGATGTTGCACCGACCAGTTAAAAAAAAAACCACTTGGGTGGCCTTTCTTGGGATACTCTCCAAATGACATCCTTAAGGTCGTAAGTGTTATGGTACCATTTGGTTATTGGCCATACATGTCAGGCAGAAGTGGTAAAACTTGGATTCTGCTAAGTCTTTGGTGAAAGATTAAGCAATGCTAGTGTCTGCTGAACATGAGAACTATTTAGTTGAGTGCGCAAAGTGAAGATTTTTTTCAGTGTTGCTTTTACTGGCAAAATTGTAAACTTAAAACACAATCAATGAAATTGCAATGTAAAGTACAATTCTGCCTTATTTAAATCAATGTTTGTTTTTCATCTGAGGATGAATAAAGTAACAGAAACACTTGTAATGATGATCTCAGTGCTGTGAATTTTGTAAAGGATTTTTTTTTCCATTTACATTACCCAGCATCTTTCTTCTAAATTCCATTGAACATTCCTTGTTTGCATTATTGAAGCACATATTACCACATTACCAGATTATACAACTTTAAATTTCACATGAAGGCATTTTCTACCAAAATAGAGGTAACTTAACACATGTTAAAACTATTTTCCTCTTGTTCACAGTGATCCTGATCTATTAATGGTACTATTTTCCCTGTGCCAGGAACAAATTTAAATTGATGAGACTTGTGAATCAAGTTCTAAGAAAATTGTTGTTTACACTTAATTGCTTGTATGATCAATAGATCCTGCTCCAGCAAGTATAACATGGTTTCCATTTTTGTTTGTGCTTGTTCATTGACATCATAAAACTGTTGAACAAATGTGTCAGTTCACAGGACTTAAGCACTCCAATAATTGATAGCTTCTTTGATGAAATTAAATGGAGAATAAGAAATATCACGGAATAATAATGAGGTGATTATATTATTGAGACACTTTAACTTTTTTCTTATTCATTCGTGGGACATGGGTATCGCCGACTAGCCAACATTTACTGCCTTCCCTAGTTGCCCGAGGGCAGTTGAGAGTCATTGCTGTGGATCTTGAGTCACACATAGGCCAGGCCAGGTAAGGACAGCAGATTTGCTTCCCTAAAGGACATTAGTGAACCAGATGGTTTTTCCAACAATCGACAGTTTCATGGTCATTAGTAGGCTCTTAATTCCAGATATTTTTATTGAATTCAGGTTCCATCATCTGCCATGGCAGAGATTTGAACCCGGGTCCCCAGAACATTAGCTGAGTTTCTGGATTAATAGTCTAATGATAATATCACTAGGCCATCGTCTCCCCGACTCCTTCATATGTTAAATGCTGATGGGGTTGCTTCTTCTTCAGATTTAAGGAGTTGAACAGCAGAAAATGCATTTATCTAGGATAATTTCTGTGAAGATTCTCCAGAACATCTGCTGTCGCTTCTTTGGAAGAGCCATGGAAGTAAAACCATCTCAAATGTTTGGGCGTGATTTTATGGCCTTGCGCCCCGAAACCATAAAATCCCACCCGAGGTCAACGGACCATCTCATTGTTTGTCCTTCACCCGCTTCACTTCCCATGGTGGGTGGGGCAGTAAAATTCTGGTCAAAGTACTTCTCAAATAAATGGGTGTTGAGCCAAGGGTAGACATATTAGGAAGGGTGACTAAAAGGTTGATTAACAGGTAGGTTACAAGAAGGTTCCTCAACTTTATGGGATATGGGTGTCAATGACCAAGCCAGCATTTATTGCCCACCCCTATTATAATTGGCCTCGAGAAGGTGGTCATGGGTTTCCTTCTTAAACTGTTACAGTCCACTTGATACACCAACAGTGCTATCAGGGAAGGCGTTTCAGGGTTTTGACCCAGTGATAATGAAGGAAAAATTAGATGGTTCTGAGTCAAGATGCTGTGTAGCTTCGAGGTAAATGGTTCTGTGTCCCATGGCCTGAATTTTCAGGATAGCAAGCGCTTGAGGCCCAACATCCTAATAGTTTTTTAGGTAAGAGAGAGACCCCAACAGGCCCATTGCCATGTTCAGCTCAATGGAGCAATCGATGGTAGTAGCCAGGACTTCCATCTGCCCTTGGATGCAAGTCATAGAAATAGAAACCCTACAGTGCAGAAAGAGGCCATTCGGCCCATCGAGTCTGCACCGACCACAATCCCACCCAGGCCCTACCCCCATATCCCTACATATTTTACCCGCTATTCCCTCTAATCTACACATCCCAGGACATTAAGGGGCAATTTTAGCATGGCCAATCAACCTAACCCGCACATCTTTGGACTGTGGGAGGAAACCGGAGCACCCGGAGAAAACCCACGTAGACATGAGGAGAATGTGCAAACTCCACACAGACAGTGACCCAAGCTGGGAATCGAACCCAGGTCCCTGGAGCTGTGAAGCAGCAGTGCTAACCACTGTGCTACCGTGCCGCCGTCCCACCTTGGAGAGCTGCTTTCCAATCAGGGAAGTATCAGGAATTCCAGGAGTGAGAGGGTAGCTGGTACCCTGAGGGATCCAGAGGACGAGTGAACTCCGTGTCTGGGGTAGGCTGGTTGGGAAGGGTGGGAGGGTGGAGGGCCAGAGTATCCAGAAGAGTGTCCCGCATGTGCATAGAAAATAGGAGTTGGTCATCCAGTCTCCCAAGCATTTCTTTCCCATGCAGTTAGATCATGGCTGATCTCTCCCCATCCCCATTTTCACACATTCACTCTATATCTCTTACCTAAGAAATAGCTATGGATTTCCAGTGTTCAATTGTCTGAACATCCACAGCATTTTGGGGGAGAGAGCTCCAACTTTCTACCATAATTTGCTAGCTTGAAGAGATTTGGGAGTGGGGGGAAGGTTCCTGTCAGGCCTTCATTTGCATCCTATGAATGGGATGCAAATCAATTTCGCGTCAGCCTCCAGTAGGATTCCCGATCCACCATAGTGGGTACCATTGGAAGATCCCGCTCCAAATTCATGCCGGTGTGAAACCAATTTTTGGGCCTCCTGACAAATTCTCCTCCCCATCTGCCATTGAACCAACCAGCAGGAGCGTGGAAGAGTTCCGCCTGCTTCTCTCTCCACAGATGCTATCAGAGCTGCTGAGCTTTTCCGGCATTTCCAGTTATTATTTAAAATTGTCATCCTTGTTTTCAAATCACTCCATTGTCTCACCCTCCTTATCTTGGTAACCAGACCCACAACACTCTGTCCTCCTCCAATTCTCACCCACTGTTAGACTGGATAACAGTGCATGATCTGTGTGTGGGTGAAGGTGAGTGAGAACCCTGATACTGGGACTAAGACAGACTTATGGATACATTGGCACAGTGGCTAACACTACTGTCTCACAGCACCAGGGACTCGGGTTCAGTTCGGCCTTGGGTGACTGTGTGGAGTTTGCACATTCTCTCCTTGTCTGTGTGAGTTTCCTCCAGTTCTCCAGTTTCCTCCCACAGTCCAAAGATGTGTAGGTTAGGTGGAATGGCCATGTTAAATTGCCCCTTAGCGTCCCAAGATGTACAGGTTCGGGGAATTAGTGGGGTAGATATGCGGGGTTACGGGGATAGAGGAGGGTTGGTGCAGACTCAATGGGACGAATGGCCTCCTTCTGCACTGTAGCGATTCTATGATTCTGTGATGATTCTGCCCCTACATTCTCACTAGTGAGCCTATCAGCAACAAACATGGGAAAGAAACATCCTATGACTAAAGGAGCAGCCTTCAGACCGCACATTGGACAAGCTTGCTCTACTATATTAGAGGCACGCATTGATGTTGTTGTTATTGTGAGCCAGTATAATGATCTGTCCACATTTCAATGCCTTTTGCTGTAATACAGTCCAGAGACATGCAGGGTCTGTTGCAGACTTAAGCATGAACTGTATAGAGAACTGCAATGTACTGCATTTTAGGACAAGTTGATACTCCAGTGAAGTCAAATATCATTCTCTGGGCAGACTGCAATAGAAGAAATAGGTTATGTCATGTGCCACTAGGCACAAAAGAGTCTACTTCTCCACTGATGCAAAGCTGAATGCAGACATTCAGCACACAGGCGCAATCAAACCCCCTTACAGAAAACCCAGGCTTTGATATTCTGTTTCACTGCGCAAACATTAAATCATTTACCCTCATGTATGGTATACTTTGTTTTTCAATGCAAAATAAGAGAGGAATAAATTGAAAGGCCGTGTAAAAGCTTTGAAAGGTGAAGGGAGTGTTACCAATGGTGGGGAAGCAGACTGAAATAATAATGGAAACACTAGATATAACTGATAATGTGGAATTTTGTCATTCTTGACAGCTCTGAAAAAGCTATTACATTGATTTTCTGCTAGAGGATCTTAGCAGTGCGGAGGTAAACATTTGCTTCACACTTCTGTGGCTGCACATTGGAATCTCTGCAGAGGACAGATTAAAACTTTTGTTCAGTAGATGTAACGAGGTTGACAAAATGTTTAACCAGATGCCTGGTGAGCTGGTTAATTGACCACCATAAAATCTTCCTGGGGAAAGATAATAGGTTATACCTATCAGAATAGATTGGACCAGCTGGGGATCTTTTTTCCAGAAAGACATGGAGGCAGAGGAATGGCCTCATAAAGTTCTCTAAGACATCGTGAAAAGCTTTGATAGGAGTGAGGCATAGGCTTGGATTTCCCTGCTGGGTCGGGTGCGCCAAGGTGCGTCTGGGCAGTGCCAAGGGGGTGGGGCCAGAGGGGCGGGGCTTATTGAGGGTGGGGTCTGTAGGGGAGATCGATGGGGTGGGGGGGGGTCCAGCTGCCACTCTGCAGTCGAGATCAGTAACAGAGGGGAAGGGGTTGATTGGGGCTGGCCATCAGAGTGGGGGGAGGAGGTGTTGGGGTTGCTGGGGGCTCAGGATGTGGAGGTGGTGGGGGGGGGAGGGTTGTTCGGGACTGCTGGTATGGAGGTCGGGGAGACTGGGGCTTCCTGGGGGGGTTGGGGCTGGCACGGAGACATCCAGGAGGCAAGCAATTCGGGGCAGGGGGTTCAGAAGGGCAGCGATGCAGGGTTGCTGTACTGGCTAGCAGACAGATTGGCACATGCACAATGGTTCCGTTCAGCGCTATGCTGCTGGCCTCTCGGGCGGGAAGCCCCCAGATTTTCAGAGTGAATCTCTCTGCGGCATTCTGTGATGTCGAGTGTGGGAGATTCATTTTGAAAATCCCGTTAAAAAACCCACGGGAGTTACTCCCGTATTTATGCAAATTCGGCACTTCAAATTTTTTTGGGACAATCCCGGCCATTATCTCCAGCCTGTTTCAGTCATATGATCAATACTGGTATTGACCATCCAAAATAGCTCAGCTAAAAGGCTTTGCCATAGAGTGGAGATAATGGATGAAATCATAACACTTAATCCGGATGAATTGCTTTCTGCCTCGCTCTCAGCTGCCTAGGGTTCCAACTCATAGAGATGGAGTGGAATATTGTTGAGGCATTGGTGGCCTCAACTATTGGCTGGAGGATCAGGAAGAGACCCAAGCTGCCTCTTCTGGGAAGGCCTGCTGAACAACAAGCCTGTGAGGCAGCGGTGAGGCCAATGGTGAGTCCTCCCCTGAAATGAAAACCCCAGAGGGGTAGAGGTTGCACCTGCTGAGAGCTACTGGCCAGTCAGAGGCCGACAACTCCTGTGTTCAGCAGTAACACAGAGGAGGTCATGGCTTCTGCCAGAAGGAAATGCACCAGAGTCCCAGGATCACAGAGCAACCCAGGCCGGAGGTAATTAATGTAGGTGTTGATTTAATGGAGTGGGCAGTGAGGGAGAGATGTGAAGGAAGTTGGCAGTGAGGGCAGGGTGGTGGCTCTCCACAGATGGTACTCCTCGATGTTCATTCCCTCAATCAGGCACTGAGTTTCACCACCCTCCCTGTAACAAACCCTGCCAATATGATTTTAGTTGTTATGCCTGCCACATGGTGACATGCCTGCCTGAAGCTGGGCTAATACCAGTAGCAGCGGGATGAGGCCCTTAAGTAGTCATTAATTGACCACTTAAGGACCTCAATGGGTGGCGGAGCAGGAGTCAGCCATGGGCTATCCTGCCCAATACTTAATTCTGGCAGAGGTGGTAAGGCAGCTCCAGGTATGCCATCAAATGCCCTTCCTTCCTCCAAGCTCCCCACGAGAAAGAGCCAAGGATTCTGCTCCTGGGGTCTGGGCCCCCTGTTTTGGGTAAATCTTCAAGAAGTAACAGGGGTAAATTCCACAGACAGTGCTTGTTTTAATATGTCCATTGTGGGGGGGAACCCCCATCCAAGGCAATGCAATTAGCAACTTTCCAGAAGTTTCTGATACTGTGTTGAAAAGTCACCTCACCCTTGCTCGTAACTTCTGAGTGTTCATTTGTTAAATAAAAGAACCACATTATTTAGATTCTGGTTTGTGGTTCAGCAGGAACTTCAATATCAATGCAGAGTGCACATTTATAGTTATGAACATCACATGCTTTTTACTGGGCATAACAAGATTATTTTTTACTCAATGTATCTGCACCTACATTTTCCTGATCCTTTTGCAAAGGTAATAGGACATATTTTAAGGATATTAATGATCCCTGGATCAAGTTCATTAAATACAAATAAAAATAAAATCACACTAGCATGAAGGTAACAATCTTGAAAACCAACATATAAATGCCTCTCAGGTGAATGTCGTGCACTTTTTAAAAAAAGAGCAGGGGAGTCCTCCCCATTGATCTGGCCAACATTTATCCCTCAAACAATATCACTGAAAAGAAACAGATTAGCTGGTTATTAGTCATTGCTGTTTGTGGGACATTGCTGAGTGTAAATTGATTGCCATGATTCCTATGGTATGATAGTGACTAGAATTCATTAGCCATAAAGTGCTTTGTGGCAGCCTGAGATCAGAAAAGGCTTTATATCAGTGCGTGTTCTTTTATTCTTTAGTTTATTAATTGGGGATATTCTTATGTTTATTAGTATTTTCCATTTTTGACAATTAGGTAATTTTGTTTCCCTGTGCCAAGTTGTTTCATCATGACAGAGCAGCTCCATGGGAAGTCCTGTGGATTGGCATTGTGTGTTTGTTCAAGGTACAGGACCGTGTCAATATATTATACGTTCAGAGGCCAGAGTGTAGAACACAGCAGAGTAAGGAGCAGACAAGCATGAAGCTACAAGCGTAGGGTCCGGAATGTCCTTGTGTTAATTAGAGTTCTTGCTCACTTAAGCAAAGAATTGAAGGGATGTTGGTTGGCATGCATGCAATCATATCTCAGTATGGTACTGCTTTCAAGACAGGAGGGGAGAAGAATGAGAAAAAAGAAACAGAATTGCCAAGAGTTCTCAAATCAGCAATAACATAGAAGGTCATTTCTTTAAAGTTAAAAACAAGACAGTTAAGAATAAGCTATTTTAGATCATTACAGGCATGAGGGTACGTGAACATCAACTGCTAGGAATTGAGTTTTTTTGATACAAAGTAAAACCACAGATCAACACAGCCTTGCTCCTAAAACCAGAATCTAAATAATGTCATTTGAATTGTTCAAAATAGCAATGACATTCACAGTGATTGATGCCAAAACTAATCACTGATTTCCCTCTTGCCTTATTATTGCTAAGGAATTGTACTAAATGTAATCTGGACCGCACAGTAATAATGCTAAATTAGATGCACTACTTTAAAGAAAATTAAACACTTCTGCCTATTATGCAGCGAAGACAGGATAGGATAACAGCAGGAATATTAACTGTGAGGCCGTGGCATTATTTGGATAAAGTATACGACAATGACATTGACAAATATTTTTTGACATTATGCAGTCGACTAGGGAAATTTGCACTCTCACATGTGAATGCTGCACGGATGCACTGACACATTTGCTTTTCCCAGTTTTAGTTCAGTCACTAGTTATCATGGCCAAACATAATGTTTCTTCAGTGACATCACTTGAGTCTACAATATTCTATTGTCCCTGGCAGTGATGTAATGAAACTGAGCTTTATTTCTGATGGGCACTCATTGCAATGCCCACACAGACATTTCTTAGAAAGTGTGATTCAGCACCTTTTAAGCTCTTTTCAGTACCTATCAAGAGAATCTGATTGTTTTTGGCAAGGATGCTGAGGTATCACAGCAGACAACGCTGAAAAAGTAAGGTTTGGAGGAGTAGTTGTGATTTATTCTCATTTGTCTAGTCTGCAGTTCATAGCACGAAGAAAGGCATCTGGCATTAAACAGTCACTGCAAATGAATACTTTATCCGCATAGAGATGTGAAGTTTGAACCTGCATTGCAGTAGACATAAAATGGTTGAATGAAAGAATGCAAATACTGACATTTAGGGGCTCAGAAATCAACCAAAATGTGACCTCCACTTGACAATATAAATTACTCGAACTACGTGAGCTGAATTGGTGCTGATTTGAAGTTAATCCATGAGAAGAAGCTCATGTCTTTATTGATTTTGGTGTCTTCCGGTAGAAACTCTGTATGGATTTAAAGCTAAATAAAACCTTATCCTTTCTGGCTATGTATTCATCATTACTTACAATTTGCCAACATGCAGGTTACATTGAGTCAAATTAGCACTAAGATTAATGGCATTCACCATTATTTATGGAAGGATAAATATGTGGTTAAATGCTGATGTGCAGACCTTACTGTCTGCCACCGAGTTCCATCATTCTACCATTAACTTTTTAAGAACGGCATGTCATTTTCTGCTTCACCTCATTCCTTTACCTTTAAGACATTTCAAGTCTCAGTGCCCTTTTAACAATGTGATCAGTGTTAATTACTGCTCAGCAACCTCTTTGACACTGAAAAGTAACAATTAGAAGAAACAGTTAGTGAAATCTCAAACCTTTTAAGTTTTAATTGTTGTTGGAGTTTTAAATGCAAATAAAGGCTTTTTCCATTTTCTCTTCTGCCTCCAGATCCAATCTTTCTTTCCTCTATTTCTCTCTCTGTCCTGGATTTGACGTTGATTTTACCCACACTAATTGGCTTTTCCTTCTCAGTCCTTGCCCTCCTTTTTTTCTTAATCTTTCACTCTGATTGGTTAAGGAGGCACATGTCTGCTCGCCCTATTCACACAGATTCTGATACCCAGTTCTTTTTCATTGTGACATTATTAGCCTGTGTTTTCAGCAATTTGTCATTGATAAAATGACAATCAGTCATGTAAAAATTCTTAAGCATAAAAGGCCTGTTTAACTACCTGATACCATTATATGCTGTGCTGTGGCAAAAAATCTGGGTCATTGATGAAAAAATATGCACTACTGTGCAGCTGACAGACTTAGAAGGAGACTGTATGAATGAGGTAAATGAGTTGCATTAGGCTCATCACAAAGCTACATTATGATCCCAACTCTCACTACAAACATTATCATTAAAGAAGATATATTACATTACAAATCACTATTGAAGATATTAGTGCATGATATTCCTCTGCTCACCACTCTCACTAAAGCTTTAACCTATTTAAAATACACTGATTAATGTCTACAATAAAATAACAGACTTAACAATATTATACAAATATGTTCGGCATTCATCCTCTAATGCAACCAGTGTTAATTTCAAAGCAATTTGGATTATATAACATACTCACATAAGAGCAATTTGCATTTGTAATAATGTATTTAATATAATGAAATATTCCAAGGTGCATTACATAGAAGAAGGATGGACCAAGCAGGAAAGAGTTTAGGGGAGTCGGTTGGAAATTAATTGAAAAAGGTTTGATTAGGTGAAGAGCTTTAGGAGGAATGTCTATGGCCAGGACCTTCCGGCCCTTTTGCAGATGACCTTGGAGGCACAGAGCATGTTGGAGACTCCTCTCCAAAGACCTGGCATCTGTGGGGAGGAGTAAATTCAATAGGGTGGCATTGGAGCAGAGTTGGTCCAGATTTTATCAGCAGTAAACAGCAAATCAAGCAGGTATGACATGTAGCTCAAATAAAAGCAATTAAAAGGCAGTAAAAAAAATGACAAATGGCTGAGGTTTTACAGGCCTGTTCCAATGTTCCAGAAAGTACATAAAGGCCATGGGGCACCAATGTCTTGGCAGATCTATCCGGACACTAATGGAATGGCAGTTCAAGTCAGTGCTGAGTTTGGCAGCTATTGGATGAGGCAGAGTGCCTTCAGGCTAGGACGCCCTGTCCAGATCATCTTGTAGTGAGGAGGGGAGGCCAGGTGTCAAGGCTTTGTGTTGTAGCCTCCATTGTGTCATTTGTCTGCCATCACTTGGGCATATTGAAAGAGGGCTGAGAAGGGGTGGTTGGAGGCAGCATCTTAGAGAGTGGCCCTTGGGACCAGCAGTGCATGATTGCCGTGGGCATCATGCACTCAAGAGGCATTTCTTCCAATGAGGCTGAGAGCTTGAGAGAAAGAGAGCTGCAACCGCTGGGATCCAGACAGCAGCAATTCATGGCCATCTGGTGGGACAGCATTTGGATGGGAAGTGACAGAAAGCTACAGGAAGACCGCAAAGTGATGCCGTGCATTGGATGATACAGGAGCATCATTCTTCTTACCTGGTAAAGAGGCTGGTCACTCTCTTTCTCCTGCATTATTGCTTCACGACCCGTGAATAAGTGTCCATCATGTTGCCCTGCCAGTTCCAGAGCTTATTCTTCCATTGGCATTCAAATTGTGAGAAATGGGACCCTGCCCTTGGTCTGAGCTCTTTCTTTCACATTCTAGGATCTTTTCTTCTCCAGGAGCAAGAAGGAACATGTTATCTGCCCCACAATAACTGGCACAATTTCTAAGCAGCTGTTTATTTTTGGGGCTACTCGAATGGATCCAGCATTCAACCACCCTGCATGAGAAGCACAAGGGTTAGTACCGACAGACGGGCAATGTTAACCACTCTTCTTCAAAATTGTGTCATGGAATCTTTAACGATCACCAGAGAAGGAAGAGTGGGCCTCAATTTTTGATGTTTCAACATTGAACATTTAACAGTAAAGCACAGGAACAGGCCCTTCAGCTCATTATGTTGTGTCAAACATGACACCAAATTAAATTAATCCTTTTTGCCTGCCCGAGGGCCATATCTCTACTCTTTGTATATTTGTGTGCTTATCTGAAAGCCCCTTAAATGCCCCCATTGAATCTGACTGCACCACGACCCCTGGCAGCATGTTCCAGACACCTACCACTCTTTGTGTAGAAAGCTTGCCCCGCCTACCTCCTTTCAACTTTCCCCCTCTCACCTTAAGTGCATGCCCCCAATTAGAAAGATGGATAGTATAAACCTCGATCAGAAAGCTTGAAGAACATAGAAATGCTATTGTATACCATAGGTGTTCTGAAATTGTGGTGAAACTATATTGTTTAACAACCCGTGCACCTAAGTTGCTGTTGAGGAAAGCCAGAAGTGTTTAATGTTGACACCGCATCTAAAGAGTTATGTAATTTTCCAGCGCTCAGCATCAACATCATTCACTTTGAAGTGCACAAAATTACTTTCCCAGATAAAAGTCTGTGTGGTTCTATTCAATTCATTATGCTGCACGCCATTGCAAGGCTATGAGATGCACTTTCATGTCTTACTGTGAAACCTGACCTTTCTGAAATATGCATTTGACTTTCTGTAATACTCTTCCAAATCTCTCATATGTAAGTAAGATGTTAAGTTGTTGTTTTGCATAATTATTAGCCATGCTCACAGATGGTCAGTTGTAGTAATGAGTCCCTTCAGTAATACCAGGTCCAGAGCTGATTCATTGGTATTGCTGTTACATTGTCCATGACAGATGTTTCCTCATCCCTGCAGCTGACTGACTGTGTGACTTAAAGGAACACCATTGGTATGAAAATTTTGGAGAACAAAGTATTCTTCTTTCGAAACCAACCATGGTCAATACGATTCACAAAATTAAAAAAACAAATAAAAAGGGAAAGGGGCAATGTTAATTCTCTTACAGTTTTTTACATGAACTGAAATACCTTAAAGAAGAGTGAGCATTACAATATTGTTGCTCATTTGAACAGGGGTTTAATTGTATTCAACTACATTTACTTTCAATAATCAAATTGAAAGCTTTGATACTTATTAAAGTTCTGCTTGAGATCCACAGAGACTGCAGCAAACATCTGTCTCAGCCAAGGTTTCTAGATTCTGAAACAAAAAAGCCTACACAGCATTACCTTGTACTTATCATACATGTATCATTAATAGAACAAAATTAGCATTCGATTGTTTTTATTTGTTACTTATTTATAGAAGTGTTATGTAGTGACAGTGCCTCATTCAAATCATTAGTAGATAATCTTTCTCAAGGCTGAGACAAATTAAAAGGTATGTTTCGTACTTTTCACATTATTGATTTTGAACTGCAGTTCACCAAAAGCACAAATAAGATTGGTTCTTTAAATATTGTCTCGTATATGTGAATACACTGATCTGTTCCTGTGTGAGAGCTAATATTTACCTTGCACACAGTGTATTCATTTATAGTGTCAGGCACGGATTTTGCACAGCTCTCCACTCGGCCCTCAGATGGTTTATAGGTATGGTAACCAACTCTCTGAGTGAAACATCTGCATGTTTACACACTCAGAATGAAAATTAATTGACTACAAATTCAGTGGTGATTGAAGTTGTGCTGAAAATGGAAGATCCTGAATGGTTTATGCAGTTTGAACTCAAATTAGATAATCTTTAATGTATTTAGCCAAAGCTGCATGACCTAATGAAGCATTTTTCATTTATTATCATATGAGCCCCACCTGCAAATGTGTTTTCGCTGACTTAATCTCATTGAGGAAAGTTCTTAGTCTTGTGATAGATTGGTTGATGATGTACAAAAGACTGTTGTTGGAAAAAAGGATTAAAGACTTACATTGTAGTCAATAGCTTGGCATTCAGTAACTTTCCGTATAGTGCAGATTAAATGATAATGAAATTAGTTTTTTATATCCAGCTTGAGACATGGATTTGAATTCTTGATGTACAATGCACTGAATAATGGAAATTTCAGACTACTACACAACCATACAATCTATGGGCTCTAGTAGATCTCTTAAGCTGTGGTAATGAAACTCGATTTTTTTCTGCAATTCTTCTAAAACCTTTATTTATGTTGCTGCTTTCATATTAAATATAAATTTTACATTTAATGAATAAAGTACAATTCCTCCCTTATCATAAAGGAACTAAAATTCTTCAAATTTGTGAGTTCAAAGTTTCAAACTGAGCCTAGTTAAGTCCAGAGGGGTCACTGGTAAGGTGCCTGATGACTGATATAGGTAGGATCATGTTATCCTTCAGGTTATGGTTATGTACAGTTATATGGAGCTGAAGGAGAATGTTCCCAACCTCCAATGGCAAGTTGCATCAGTGAGGGATCCCAGAATCACAGAGTTGGAATGGTACAGAAGGAGGCATTTGACCCATCCTGTCTGCACCAGCTCCCAAACGAGCATTATGACTAAGTTGCTTTTTCTCCACACCCCTGCACATTGTTTCTATTCAAGTAATCATCTAATATCCTCCTGAATACCAAGATTGAACCTGCCTCCACCATACTCCCAGACAGTGAATTCTAGACCAAAATCACTTGTGTGAAAAAGTTTCATTTCACATCACATTTGCTTCTTGTCCAAATCTCCTTAAATCTCTGCCCTTTCATTCTTGATCCTTTTACGAGAGGGAACAGTTTCTCACTCTCCATTCTGCTGAGCCTCCTCATGATTTTGAGCATCTCTTTCAAATCTCCTTTTAACCTTCTTCTCGCCAAGGAGAACAGTTCCTAGCCTCTCCAATCTATCCTCATTGCTGAAGTTTCTCATCCCTGGAACTGCATTAAACATCACCTTCCACCTATCTGCCCACTCCACCAAGCTCTGTGTCCTTCTGATGTTCTACACTTATCAGTTTACAGTACTTCCAAGTTTTGTATCATCTGCAAACTTTGAAATTGTCCCCTATACACCAGGATCTAGAATCCCTGATATATATTAATATATATCAGGAAAAGTAAAGGTCCCAATATCGACCCCTGTGGAACACCACTACAAATCTTCCTCCAGCCTGAAAAATATAATTGGCCATTGCTTTCTGCTTCCTATTATTCAGCCAAATTTGTATCCACGTTGCGACTGTCCCTTTTATTCCATGAGCTTTACTCACAAGTCTATTAGGTGGGAAGATATTGAGTGCCTTTTGAAAGTTAATACGTCAACATCAACAGCATTACCCTCATCAACCCTTTATATTATTTCCTCAAAAAAATGCGGTGAGTTAGTTGAACACCCTTCCCCCTTTTGAAATACATGCAAGTTCTTCCTAATCAACCCACATTTTTCCAGGTGACAACTAATTCTATCTCAAATAGTTGTTTCTGGAAGGTTGTCCACCATTGAAGTTGAACTGACTGGTCTGTAAGTGCAGGGGCAATCATTGCAACGTTTTTGTTGAACAAGGGCGTAACATTTGCAATTCTTTAGCTCTCTGACACCACCCCTGAGTCGAGAGAAGACTGGAAGATTATGACCAGCATTGCCACAATTTCTATTCTCACACCCTTCAATAGCCTTGGATGTATCTCAGCTGGTCCAGGTGCCTCGTGAACTTTAAGTAACAACAGTTTAATCCAGTGGGTTCCCAACCTTTTAAATGTCAAGGCATTCCTCTATGCTATAAAATAATTTTGAGGTATTCCTCCGATTTTCTCTGTCTTCTTCCGTTACGGGAACTGTGTTTTTAACTTCTCATTGTCCTCTCACCTGTTTTTTTTAACCATTCCCTGTCTCTCTTGCTTTCTTCTTGGAGCTGAAGACGAAGGTTTCATGTGCCCTTTTTGAGTTTTCACTTTTTGTGTGGGATATGAAATCTTTGCCTTCAGCTTTAAGTCCTGTTGGTCATAGGCCTGACCAAGATAAAAAAATCTAAATCATGGCTTTTTACCAGCCGGCGTATGTGCGAGAGGCCCAAGATTCGTCAACCATAGAGCTCAAGATGAAGGTTAGTTTTAGTTCAATTCCATGAATTTTGAATCATTTTGACTCTTTTTTTTGTGGCACACTTGGGGGATCTTCACAGCACACCAGTGTGCCACAGCACACTGGGAACCATTGGTCCAGTCACCACTCCCTCCTTATTAATCTTTGTAACAACTTTAATCAGGCAATTGAGGTGGGCCTGTTAGAATATGAACTCCCTGATTAAGGGCCAAATTGATGGGCCAAATAGGTTTGTATTTAATCAGGAGTGTCAGTTCCTCTGGGACTCCTAATGTAGACTGCTAACTGACAGCACTCTGTATGCTGTTGTTAGACTTGTAAATAAAGAGATTTTGGTGAAAGGACTTCTGCCTCCAAGGACTTATTACAATTTTAAACCTTTCTAGGGACAGAATTTCCTCATCGGTCACCATGTCCTGGGTAGCATCTACCTCTTTGGTAAGACAAATGCAAAATATTCATTTAATACTTTAGTCATGCCCCCAGCCTCTTTGTGTAAATTTTCTTTCAGGTCCCTCATCAGCCCTACTTTGACCACTTTTTTACTATTTATATGCCGATGGAATAAAGTAAAGTTTATTTATTAGTCACAAGTAAGGCTTATATTAACACTGCAATAAAGTTACTGTGAAATTCCCCGAGTCGCCACAGTCTGGCGCCTGTTCGGGTCAATGCACCGAACCAGCATGTCTTTCAGGATGTGGGAGGAAACTGGAGCACCCGGAGGAAACCCATGCAGACACGGGGAGAACGTGCAAACTCCACACAGACAGTGACCCAAGCCGGGAATCGAACAGCAGTGCTAACCACTGTGCTACTGTGCCGCCCAATACTTTGGGAATTCCCCTTTTATGTTGGCTACCAGCCTTTTCTCATAATCACTCTTTGTTTCCCTAATGTGCTTTTTCACATTCAAAGGAAATTAGCCTCATCCAATAACAGCTCTGGTCTTTAGTTGACAACGGGGATTGTTTTGTTCCACTATT
This sequence comes from Mustelus asterias, assembly GCF_964213995.1. Classification (NCBI taxonomy): domain Eukaryota; kingdom Metazoa; phylum Chordata; class Chondrichthyes; order Carcharhiniformes; family Triakidae; genus Mustelus; species Mustelus asterias. The sequence continues at coordinate 118,547,619 of NC_135804.1, read as the reverse complement.
CAGGTGACTGTCTGTGTGGAGTTTGTACGTTCTCTCAGTGCCTGTGTGGGTTTCTTCCGGATGCTCCGGTTTCCTCCCACGCTACAAAGATGTGTGGGATTGGTGAATTGGCCATGCTAAAAAAAATGCCTCTTAGCATCAGAGGGATTATCAGGGTAAAGATGTGGGATTATGGGGATAGGTCTGGATGGGATTGTTGTTGGTGCAGGCTCGATGTGCCAAATGGCCTCCTTCTGTACTGTAGCGGTTCTATGATTCTATGCTTCTATTCCATCATGAGGTGCATCATCTTGGAAGCAATTTAACCACAAATGCAACATTCCTGCCCTCAAAGAAGAGAAGAAAATTGAACATGAAATATATCTTCACTCTTCTCAATTTTTTTCCAGCCTAATAGTTCATGGACAGCATTGTGTGAAGCTCATATTGGGTCCCTTCTATCGATTCTTGAATGGTTTGTGATTTATGTGAAAAATAACACATCAAAGGTTTGTATGTAGGTCTATATATAAACTAAGGATGTAAAGTTAATTGAGAAAGGTGAGATCCACACCAACTCCCCTGGCTATTCCCCCCACCCTCAACTACCCCCTTCCCAAGGGAATCCCCCAATCCCTGCCAGGCCCAACATTCATCCTTACGCACCAAAGCCCAACCCAACCCAACACAAAGCCCAAACCCCCGCCCTCCGGCCCTCCCAACCTCCAACTCTCCCATCTCCGATATCCTCCACCTCAGGTCCCCCAACATCCCCCCCACTAAAGATCCCACCTGACCACTAACCACCCCCAACCTCTGACCACAGAGGAAAGTTATGCAGTTCATTGGTATTGAGACAATGAAAGGCAAATATTCTAACAGAATTCAGTTTCGTGCAGAAATTTCCACCAACCATTTTTTATTCTCTCTGTTTTTTCATTCGCTCTTGAGAAGTTGCTGAGGCTGACAAGGTTGCATCCATTGTCTATTATTAATTTGCTGAGATAAGGGAGGTAATGGGCCTTCTCTTTGGATCATTGATGTCTTTGTGGTGATGCTCCCACCATGATGAATGGAGGGCCAAACATGGAGCACCATAGTGACTCCTGGTGGAGCATGCTTCCTGTGAGGTAGTAGCTGTCTATATAGTGCTTTTCAGAAAGGCAAACATTCACAAATGTAGCTGGACTGCAGCGGTGAGAGGAAACACGTGTAGTGTAGCGGTGGCCATCTATAATCTTGCACAGCAATCAACATTGGAAATTCTGTCCACTTCTTTTTTCTTGCATAAAGTGGAGATGCAAAAACCAATTGATTTATTTCAAGCTATGATCTGCTCAAATAATATATTACCACTTCGCCTAAAAATAGGGTCACTCATTATTTGACTAGCATTGACACACTATAAAAGCCTTTGCTGTTTTCCTCTTTTCACCTTCAGATCACATTCACACTCCTCAGGCTTCCTAATCTCTCTATTTGTTTCCTTTCTTTATCTTCAATAATTCTTATAATCATTTGTTATTCCTGCTAGAATTATTATATACCTTTCAAAAAAAGTCAAATTTATTCCAACCTCTATTTATCTGTCCACTAACATAGATTTGATGTAACTAAACTCAACTAGTTCCTCTTTCATGCCACTCAATTCCATTCCAACAGCTTTATTTTGCTCACCTCTTTCTCTTGTACGATTTTCATTTAATGTAATGAAGTCAAGATTGCCAATTCCTAAATCAGTACGGAACCAGTAGAAATGGTAGAGGTGCTTAATGAGTATTTTGCCTCAGTTTTCACAGAGGAGAAGGACATGGGTGGATGTACTGTGGGCTTGCGGTGGACTGAAAAGATTGAGTATGTGGACTTTAACAAAGAGGTTGTGCTGGAATCTTTGAATGGCATCAAGATAGATAAGTCGCCGGGTCCCGATGGGATGTACCCCAGGTTACTGTGGGAGATGAGGGAAGAGATTGCAGAGCCTCTGGCAATGATCTTTGCATCGTCGATGGAGACGGGAGAGGTGGCGGAGGATTGGAGGATTGCGGATGTGGTTCCTATTTTCAAGAAGGGGAATAGGGATAGCCCAGGAAATTACCGACCGATGAGTCTAACCTCAGTGGTTGGTAAGCTGATTGAGAAGATCCTGAGGGACAAGATTTATGAGCATTTAGAGAGGTTTAGTATGCTCAAGAATACTCAGCATGGCTTTGTCAAAGGCAAATCGTGCCTTACGAGCCTGGTGGAGTTCTTCAAAAATGTGACTAAACACATTGACGAAGGGAAAGCGGTAGATGTGGTTTATATGGATTTTAGCAAGGCGTTCGATAAGGTCCCCCATGCAAGGCTTCTCGAAAAAGTGAGAGGGCATGGGATCCAAGGGGCTGCTGCCCTGTGGATCCAGAACTGGCTTGCCCAAAGGAGGCAGAAAGTTTGTATAGTTGGGTCTTTTTCTAAATGGAGGTCGGTCACCAGTGGTGTGCCCCAGGGATCTGTTCTGGGACCCTTGCTGTTTGTCATTTTCATAAATGACCAGCCTTCATCTTCCTTTCCCATCTGACCTGAAAATTGTATGACTGGGATTATTGCATTCCCAGATCTGGACTGACTGAAGCCAACTTTCTGACAAGGTGATAATTTCAGTAACTCAATTTTAATTTGTATTTTTCATTCCCTGACTTCATTTTCAATGCTTCACACAACTGTATATAAACATTGCAATTTTGAAGCTATGGGCTGGATTACATGGAGTTTAATTTAGACAAATGCGAGGTGATGCACTTTGGTAGATTGAACCAAAGGTGAATGATGAGGAAGTGGAGGGATGGGTTGGTAAGTTTGCCGACAACACGAAGGTTGGTGGGGTTATGGATAGTCTGGAGGGATGTCAGAAGTTACAGAGGGACATAGATAGGATGCAAGACTGGGTGGAGAAGTGGCAGATGGACTTCAACCCAGATAAATGCGTAGTGGTCCATTTTGGCAGTCAAATGCGATGAAGGAGTACAATATAAAGGGAAAGACTCTTAGTACTGTAGAGGATCAGAAGGACCTTGGGGTCCGGGTCCATAGGACTCTAAAATCGGCCCCGCAGGTGGAGGAGGTGGTTAAGAAGGCGTATGGTGTGCTGGCCTTTATCAATCGAGGGATTGAGTTTAGGAGTCCGGGGATAATGATGCAGCTATATAAGACCGTCGTCAGACCCCAGTTGGAGTACTGTGCTCAGTTCTGGTCGCCTCATTACAGGAAGGATGTGGAAAAGATTGAAAGGGTGCAGAGGCGATTTACAAGGATGTTGCCTGGATTGAGTGGCATGCCTCATGAGGATAGGCTGAGGGAGCTCGGTCTTTTCTCCTTGGAGAGACGTAGGATGAGAGGAGACCTAATAGAGGTGTATAAGATGTTGAGAGGCATAGATCGGGTGGACTCTCAGAGGCTTTTTCCCAGGGCTGAAATGGCTGCTACGAGAGGACACAGGTTTAAGGTGCTGGGGGGTAGGTACAGGGGAAATGTTAGGGGGAAGTTTTTCACACAGAGGGTGGTGGGCGAGTGGAATCGGCTGCCGTCAGTGGTGGTGGAGGCAAACTCAGTAGGGTCTTTTAAAGACTCCTGGATGAGTACATGGGACTTAATGGGATGGAGGGTTATCGGTAGGCCTAAAAGGTAGGGATACGTTCGGCACAACTTGTGGGGCCGAAGGGCCCGTTTTGTGCTGTAGTTTTCTATGTTCTAATGTTCTATGTTCTAAATGTTCTTTGACTTTCAGGTCACTTGTGTTTTTGTTTCGATGAACTGGCACTGCCTATTCTTCATTGTAGAATATGCAACAAGCTTATTAATGAACTATGTCTTAGTACATTATATGAACCCTATCCAATTTTGGCTGCAAGTGTTTATCTCCACTCGATTTAGATTAACTTTCTCATAATTGCAATTCCATTACAAATGTAAACTTTTCCAATGTGCCGACAAAAATTATCCTCCATTTATTTTGTTCTATTTTGTCATCTATAATGGGCTCATCAGTTAACTCCATTCAGACAGATTCTGAGCAGCATCAAGAAAACATATTTTTTTAACTTGAACCATTACTTTTAATTTTTCCAGCCTTCATCTTCCTTTCCCATCTGACCTGAAAATTGTATGACTGGGATTATTGCATTCCCAGATCTGGACTGACTGAAGCCAACTTTCTGACAAGGTGATAATTTCAGTAACTCAATTTTAATTTGTATTTTTCATTCCCTGACTTCATTTTCAATGCTTCACACAACTGTATATAAACATTGCAATTTTGACGCTATGGGCTGGATTACATGGAGTTTAATTTAGACAAATGCGAGGTGATGCACTTTGGTAGATTGAACCAGGGCAGGACTTATCTCAGTTAATGCTAGGGCATTGGGGAGAGTTACAGAGCAAAGAGATCTTGGGGTACATGTTCATAGCTCCTTGAAAGTGGAGTCACAGGTTGACAGAGTGATGAAGAAGGCATTCAGCATGCTTGGTTTCATCGGTCAGAACATTGAATACAGGAGTTGGGGCGTCTTGTTGAAGTTGTACAAGACATTGGTAAGGCCACACTTGGAATACTGTGTGCAGTTCTGGCCACCCTATTATAGAAAGGATATTATTAAACTAGAAAGAGTGCAGAAAAGATTTACTAGGATGCTACCAGGACTTGATGGTTTGAGTTATACGGAGAGGCTGGATAGACTGGGACTTTTTTCTCTGGAGCGTAGGAGGCTGAAGGGTGATCTTATAGTGGTCTATAAAATAATGAGGGGCACAGATCAGCTAGATAGTCAATATCTTTTCCCAAAGGTAGGGGAGTCTAAAGCTAGAGGGCATAGATTTAAGGTGAGAGGGGAGAGATACAGAAGTGTCCAGAGGGGCAATTTCTTCACACAGAGGGTGGAACAAGCTGCCAGAAGTAGTAGAGGCGGATACAATTTTATCTTTTAAAAAACATTTAGATAGTTACATGGGTAAGATGGGTACAGAGGGATATGGGTCAAATGCGGGCAATTGGGATTAGCTTAGGGGTTTTAAAAAAAAGGGCGGCATGGACAAGTTGGGCCAAAGGGCCTGTTTCCGTGCTGTAAACCTCTATGACTCTAGTTAACAGTTAATTACTCTCTGCTTCATTCTCTGTATTCAAGGTCAATTATTTATCTTTCTCTTGCACACTATGCAGTGGCTCCTGGTGAAAACTCTACACACACGCAGGATGAAGCTCAACTATCAAGCCCAATTCACTCTAATGATTGAATAACTTAGAACTCACTATTCAAGAGGTCATCTTACTCCTTTGTCATGCCACTGGAGAACCTCTCCCACCAGTAAACATTGTCCAAAAATTAAGGGCACGCACGCCTTCAGTCTCAAAAGACAAGGTTCCCCAAGTCAGAGCAAAGCTGAAAAATTGTCAGAAATCAAATTAGAACACTAGCCTTTTAGGGGTCATGTGGAAGAACCGCCCATATATACGAAACCTCACCAACATCAGCCAGCTCCTTCACAAGAGGTGAAAACAGATCAGCAATCTCTTTCAATCAGAGCATGAAGGGCAAGCTGATGTATAGAACACCATAGTAACTCATTAACCCCCATGTAAATGACACTGAATTCCACCCTGTGCCCTCGATATGAAATATTTTATGACTGGTGTGTTGTATTGAAATACAATACAAATGTACTTGAATGTCCAATCGCAGGAACAACAAAGGTATGAATATTGGGATGCCAATATTAACAAATAACACTAGATGGAGAGTTGAGAAAATTGGGAATATTATTGTGCTTGAAACAGACATCTTTCTCTGTGGATTTCCAGATTCCGTGCTTGCCAATGTTCATGATGTCAGTTGATTAACTTCTTTGTGTCAACACTGCCGTGCCATAGATTAGAGCTGGAAAATGCTATTTTCAGGAGTTGAAAAATTCACAGCTCAACTTTGAAAATTAAAGGAATTCAGCAACAACATTCAGCCTTTCCGTGACAATGATTGGAGGATAATCTTTCCCTTTGAAGAGCGCAGATGACACAATAAATCACAATTCAAAAAGCTGAATAGTATTGGAATAGTACTTAGAAATGAACTGTAAACACCTGATGCCTCCACCCCATCCCATCCTAAGTGTATCCATTTGATACAGTCTAGAAAAAACAATAAATTCACAGACTGAACTGAATATATTTTGTTGTATGATTTGGCTGTTGAGGTAACAACAGCTGGCAGCTGCTTGAATGTGGAGCAGATTATGACATCTTATTGAAGGGGTCTGATTTGTTTCATGCTAGACTATAAGCTATCATATTTTGACATGTGGTTCAGAAGGATATAAAACACTTTAATTTAACAGTGTGATGGAGCTCAGTTCAGTGTTTTGTATATACCACATACAGTAATTCCAATATAGCCACTGGAAGAATGGGTAGTCACAATATTTATGTTGTACTAATAGCTGGATTAATGAAAGCCAGCGAACCAATTGGCAGACCCAGTTCTGAGTGTGACTTAATATTTCCTTGAGTGTACGCTGCATACTTATTTGGAAAATGAAACATGACTAAAATTAATTGAAGCTGCCACCCAACAGTTGGCTTCACGGCTGTCTCTGACCCACTGGTGAAAAAACATTATCGCTGTTCTAAAACTAGAATTAGCATCAACACTGCGTGAAAGACACTTTTAAAGTACAATTGAATGTCTCACATGCAGCAGGTCAATGTCAAAATTACAGATGAACTGAAAATGACCCTTATTTGCTTAACATTACAATTTTCAGCTATCACGGGTACCTGTATATCTTCCAACACTTCCTCAATTGTCCCTCAGTCTCCTAGTTCAGTCTCAAGCATTCTGAAACACTTTTTTTTCCTTTTCACCATATTTATCTAATTTGTGATGGAACCTCGCACAGCTGTGCTTCTTTGAAACAGATCATATTCCTTATGTGCTGCACATCAGAACTTGCTCTCACTCTGTTAACACATCCAATCTACCTCTGACAGTCTCCCTCTTTCTGCCTTTCCCACCTTACACAGAGTCGCCACAACTGCTGGTTGACCACCCTTCATATCAACCATCTTCTGTTTTTGGATTTGGCGGGTGGTTTTACAGCTGGATGCCCTGCCTGTCACTAACCCTTGCTATTTATCCAAACCAAAGGTTGGCACCGATACACGTTGACTTTCCTGTGCCTGTGCTGTGTTCTTCTGTGGTCAGCAAGTCCTAGAGTGGGGCTCAAACTCAGAGCCTTCTGGCTCAGAGGCAGGGGTACAATCAGAAACACCAGTTAGTTTTCTTTTTAAGCTATGTCTGGTGGTATTACCTACATACTGTTACAGTCAGACTCTTGTTGTGAAAAGAATGAAAAACATGGTCCTTCCTGCAAAGTTTAAGTTCTTTAGACTGAAGAGCACAAAGTAAAGGCTGGATAGTATATATTATTTCCATGTTCGTCAATAAGTAATAGAGTACCCGACCAATTGTGAATTGCTAAATAACTATGTCTAAATGTCCTTTCAAAGTGTAAGCATCTAAATTAATTTTGTGCTCAAAGGTATAAATATATGTGCCCTGAGCATGTTTTCAAAAAAATATGAGCATAGCTGTCAAAGCAGCAGTGCATCTGCTAGATGGCAGTGCAAGGTAACACAAGGTAACACAGAAATAACCAGCCCGATAGCTAAATGAGGTTTTGCATGGTACATATTCTTTAATAAAAGTGTTCTGTGTGTAAATCAAAGCAAGCCACAAGATGAAAAGACACACACACAGTAGCACATTTATATGCAAAATATTTCAGAGGAAAACCTTGCGCAAATAAGCAATGGCATTGTGCTGCCAGAAAGATCTGCTGCATAATGTATGAGACAACACAGTCTCCACCGATACTTTCTGTTCCCAGTAAAAGACAAGACTCAAGGCCAAGTAGTACAATCACTTAATTGTGGATGAAGAAGGGAAAGTAGTGCCTCTCCTTCAACGTTAGGTAGCAACACAACTTATGTTGGTGGTAAAGGTGTCCATTGGTTATTGTCCAGAGAAAAAGGGCGAATGATAAAAGTTCAAAAGGTATGGCTTACCACATCAATCAAAATTCTAGATCTGACACCAAGCTTGCTCCCAAATCTTTGTTCCCTACTACTCATAAGTCAACCCTTGGCATTCATGCTATCCTCTTTAATTAGCATGGGAAGAGTGAGAAGGTCTAACTTCATAGAATCATAGAAATCCTACAGTGCAGAAAGAGGCCATCTGGCCCATTGAGTCTGCACCGACCACAATCCCACCCAGGCCCTACCCCCATATCCCCACACATTTACCCGCTAATCCCACTATCCTACGCATCTCAGGACACTAAGGGGCAATTTTTTAGCATGGCCAATCAACCTAACTCGCACACCTTTGGACTGTGGGAGGAAACCGGAGCACCCGAAGGAAACCCACGCAGACACGAGGAGAATGTGCAAACTCCATACAGACAGTGACGCAAACGGGAATCGAACTCAGGTCCCTGGAGCTGTGAAGCAGCAGTGCTAACCACTGTGCTACCGTGCCTTGGGGAGGCATGGTAGCACAATGGTTAGCACTGCTGCTTCACAGTGCCAGGGACCTGGGTTTAATTCCTCGATTGGGTCACTGTTTGTGTGGAGTTTGCACGTTCTCCCCGTGTCTGCGTGGGTTTCCTCCGGGTGCTCCAGTTTCCTCCCACATTCTGAAAGATGTGCTGGTTAGGTGCATTGACCCAAAGAGGTGCCGGACTGTGGCGACTAGGAGAATTTCACAGTAACTCCATTGTAGTGTTAATGTAAGCCTTACTTGTGGCTAATAAATAAATTTTAACTTTACTTTAAACTGGCAGGACATGTGAATAGACACCTTTAAATTCCTAGATGCATAATAAATACTTTTAACTGTGTCCACTCTATAGCCAGGTGCAGACTGGCATAATATGTCCTTTTAGCAGACTAAAGTATAAACTTTGAACTGAGGCTGGAAATACTTATCGCGTCTCTGGGACCCTGATGTGTTTAAATAGAAGGGAGTAAGTAGATATCACTTATTTGAGTAGATCAGTGAAGAACTCGCTTGAAATTAGATTTACAGTTAAGTTTATTCATATGTAAGGGACTGAGGAAAATTTGTGGGGAAGACAGTTACCAGTGTTCTTTGTCCCTGGTGGGCTTCAGTGTCCTGTTTGCCGGGTGGGTGCTGTGAACAGGATGCTGTTGGTTGAGTGATGTGGGCTGGGCCAATGGGATTGCTCTGGGGGCGGGAGGAAAAAAAAAGGCGCCAGGAAGTGAAGCAGTGCAGAGAGAGAGGCAGAGCTGGAGAGGCAGAGAGCTGAAGGTGCAGAGCTGAAGGTGCAGAGCTGAAGAAAGAGAGCTTTTTCCAGGCAGGGAGAATTCGGTTTGGAGTGAGAGGCAGCCAGGCGTTCCCCTGCCTGTTCTTTTCATTACTGCCGAGGAGGACAGCATTCAGCGCACTCGACCTACGTTGCTGCACGGATAGCTTGCGGCACCTCTGCCTCCTGCGGCATCATCTTCCACACGTGTGTCTCTCCTGGACTGTGTGTGGGTGTCGTGAGTAACTGGTGGGGACTATACAGTCCAACTGGATCAGTATCTACGAATGTGTTACAGAGGATGAGTTTCCCCATATGTGCACCAACGGTTATAGATCAGAGCTCACTGTTTTATGTCTGTTAATGATATGTGTTATTAAATTTATTTTTGATATTCCGACTTACAGTACTGACATTTATGGGTAAACAGGGAATTAGCCAAATCAACATCAACTGCTAGGAATTCGGGATCCTGTTGATTGAATATTTAAATAGTAGCCCCATATAGTGGTCAGCAGGGGATTACACATAAATCACAAGTAGGCTTACATTCACAGTGCAATGAAGTTACTGTGAAAAGCCCCTAGTCTCCACACTTCGGTGCCTGTGCAGGTACACTGAAGGAGAATTTAGCATGGCCAATCCACCTAGCCAGCACATCTTTGGACTGTGGGAGGCAACTGGAGCACCCGGAGGAATCCCACACAGACAAGGGGAGAATGTGCAAACTCCACACAGACAGTGACCCAGGCCGGCAATTTAACCTGGGTCTCTGGCGCTGTGAGGCAGCAGTGCTAACCATTGTGCCACCGTGCCGCCCAAACATGGTAATAATAACATGGTATTCGAGCCATGGTGATGTATAACAATGAGTTTGAAGGATGTATCTGGCCATGTTGCTGAGGAATGCTCCAGTCAGTTGGACTGTGCTGTATCCCTGCCCTCATGAGAAGTTTGTGCAGGGAAACACATTTGATCATTAGTGCATCAGACAGTAGTCTGCATGTATTATCCTCAAGACTCTATGGGAAAAGGAGATGATGGATTCTGTCCAATGGTTCCTTGTGCAGGTTAAGTGGATTGATATGCTGAATTGCTGTTTAGTGTCAGGGTATTAGTATGGTAAATGCTTGGGGTTATGGGGATAGGGCCTGGGTGGGATTGTGGTCAGTGCAGACTCCATGGGCAAATGGCCTCCTTCTTCACTTTATGATTCTATGATTCTATTGAGCAGCCTGCAGAGTCATTTGGCAGAATACCACATCGCCAGAGATTTCAAACAAACGCCACAACACAGATTAGCTGGTGGTGAGAAGAGCCCTCTACCTTAGATCCTTCCTAAACATTACGATTCTCATCACCTCCACAAGCTGCCCAAGAAGTGGCTGCAGTGTGGAAGAGGCTGTCACCTGCCTCCTTCTGGAATTTCCTTTGCAAAGCCCAGGTGGAAAAATGGCGTTTGTTCAGCTTCATTCAAACAGCTCCATAGCACAGAACTCTTTGCTGTTTGGGCTGTTCCTAGGGAACCACACGCTAAGATAAACTTCAACTGTTGCTGGAGGACTATTAACTTGGTGAAAGACACTTTTTGGTGTGCCTGAGAGTTGCTGGTCTTGCAGCATTTTGGGAGGGGCTGGAAACCATGTAAAGCCCTTTGGGTTATATACACCAGAAATCATTTGACAAAAAATGTAAATGCACATCATAAACCCACCCTGTAATGGCAAGCCTATATCAGCACCTCGTATTGTATTGAAAGAACCTGATTCGAATTGTACTTTCTGTAATGTAAAATTTGTATTGATATGTAATGACTTTTACAACTTATATAAATTAAATATGTTTTTGGAAAAAAATCAACAAACATTATACCAAGGAACCAATGGAGATTAAATTGCAATGAAAGTTCAAATGCAAGCAGCTCGAATAGCATGACCATTAATAAAATGGGTGGCACTGTGGCACAGTGAACATATGAACATAAGAAATAGGAGCAGGAGTAGGCCTTCTAGCCCCTCGAGCCTGCCCCGCCATTCAATAAGATCATGGTTAGCACAATGCCAGGGACCTGGGTTTGATTCCCGGCTTGGGTCACTGTCTGTGTGGAGTTAGCATGTTCTCCCTATGTCTGCCTGGGTTTCCTCCGGGTGCTCCGGTTTCCTCCCACAGTCAAAAGATGTTTAGGTTAGGTGAATTGGCCATGCTAAATTCTCCCTCAGCGTACCCGACCAGGCGCCGGAGTGTGGCGACTAGGGGGTTTTCACAGTACCGTCATCGTAGTGTGAATGTAAGCCTACTTGTGACTGATAAATAAAAATTTAAAATATATAACATATAATTACAACAGCAATTACACTTCAAAAGTACGTCTTTGACTGTGAGGCCATCTTTGGCTGTACATCTTTGGCAGTGAGGGATCTTCGGATGTAAAAGGTGATATATAAATGAAAGTTCTTCTTTTGTATGTTTTGTTTGCATGATATGAACAAAGCAAAATATCAGTTGAATGAAGCGTCTGGCACTTGGCAACAAATTGATGTTCCAAATTGTGATTGTCATTTGTTTATAATTTAATATTGTTGTATCGCCAATTTAACATCCACCATTACTTCAGCGGAAGACCCCTGGAAAAATGAAGTAAATGCCATTTACACCACATGTGAACAAGTACCCCCTTGTCAAGTTAGTCAATTAAAGGAAGGGAAAAACAAATAACAGCACGCTGACTTCCCCCACTTCCTGTTCCTATCATCGGGTCCATTGGCGACCTCCTCGATCCCCTTGTTGAAGTAAATCTAGGCTTTGATCACTTTGTAATACACCCGAGACAACTTTCATTTTCATTTGATTTCTATTGCTTTGAGATTTTGATAGAGATTCATATCCTGTGCAATAACCGATGTAAAACTGCAGGATGTATTTTCAAAGGATTTTCAGCTGTTTTTTAAATAAAAAATAGTCATGAACATTGGAGAGGAGGTAGAGCGTGCAAATTCAATAATGCGATCAAAACACTGGGACGGACAATGCAATCAATCTTCAGTGTCCATATATGGCAATGCCATACCTGTCAGTTAGTCAACGTTGCGGGAACTGAGGCCTACTTAGTCTCTGCAGTACATTGATGTTATATTGTTTTCAGAAGCTGTATGTGTATTCTGCAGACAATCTGAATTGCTGTGCCTGGAATTAATTGGATGCAAATAGTCTCAAAATGGGGTCAGTATCCTTACTACCCTGTTGACCCTAATGATACAGTTGACAGCACTTTGAAAGAAGCCTATTGTTAATCTCCAATGGTGTCTGCATGCTTCAATGTGCAAATTGGTATCCGAGGCCCCATGTTGCTATTTTAGGTTGAAAATGGTCAGAGTGTGCGCCGTGCTGATAAATCACTCAAATGTCTAAGTCGATTTTGTTGCGTGCTGAACTTATTCGGAATCTTTAAAATATGTAAATAAAAACAAGCTCCTATAATACAGCAAGAGAGCCCACACAGCACTCCAGATACTTAACACTGCTATGAAATGATCAGTATTAGAAAATTGTTTGCATAAACTTGGCTGTTTCATGTGAACTTGTTGCTCATACCAACTGCATATTTTTCCAACACTTTTCTACATTGCTGTTCAGCTGCTTTGCATTTTTGTCACAAAGGAACGGACAATCAGTGTCTTAATGCTGCAGGCTATCTGCTACCACTTCATGTTTCTCCAAGGATATTTCATAGTGTGCTCCTTATATGTAGCCCTTTGGGCTTTACACTGCTTATTTGCAGCCTTAGGCAAAGGAGAATCCAAAGACACGTGCTAGACAGCTGCATTTTCACCTTAGATGCCCACTGAGGACCTTCGCTTGCAACACTCTCGGTGTGTACAAGGCCAGACAGTTGTATTAGGAATGTCTGAACACAGCTGCATAATGAGATTACGGCCCAGAAATCCTTCTGCAATGCTGTTCACTTTATGGGCACCAAATGTACTCCTAAGCCAGCTAATGAGGAAGGCAGAAAGTCATGACCATTATGAATCAGATGTGTACCACTGCCTTTCTGCTAAAGGATAAAAAATGTCTGTGCCATAACCCTGCCCGAAGGAGGCACTCAATCCAGAGAATAATGCCTGTTTAACACTCCCATGTCAAGACTGGCATCTAGGGTGACACACTGGCAGTGGTTAGCAACACTGCCTCATGGCACCAGGGACTCAGGTTCGCTTCTGGCTTTGGGTGACTCTCTGTGTGGAGTTTTCACATTCTCCCCATGTCTGCACGGGTTTCCTCCAGGTGCTCTGATTTTCTCCCACACTCCAAGGATGTGTAGGTTAGGCGGATTAGTCATGCTAAAGTGCCATTTACTGTCCAAAGTTGTGGCCTGAGTAAAATGCTCTTTCAGAGAATCGATGCGGACTTGATGGGCTGAATGGCTTCCTTCTGCAATGTCGGGATTCTATGGTTCCAGCACCGTCACTGGCTTTACTCAGAAAAATCAAGTCTATATTAGACTTCAGACAACAAAATGAGATTTTGAGATGGGCAGCTGGAGGCAGGAGGAGTGCTTATCCCTACTGCACATTCAAAACAGGGAAACCAATACCTGCCACTGTGCCCCCTTCAATCATTAGAACTATCTTTTACCCCCAGGTCAGTATTACATCCTGGCCCGACCATTCTCTATTCCCATCCCAATCACATTCCTTCTCAATTGTCTCCCACTGACCTAGAAATCATAGAAATCATAGAAACCCTACAGTACAGAAAGAGGCCGTTCGGCCCATTGAGTCTGCACCGACCACAATCCCACCCAGGCCCTATCCCCATATCCCTACATATTCTACCCACTAATCCCTCTAACCTACGCATCCCAGGACACTAAGGGGCAATTTTAGCATGGTCAATCAACCTAACCCGCACATCTTTGGACTGTGAGAGGAAACCAGAGCACCGGGAGGAAACCCACGCAGACACGAGGAGAGTGTGCAAACTCTACACAGACAGTGACCCAAGCCAGGTCCCTGGAGCTGTGAAGCAGCAGTGCTAACCACTGTGCTACCATGCCGCCCAGATTGTTCACCCATTCTCATGTGTACAAATACTTTCTATTCTGACAGTTACTGTGATCCATTCATTCATTTCATATCAATCCAGATGGTTGCTGGTGAGCAAAGGTAATCCACTGCAACCATGGCTATTTACTGCCACAGAGGCTTTTCTAAAATTCATTCATGGGGTGTGGGTGTTACTGGCTCAGCCTGCACTTATTTCTATGCTACCTGAGAATTGTTAGTCAAATGAGCAGCGTGCTGCAGATGTGGGACGATTCTCCCAGCTCACTGCACTGTGCAGCAGGCCGAGAGAATTAAGCAGAAGCTGTTTAATTGGCTTCCCGCTGGGCACCACGGCCTCCGTGTATCTCCGGCTGCTGGATTTCCGGCGTCGTCAACTCCATGCCAGAAATTGGTGTGGAGCTGATTTAAATTTTACAATCAGCATTTACATTTCACTAGCGGGGCCCGGGATTGAAGTCTCCAGGCCCATTAGCCTCTCCACCACCCCCCCCCCTCCACCTGCCAGGAGTGTTTCACTTCAGCAGGGTCGACAACAGCTCCCCACCATTGGGGAGCTGGCGGCCCACTGGAATGAAGAGGGGCCATGGAGGCCCCCCAGGAGGACAGGGGTAAGGGTGGGGTGCCTCCTGGGCATTGCCAGCATGGCAGTGCCAGCCTGACCCCCTGGCACTGCTCAAGGGGCAAAGTGGCATTGCCCAGGAGGCACCTTGGCACTGCCCACAGGCATTGGGCAGTGCCAAGAGGGCAGAGCCAGAGCGGGGGATCAGTGGGGCAGCTGTGTCCGCACTGATCTCAATGCTGACAGATTGGCGCATGCGCAGTGGCCCGCTCAGCACTATGCTGCCGGCCTCTCCAGCGGGAATAGAGGCTGACCCTTCATCCTGATTTGAAACATTGGCTCTATTCTCTCTCCACAGTTGCTATCAGACCTGCTGAGATTTTCCAGCATTTTCTGTTTTAACTTCAGATTCCAGCATCTCAAGTATTTTCATTTTAAACCAGTTTAATGCTATGGAAACATGATTCAAAGCCCGCCACAGAGCTCTTGGAATTAAAATTCAACGAATCAATCTGGAATATAAAGCTCTTTTCAGTAACAGTGACCGTGACAGCTATCATTGATTGCTGTAAAAGCCCATCTGGTTTTTCAGGGCCCGATTTTACCTTTGCGTTGCTCCCATTTTCGGGCACGAAAACTTGGTAAAGTCGGGCGTGAGGCGATTAGCACGATCCGAGCCCATGTCCGCGCAGATGCTCACTTTACCAAGGCCTGAAAATGGCTGTGAACCGAACCATGCCCGAAACGGGTGCAACGGCGATTTGCATGCATTTAAATTGAATTAATGGGCTGCCCGCCCAACTTTACCTGCATTTCTTCTTTTACCATTGCGAACGCCCGTCCACATTCTATGCGAAACAGACATGCTCGGCAAAGGTCTGTTTCGAGTGCCCCAGCTTCTGAAGCGGCAAGTTCAGAGCTTCCAACGGATCTCTGGCTCAGATTGTTGGTGGGGGAGAGGGGAGGGAGGCGGATCAGATCATTCTCTGGTGAGGGGGGGGAGGCCCGATCGTTCTCTGGTGGGGAGGGAAGGGAGGCGGGCCAGATCGTTCTTTGGTGGAGGGGGCGTGGAGGGAGACCCAATCATTCCCGGATAGGTGGGGGAGACAGGAGGGAGGCCCGATCATTCTCTGGTGGGTCGGGGGGGGGGGGGTTGCGCCGGGGGGGAGGCCTGATCATTCTGTGGTGGGGGTAGGAGGAGGAGGAGGCATAATCGTTCTCCGGTGGGGGGGGAGGGAGGAGGGAGGTGGGTCAGATGTAAATCTGGTGGTGGGGGAGAGGGAGGCCCGATCATTCTCTGGTGGGGGAAGGGAGAGGGGAGGGAGGCCCGATCATTCTCTGGTGGTGGGGGGAGGGAGGAGGGAGGCCAGGTGAAACTTTGGTGGGGGGGGGGGGCTGTTGGGGGGGGGGGGTAGGGGCAAGGGGGGCCGCTGCCACTCTATGGGTGATTGGTGGGGGGAAAAGGGGGCAAGGGATCGCAATCGGTCTGGAGAGTGGGGTAGGTGGGTGGATAAGGGGGACAGTTATGTTGTGCGGTGGGGCAATATCTGTGGAGGCCATCGCTCCTATTTTTCGCTCCCGGGCTGCTTTATCCGCTTTTTGCGGTCCAGGAGTGATGTGACAGGGGCGTGGCATAAACACACCAGTGAGCCTGGCCGCAAAGCACTCAGCGTGTAAATTTCAAACTCTTGTTGGTAAAGCATAATTAAAACAAGCATTACACAAATCACATAAATAAACAATTTGCAAATTTTATATGGGGCGGCACGGTGGCACGCACCGCTGCCTCACAGCACCACAGACTCAGGTTCAATTCCTGCCTTGGGTCACGGTCTGTGCATAATCTGCACATTCCTCCCGTATCTACGTGGGTTCCTCCGGGTGCTCCGGTTTCCTTCCACAGTCTGAAAGCTGTGCTAGTTAGGTGCATTGACCATGCTAAATTCTCCCTCAGTGCACCCGAACAGACACCAGAATGTGGTAACTAGGGGATTTTCAAAGTAACTTCATTGCAGTGTTAATGTAAACCTACTTGTGATACTAATAAATAAACTTATATCTAATTCAGCCCCAAGGAATATTTATTTTTATGGTCTTATATTTTTGGGATGTAATTGTTCATCTTCTTGGCCTCCTTTAGTTACTTCCTTTGCAATTAACCCGAGGGTGTGGAAGTGGTGGATGAAGCATGCTCGTGGGTAGTGTGGAGATAAAGATTAAGCAAGGATTTATTCACGCTTTTATTCACTGCACAGAATGGATATCCAATGACTGGCAAGTAAGTGAGATAAATAAAAAGTACCTCAGAGACACGTTAAGAACAAAGAAGGTGACAACAATTAATGTTAAGTCGTGCATTTAGTCAATGCCTTTGACTGCATTCAGCTTTATCGGCTGAAGCACTGGCTTCGCAGCATCCACCTTCTCCACAAAGTGTGGACATGCTCTGTTGCAGACCAACTACTCCCAGAGCATCCCAGAGCCTAAGATGCCAACAGCCAGGCACTTAACAAATAAAGAATATGTCCTTTGGTGATAGATAGCATTCCAATGTCATTTAGGGATTTTGATCCCACCCAACATTTGTATCTGTCAGTAAAATCAGAGACAGATTTGCATATTTCAATTTATTAATTGTTAAGGTTCGGTATCAATGAGTTGCCATTAGGCACGTTTAACACTGCAATCTGTACTGTTGTATTAATCTACTTCTCCAAGCAGTTGTAGTCACAATACAGGTGATGCTCTGAAAATCATTTACGGTTATTTACCTGGCCATCAGTTGGGGTATGTAGGTTGCTGACTATGTCTCCAAGGCTTGAAAACGTTTGGGGGTGACTGCTTCAATGTTGTTGTAGCTCCATTTGTTGCTGCCACTGACAATCTTGCTGCAACAATGGAAAATGAGTAGTGCCATTCTGGGAGGCTATTAGGCCAATGCAAATTATTGCATCTTTTTCCCATTTGATCTTGCTTTAGCTACAGAGGAGATGTAATTAATATTAAAAAATGAATAAATTATCCAGTTCTGAGAATGCCACAATCTCAATTTTTAGCTTTATATTCTGAGCCTCCAGCAGCTCCACCAACTCGCACAGAAATGTGTTTTCTTAGCCCCCTAAACTTCTCAGCCCTCTTCAAAGCCGTGATTGGGTGGGTGTGGCTCAGGCACCTCTTGAAACCGGGAGGGACTTCCCACTTCTTCAACCTGCTCCTGGGGCTGGGAATATGTTGTCAACGCCTGAGTCTTTCTCCCTTTCCCTCCTACACTCATTCATGATGATGGTGATCTCACTGTCTCAGGCCTCATTCATTCAAGCACACATTTTCTTTGAGAAAGAAGAAACTCGGATTTTAAAAGTGGGCAGTCGCAGCCATCATATACTATCATTTTAACCCTCAAATACTATTTTCAAAGGGGAATCAGGATATCTGGACAACATTCAGTCTGGTGCATTTACAACTTTTAATGCCCTCTTCACTCTCATCAGATCTGTATGAGGGACATTATCGCACCTGCTGTCTGTCTCTAAACCGGGATGTTGGATTTATGTCACATTATCAGTAACCGCCACAGCTTGCCTCCTGGACTTGCAGAATCTCACTAGCTGTTCTGTCTGGAGACAATACACATCTCTTTAACCTGTGTTTAATGCTCCCTCCACCCACATTGTCTGTACCTTTAAGACCTGGCTGGTTGTAGGGATTCGCATTCTAATCAGTATTCTGTAACTTGATTTTGTGTCTCTGTGCACTGTTTGAGAGCACATTTCCACTCCATCTGATGAAGGAGCAGCGCTCCGAAAGCTTATGGTATTTGCTACCAAATAAACCTGTTGGACTTTAACCTGGTGTTGTGCGACTTCTTACCAGTCTCAACACTTGTCAGGGTTCATTGCTTCACATACATCTTGCTGCCACCATGCATTGAGGGATCAACGTTCCTGGTGTCCTTCATGATGTTAACAATTTGACAGACATTAACAAAACGATTGTAGTCCAGCCTATTTTTGTTATTTCCACTATGTTATCACTGAACATATACCCAGGAAAATAAGGCAGCAGCCATATGTCAGGAGTAAATCCAAAGCAGGAATCCAACCCAGTCTTAACAGCATATCCTGCCAGCGAGCATGAAGAGTTTGGCGCTCAGCCAAATTTTCATTCACTGCAGCGGGACCGGAGAATCACAGCCATGGACGAAGTTGGAGAATTCAGCCCAACACACCTGATTCAGGCTTATCCCGTCAAAATAGGACTTATGTTTAAGAAGAAAAATGATATTGGTGTAAATGCAACACCATTTTGTTCCTAATATTGATTATCTTCCTCCATTTAACAGGGGCATAGGAAGGAAAATACTTATTTTCAAACAGTTTAGATCAAATTTACATAATGGGGTAATGTATATACTCCTTTCCTTTGGTGATTTAGTGACAGCAAATATCTCTACTCTTTGGGAACCCAATGGAAGCTCTTGCGTAGAATTGGCTGTTACGTTAAAACATTAGATACTGAGCACTTTTAAGCTTTCACATCAGCGTGCAAAGACTAATTATTAATGCTTACAATACATTGCATTACTACCCTGATAATTGTGCTCCCAATTAAGCTATATTACTTTTCCAGTTTATTAAATGCTGTCATGGAACATGGGAAATATGGAGGTGCTGTCTGCCACTGAAGCAGAAGAGATCAGCGAAAGCACTGAAAGCAAGGCCCTTTCCCATATTGTATTTTTTTTTCCAAAAACAATTCAGATTCATGAGAAAATCCAGTGGGAGATCCTCCCTGACTCCAGCCCCCACTTCTGTGCCAACCACCACGCCCTCATTGCTGATTTCATTTACATTCCGACCACTTCTGTAACTACACCACCTCAGGACACGGCCTCCAGCATTTCTGGTCGAGTTTTAAAACCAGAAAGGTCACATCTGTTGTCTTGGATCATTTCACCCTGTGTCCCAGTAGGTAACTTAAAAGTGTTCTGGTTTTCACAGCAGAAGAAAAATTAGCTATAAATGAAAAGTTAGTGAAAATGAAGAGAAAATTAAAGCATCCATTTAACAAACCTGGAGATAAAAGAAAAATCTGCGAAATTATTGTTCTGCAGTGTTGCCTGGAGGTGATGCAGATGTCAGTAAGACCCCTACAGAGGTTATTCGCCCTGCCTTTGTTGAATATACTGGGCAGGACAGATAATTGGTCAGAATATAAAGCATGACAGAGAATGACAAAAAGGTTTATCAGGAGAAAGAAATTAGAGTATGAGAGGAAACTAGCTAGAAATGTAAGCAATGGGGCAGCATGGTGACACAGCGGTTAGCACTGCTGTCTCACAGCACCAGGGACTCGGGTTCAATTCGGGCCTCGGGTGACCGTCTGCATGGAGTTCTCCCCGCGTCTGCTTGGGTTTCCTCCGGGTCTCCGGTTTCCTCCCATAGTCCAAAGATGTGCAGGTTAGTTTGATTGGCCATGATAAATTGCCCCTTAATGTCAGGGGGATTGGGAGGGTAAATATGTGGGGTTATGGGGATGGGACCTGGGTGGGATTGTTGTCAGTGCAGGCTTGATGGGCCAAATGACCTCCTTCTGCACTGTAGATCCTATGAAGTAGGTTATGTTATGGTGATAAGTTGGACATGTTGGTAGAGGTAATGGCCTCGTGGTATTATCACTAGACTATTAAGCTAGAAACTCATCTAATGTTCTGGGGACAAGGGGTTTGAATCCCACCATGGCAGATGGTGGAATTTGAATTCAATAAAAAATATCAGGAATTAAGAATCTACTGTTGACCATGAAACCATTGTCGATTGTCGTAAAAATCCATCTGGCGGGTGGGTTAATGTTTTTTGTAAATGTGTTTAAAAATGGTTAAAATATATGTAATGTAGAGAAAGTGAAGGAAATTTTTTTTAACTTTTACAACTTTGTCATGACATACTAATTCCAGTAAAAAGGGCATTCATATATAACAAAGTGGATTTGCAATGTCTGTAATACCTTTCAGCTAAAGTCCATTTGGATTTTGCTATCTATTAAACAGTGCTGTTTATCCCAATTTTAAGAGTCTCCCTAATGCAATATTGATCCTTAGAAGCCTCTTGATGAAATGAGTTCTACATTTACATTGGGAAGTATGCAATTTGGCTATCAAATGTATTCCTTAAGATGACATATGCAAGTCTCCTGTAAGCTAATGTGAACTATCTCTCTGACAGACATTGCAGAATCCAATGCCTATCGGACTGAAAATCTGGAGTCATGTTCTACCACTGCTGGTACTTTTAGCTTGGCTTCTTAAAATCACTGAAGTTCTTTTGAGGATTTGATGTAGGTGCAGAAGAGTCAAGGTACATGTAAAATGTACTATTTTATGCCCACCCTCCCCTACCCCTTCCTCTCCTCCCCTCCTACCGCTCCTCACATCCCTCCCTCCCTCATCTCCTTTCTTTCAGAGAAAACAGAAGTGTTGTGTTACAAAGAACAAAGAAAATTACAGCACAGGAACAGGCCTTTCGGCACTCCAAGCCTGCACCGACCATGCTACCCAACTTAACTAAAACCCCCGACCCTTCCGGGGACCATATCCCTCGATTCCCATCCTATTCATGAACTTGTCAAGACGCCCTTTGAAAGTCACGACCATATCCGCTTCCACTACCTCCCCCGGTAACGAGTTCCAAGCACCCACTACTCTCTGTGTAAAAAATCTGCCTCGTACATCTCCTTTAAACCTTGCCCCTCGCACCTTAAACCTATGCCCCCTAGTAATTGACTCTTCCACCCTGGGAAAAAGCTTCTGACTATCCACTCTGTCCATGCCTCTCATAATCTTGTAGACTTCTATCAGGTCTCCCCTCAACCTCTGTCGCTCCAGTGAGAACAAACCAAGTTTCTCCAACCTCTCCTCATAGCTAATGCCCTCCATACCAGGCAACATCCTGGTAAATCTTTTCGGTACCCTCTCCAAAGCCTCCACACTCCACATCCTTCTGGTAGTGTGGCGACCAGAATTGAACACTATATTCCAAGTGCGGCTTAACTAAGGTTCTATAAAGCTGCAACATGACTTGCCAATTTTTAAACTCAATATCCTGGCCGATGAAGGCAAGCATGCCATATGCCTTCTTGACTACCTTCTCCACCTGCATTGCCACTTTCAGTGACCTGTGTACCTGTACACCCAGATCCCTTTGCCTATCAATACATTTAAGGGTTCTGCCATTTACTGTATATTTCCTATCTGTATTAGACCTTCCAAAATGCAGTACCTCACATTTGTCTGGATTAAACTCCATCTGCCATCTCTCCGCCCAAGTCTCCAACTAATCTATATCCTGCTGTATCCTCCGATGGTCCTCATCGCTATCCGCAAATCCACCAACCTTTATGTCGTCCGCAAACTTACTAATCAATCCAGTTACATTTTCCTCCAAATCATTTATATATATTACAAACAGCAAAGGTCCTAGCACTGATCCCTGAGGAACACCACTTTTCACAGCCCTCCATTCAGAAACGTACCCTTCCACTGCTACGCTCTGTCTTCTTTGACCGAACCAGTTTTGTATCCACGTTGCCAGCTCACCTCTGATTCCATGCGACTTCACCTTCTGCACCAGTCTGCCATGAGGGACCTTGTCAAAGGCCTTACTGAAGTCCATGTAGACAACATCCACTGCCCTACCCTCATCAATCATCTTTGTCACCTCCTCAAAAAACTCGATCAAGTTCATGAGACACGACCTCCCCTTCACAAAACCATGTTGCCTCTCACTAATACGTCCACTTATTTCCAAGTGGGAATAAAGCCTGTCTCGAAGAATCCTCTCCAATAATTTCCCTACCACTGATGTAAGGCTCTCCGGCCTGTAATTACCTGGATTATTCTTGCTACCCTTCTTAAACAAAGGAACAACATTGGCTATTCTCCGATGGATAAAAATATTTCATTGACTGTCGCATTAAAGAGAAACATATATATTTCATTGTAAGAAATTTGAAAAGACGAGGCAATTCAATGAAATGTCATAGTGCAGCTACTAAAGTAAATGTTTAGTTAACATGGTATCAAAACTTTGTATTTGACACTTTAATATTTTTGTTAATAAATGTTTTCCATTAAACTTTACAAAATTCTAGTAATGCTTTATTGAAATATGAAAACAGAAGTTAAATATGAGATAATTATAAATGAAGTAAGCAAGGCAGAAGTATGCTAATAATAAATAGATTTAGGTTTTCCACAGCCCAAAGTGTGAACTCTCCTTTGCTCAACCTCATGCAGTAAGGTATCATGGTCCGAGAATTTCTGACCTCTTCTTCCCGATTACATTTTCAGTTTCCGTATTCTAAATTAAAACATACAAACACTTATAAGCATGCTGCGCATAAAGATATAAATATATAAATATAATGCTGATTTAAATAGGAGTTTCACAGATCTAAAACAAATAACAAAATCTATGTTCATTTATATATATTAAATAATACTCATCTTCAACCATAAAAATAAAATTAAAATTACACTTTAAGTGAGCCAATAACAAAAGGATTAACTACTTAAAAGAAATAGCAAAGAATAAAATAATTTTAAAAAAGCTTCAATATACCTTTATATTAGCAGGGAATCCTTCTGCTGTCTGTTTTCAATACAAAACTGCTCCTTCCAAGCTGGACCTCAATGGGTGTTTCCAGTCTGGTCCCATCATAAGGGGTGTGGTTACACACCTTCTGTGCTGCACTGCGCTGGCGTCTACCGAGATTGTATCACTGAAGGCCAAAAGCTGCTGCTCCCTTTGGGAGTTGGGTCACAATTTTTGAATGCAGGTAAGTGGGCAAAAAAACCCAACTATATTTGGTGGCCCATGGCTTTCCGCCGCCTGTCGGAAGTTAAGGGCCTATCTGTTTGTAAGAATTCAGTGTATTACTGAGGGGGAAATATTGACTGGGATAAAAGGGAGAATGCCTCTCTTCTCCAGTAGAGCACCATGGGATTTATGTGGGAGGACAGACTCAGTTTAATGTTTCACCTGAAAGATGACACCTCCAAACAGTGCAGCAACAAACTCCCTCTATTCCCTCCCCCGTGGTGTCAGCCTAGATTTTATGCCCAAATTCTTGGTGCAGCATCTGAACCAACACCTTGTCATACAGCGGTGAGAATATTACCAACTGAACTACAGTTGACCTAACTCTCAGTCAACTGAATGAACTCTTGATCAAAGCTGCTATCCACAGCTTCAGTTGAACAGAAAAGCCGTTGGGTCTATTATGGTCACCTTGTCTGCTATCTTTACTGTGAAATCACTTTCTTCGGCATCCTGATGATAAGGTGAAGTAACTCATTTTCACTGCAGCACAACCATTAGGGCAAAAGAAATTGCATTTGGGAAGAAGTAGTGAATTCTGAAGTAGCACCTGAAGTGCTGCACGCTTTGATTTGATCAACAGTAAATGAGTTCGGATGCTTTGTTGTGTAACAATGGATGTAGGAAACTGCAGCAGAATACATGCTCATCCAGATCCATTCTAACATGAAATACAATCATGAAAGAAAACTACTCCATCAGAAAGTTAAGAAGACAGAACTTAGAGAATTGTGTACACTGGGATTAAAAACATGGGCAGCAGTCATATTAACTAAATACAGAGAGTGGTGGAAATCCTCAGCTGATCAACCAGAAGTTGTGGACAGAGAAGTGTTATGAAGTTGCATATCAAACACCATATAAAAATTGGGTGTTTGACAAATGTCAATATTGAAAAGAAATGCTACCTAAATCAAAATAAATCATATAGCATTGTCTCTAAAAAGCATGTGTCTTTGTGCTTGGGATTTTAAACTGCAGGAAGCAGACTGCAGAAGCCAATTTTGCAACTGTGTCAAAAGCTTAGCAGCCAGAGTTCCAGAACAGCAAAACAGGTTTTTGAAATTGGACCAATGATTTTAAAGCAAGCACTCAAAGACACAGAACCAACTGAATTCAAATTTGAGTGTTGTTGACAGCCTCAAGCCACTCAAATTGCAGGAATGCTGTGAGGTAATTCTAGGTATTCAAACCCGGACAAGAGGAGGTGACAGTCAGAGTAATCCGGCCACCTCTTTAGACAGAAGGAGGGAGAGGCTAGGCTCTCATATATAATATCCTGCAGTTGTCTTCATCAAACTTACCATCTACAGTCAAAATTGGATCAACTCGGAAGATGTTTTAAACCTAAACACCAAAAACTTTCAGACTTCTAACAAGTGCCTGGTTGTGTATATATGTATATATACAGTGGAACCCCGAATTAACGTGCCCCGATTTAGCGCAAATTCGGATATAATGCGATGGTGTCATTGGACCCTTTTTTCCGCTAATAATTGGCCAATTTAGCGCGACCCCGATTTAGCGCGACCCCGCTTTTTTCATGACCCCGCTTTATGGGACCCCAACCATCGCGTTATAACGGGGCCACACTGTATATATATACTTTTGAGAATGACTGGAATTCATAAGCCTTTGTTTCATTTGTGAGTCTTGCATTATTAAAACAGCATTCCATTGGGGAGTTTATTTGGTTTGCTAATTGTATTAATAAGGTTGTCACCAGTTTTAAAATAAAGACTTGTTAATTGTTCATGATATGAAGTGTCAGATCCTGCTTTAATTTACCAAAACTAATAACATCCTACTCCCTCATGCACACTTACTTAAGATTACAAAGTGAGGTATACCCCTTTGAGGGATCCCAAAATCACACAGAGGGAAACAGGTGTGTGCCTCCTGACCCCAGGGAGCCACATACACCTTCCTCCAATATGAGAAACAACCGTTCATCACAATTCTCTGTTTCCTGAAACTGTTTTATCGTTGTTAACACAAAAAGATATATATTAAAGTTAAAAATGATACATTGTTCATAACAGCCCCGGATAAGCCCCACCCCTCCTATTACTCTCATTTTTATATTTATATGCCAATCTCTTCCCATATTCTTTCTTAGCCAATCCTATTTCCTTTTTTATTACCTCCCTGAATTTTCTATAGTCTCCCTGGTTTTCACTTGATTATCAACTTGACATAGAAAACATAGAAACATAGAAAATAGGTGCAGGAGTAGGCCATTCGGCCCTTCAAGCCTGCACCACCATTCAATATGATCATGGGTGATCATGCACTTTCAGTATCACACTCCCACTTTCTCTGCATACCTGTTGATCCCTTTAGTCACAAGGGCCACGTCCAGCTGCCTCTTGAACATATCTAACAAACTGGCCCCAACAGCTTTATGTGGTAGAGAATTCCACAGGTTCACAATTCTCTGAGTGAAGAAGTTCTTCCTCATCTCAGTACTGAATGGCTTACCCCTTATTCATAGATTGTGACCCCTAGTTCTGCACTTCCCCAACATTGGGATTCTTCCAACATCTAGCCTGTCTAATCTCTTCAGGATTTTATATGTTTCGTTGAGATTCCCTCTCATTCTTCTAAATTGGAGTAAGCACAACCCAGTCAATCGTGTCTCTCTTCATATGTCAGTCTTGCCATTCCAGGAATCGGTCTGGTGAACCTTCGTTAGACTCCCTCAATAGTAAGAATGTCTCTCCTGTAACACGAATGTACATTTAAAAGATTTTTTAAAAATCATGATCTCTGCAGCTTTCACAGTCACTGTTTCTCACTTCATAACTTTAGCAGATGTCATTATGTTGTCAGACTAATTACGCTGAGTCATTTTATTTCTACTTCAGTGGCTTTACTGGTGTTCTTTGTGTTTACTCTGGAATTAGCTTTATGATCATGCATTGTTAGAAGGACGGTCATATGTTTTTGGACAGTTTTTTCATTTTCAGTTTGGAGTTGCAGGTTTGAGTTTTAGTTTTAGAAAGGACAGCAAGTTAAAAAGAAGTGTTTTCCCTTTCTCCCTGTTTTTTATTCTTTGGAAATTCTCTTGTTTTTCTGAAGGGTGAAAATCTGCTGTTCCTGGGGGCTGTACCAGAGTCTCTCTGGTGCGTTGGGGAAGTGTCTTGTCTTCAACCTGATCTGAGTGAATTAAGACGGAGAGTTTTCAATTCTCCCACCAAAGGACTTAATTTCCAGTATGATGTGAGCATTAGTCCTTGTTGTGTTGAACTTGATTAAAGGGTTTGTCTATGGAAAGTTTTGAGTTTGATTGGAACATTGTAGATACCTTTGTTAAGGTTTATATATTATCATGATTGTTTGTTTCTTGTTTGTAATTGAGAAAAGTTCTTACTAAATTTCTTACTATACATGTTAACTATATTCTTAAATAAACTTTGTTTGATAAAAGCTCCCTAGTGGATCACTTGAATCATACCTGAAGTGAAGCATCTCATGCTTATCCTAGCCAAACTCAAGGTGCAAAACCTATGATTCAAAGTGGGCTCCATACAACACTGTGGGGTTTCTGACCTGAACCATAACATTGCTCAGACTTGGAAACCAAAACTGCACACAATACTCAAGGTGTGGTCTCACCAAGACCCTGTATAACTGCAGAAATGATGTGGAGATGCCGGCGTTGGACTGGGGTAAACACAGTAAGAGGTCTTACAACACCAGGTTAAAGTCCAACAGGTTTATTTGGTAGCAAAAGCCACTAGCTTTCGGAACAGGCTGTTCCTTCGTCAGGTGTTTGGGAGTTCTGATCACAAACAGGGCACAAAGACACAAACTCAATTTACATGAATAATGATTGGAATGTGAGTCTTTACAGTTAATCAAGTCTTAAAGATACAGACAATGTGAGTGGAGGGAGCATTAAGCACAGGTTAAAGAGATGTGTATTGTCTCCAGACAGGACAGCTAGTGAGATTTTGCACATCCAGGCAAGTTGTGGGGGTTACAGATAGTGTGACATGAACCCAATATCCCGGTTGAGGCCGTCCTCATGTGTGCGGAACTTGGCTTTCAGTCTCTGCTCAGCGACTCTGCGCTATCGTGTGTCATAAAGGCCGCCTTGGAGAATGCTTACCAGGAGATCAGAGGCTGAATGCTCATGACCGCTGAAGTGCTCCCCAACAGAAAGAGAACAGTCTTGCCTGGTGATTGTCGAGCGGTGTTCATTCATCCGTTGTCGTAGCGTCTGCCTGGTTTCCCCAATGTACCATGCCTCGGGACATCCTTTCCTGCAGTGTATCAGGTAGACAACGTTGGCCGAGTTGCAAGAGTATGTACCGTGTACCTGGTGGATGGTGTTCTCACGTGAGATGATGGCATCCGTGTCAATGATCCGGCAGGTCTTGCAGAGGTTGCTGTGGCAGGGTTGTGTGGTGCCGTGGTCACTGTTCTCCTGAAGGCTGGGTAGTTTGCTGCAGACAATGGTCTGTTTGAGGTTGTGCGGTTGTTTGAAGGCAAGAAGTGGGGGTGTGGGGGTGGCCTTGGCGAGATGTTCGTCTTCATCAATGACATGTTGAAGGCTCTGGAGGAGATGTCGTAGCTTCTCCGCTCCAGGGAAGTACTGGACGACGAAGGGTACTCTGTCCACTGTGTCCCGTGTTTGTCTTCTGAGGAGGTCGGTGCGGTTTTTCGCTGTGGCATGTCGGAACTGTTGATCGATGAGTCGAGCGCCATATCCTGTTCTTATGAGGGCATCTTTCAGTGTCTGGAGGTGCGATCCTCCTCATCTGAGCAGATCCTGTGTATACGGAGGGCTTGTCCATAGGGGATGGCTTCTTTAACGTGTTTAGGGTGGGAGCTGGAGAAGTGGAGCATCATGAGGTTATCCGTGGGCTTGTGGTACAGTGAGGTGCTGAGGTGACCGTCCTTAATGGAGATGCATGTGTCCAAGAATGCAACCGATTCCGGAGAGTAGTCCATGGTGAGTCTGATGGTGGGATGGAACTTGTTGATGTCATCATATAGTTGTTTCAGTGATTGTTCGCCATGAGTCCAAAGGAAGAAAATGTCATCGATGTATCTAGTGTATAGCATCGGTTGAAGGTCCTGTGCGGTGAAGAAATCTTGTTCGAACCTGTGCATGAAGATGTTGGCATATTGAGGTGCGAATTTCGTCCCCATGGCTGTTCCATGTGTGTGGATGAAGAACTGGTTGTTGAAGGTGAGGACATTGAGGTCCAGGATGAAGCGGATGAGTTGTAAAATTGCATCAGGAAACTGGCAATTGTCGGCGTTGAGTACTGAGGCAGTTGCAGAAATGCCATCATCGTGGGGGATGCTGGTGTAGAGTGCCAAGACATCCATTGTGACGAGGAGTGCTCCTGGTTCAACTGCTCCATGTATGTTGAGTTTCTGTAGGAAGTCCGTAGTGTCGCGACAAAAGCTGGGGGTTCTTTGTACAATGGGTTTCAGGATGCCCTCGACATAGCCGGAGAGGTTCTCGCACAGGGTCCCATTGCCCAATACGATGGGATGGCCGGGTGTGTTTGCCCTGTGTATCTTCGGGAGGCAGTAGAGATCTCCAACGCGGGGAGTACGTGGAATGAGAGCACGGACGGTGTTCTGAAGGTCTGGATCAAAAGTCTTGATCAGAGTGTTGAGTTGATGGGTGTGTTCTTTGTTCGGATCTGCGGGTAACTGTCTGTAGTTTTCCTCATTGTTCAGTTGTCAGTACACTTCTTTGCAGTAATCCGTTCTGTTCAGATAGACTGTTCTGATCGACAGGGACTTATTAGGGAGAGTCAACATGACTTTGTGCGTGGTAGGTCATGTTTGACCAATCTATTAGAGTTTTTCGAGGAGGTTACCAGGAAAGTGGATGAAGGGAAGGCGGTGGATGTTGTCTACATGGATTTCAGCAAGGCCTTTGACAAGGTCCCTCATGGGAGGTTAGTTAGGAAGGTTCAGTCGCTAGGTATACATGAGGAGGTAGTAAATTGGATTAGACACTGGCTCAATGGAAGAAGCCAGAGAGCGGTTGTGAAGGATTGCTTCTCTAGCGGAGGCCTGTGACTAGTGGTGTGCCGCAGGGATCGGTGTTGGGTCCATTGTTGTTTGTCATCTATATCAATGATCTGGATGATAATGTGGTAAATTGGATCAGCAAGTTTGCTGATGATACAAAGATTGGAGGTGTAGTGGACACTGAGGAAGGTTTTCAAAGCTTGCAGAGGGATTTGGACCAACGAGAAGAATGGGCTGAAAAATGGCAAATGGAATTTAACGCAGACAAGTGTGAGATATTGCACATTGGAAAGACAAACCAAAGTAGAACGTACAGGGTAAATGGTAGGACTCTGAAGAGTGCAGTTGAACAGAGGGATCTGGGAATACAGGTACAGAATTCCCTAAAAGTGACGTCACAGGTGGATAGGGTCGTAAAAAGTGCCTTTGGTACATTGGCCTTTATAAATCGGAGTATCGATTATAAAAGTTGGAGTGTTATGGTAAGGTTATATAAGGCATTGGTGAGGCCGAATTTGGAGTATTGTGTACAGTTTTGGTCACCTAGTTACAGGAAGGATGTAAATAAGGTTGAAAGAGTGCAGAGAAGGTTCACAAGGATGTTGCTGGGACTTGAGAAGCTGAGTTACAGAGAGAGATTGAATAGGTTGGGACTTTATTCCCTGGAGCGTAGAAGATTGAGGGGAGATTTGATAGAGGTGTATAAGATTTTGATGGGTATAGATAGAGTGAATGCAAGCAGGCTTTTTCCGCTGAGGCGAGGGGAGAAAAAAACCAGAGGGCATGGGTTAAGGGCGAAAGGAGAAAAGTTTAAAGGGAATATTAGGGGGGGCTTCTCCACGCAGAGAGTAGTGGGAGTGTGGAATGAGCTGCCGGATAAAGTGGTAAATGCGGGGTCACTTTTAACATTTAAGAAAAACTTGGACGGGTTCATGGATGAGAGGGGTGTGGAGGGATATGGTCCAAGTGCAGGTCAGTGGGACTAGGCAAAAAATGGTTCGGCGCAGACAAGAAGGGCCAAAAGGCCTGTTTCTGAGCTGTAATTTTCTATGGTTCTATGGTTCAGCATGACGATGGCCCCTCCTTTGTCTGCTGGTTTGATGACAATGTTGCAGTTGGTCTTGAGAGCGCGGATGGCGTTGCGTTGTGCTTGGGTGATGTTCGGGGCTGTCTTGTGAGTGCGGTTGATGAATTTGGCATTCTCCAAGGCGGCCTTCACGACACACGACAGCGCAGAGTCGCTGAGCAGAGACTGATAGCCAGGTTCCGCACACATGAGGACGGCCTCAACCGGGATATTGGGTTCATGTCACACTATCTGTAACCTCCACAACTTGCCTGGATGTGCAAAATCTCACTAGCTGTCCTGTCTGGAGACAATACACATCCCTTTAACCTGTGCTTAATGCTCCCTCCACTCACATTGGCTGTACCTTTAAGACTTGATTAGCTGTAAAGACTCACATTCCAATCATTATTCATGTAAATTGAGTTTGTGTCTTTGTGCCCTGTTTGTGATCAGAACTCCCACCCACCTGATGAAGGAACAGCCTGTTCCGAAAGCGAGTGGCTTTTGCGACCAAATAAACCTGTTGGACTTTAACCTGGTGTTGTTAGACTTCTAACTGCAGAAAGACATCCTTACACCTATATTCAACTCCTCTTGCTTTGAAGGCCAGTATGCCATTAGCTTTGCTCACTGCCTGCTGTACCTGCATGCCAACTTTCAGTGATTATTCCACCATGACACCCAGGTCACGTTGCACTTCCCCTTTTCCTAAACTGCCACCATTCAGATAATGATCATTCTTCCTGTTTTTGCTGCCAAAGTGGATAACCTCACATTTGTCCACATTATATTTAATTTGCCAAGTATTTGTCCACTCAGTCAGCCTGCCCAAGTCACCCTGCAGCCTCTTAGCACACAGCACACACTGCCAACCAGCTTAATGTTGTCTGCAAATTTTTAGTTTACTACTTTTAGTTTAACTCCACAACTCCCTAGATTCAACTTGTGGGACCTCATCCCGTTTTTACTTATATTGCTGGTGCCTATATGCACCATGACAGTTAACTGTTTACCCTCCCCCTCCAGAATGCTCTGCAGCCGCTCTGAGACATCCCTGACCATTGCACGAGGGAGGCAATACACCATCCTGGATTCTTGTTTGCGTCCGTAGAAACGCCTGTTTATTCCCCGTACAATTGAATCCCCTATCACTGTAGCTCTGCCACTCCTTTTTCCTGCCCTCCTGTGTAGCAGAGCCAGTCATGGTGCCATGAACCTGGCTGCTGCCACCAACCCCTGATGAGCCATCTCCCCCAACAATATCCAAAACAGTATATCTGTTATGGCGGGACCCTGCCCTGCCATCCTACTCTTCCTCTGTCTGGTAGTCACCCATTCCCTATTTCCCTCAGTAATTTTTACCTTTGACTTGACCAACTCACTGAACATGCTATCCACAACTTCCTCAGCATCGTGGATGCTCCAAAGTGAATTCATCTGCAACTCCAGAGTCATCAAAGGGTCTAACAGGAGCTGCAGCTGTACATACTTCCTGCACGTGAAGGAGCCAGGGACATCGGAAGGGTCCCTGATTTCCCACATCGCACACGCAGAGCAGGATATGGGTCTGAGATCTCCTGCTCTTAAGTTAACTTTCAACAACAATTACAATGCCAAGAGAAAAAAAAAGAAAAACTACTTACTAAACCAGCTAATCACTTACCTGCTGGCTATGACAGCACGGTTCGATTTCTTTCTACTTCTCACTTCCCTCAAGTCTCCCTTGCAGGTCCATCGCTCTGCTCCTCCTGAAGATGAGCACCTCTTTCCCCTCAGCACTGAATTCCCACTCGGCTCCAAATTTCCGATACCCTCGTTCTGGCTGTATCTCACTCCAGCTGTAGCCTCTCTCCCACCGGCGTGCACAAGCTCACTGGTCCAGGGCTTTCCCTTGTTTGTGATCCTCACAGTGACTTTGTTTTGGTTAGAGGAGAAGGGAGGGAGAGAAACACTGAAGTAGGGTTTGGGGATTAACTGTCCCTTGACAGCAGCTCCTCCACAAACCACTGTCTTGCTCAGGTCCTCCTTCTGGAAATGGTGACTGCGCTGAAGATGCAAATCTTCACCCCCCGCAGCCAATCAGCGTCTCCACTCTGCTGCCCTTTGACATCTATCATACACACCTTATTCTGCTTTATCCCACTATCCATTCCTTTCATTATCAAGGGAGCTCTGGCTTTTATTTTCCCAATAAGAAGTCTCACAACACCAGGTTATAGTCCAACAGGTTTATTTGGCAGCACTAGCTTTCGGAGCCTCAAGCTCCTTCTTCAGGTGTGTTCACAAACAGGGCATATAAAGACACAAACTCAATTTACAAGATAATGGTTGGAATGCGAGTCTTTACAGGTAATCAAGTCTTAAAGATACAGACAATGTGAGTGGAGAGAGGGTTAAGCACAGGTTAAAGAGTATTGTCTCCAGCCAGGACAGTTAGCTCCGAAAGCTAGCGCTGCCAAATAAACCTGTTGGACTTCAACCTGGTGTTGTGAGACTTCTTACTGTGCTTACCCCAGTCCAACTCCAGCATCTCCACATCATGGCTTTTATTTTCCCCTCATGGGAAAATTAGAAAAGATTTATGCTATGAGCGTGGTTTGGGGCGGGGGTTCTGTAAAAGAAAAAAGAGAATGTAAATGAGGATAAAGACAGCTGAGTGAGGTGCTAAAAGTACTAATTAAGAGGTCAGAATGTGTGAATTCTGACCTCTTAATAGAATAGAAGTACAGATAGTTAAGGCAGTTGGCCTGAAGAGGGTTGTGGGGCAATAGGAGAGCAGGAATGGAGAAGTGGAAAAGTGGAAGAGAGAAAGAAGGATGATAAAAATGGATGAATGAGATGAAAAGAACAAACAGAATGAAATAAAATAAATGGAAATGGGGTGAAGTTGGAGGGGAAATTTAATGCTATGAAGTTGTTAAACTCAATGTTCAGTTCAGAAGGACGTAAAGTACCCATTCGGAAGATGAGGTGCTGCTGTTCCTCAGTTTGCGTTGGGGTTCACTAGAACATTGCAAAAGGCCAAGGATAGACCTGTGGACAGGAGAGCAGGGTGGTGTGTTGAAGTGGCAAGTACTAAGACTGAAGTGGCAAGTGACAGGAAGGTCTGGATCTTGCTTGCCACTTCCCCATTCCTGCTCTCCTTCTTCCCACTCCTCCTCCTTCAGACCAACTGCCTTAACCATCTGTACCTCTATTCTGCCATTCACTCATTCTGATCTCTTAATGGGCACTTTTAACGCCTCTCTCAGCCGTCTTTATCCTAATTTACTTTCCCTTTATCCTTTTACCATCCCCCCACCTCTCCTCACAGTATAAATCTTTTCTGATTTTCTTTGTCCTTCGCTCTGATGAAGGGCCATTCAGACTCGAAACGTTGGCTCTATTCACTCTCCACATCTTATTAATGAACCTTTCTGACACTCCTAACAAGGAAAGGAATATTGGCAGAAACATTTTCTCTTCCATGTGTGAAACATGTACCTTGTTAACAAGCCATCAGTAAAATTGCAGATATAGAGCAAAGCTTATGTGTAATGCCACTTTAAAGCAAATGCAGAAAAGATCTATTATGAAAAGCCAGATCAGTTTCAAATGAACTCTGTCATGTCGCATTACGATACTTACACTTGCACTGTGCTGCAACACAGTAATCCAAATTAGTTAACTGCAGACCTAACTACGATAAGTAATGTATGGTAATGAAATAAACTGGATGAATTAAATTTGTGGTAATTTAATCTACTAAATTATCATACATGCCCTTCTGGCCTTATTTCCTTTTTGCCAGATGAATTAATGGTGATGTGATGTGTGATGCTACAATCCCGCAATGTATTACTTTTTGCTGAGTTGCTTGTCTTTGAAGAAGGATTTGCACAATACAAATTTGTAATTGGATTATCTGGCATTATGAATCAGAGCTATAACTGACTATTTTGAAATGCCATGAACAAAGAAATTTGTAATTCCTCTGAAAATTCCCTTTATGAAAAAAACCACTGTGCAGCAGCACTAATATATATTGAAAGGGAAACATTGAAAAGCATAGCAGCATCTTTTTTTTTGTTTCAATAAGCTTAAAGCAAATGGGTTTATAAAAGTGTAGCTTCATTTTATGTTATTTCGGTTTCATGATGCTTCTGATATGAAAGCAAGGATAGTGTGCAAAAAAACCCCATCTGCAACCAAGATAGAAGCACAATAAATGATTTATCAGAGTTCGGCTTGTAGAAGCAAAGAACACATACATGAAGAATTATCTTTTGGGATCTATAAAAATGGCTTACCTTCCCATTCATCTGAACAAAAAGAATCGTAACAGTGTTTAAAACTGCAAAGGCTAGCATTTATTCTAAATATTGCTTAACCTGCATTTCTACCCTTGCCTTATTCTATTTGTCTATAGTATATCATGCTGATTTTTAAAAGAATGCATGTCTGCATATTGTCACCTTCTTATTAGAAAAATGCACAGAGGAAATGTTCGCTGGCAGTTTCAAATCTATATTGAAAATAGCCACAAAAATAGCAAAAACAATTAGCTTAAATAGTTATTGGGTTGGAAGTAGCCACAATGGTTCACATTTTCTTTCTATGTATACCATACCAAAAGATTACAATGCAAACACTGGTGACATTCTGTATAAAACGTCTTAAGATGGTGATAAAATCAGATGACCCTTTGTAAAGTGTTGATTATTTAAATAATAAACGTGGAAATGCAAATTAAATGTTAATTTATGAACAAAGGTGAAGATGTTTAGGTCTCAGTGGAGATCGTAATTTGAACCATGTTGGTTGCTCTGGGATGGTTAAGCATTAATTATCCCACTGACTCAAGTCTACATACACATATGATTCCGATAGCTTGTCATAACCTCTGACCTCAAACACCATCCAGTTAGTTAAATATGAAGTACATGTGATAATGGTATATGTTCCTTCCGCAAGAAATCTGCACTTTCAGCAATGCATGTACGATTGCACATCGGTCAGCCAGTAAAAACATTCCCAACATATTGTATAAAGGTGCAAACTTGCTAAGTTGTGGACTTTACTAATTAATGTTATTTGATACAATTGCTCATGTTATGGACAGGGCTGTGAGAGAACAGAAACCCTTGTACCCTTTCCCTTGCTGTTCATGATCAGCATGTTTTGGAAAGGAAGGTGTGTGTATGTTTCTCACCACCTAAGCGTGTGGTCTATTTTTTTAATATCCAGGAGCCAGCTTCCATGGATTTAAATGAAGAGGATTATTCATTCATACGTTCATCCCAAAAGTCAATGTATCCCTCACTGCTGGGAAATCTGGTGCAGAGGTGCAGCAGTGGCCGAAACAGAAGATTCCATAGATGTGAACAGGCAAGAGATCTTGCTCATTCACACACAAATGCACTCACACGCACGCATGCACACACACACATAATAACAATAGTGCACTTTTACAAGTCGTAAACAAAAGATTAGGTCATAATTCATATGTTTGACTCTTCTCATGAAAAAACATTTTGTTCTTTGTTCTAAATTGGTGTCGGGTGTCTCTGTGAGCAGGAATGGAGAACGAATGACCAAACTATACATTCTCAGCTAAAGCTCCACTGTGAAGATTTTGAAATTCAGCCTCGTGGTTTTCTGTAATTGTTTCTGGAACAGATTGAAATCATTCTGGACTGATACTTGATCCCCAAACACCCATCACAGCAGTGGGAGTATTCATGGTCTGTTCTGCACATCTTGGGACACGAAGGAGTAATTTAGCACGGCCAATCCACCCAACCTGCACATCTTTGTGGGAGGAAGCCAGAGCACCGGGAGGGAACTCACGGAGACACAGGGAGCATGTTGCAAACTCCACACAGATAGTCACCCAAATCGAACCTGGGTGCTGTGAGGCAGCAGTACTCACCACTCTGCCACCATGCCACCCATTTGCCACCGTGCCACTGGTTTTGCACAGTAGCAGATTCACAGAGCAGAATTTTACCAGTTTGTGCCACCCATCGCTGGGCAGAGTGAACCGGTAAAATCGCACGAGAACCGAGAAATCAGGATCATGCCCAATTTCTCGGCTCTCGTGTTTTTATGAGAGCTGGATTTCTGGCAAGGTCAGCTTCCTGCTGGAAATGGGTGAAAGACTGAATAATTTATTCAAATATATTGTAATGAGGATCTCCATGGAATTAATGAGAGTGGCGCTGAATTGTCTGGGCCCGCTTGCCTTTATGGCCTCGCCGGGAGAGATTCTCTCCAGCGAGGAAAACATCTGCTCCCCATGAACAGGGAACAGTCATGTTGGCCTTATGGTAGAAACGGAGGACATTGAAGCACCCTAGGGAGGCCGAGTGCAAGGGAGGATGCCCCTTGGGCACTGTCAGCATGAAACCTTGGCACTGCCAGCCTGGCACCTTCGTAATGCCCACCAAACACTTTGGCACTGGCCACCGTGCAGTGCCAGGGAGTGGGGCCTATGGAGGCAGGGCTTCTGAGGGGCCTACGGTGTGGGGCTTATATGGGCAGGGCCTACGGGAGCGGCGATTAAAGGCGTGGCCTGATGGGGAGGGAGGGGGGTCCGCTGTGCACTTTGCTACTCTGTAGGTGATTAGATACGGGGTGGGGGGGGGGTGACAGGGGCCTGCTCTGCAGTACGACCATTGCAGGGGAGCGCGACCAGTCTGGGTGGTGGGGCGGCAGTGGGGGGCTATGTTATCGGGCAGTGCAAGGCTCATGATCGGCCGTGGGCCCCTGCGATTGGAGGGGGGAGGAGTTTGTTCATGTTGCCTTCAGCAGCAGGGGCCTGACAGCTCTCTCTCTCTCTGTCTGTCAGACCTCCACTGCTGCTATTGTGCATGTGCAGAATCGGAGATCTGTTCATGTGAAATAGCTTCCTCTGCAGTCTGGCTGGTGAATTAAGCCCATCCCCCCTCCTGCAGCAGCTAGAAATGCTCGAGACCATTTTTTTATGCATCATGAATACAAGATTGCATGTGAAACTCACTAAAAAAAAGGATCTGCAATTCTCCCATTTTCACGCTAGCTGGATATTTAGGGCCTGATTTTACCATCAGGTTGCGCCCGTTTTTAGGCGCGAAAACTTGGTAAAGTTGGGCGTGGGGCATGCATTTAAATTGACTTATTGGGCTGCGTGCCTAACCTTACCAGCACTTACCCCTTTGCCACCGCATTCGCCCATCCAGAATCGACGCAAAACAGATTTGCTCCACAAAAGTCCGATTCAGGCACTGCAGTTAGTGAGGAGGTAAGTGCCGAAAGGTCTCTGCTTGAGATCCGTGGTGGGGGGGGAAGGTGGATCCGATGGCTCTCTGCTTGAGATCGGTGGGGGGGTGGGGGGGGGGGGGGTGGTAAGGGGGGCCCCCTACCACTTTGCCTGAGATCAGTGGGCTTAAAGAGGGGGTCCACTGTCACTCTGCCTGAGATCAGTGGGAAGGCGGGGGGGGGGGAGGGAAGGTTCTGTTGTCACTCTGCCTGAGATCAGTGGGGGGAAAGGGGGGGTCCGCTTCCACTCTGCTTGATATCAGTGGGGGGGAGGGTGGGAGGGGCCTGTGATCGGTCTGGGTAGCGGAGGGGGTGAGGGGATATGGGGGTCAGTAATGTTGGGGGGGTGGGGCAATGTCTGTGGGTGCTGGGGGAGGCCTTATCCGGCCTGGGGGCAATGTGGCGGGGAGTCATATTCTATCATTTTTTTCTGCGCATGCACAGTTGGAGGTGCCGATCGGAGCTGCAGGATTTCAGGCGCATTAAGCCCCATCCATAGGCTTCTGCAGCGCAATTCGGACTCGCTGATATTTTTTCAGGCAGAGTGCGTACGGGGGCACCTGAGAACGGGTCTAAAAGTCGGATCTGAAATACTCCCAGTTTCAAGTCCACTCAGCACTGAGAATCAAAATGGTAAAATAGGGCCCTTTGAATCATTCATAGTAAAATTCTGCCCATTGTACAGAATGACTTACATCCAACCTTGTCAAAGGATTTTGCATTGGCCGGTATATGAAGACCAATTCATTTTCGAACGCATTCAATGTATTGTAGCATCGTTTCTTTAAAGACAGGCTTCCAGAAGTCTCAACACAAGAAAAGTCGTCAGCAGTCTGGAATTTGCGTTCCACACGCTAACCTTGGTAAACTTAAACTTCTGCTAGCCCTGCATCATCTGTACCCTGTATTTAATCTTGTACTCCCTCATCCCCATTCACAGTATAATTGTTGTTTGATGTCATTGTCTAGTTCTTGTTCGAAGTGTGTGGTGATGATTTGAGCTTTGTTGACTATTTCAATTCAGCCAAGACCTGGACAACACTTGATTATTCTTGGTCTGTGATGGGGGCAGATGAGATATTATCAGTGGCTTTGCACATAGACTTAGCAATTACCACTTACCTTCATCTTTACAATCCACCCTGTACAATCGTTGGCCAGTGGTCTTCTAGCATAATCTTGATATTCTTTTTTAAGTCATGGAACATTCTCTTGACCTCTCTCCACCTTTCCATTGTGGTTTAGACTAGCTTACATGATAATTACATACACTTAGGCAACTTTTTTTTGGAACATTATAATTAGGTGCCCTGTATTATCAAAATGTTTCCCTGTTCTTGTGTCATGTTGATGACAAGGACTTCCATGATATAGTCAGTGCGATGGAAATGTGAAGTTTTGTCACTGAGCTACTTTCTCATGTGTCAAGTTCACTACAACACTATTCACAATTCAGATCAATTTTACCAATCAAACTGCCTTTTAATGGCATGAAAAGGGTCCATAGTTTATAACAGGTGATCAAACAGTCTTATGGCATGTTCCATATGTAATTTTCCGATTGTGTGTCATTAAAATCTATGACTAAAGGACACTTAAAAATGTTAGTAGAAAAGAGGAAAATGGCCTGATAAACTTAAATTGTTAAATCTAAATTAATTGTACATACAATGCTATGAAATATCAATGCTAGGAGAATAAATAAATGTATTTTGTGCATTGTTGCCCATGTGAATCTGGTGTAAGTTGATGTACGAACAATGATATGAATTTGAAAGATTAGTGGATATAATGCCATATTGTTTAACTTGTCTATCCTTTTGGTTAAGTGTACATTATTTCAAAATTACCTGCTCTTAAATACTTCCATATTGTCCACTTAGTGCTTTGTTTTAGTCACAGAAGGTGATTGCAAGTACCAAATGCTTCTTCCTCCATTTATTATTGGATTTCCTTTGAAACAGATTGCCAACTCCAACGCTTTGAGGAACTAACGATTTTCCCTGAATTGGCCAATTACTGGCCAGAGGGTGGGTTTGCCACACAATTAAGAATGGCAGGCAGGCTCTGCAGGCTGCAAGGCCAACAGAAATCTCCTCAGCAAAAGTAGCAGGCTGGCTACAAAGGCGTGTAAAGCAGAGGATTTCCAACATAAAAGCCAACATTTTTAAATTTACTATAAAAAATGTCCTTGGCCACTGGGCCATCATTGGTGGTTGTGGTGGTTGGGGGAGTGTGGGGGGAGTATCTTTTTCATAAAACCATCAAACGTTGAAGCAACAGTTCCCTTTCAGTCGACAGCAGACTAGATGTGGTAAAATGAAATGGTACTGAAGTATTTTATTTGCTATATGTTACAGTAATATTTGGTGTAATATACTGTACAGTAAGTAACATTTGGGATGCTTCATGATGCAGGAGAGTAGGTTGTGCTATATTGTATAGCAGTATTTATTATGGTTTATAGTACATTAAAATTTGATGTGCTGCATGATGCAGTATAAATGATGTGGTGCATGATATGATAACAATTGGTGTGATGGATTTTACAGTATTATTTACCATGTATGGTATAGTAACAACAGGTGTGGTGTATGATAGCATCATATGGTTTGCTTAATGGGGCTGTCGTGCTGCAGTCTTGGTGGCCCAGGCTCTTCTGTGGAGAGAAAAAAGGTAGATATGTTTGGAATATTGTTATATGACAGTAAAAATGCTATCTACACATCTTTAATGGCAGATAATATTTTAGATAAAGCTAACAGAAAGTGGAGTAACTCATACTGGCTTTTTTAAGTCAGATTTTCAAAATGAATTTCCTGCATTCTGAATGCCGCAGGGAGATTCACACTGAAAATCTGGGGGCAAGGCCTATTTCTGCCCGAGAAGCCGGCAGCATAGTGTTAAGCAGGCCACTGCGCATGTGCTGGTCTATCAGTGCAGAGATCAACGCGGGCACAAGAGCCCTGCACTGCCAGCATCCCGATCACTGGCCAGCCCGAGTGTTGGCCAGCCCCGTGACCCTGCATCGCTGGTCTCCCAATGTCCCCTCCACCCCACCAGTCCCATCTCTCCGAAACCCCCCCTCCTGGCAGCCCTGACTCCCCTGGCAGCCACCCCCCCAACCCCGATGGCCAGCCCTGTTCACCCCCTTCCCTACCTCTGTCACTGATCCCGACCCTTCATCACCCCCCCCCCCCCCCCCCCCCCCCCCCCATAGGCCCCACCACTTTTGGCTCTACCCTCTTGGCAATTCCCGATGCCTGGTGGGAAGTGCCAACGTGCCCCCTGGGCAGTGCTGAAGGCCAGGCTGGCACTGCCATGATGTCACTGCCCAGGAGGCACCACCTCTTACCCCCGACCTCCTGAGGGGCCTCCATGGCCTTCCTTCACTCCAGCGGGCTGGGCTGCCAGCTTACCGTTAGTGGGGAACTGTTTTTAACTCCACTGGAGTGAATCACTCATTGCCGGGGTGGGGAGAGGCTAACAGGCACAGAGATTCCAGTCCCGAGCCCACTAATAAGATGGAAATCAGAATTTAAATATAGAAGTGATCTCCGCAGTGGAAATCGGCACGGAGCTGATGATACCAGATACTTGTCCTGGAGATGCACTAAGGCCATTGCAGCCAGCGGGGAGCCTGCTAAATGGCCTCCTCTGATATCTCCCAGCCTGCTGTACTGATAGAGCAATGCAGCGGGCTGGGAGAATTGCCTCCATCATCTTGTATTTTGATGGGCATCCTTCGTGACAGCTAAGATGTGGTAGCCAACCAATCACATAAAAGAAAATATTGGATTTATTAGTGGATGTATCTGCATTATCTTTAGACCTAATGAACTCCCTTACCATATAGAATTGTTAGGTTAAAATGCTTCACTGTTAATGTTGTAGGACAGAGAATACTGTTTGGTCAGACTTAATGAAGTCCTCAATGTCATGAGTAGGTTAACTGCATGTACTTATTAACCACAAAAAATATGTCCATTTATACATTAAAGGGTTCAAGCTAAGAGCA
This sequence comes from Mustelus asterias, assembly GCF_964213995.1. Lineage (NCBI taxonomy): Eukaryota > Metazoa > Chordata > Chondrichthyes > Carcharhiniformes > Triakidae > Mustelus > Mustelus asterias. The sequence goes on along the minus strand of NC_135804.1, from coordinate 118,505,417 downwards.
GTCTCCATGCAGACAGCTCTCCATAACCTGAGATTGACCCCTAAATGCCGGTTATGTGTTCTCCTATCTCACTGTAAGAGTGGAACTGTAACTCAATCCCATGTTAACTCCATATATGCCAGACAACACCCCCTCCCCACGCCCTGACTTTATCCAATTATTTAAAGGTCTTCTAGTTTAATCCTTGTCATTACATCGCTATTACTACCCCACCACCACCCTTTAAATCTCAATGTTCATAGGTTAAGGAGATCTGGATGTCTTAACCCTTCCACATCTCATTGACACTACTGTTAGAGGAGTGGCGGACTCTGTCACTGCAAATAAATTTTGTTGAATTGGAAATTATTCTGGCTTCTGGTTATCTTTCCCTCCTCTTTTTCCATTCCTTGGTATTGAGGCACTCTTTCTCAATTTGGCAGTTGTGGTAGTAGGTGGGGGTTAATTAGTGCCATTGTTTCTGGGGTGATCGAATGCTGTGCTTGACTCCAACGCATTTATTTCCTCTTCTTTCGTCACGTGGCACACCGCGATGTTTATGAATGTTCAAGAACGGAATTTGCCATTCCTTCCTGCCAGTGTGATTTTCCGATCCAGTGGAAGATGACCCCCTCCCTCCCCGCGACCTCATAACAGATTCCCTGGGACAGGATGGGCAAGCCATGCAAAATACTGTAGAACATCTTGCTGAAAGCCAATGGGAAGCCATTTCCACCACTGGAAAACATACTGTGGGGAAGTGTCTGCAGAAAATCTTATCCCATATTTCAACAATGGAACCTTCATGCCCACTTGTTTCACAATCTTAGCCAAGTTTTTGATTACCTTTACCTTTTCCAATTGTTTTATGAGCTCATTAATCCATGTATTCAGCTGAGCAACAACCCTGGTAAGTTCAGCTTTTGTTTCAGAATTACCTGCAGAACTCTTGCATGCACTTAACAAGTTTGCCTGCCATTCAGTTCTTTTCAGAATCTTTCTTCCATAGTTACTGACTGTCCCTTAAACTCTTTCAATTCATTCATTAGATCTTCAATCTGTTGTGTTGAATTCACCTATTCTGCTTGTTAAGTCTGGATTTGCTCTTTGCACTACACATCTCATCCTTCATGTTGTTCAGGTTGGACCGAAGTTCGAGAAGTTTGTCAGTTTTGCTTGTTACTTTTGCTTTCAAGCAACTGCCCTCGTCAGCAATTCCTTCTCCTGTTCTGAAATTTTGCATCATGTTTACTCAAGATTTTTGGTGCTTGAAGTTCATAAAATTTTTGCTTAAGAGGGGAATTTCCTGGTTTCCCTCACACTGGGAAGTGGCACAGTTTTTGTCTGCGGACCTTCTGGTCCTACTGCTGTCAATGGGATTTCTCATTGACTGCACCTCACACCAATGGAAAACAGCATGGATGCATTGTGGCAGGTCCAGAAGATCCCACAGGTGTGAACAGCCAAAAGATTCCAGTCAAGAGCTATTTGTGTTGAATGTTTTTCTACTAGTTCAACATTTAAGCATTTCAAGTCTTCTTTCAAGTATTTTCCCTTTGTCTTACATTCCAGAGTTCTCATCAGTTCTCATTTTTCCTTATCAAGTACATCTATTTTATGTGGAAGTTGATCCTCTGCACTGATCTGTTCTCCTTAGCAAGGTGCTATTGTTCAAGCTCATATTCTATAATCATATTTGTGCTCATTTTTGTGAGAAACTTTACTTTCTCTTGCAATTCTAGGTTCTTGATTTTCATCTCTTCATACAGCTCCGAGAAAATGTAATACTTTCTTCCAAGCATCCAAACATTTTTGTCAGCTCTGTAGTCTCTTTCTTGTACCTCTGTGATTCTTCAAAATTTCATTTGTTCAGATCTTGAACAGTTTGGTTCATTGACTCCTCTAGTGGCTCATACAAGCTTATATCCTTGAAAATGTATCTTGAATTTAAAATCTTCCAATTCAGTTCTGATACAAAAACAATTCCATCCATTTTCCTTTTCCAGGGTTGCTTATTTTGGTTTTCATCAGATAGCTTTCCTTCATTCACAGCCAGCTGCTTGCTTTACACCTGCTGTTGTAGTATAGGTGATGGATCAGGATTTCTAAAAAGTGGCAGTTTCTCAATTAATTCTTCCATATTTACTTTCTGGTGTATAAACTGAGAAGGAGTATGCAGCTGTTGGAAACTAGTGCTCTTTCTGGAGACCTTTTTATGACTGTAATGTCTAATATTTTTTCTTCTGAGATATATGCTGCACATTTCTAATCAGTGTACTGGAATTATTGGAGATGCAATCCCTGTTATTTAAGGTATTAACCTGTGATATAATAGTCCAGCTGAAGTTATTGAAAGATGGAAATTATGTTGCTGCTCAAGATACCTGTATGTTTTATGGTGGGCGTGTGATTTGCTGGAGCAATAAGTCCATCATTTTAATGTACAACAGATAGAAACCTACCTTCACAGAATTTTTAAATTAGATCAATAAGCAGTTAATCTACATTGCTATAAACAGGACCAATTATGAGCAAAGCATTGGTAAGGACAATAGCTTTATGAACATTATGAACAACTTTATTATCCAATCAGTTAATAGGTTCACAGTAAATTTCTCTTTTGGCTATTCTAGCCCACCTCATTTAATTGTGTTACCAATATCTCCATGGTAAAAATTAAGAAAGGAATTTGTTAGGCCTTCGTAAGGTAGCAATTGCTGACAGTAATCACAAGATATATAGTTTTAATATTGATTCCTAAACATCAGATTGCTGGGTTCAAACAAAATATTGTGCAGTGAAAATCAAGGGAAGCTGATTGACAGGGACTTTTATAGAATGCTTTAAAAGGTGCGCATGAACTTCTATCGGATCAGGTCACTACTTCAATATCTATAGTTAAAATCTCATTTAAAGTCAAGATCTAAATTCAAATCTAAGATCTATGTTTGTAATAACCTTTCTAACTTATTGATGTCAGCAGGCTGTTTTGAATTGGTGAGAATCAGAAAGAAATGTGTTGAACAATGGTAATTTTTAAACTGCAGGTTTGGCTCTGAATTCCGATTTGATATCGATTGACAGCTCTTTTATTTAAAATGCACTGTTTGAGAATATTGTGAATGAACTTACTTCAAAAGGTTACAAAACTTCTACTTCACCAGGCGAGTTGAAAATCTCCTGCAGTATAATTTAATTTGCAATTGACTCGTAAGTCTGACTGGGATTGCGGCAACACTCCAATGTCTACAGCGCAAATGCCTCAGACATGTGGTGTTCCATCTGTTGTATATTTTAATTAAAGACAAAACTATGTGTGAACAGGAGTCAGCTCAGACTACATTTAATCAGGGCAATCAAAATCAGATCCGATCAGTTGTGACAGCTGCTGGCAGACGGGAATGTGTTTGCAATGCTTTCAGATCATGGGAAGGCTATTCCTGTCCATCATACATAAACAAGTAAAAATATAGCACAGCAAACGCATGGGCTTGATGAATTGTATCTCTATGGAATCTATTTAATTGAAATTCATGCAACTGGAAGGGAGTTGGGAAATATCAATCACCCCTTATTTGTGTTTGTGGGCAACAAATACCTCATTGGCTCAGCTTTTTTGTAAATTGAGGGGAAATAGTGCAATCAATCAGAATTAACTGATCAGCCCAAAATTATCAGGTCAGAAAGCCAACAAGGGCCTATTGGACAGCAAGTATCCACCAATAAAGTCTTAATGCACAGCGAGCAAGCATTAATAAGCCTACCAATCAAATTGTTCAAGACATTTCTCAAGCTGGGCCCACTATGTACACTGAAAATAACTTTTATAAAATAAAAAAAACTTAATTTACTCTTCTGGTTTGTTAAACTTGTCATACAAAACACTTCATTTATTTTTGGCTTCAATCCCAGAGCTGAAATGTTTAACCCTTGGTCTCAGGTTCTTTACTTCGCAGGTCGGTGGATTTTATCTGCCTTTTACTGCGGTGCTTTCTTGCACTTTTTCAGGCCTCCGCATCAGATTCCTCAGCTACCTTTTTGTTGCTTATCTTCGAGTTTCTGGATTTAATTTCTGCTTCGTTTCAGCCTCTCAGTGTAACTACGGTTTGTAGTAGGCTTCGTGGGCTATTAATGATGTATTCCTGTTTCGATAATGAGAGGATGAAAACTGAATGGATGTAAGATGGGTTTTTCCAACAATCAACAATGGTTTCATGGTCATGAGCAGATTCTTAATTCCAGATATTTATATTGTAGAATTCAAATTCCACCATCTGCTGTGGTGAGTTTCGAACGTGGGTCCCCAGAACATTACCTGAGTTTCTGGATTAAAAGTCTAGCGACAATACCACTAGGACATTGCTTCCCCTATCTACAGTATAAGACTGGGGCCAAGTATAGGTTCTTTCCCCCATTGCATCTGTGTCTATTTATCTTATTGGAATTCCATATATCTGTACATATGTATGATATGGACATGTAGTGAGATAGTGAAGAGCAATGGTCCTAACATTTATCCATGTGGGATTTAGTTAGTAATTCTGCTGCATGCACAAGAATGCAGTCAATTCTTATCTAAACTAAGAAGTTCCAACCAATCGCAGGACAATAAATCTTACTTAGGTTTTTTTTTACTGTGTCACCTTATAGAAGGTTTTCTTGAAATCAATATCACAGTGTCAACAAGGCTATTGTCATCCACCAACTTCCTTGTCCATTGTTGCAACTGAGAGGAGTATGTGCTGCAGGTTGATGGGGGAAAGAATGGTGAGGCAGCATTTGAGGATTACCTTCTCCCAATAAATTTAAAAGCCAGTGTTACGAGGTTGCGCTTTTAGAGGATACCATTTTTAAATTTTATTTTTCTGGCGAGGACCCCATAGAATGGATATATTTTTTTGAAAAAACTACCCTGACTCCTGCGACACACACACAATTTTGCATTTAACCAAGTGGGATGAAGACAGGCGCTCGATCCCTTTGGGAATGTGAAAGATGCCATTGCCTGTTGATTCACAGCGCCCTGAGACTTTTCAAATGATTCTGAGGTGAGACGTCAAAATGCGATTACCTGTTCTGAAGCAATAACTGTGGCTGACATGAATAATATAATTTTTCTGGTACATATGACCAGCGAGGTACTTCAATGGTGCCTTAACGAGCAGGAAAGGGCATGGGTAGAGAGCAAAAGACAAGGCTGTATTGGAGATAAGCTGATTGAAGCCGAGTGCCTCTTTGTCTCTATCTCTCTCTTTTGGAAGTGCAATTCCCTGTTTGCAAAGTGAACATTCTGAGAAGAAAAGAACAGTTGCAAAGCATGAACTTTAAAAAAAAATCATGGAAATCTGCTCCATATAATTATACCCAGGAGGACAGCTGAATGGCTGTCATATTGAACCACTGCATTGAGGCTAGCCAAGGAACTACTAACCATATGCTCTTTTGTTTTAATTTTCATGAACTATGTGAAAAAAAACTGCTTTAAGTCTATCCTCTTGCTCTGCCATCTGCACTGGTATGTGCGTGTGTGTGCGTGTGTGTGTGTGTGGGGGGGGGGGGGGGTGCGGGGGGGAGGGGAACAGCCATATGTGTATGAATAGTGGTTGCCTTTTACCTACTCTTTTTAGCTCAGGAAATGGTTTCAATGAACTTATCTTGTTTTTTGCTTAGCCTAGGAAAATCTGTGTGAACAATTCTTTATAACCTTGTGGTGAACCATAGTTGGTTACCACTATGAGTGCTGAGCCATGGATGGTCAGCACTATGGGTTTTGTAGATATGTTACTGTTGTCACTGTTGGGGTTAGGGTTGGGCTGTTCTACCTGTTGATATTGTTCTGTGGTACACTCCAGTTGGCTCCGCCTACCTGGGTAAGTATAAAGGTCACTGCACTGCCTGGTGACCCTTTAGTCTGGGATTGTATTGTATATAGTGTGCTCCATTCTTGTTAGTAATAAAAGCCTTTATTTCCCGGGTACAATCTAGCCTCCCGAGTGATTTAATCGCGCATCAATTTTATTACTAACAAAATTTTGGTTAAAAAAAAACCATGGAGCAAATGTTGAAACCCGAGCGGCTTACTTTAGATCCACGTGCGGCAGGAGTGTCGAACACTTTCGACCATTGGCTAAAGTGTTTTCAAGACTACATCGATGCCTCAACAGCTATTCAAAACGACGACGATAGACTGCGGGTCCTCCACGCGAGGGTAAGCGACACCGTATACTCATCAATCTGCGATGCCCAAGACTACATAGGGGCCATCGAACTACTTAAGAAACGGTACAACAAACCGCCAAACGAGATCCATGCTCGACACCTTCTAGCCACTCGACGGCAGCAGCACGGCGAAACGACAGGACAGTACCTGTGTGAACTTCAGCAGCTAGCCAGAGCCTGCAACTGCAAGCCAGTGTCGGCGGTCCAGTATACGAACGACTTGATCCGAGATGCGTTCGTGGCGGGAATCGGCTCGTCGTACCCCACCGACCACGTGGGAACATCATGGCAAGTACAGCCACCGACTCAACTTTATTCAGCGGCTCCGAAAAACTGCGCGATTGTGTTTCCAACCTCGGACCTGACGACGGCGGCAGCTCCAGGAGGCCCGCGGTGTCACTTCTGTGGATTGGCGAAACATTCTCGGCAGCGATGTCCAGCTAGAACGGTATTGTGCTCCGCGTGTGGAAAGAAAGGGCATTATGCCAAAGTCTGCAGGACCAAACCACCCTCCAAACATAGCAGCGCAGCGTGTGATTCTCTAGAGCCTGTCTCCTTGTCTCCAGCGTCTTCGAGGTCTTCCACCACGTGCGATTCCAGAGCGCCGCCATTCCTGACGACGAAGACGCAAGACACGTGCGACCTGCAGGGGCCGCCACTTTTAGCGCCACCGACCACGTGCGATCCATGGGCGCAGCCATTTTGGTCGGCACCGACCGCAGACGACCACCAGGGGTCATCATCATCAACCATCTCAGCTGCCTGCAGTTGCACCCAAGACCCAACGGTGGCGTCAATCATCCTGGACCAGGCCAAGCCTCACAGACTCGACAAGTCCATGATGGGCATAGAGGTAAATGGACGCCAAATTCATTGTTTGTTTGACAGTGGGAGCACGGAGAGTTTCATTCACCCTGACACCGTGAAACGGTGCGGTCTCTGAGTACGGACTGTCAGACAGACAATTTCGATGGCGTCGAGGTCCCGGTCTGTTACCGTGCTAGGGAGCTGCGTGGTCAACCTAACGGTGCGGGGCACAGTTTACGAGAACTTCAGGCTCCTTGTGTTACCGCACCTTTGCGCTCCGATACTCCTGGGACTAGACTTTATGGTCCACCTGAGGAGTGTAACCCTGCAGTACGATGGTCCCTCCACTTTCAGTGGGAGCACAGCAGCCTCCAAATTGCCCAGCGCGCTCCACGTGTAGCCTCTCGACACTCAGAATCACCCCACCATCTTTATTCGAGAATCTCGTGCCAGGCTGCAAGCCCATCGCAACCAAGAGCAGGCATTACAGCGCTGAGGATTGGATCTTTATTCGATCTGAAGTTCAGCGGCTCCTCAGAGAAGGGATCATCCAACCTAGCTCTAGTCCATGGAGAGCGCAAGTAGTGGTGGTTAAAACTGGAAACAAACCCCGGATGGTCATAGACTATAGTCAGACCATTAATAGATATACGCTGCTGGATGCATATCCTCTCCCGCGCATATCTGACATGGTCAACCAGATTGCGCAGTACCGGGTGTTCTCCACCATTGACTTGAAGTCAGCTTACCACCAGCTCCCCATTCGCCCAGAGGACCGAAAATACACGGCCTTTGAGGCGGATGGTCGTCTTTATCACTTTTTAAGGGTTCCCTTTGGCGTCACGAATGGGGTCTCGGTCTTCCAGCGTGCAATGGACCGAATGGTGGACCAGAACCGGCGTTACCGCCAGTGTTGAGGAGGTCGCAGAGACGGTGCGGTCCTCCAATACGACTGAACTTGTGAATATATGAACAGTTGTTCTGGTTTTTTTTGCCCCGCCGGCCTTTGTTTTTAAAGGAGGGGTGAATGTGGTGAACCATAGTTGGTTACCACTATGAGTGCTGAGCCATGGATGGTCAGCACTATGGGTTTTGTAGATATGTTACTGTTGTCACTGTTGGGGTTAGGGTTGGGCTGTTCTACCTGTTGATATTGTTCTGTGGTACACTCCAGTTGGCTCCACCTACCTGGGGAAGTATAAAGGTCACTGCACTGCCTGGTGACCTTTTAGTCTGGGATTGTATTGTATATAGTGTGCTCCATTCTTGTTAGTAATAAAAGCCTTTATTTCCCGGGTACAATCTAGCCTCCCGAGTGATTTAATCGCGCATCAAACCTCAAAACATAAGCATTGGGACTCTTGAAGAATCGGCGAATGTAAAAGATCCCGTTAGGGTCAACCATGGAATGAGAGAATAGGGGAGTTGTTTCACTCCTCTTCACGTAATAAGGGTAATACCAGGTACAGCCTATGAGCACTTCAGCCAGGAGATCTGCATTGAACAGAGTAGTTCATTAAGGAGAAAGTAGGAGAGCCTCAAAGACTGATCCCTGAGGATCTGTGTCTGAGGTTCCCTGTCTGGATAGCTCTGCCATAGTGCTATTGGGCAATCATTTGTCATGTGCCCAACATACTGTTGTGAAACTATATTTTATATCAAAAGTTGATTTTTGATTTTACTGTCTGGAAACCTCTAATTTTTTTAAAAAACTAAAGTCACATTCTTGTGACTTGGGATCATTTTACTTTCTGTTTTCCAAAAATATTGAAATGGAGAAAACCTGTTTGCAAAGCCATAGCAGTAACAATGGCAGTGAAAGAGGATGAATAGGGGTCATCTTTTATCCATTAGTAAAGCAACCAGACAATGATCTGGGTACTCTGCGGGGTGGAGACAAACCATTAGACATATTCACTTGGACCTTGGCTAAAAGAGGAATTCTCAGCCATGATCGAATCAAGGTAAAATGAATACACTAGCCATGTCCATATTTGAGTCACTGGGGAGTTGGAGAGATGCTGCCATGTGACAAGCCAACCCTTTGTGTTTTTAAACACTTATTCTCTCTGTAGAATGAAACGAAGAACTGATGTATTAAAGGAACAAGATGTTTAGTAGGTTTCTTCTCTCTCCCACTCTCTCTCTCTTTCTATTCAACTTGCAAATTTTGAACTCTGTCTGCCAAACATAAACATCCAGGTTCTAATATATGACAAACTCAATCCAGTATTGTTGTCCACAGCAGAACAGATACATTTTCTATCCACAGTTTGTTATGACCGCGATGGAAGAATGTGTATATTACCTAGCCCCACTATTCCATTAATTTAAAAGTTCAATTTGTTCACCAAAATGGCCAATTATTTACCTTCTCTATTGGATCCCATAAGAAAGACTTTAACCAGGCTTCTTTCAATAAACTCAGAACGATTGTTCACTATTAAACCAAACTTTTTTTTTCACACAAGTTGCAATAACTGGTTAACACAATTGTTCTCTGGAAGTATAACTATCGCCGTTTAAAGATTCCACCAGCACATACATACACACAAATGCACCACACAGACACAAAGGACAATCAGAAAGGTTGTCTCTACAGAGATGAGCTTTAAACGATAGGCATGGTAAAATAAAAGGTAAAGTCCACAGGATCTTGATGCTGATCTGGAGTTCCCTCGTGCAAAAACGATGTGGACATCTGGAAGTTCTCACCAATGGGACTTCGGCATAGAGGAGAATATAGGGTTGGATCAATTCTTTTCCTCTCAGCTTTGCAGCTTCAAATGAGGATTTTCTGGAAACAGATTGAGAACCACGTATGATTTCAGCTAAAGAGATTCCGGTCGGGTAACCTTCATTTCTCAGCTTATTTCCCAACAAAACACACTTCAAAACCCAAAAGTTGTGCCATATGATTTCCAGTAACTTACGAGCCTTTTCCTGTCTGTTTCTCCCACAATAATGAAAATAATTGCAGTCCAAAACAATATATTGTCCTTAATCCCCATGCAGGTCAAGCAATTTTGTTTTTGGAAGAAGGCAGACTTGCTTCCAATCCACAGTGAACTTATGAGCTTTTTAAAAAAACTCAAGGTAGCATCCAAGTGTCCAGATAGTGCAAAGTCTTTCCATATTAGGTGTGTGTGCAGGTGTGTTTTATTAAATATTTAGACCAGATTAAATACAATAAATCACGATCTTTCAAAAAAAACCTCACAAAAACCTCTCTGATCATGCTCCATCTGACGAAGGAGCAGTGCTCCAAAAGCTTATGGTATTTGCTACCAAATAAACCTGTTGGACTTTAACCTGGTGTTGTGAGACTTATTACTGTGTTCACCCCAGTCCAACGCCGGCATCTCCACATCATGCCTTTTATGGTCAGGGCATGTAAACAGAAAACCACTCACAAAATTGGCAAGGATATTATTTTGCAAAAGAAAAACCTGGGCCAGAATTTTCTGGCTGTTCATGTCGGCAGGATCTTCTGGTCCCGCCGCCGATGGTGCAGCCTTGCCGCTTTCCGGTTTCCTGGTGTCATGGGGTGCGGTCAGAGGGAAATCCCATTGACAACAGCAAGACCAGAATATTCTACCACCGGTGGACAGTGCGCTATCTCCTGCAGCAAGAAAAATGCCACAAGGAGGTCAGATAATCCCCCACACCTCCCTATTGCAAGAGAGGGCAAAGAGGGGAGCCATTCATCCCACTCCATCTGATAGTAACAATATTCTTTGTCGAGTTGGGGAATTCACCCTGCTTGGTTTTTCAGCACAGTGGCATTGTGATAGAGCCAGTTAATTTTATGGCATTCTGAACTTCTCCAAAGTGCAGAATACAGTGCATGGCATCCATTTAGCATTGTCACTCCTGCTGTGAATTCCTTCAATTTTCTACCCCAAAAATCTTTTACTCACTGAATATCCAGATTGAGTGCAAGTAGGAGAGATTTCCAGAAAGTTGCCTTGACTTATTTACCCCTTGGAATTCTACGCTCTCTAACCTCTTCATGGGTGATATTCACATGACAAAATGTCTTGTAGCGATAAACCATACCCTTTACCACCATGCATAATGATCCAACCAAGAGTGACAAGCAAAACAGCTTAAAATGAAGAACATACTTCTTTGAGTGCATGATTGAGAGGACTATTGGAGTCTTAATGGTACACTTTCAGTATCTTGATAAATCATGAAGTGTTCTGCAGAACACTCTAAATTAGATGTCCTGCTTAAGTACAGCTTACTTTGCCCTGCACAACTCAGTCATCCAAGATGACCTAAGCATGGATATTCCTGCAGAGGTGATCCAAGCTGCTTCAGTGGCACAGTGACAAGGAAGAGAACATTAGAATGATTGTCACTCAGAGGTCTCCTAAGAGCTAACTGTGAGGATGTCAGAACACAACTTACCACCTGCTTAAACAATCTGTGCTTGTTGCAACTGCTATAATCGTCCAGATCTTCCAAGAAGCAGCAACTACCATCAGATCATTGCTGCAATTGAAAATTTCCATAACTTGACTCTGTTCTGCATTTCTTCCAGGACCATTCAAGGAGTTAATAGCTGAGACATTAATATTCAATCACCTTTGGTTATCACAATAGCTAGCAGCGTTCAAGAAATTAATAGTCTGATCTACTAGAGGTTATTATTGATATAAAGAGCTTCTCTATACATGCACCACATGGACTGTAGCAGTTTAAGAAGGCAGCTCACCACTACCTTCTCAAGGGCAATTGGGGATGGACAATAAAGGCTGGCCTTGCCAACAATATCCAGATCTCATGAACAAATCAATAAAATAAAAGGTAGTTACCAGATGTTGGACTAGGTTGTAATCTGTCCAAATGTTCCTGGATAACTATCCAGGTAAGCACTGCAGAATTGTCCAAAGTCTCTGAGTGTGATCTTATCTGCTGTTCACACCATGCTTTCGCTACAGGGCCAGCCAAATCTCCATTCACTGTGGTGGGATGGGAACATCCCACCGGCGTGAGCGGTGGTGAGATTCCGGCTTTTGGCTCTAATTCAGAATCAGAGCCATTCACAGAGGGTCCTGGGGGGCAAGGGAATTGCCCATTGGAAGTTGAAACTTCCCAGACAATTCCCATAGAGGTTGGCATATCAGGACTTCTGCGGGGTCCTGACAATCTGGAGACTGGAAGATTTGGGCCGATATCTTTACAAAAATTGGGATTCCTTCAGTTCAGTGATGTAATTCTTTCTAAAACATCACCTTACCTCACGTTGTATCACATCAAATTTCTCTGGTGCTCCATGGCCATTTAAGTTTTAATCATTTATTTGAATAATTCAATATGAAACAAATGCCTGATTACTGCCTGATTATAACATCCATGAATAACAAAGCAAGATTTAATTGTTGATCATTTTTTAATGCAAGGAACTGAAAATTGACCATAAGCTAATCAACTCTTTCCTAACCCCATGGGAGACACTTTTTCATTAACTTGCCATTGGGAAATTCATGGGATTGGAAGAACTCCAAAGGAATTACAAAGAGGACACAGGTTCAAGGTGAGAGGGGGAAAGTTTAAGGAAGATGTGCAGAGGAAGTTTTTCACACAGAGTGGTGGGTGCCTGGAGGTGGTGGAAGCAGGCACATTAGCACTAGCTAGATGGTCAATATCTTTTCCCAGAGGTAGCGGAGTCTAAAACCAAAGGGCATAGGTTTAAGGTGAGAGGGGAGAGATACAAAAGTGTCTAGAGGGGCAATTGTTTCACACACAGGGTGGTGAGTATGGGGAACAAGCTGCCAGAGGTAGTAGTAGAGGCGGGTACAATTTTGTCTTTTCAAAAGCATTTAGACAGCTACATGGGTAAGATGGGTATAGAGGGATATGGGCCAAATGTAGGCAATTGGGACTAGCTCTGGGGTTTGAAAAAGAGGGTGGCATGGACAAATTGGGCTGAAGGGCCTGTTTCCATTCTGTAAACCTCTATGACTTTATGACGCTATTTAAGAGGCATTTGGATGGGTACATGAATAGAGGGATACGGACCGAATAAGGGCAGAATGTTTTTTTTAGTTTAATTCGGGCATCTTGATTAGCATAGGCGTGAAGGGCAGAAGGGTCTATTCCTGCACTGTACTTTTCTTTGTTCTTTGAGAGTTAAACTGGACAGGGTATAAAACCAGTGTTGAATGAATTTCTGCAGATTGGGTTAAAATTTCACCCCTTTATCCCTCTGTGGCTAAGCATGCATTTTACCCCATTCCTGGAGCTTGTGCCTGGGCACCTTGGTATCATAGATCTTTATGTGAATATACCATATACAGTGGATTTACTGCTGGAGAGAATTGGCAGGCACACATCCCAACTTGGGGATGTAAATAGCTCTGTGCAATGTTAGGGCTGCTATCCACATCCTCCACTTACTCTCACACATGCATATACTCCGGCAACCTCTTCTCACCTGATCTTACTACCCACCTCTCATCTGCTACATACCCATAGGCTTAGGTTACTTAATTTGAGTATATTGATGAGGGAAAATTTAGGAGAGTCATACAGTGAGACTGGAGGCCATGCAAAAAAAAGACAAGACAAGAGAGCGTACAATATGTGTAGGAAGTACAGCAATCAGAGGATAGCGATACAGGCACCACAATAAGATAATTATAGGAGAGGTAATCCAAGAGATGGAGAGGTGAGTGGAATACAAACACGAAGACAAGAATAGCGATGTGGAAGATAATAGAGATAGGATGGAAGCAGAAAGACAGTTACATGCCAAGAGAGCATGTTTTATTTTTGTCTGTGAATAACAATTGTGTCTCAAACAATTGTATCTCTGACTCAGCCTCTGCTGGTATATTCATCTCATAGTATTGTTATAGAGCCTGCAGACATGAGGCAGGATTTCAAATTGATACCTATTCAGATTAAACTGGGACCTTTTCTCTTGTGAAACATACGCATCCCTGTTGTGTCAAAGTGAGGTTTGAGGGCAGCAAGACAGAAATTTGTGAAAGCTGAAGTACTAAAATGAAACCTAATTAAACTGCATCAGTTTTTAGCCCACTTAAAAATCATATTTGGTCCTTCTCATGAATTATTTTATATGAATGTATGTATTCAGATGATGTAACATTATCCCATACTAAGCAGTGAGTAACATCGTTTCGAATAGATAATGGAATGAAATAAATTTCTGCCATAAACAATAGATAAGTCTAATGTATTCATTCTTTGTTATACTACCTACCAGCTTAACAAAGAGATCCTGCATACAGTTGCAGTGGCTTTAAGCTAACATTTCTGCAGTCTTCAATCTGCCCGAGGCAGCTTTGGATTCAGCGCATTGCCACTTTTGTAATACTATAAAGTGGTTCAATTTGCAGCAACACAAGGTTGATGTATAACCCTGGAGAGAGGTCCTGACCTGAGCAGGAGTGAAATGAAGTGAAACTCATTTGCAGAGATCTGCTTATTCCACTTGGACTTGACACTGCAAGGCACATAATGCAGTTTAGTGTCAAGTTAAGTTTGAAGAATGTACAGTCATAGGACCTCCTGGATATTTTGTAAACTAGAGCAGTGCTTAACTTAAATCTTTTGAGGGTGTGACAGCTCTCACCTGCGCTCTCAATGCAGAGTTTTCCTACCAGAATTTGAGCTGTGTGCTTGGAATTAAACATTGACATGCAGAGCTCATTTCTGGCTTTCTGTTTTGGATTTGCAGTAAGTAATATAGAGCTGCAACTATCAAACCACAACCTAAAAGTAACAACACAAGGGCAAATTTAGTGATGCCATGCTGACTGCTTAGGAAACCCATTAAAAGAGTGAGTGGGTCAGAGAATTAGGACTTGAAAACTTATTCCAACATGTGCTCCTTCCAAGTGCAGTTTCCCTGCTGGGCACAGACAGGATCACTAAACTTATCCTTCTGTTCTTTCCTCAAGGGCTTTCTGACAAACTATAAGCTCACCATTATCCCGTTGTAAAAGAAACATGTGCTGGCACTTAAGTACGTGAAAGTATTGAATACTGTCAAATACATTTAACACCAAAATTATAATTAATTTATCTTACAACTTCAAACCTCCAAACCATTTCTTATTCATAGTGTGTCACGATACATCAGGGTGAGGCCCTTTGCGATTCACATCATCTCACATCACACTTTGAAACCTTTTACCCTTTGCCTTCATACAGATACACTACCAGCTGAATGGCTGGTTTTTTTTCAAACCTAATTCTATCTCATGGCATCCACCATTTTCATTTTGTTTCACCTGTTTCCATGTTTCTTAAATATTAAAAATAATTTCACTGAAACTTCACACCAACCGGCAATTTTGGTGTATTTTTGGCTGACAGGGTATACAATATATTGCAGAATGATATGGCGAAATACAAAGAGATTTGTACTGAAGACAAAAGTGCTGGATATGTTTCTTGGGTCAGGCAGAAATGATGACAAGAGGAAAACAGAGTTAACATTCCAGGTCAATGACATTTTGTCAGAATGGAGGCCAACAGCTGGAGATGGTTTCTCTCTCCCCACAGATGCTGCCTGATCTGTTGAGCATTTACAGTAAGGGGTCTAACAACACCAGGTTAAAGTCCTACAGGTTTATTTGGTGGCGTTTGCTACCAAATAAACCTGTAGGACTTTAACCTGGTGTTGTTAGACTCCTTACTGTGTTTACCCCAGTCCAACGGCGGTATTTCCACATCATGAGTATTTACAGCACATTCTATTATAATTTCAGACTCCCAGCATTCACAGTGTTTCACTTTGATACTTAGGAAACATTAAGACGTAGAAACTGAATGAACATCTTTTCTTCTTCAGTTAACTTGGGTCAATGATTTTGATTTGAGCTTCGTGCTAATTATCTTAACTTAGTAAATTGCAAAACACACACTGACCTTCAGACTTATCAAATCATATGAATCAAAGTGTAATGAGCTGATTTATTTTGATTTGCCCTCAATGTCCCCACAGAAACAGTTTCACAGTTATAGTTTGTGTGGAAATGGATACTTCTGGACCATAGTCTTCTTTATCTTTCATTATTATAAATGGTGACACAACTGCTTTCTTGATGTGAAGTATTTTTTGCTGCTTTGGGATGGGCTTTTTGTTCCGGCACATATCAATTAAGCAGTGATCGGCGTCCACTCTGGATGTTAAAATGATGTTGGGGGAAGGCCTCAAAGGTCCACCTCGATAATCGACCCTCATTTAAAGATGCAACCTGCTGGTGCTACAATGTGCTGCTTTCAACCAGCTTACTGTTTGGGACAACAGGAAATCTGGTAGCACAGAGAATGAAGTGAGCCTGTAGCTGCACCAAATAGAGAGGAGCAGCGGGTATCAGAGTGAATCATCAGTCTGATGTAAAAAGCCCACCAAGCTGTGGAAGGCTGGAGGTTAACTCTTGATCTTTTTTGAGTCGTTTCAAAATGATTTTCTCAGCAGATTCGTCTTTTGTTTTTAAACTCTTCAGATGTGATGTCACTCGCGAGGCCAGCATTTGTTGCTCACCCCCAATTCCTCCTTAGAAGGTGGTGCTGAGCCACCATCTTGAATGTCAGATGGTGTAGGCACATCCAGAGTGCTGTTAGGAAGGGAGTTCCAGGATCTCAACTCAGCCACAGTGGAGGATTGACATCATAATTCCAAGTCAGGGTGATGTGTAGTTTAGCGGAGAATTTGCATGTGGTGGTGTCCCCATGCTTCTGCTGTGTTTGTCCTCTGGGTGATGGGTGTTGCAGGTTTGGAAGGTGCTATTGAAGGAGTCTTGGTGGATGGTACACACTGCTGCCACTGTCTGTGGAGGAGAGAGTGAATGTGTAAGGTTGTGGGTGGTGTGCCAATCAAATGGGCTTTTTATTCCTGGATAGTGGCCATTCCCTCCCCCCTTCGACAATCTCCCCACACTCCTAAAAATCAATTCCCAGTGCCTAAAAATGACTAATACTGCTCTTTTAAATTCCCCGCAGGTCCAGAGAACCTCCCTCCCACCTCCGAAGGAAGACCCCAACCTGGCAGTGACCCAAAGGACCCCAACACGTGGACCTGGCTATCGACTCATCTGCAACCCTGACCCCAGAGACGTCATCCACTTCCCAGCCCTTGGCCCATCCATGCCGGAACATGGTCTGGACATCCTCCAATTTCCAAGGCTAAACTGCAGCCTGACAGCACCCTGGAACACCCAACCATGCAGACCCATCTACCAATGCAGGAACCACAAACAAGGGAACAAATCCTCCATCCACACACCGACCAAAGCGAAGAACTTCATTGAATGCACCTATACCCTCAATACCGCATGCTACTCTCACTGTCTCTCAGGCACGAAAAGAAGCAATCACTCCAGGAAGCCTGGAAAATGTGCAGGCCTGCAGGTGAGAATGAAGCAACGTGGTCATAGAAACCCTACAGTGCAGAAGGAGGCCATTCGGCCCATCGAGTCTGCACCGACCACAATCCCACCCAGGCCCTACCCCCACATATTTTATCCGCTAATCCCTCTAACTACGCATCTCAGGGACAATTTTAACCTGGCCAATCAACCTAACCCGCACATCTTTGGACTGTGGGAGGAAACCGGAGCACCCGGAGGAAACCCACGCAGACACGAGGAGAATGTGCAAACTCCACACAGACAGTGACCCGAGCCGGGAATCGAACCCGGGACCCTGGAGCTGTGAAGCAGCAGTGCTAACCACTGTGCTACCGTGCCACCCCCAAGACTCCCCTCCCCAGCTTACACCTGGAAAATGTCCAATCTCTGGAAAACAAGCTGGACAAACTTAAAGTCAGACTCACTTTTCAAAGAAAATGAGGCACTGCTGTGTGCTCTGTTTCACGGAGTCATGGGTCATTCTTGCTTCACTGGATTGTGGCTTACAACCAGAGGGTTTCTCAATCCACCTAATGGACCATACAGTGGCCTCAGGCAGGGTTAGAGGAGGTGGGGTCTGTCTTCTACCTTCACCTCATGGTGCTTAGACGTAGCAACACTGGCGAGTATCTGTTCCCGGATCTAGAATACCTGACGCTAAAATGCTGCCCCTACTCACCTCTGTTATCCTAACAGCAGTTTACATCCCACCCCACATGGATGCGAAGACCACATTGGACGAAATATACATCACCACAAATAGCCTTGAGGCGAAACATCCCGAGGCCTTTTTCATCATAGCCATGAGCTTCAATCAGGCCAAGCTCAAGAGCATTCTACCAAGTTACCACCAATACGTCTCCTGTTCCACCAGAGGTCCAAACATCCTAAACCACGGCTACATAAATATCAAACATGCCTACCGCTCTATCTCCCACCCACACTTTGGCAAATCAGACCACAATGCTGTGCTCCTGCTCCCGGCTTACAAGCTAAAAACTGAAGCGGGAGAATCTGCTAAAGAAAGTCATGCAATGTTGATCTGAGGAATCGAATGATCTCCTACGGGACTGCTTAGAGTCAGTGGACTGGTCAGTATTTAAAAACTCTGCGACCAGCCTGAACGAGTATGCCACTGCAGTAACTGACTTCATTAGGAAGTCTGGAGATGACTGTGCGCCAAAGAAGCAAATCCATGTGTTTCCCAGCTGGAAACCATGGATAAACAGGGATATTCGCTGCTTGCTGAGGTTCAGGTCTAAGGTGTTCAAGTCAGGTGACCCTGACCTATACAAGAAAGATAGATACGATCGAAGGAGATCCATCAAAGGTGCCAAAAGACAGTACCGACTAGAGTCCCAGGCTAGCCACATGGACTCCCACCGACCATGGCAAGGTTTGTAAGACATAACAGGCTACAAGATGAAGGCATGTAAAATCACCGGCTCAAATACACCCCTCCCTAATGAGCTCAATGCATTCTATGCCCGTTTTGAGCAAGAAGTCAACAAAAGCATGCCCTCCACCCTGGAAGTCTTGGATGAACCTGTAACCAAGGTTACCATCGCAAACATCAGAGCAGCATTCTCGAAGGTTAACCCACAGAAAATGACTGGCCCGGATGGAGTACCTGGATAATCACTCAGATCATGCGCCGACCAGTTTTTGGGGGTATCCACAGACATCTTCAACCTCTCTTTACTGAGGTCACTATCTGCTTCAAGAAGATGACCATTATCCCAGCACCTAAGAAAAGCCAAGCAGTGTGCCTTAATGACGATCGTCCAGTGGCTCTGACATCCATCATTGTGAGATGCTTCGAAAGGTTAGTCATGGCACGAATCAATTCTGGGTCCTTGGTTGCCTAGATCCACTACAGTTCACCTACCACTGCAACAGATCCACAGCAGATGCCATCTCTCTGGCCCTGCACTCAATCCTGGAACACCGAGGTAACAAAGACACCTATGTTAGACTACTATTTATTGATTACAGCTCAGTCTTCAACACTATTATTCCGACAAAACCCATTTCCAAACTCCGTGGTCTGGGGCTCGGCTCCTCCCTGTGTGACTGGATCCTAGACTTCCTAATCCACCAAAGTAAGGTTAGGCAACAACACCTCCTCCACAATCATCATCAACACAAGGCTGTGTCCTCAGCCCCTCACTATACTCCTTATACACAATTGACTGTGTGGCCAAATTTCCCTCCAACTCGATTTTCAAGTTAGCTGATTCCCTTCATAATCTTATATGTTCCTATAAGATCACCCCTCATTCTTCTGAACTCCAGTGAGTATAGCCCCAGTCTATTCAGTCTCTCCTCATAAGCCAGCCCTCTCAACTCCGAAATCAAGCCAGTGAATCTCCCCTGCACCCATTCCAGTGCCAGTATATCCTTTCTCAAGTCAGGAGACCAAAACTGTACACATTACTCTAGGTGTGGCTTCACCAGCACCTTATACAGCTGCAACATGTTTTTAAACTCCATACCTCTAGCAATGAGGGACAAAATTCCATTTGCCTCTTAATTACCTGTTGCACCTGCAAACCAACTCCTTGTGATTCATGCACAAGGACACCCAAGTCCCTCTGCACAGCAGCATATTGCAATTTTTTTACCATTTAAGTAATGGTCCATTTTGCTGTTATTCCTATCAAAATGGATGACCTCACATTTACCAACATTGCACTCCATCTGCCAGACCCTCACCCACTCACTTAGATTATCTATATCCCTTTGCAGACTTTCAGCGTCCTCTGCACACTTTGCTCTGCCACTCATCTTAGTGTCATCTGCTAATTTTGACACACGACATTTGGTCCCCAACTCCAAATCATCTATAAATCATAAACAATTGCAGTCCCAACACTGATACCTGAGGCACACCACTAGTCACTGATCGCCAACCAGAAAAACACCCATTTACCTCACACTTTTCTTTCTGTTAGTTAACCAATCCTCTATCCATGTTAATGCATTACCCATAACACCGTGCACCTTTATCTTATGCAGCTACCTTTGTCAAATGCCTTCCGGAAATCCAGATACATCACATCCATAGGTTCCCCATTGTCCACTGCGCATGTAATGTTCTCAAAGAGTTCCACCAAATTAGTCAAACATGACCTGCCCTTCATGACCCATGCTGCATCTTTCCAATGGGATAATTTATATCCAGATGTCTCACTATTTCTTCCTTGATAATTTCAAGCATTTTCCCTACTACAGAAGTTAAGCCAACTGGCCTATAGTTACCCGCCTTTTGTCTACCTCCTTTTTTAATAGTGGCGTCACATTTGCTGTTTTACAATCTGTGGGAACCACCCCAGAGTCCAGCGAATTTTGGTAAATTACCACTAGTGCATTTGGTATTTCCCCCGCCATCTCTTTTAGTACCCTGGGATGCATTCCATCAGGGCCAGGAAACTTGTCTACCTTTAGCCCAATGAGCTTGCCCAACACTATCTCTTTGGTGGTAATGATAGTTTCTAGTTCCTCACCTGCCATAACCTTCCTGTCATCAATTTTTAGCTTTTTATTTGTGTCTTCCACTGTGAAGACCGACACAAAATATCTGGCAGCAGAATTCCCCCTGCCCCCATGCCCCCTCACCTCCGATCTGAGTCAGAGAGGCATCTGACCCACTTCCCTCCCCCCCCGCCCCGATCTGAGTCAGAGAGGCATCTGACCCACTTCCCTCCCCCACCCCACCATTGATCTGAGTCAGAGAGCCACCAGAAGCTCAAAACTTACCTCCTCAGAAGCTGGAGCGCCCGAATTGGACCTTTGGGGACCATGTCTGTTTCGCGCCAAATCTGGAGGGGCGAACGCGGTGGTAAAGGGGGAGGTGCCGGTAAGGTTGGGCATGCAGCCCATTAAGTCAATTTAAATGCATGCAAATGCATTTAACTTGATGTCACGCCCGTTTCGGGCACAGTCCCGACGGCAGCCATTTTCGGCCCTAGGTAAAGGGGGAACCGGCATGGAGGCAGGCACGGATTGCGCCACTCGCCTCACACCCAACTTTACCAAGTTTACTGAAAAAGGGCGCAACTTGATGGTAAAATCAGGCCCACTGTCTACACTTCCTGCTGCCGCTAAAAAGCAGTGAGCATTATTAAGGAGCCCTCGCACCCTGGACATACTCTCTTCCACCCCCTAACATCGGGAAAAAGATACAAAAGTCTGAGGTCACGTACCAACCAACTCAAGAAGAGTTTCTTCCCTGCTGCCATCAGACTTTTGAATGGACCTAGCTTGCATTTAATTGATCTTACTCTACACCCTAGCTATGACTGTATCATTACATTCTGCATCCTCTCCTTTCCTTCTCTCTGTACGACATGCTTTGTCTGTATAGTGCGCAAGAAACAATACTTCTCACTGTATACTAATACATGTGACAATAATAAATCAAATCAAATCAACAATGGTCATTTCCAACACTCCTCCCCTTATTGTTCCTCCAGCCACCCATTCACAATTTCCCACCCTTCTTGCTGAGGCCTACCTGAGTGGCCCGGGTGTAACCGTCCCACCTACAGCATGGTGGACAGTTGCAGACCCAGCATGGTCACCGCTCCCAGCAGCATTACTGGGACTGGAGAACTGACCTCCATTTGATTAGCTGGCAGCTCTCAAAGATAAGGCTTCCTTCCAGAAGAGGGTGTATACTATTCCCTGCACCAGGCCATTGGCTGTAACATCAAGTGAGGCTTCCTGATCCTGCCGAGGTGGGCTTGTCCCTGACCTATGGGCCAGGGTTATGGAGCCATTGTTTCCACAAAAAATTCCTGCCAATGTTTCTAGTCGCTGGTTTTTCATTGGACGAGGAAAAATTAGAATTGTGTTGATTTTAAGCAATTGGTAAGACAGAGTGTGGAAAAACACAGAAAGGGATGGTGATAGGGTGAAAGAGAGGAGAGATTAATTAATAACAGAGTAAGTGAAGCAAAGCCAAAAGGGGTGGTAATGGAACAAGGAAAGAATTAAGAGGTGCAGTAAGCAGTCTCACAACACCAGGTTAAAGTCCAACAGGTTTATTTGGTATCACAAGCTTTCGGAGCACTGCTCCTTCATCAGGTGAGTGGGGTCACCTGCTGAAGGAGCAACGTTCCAAAAGCTCGTGTTACCAAATAAACCTGTTGGACTTTAACCTGGTGTTGTAAGACTTATTCCTGTGCCCACCCCTGTCCAACGCCGGCATCTCCACATCATAAAAGGAGGTGTGAATGGCAGAATGATGCAGCTGCCACCCAAAAGTAAAGGAAGAGAAAAAATATATAGTAAAACGAAAACATACAAAGGAAAAGGATGTGGCCAGAGGTAATGATCCAAAACTATTAAACTCAGAGAGTCCAGAAGGCTGTGAAGAGCCTAATTGAAAGATGAAGTGTTCCTTGAGTGTAAGCTGAGCTTGATTGGAATAGGTAGAAGTCTGAGGACAGAGAGGTCAGCGTGAGAGCAAGATGGAGAATTAAAATGACATTTGACTGGAAGATCAAGGTCACGCTTGCAGCCTGAAAGGTGGAGCTGGATGCTGCAATGCACCATGGACCCTGTCCCTGGCTAAAAAAACAAGCACGAAGCCCAAAGGCTGCCCCAGACCAATTTAAATTTAAATCAGAGTAAAATTGCTTTAAGGTGAGAGTAACGCTGCTTTCTCAATCAGAAGTCTAGAAACCCTGCCGCCACAGCAGTGCCAAATGACAGGCCATCCCACTGTCCCAAAGAGTCCGGAGTCAAGGGGTCATGGCAGGATGTGGGGTGTGGGACCCCTGATTTCAAAAGGCTAGTGGAGAGAGTTGAAAAAAAGATGACCTTGGGGAGGGGTCTCCAATGAGCCAAGGGGACCAATGAAGGTGAACCTTGGCCAACAGAAGCAAACGCAGTTAAATTTGCTGGGATTCCCATATGGTGTGGAGCTCACCTCACCATGAGTAAAGTATAGATTTAGTGTGATGGGGAGGGGGTGGGGGGGAGAGGTGGGTGGGGGGAATAAGACCCTTAAGTGTCTATTGATTACCCTCAATAGGTCCAAGGGTCACTCATTGCCTCTACCCCACGGCCTCAAAGTTTTAGATAGATCAGGAATGGGTTGGTAGCGGAAGGCCACCCACTAGATTTTACTTGCTCCCCCACCCCGACCTACCACCCAGTTGTTTACAAACCTACAGGCAGAAGAGTGTAATATCCAGCCTGAGGTGTTCCACAAAACAGTCACCCAATCTCTTTTTGATCTCTCCAATGTACAGCAGACTGCATTCATAGAAAATTTCTACAATGCAGAAAGAGACCATTCGGCCCATTGAGTCTGCAACAACTCTCCAAAAGAGCATCTTACCCAGGCCCCTCCCGCCCTATCCCAGTAACCCTGCTCATTTACCATGGCTAATCCACTGAACCAACACGTCTTTGGACCTGAAGGGACAATTTTGCATGGCAAGCTCACCTAGCCTGCACAACTTTGGACTTTGAGAGGAAACCAGAGCAACTGGAGGAAATGTACGCAGACACGGGGAGAATGTGTAAACTCCACACAGACACCCAAGGTTGGAATTGAACCCTGGTCCCTGATGCTGTGAGGTAGCACTGCTAACCACAGTGTCATCGCAAATTGGAAGAAGTTGCTCTTTCTCAAGGAGTGTTTGGGGCATTGGACAGTGAGCAGAGGAAGTGAGAGGTGTATATTTCCTGCATTTTCATGAGAATCTACCATAAGAAGCACAGACTTACAAACAACCCACTGGCCAGCAGGATTGTGCGTCATCTGACTGATGCACTGCATGTTGTCCACAATGGTTCTGATACAGCACTCTCTAGAGCATTGGGCCCATGCAAATAGGTCCACAAAGGCATGTCATTACCAATGCTTGCTGGTGGCCTCACCCCCTAACCCCTCACCACCACTATACATCATCTGAGCTCTCTGTGTGGAAGGATCAGGGACCCACAGGGGCCATTCCTCCTGCAGTCTAAATTTGGGGGATGGAGGTCCTTGTGATCAGTGAACTATTTCATTCAACAGTGGGTATGTGTGATGTCTGGGTGGCTTTTAAATATGGCACCTGAATATGACGGTGGGGCTTTCGCCACTCAGCTTTCCCCATTGCAAAAAGCATTGTGGAATCCCCAACTGTGCAATTAATGAGCTGGCATTGTGAGATATGGCTTAATTTTCCATTTCCCACACCCACTCCAACCCCTTCCCCATCCCACAGAATGGAGAATTCTACCTTTATGAGTTTCGGGGCCAGGAAGAGAGTATGTAGGGAGAGCAGATTATTGAGATCTAACGACAAATAACAAAGAACAGTACAGCACAGGAAACAGGCCCTTCAGCCCTCCAAGCCTGTGCCGCACCTTGGTCCAACTAGACCAATTGTTTGTATCCCTCCATTCCCAGGCTGCTCATGTGACTATCCAGGTAAGTCTTAAACGATGTCAGCGTGTCTGCCTCCACCACCCTACTTGGCAGCGCATTCCAGGCCCCCACCACCCTCTGTGTAAAAAACATCCCTCTAATATCTGAGTTATGCTTCGCCCCTCTCACCTTGAGCCCATGACCCCTCGTGATCGTCACTTCTGACCTGGGAAAAAGCTTCCCACCGTTCACCCTATCTATCCTCTTTATAATCTTGTACACCTCTATTAGATCTCCCCTCATTCTCCGTCTTTCCAGGGAGAACAAGCCCAGTTTACCCAGTTTGATGTTTGGTGTTATCGCTGATTTATTACGAACTAACCACAGGAGACTCGGAGCAGGTTACCATTGCTTTATTCAAGCAATTTAGGGAGAGCTCTACTTCATAGAAACATCGGAGGCAGACTTTGTTGTTTACAGAAAAGCTGCACATATTTATACCATGCTCGTACGTACACAGACATTGTTTAAATTTCAATCCAACGGTGCATATAGGTTTTACCAAAAACATGATGTGGAGTTGCCAGCGTTGGATTGGGGTGAGCAGAGTAAAAAGTCTCACAATACCAGCTTAAAGTCCAACAGGTTTATTTGGTAGCACGACCTTTCGGAGTGCTGCTCCTTCATCAGGTGAGTGAAGAGTTGGGTTCACAAACAGGGCATATATAGACACGATTGCAAGATAATGGTTGGAATGCAAGTCTTACCAGGTAATCAAATCTTTACAGGTACGGACAATGCAAGTGGAGAGAGGGGTAAGCACAGGTTAAAGAGTTGTCAATTGTCTCAAGTCAGGACAGTTGGTAAGATTTTGCAAGCCCAGGCAAGTCGTGGGGGTTACAGGTAGTGTGACATGAACCCAAGATCACAGTTGAGGCTGTCATCATGTGTGCGGACTTGGCTATCAGTTTTTGCTCAGCGATTCTGCGTTGTTGTGTGTCTTGAAGGCCGCCTTGGAGAACACTTACCGAAGATCGGATGCTGAATGTCCTCGACTGCTGATGTGTTCCCCGGCAGGAAGGGGACACTCCTGCCTCGTGATTGTCAAGCGATGTCCATTCATCCATTGTTGAAGCGTCTGCATGGTCTCGCCGATGTACCATGCCTCGGGACATCCTTTCCTCCAGCGTATCAGGTAGACAACATTGACAGACTCAACAGACTGATTAAGACCTTTGAACTGGACCTTCGGAGCACCCTCCGTGCTGTCATCCCACATACTACCCGCGTTGGAGATCTCTACTGCCTTCCGAAGATACACAAGGCCCAACACACCCCGCTATCCCATCATATCAGGCAATGGGACCCTGTGTGAGAACCTCTCTGGCTACATCGAGGGCATTCTGAAACCCATTGTACTAGGAGTCCTCAGCTCCTTTCACGACACTACAGACTTCTTACAGAAACTCAGCACCCATGGAGCAGTTGAACCAGAAACACTCCTCGCCAAAATGGACGTCTCGGCATTCTACACAAGCATCCCCCATGACAACGGCATTGCTGCAACTGCCTCAGTACTCAACACCAACAACTGCCAATCTCCAGATGCAATTCTACAACTTATCCACTTCATCCTGGACCACAACGTCTTCACCTTCAACAACAATTTTTCACCCAGACACACGGAACAGCCATAGGGACCAAATTCGCATCTCAATATGCCAACATCTTCATGCACAAGTTCGAACAAGACATCTTCACCGTACAGGATCTTCAACCAACGCTTTACACTGGATGAAATTTTCTTCCTTTGGACTTAAGGCGAAGAATCACTGAAACAACTATATGATGACATCAACAAGTTCCAACCTACCATCAGAATCACCATGGACTACTCTCCAGAATCGGTTGCATTCTTGGACACACGCACCTCCATCAAGGATGGTCACCTCAGCACTTCACTGTACCGCAAGCCCACGGGTAACCTCACGATGCTCCACTTCTCCAGTTCCACCCGAAACACGTTAAAGAAGCCATCCTCTACAGACAAACCCTCCGTATACACAGGATCTGTTCAGATGAGGAGGAATGCAACAAACACCTACAAATGCTGAAAGATGCCCTCGTAAGAACAGGATATGGTGCTTGATTCATCGATCGACAGTTCCAACGTGCCACAGCAAAAAACTGCACCGACCTCCTCAGAAGACAAACACGGGACATGGCGGACAGAGTACCCTTCGTCGTCCAGTACTTCCCCGGAGTGGAGAAGCTACGACATCTTCTTCAGAACCTTCAACATGTCATCGATGAAGACGAACATCTCGCTAAGGCCATCCCCACACCCCACTACTTGCCTTCAAACAACCGCACAACCTCAAACAGACCATTGTTCGCAGCAAACTACCTAGCCTTCAGGAGAACAATGACCACGATACCACACAACTCTGCCACAGCAATCTCTGCAAGACATGCGGGATCATCAACACGGATGCCATCATCTCACGTGAGAACACCATCCACCAGTACACGATACATACATACATACATGTAGAGAAAGATCAACTTAATTCAAGGTAAGTCCATTCAAAAGTCTGACAGCATCAGGGAAGAAGCTGTCTTAAGGTGGTTGGAAAGTGACCTCAGACTCTTCCACCTTCTTCCATCGGGAAAAGATACAAGAGAGAATGTCCGCTGTGCATGGGATCGTTAGTTATGCTGGTTGCTTTGCCGAGGCAGCGGGAAGTGTAGACAGAGTCAATGGATGGGAGGCTGGTTTATATAATTGATTGGGCTACATTCACGACCTTTTGTAGTTCCTTGCGGTCTTGGGCAGAGCAGGAGCCATACCAAGCTGTGATACAACTAAAAAGAATGCTTTTTATGGTGTATCTGTAAACGTTGGTGAGAGTCGGGTAAACGTTCTTCAAGGCAGCCTTCAAGAACACACGACAATGCAGAATTGCCGAGCAGAAGTTGATAGTCAAGTTTCGCACATATGAGGATGGGCCTCAACCGGGATCTTGGGTTCATGTCACACCATCTGTAACCCCCATCATTTTCCCTGGGCTTGCAAAATCTTACTAACTGTCCTGGCTTGAGACAATTGACATCTCTTTAACCTGTGCTTAACCCTCTCTCCACTCGCATTGTCTGTACCTGTAAAGACTTGATTACCTGTAAAGACTCGCGTTCTAACCATTATCTTGTAAATTGAGTCTGTGTCTACAGAAACCCTGTTTGTGAACCCAACTCTTCACTCACCTGATGAAAGAGCAGCACTCCAAAAGCTTGTGCGACCAAATAAACCTGTTGGACTTTAACCTGGTGTTCTGAGACTTCTTATTGTTACCAAAAACAGGCATATCTTGCACTCGTCACCTTTGCATCCATTGCAGAGGCTTGTAAATTATCTTGGTATGATTACTGTCCTTATCTTTATCTGGTCCTAAAACAGCTGCTTTGCTATCCAACTCTAGGGCTTTATTATCATTAATAAAGTTCAGTTTGTGCAGTTCTTTTGAGGTGCTAATGTAAGCTGGAAATTCTACTGACTTTAAATTGTTCAAAGGTCAATTGCTATTTGGAAGTTTTTTTATGCTAAGGGATCTGTAACCATTTGCTATTATTTTCTTATTCATTCTTAAACCTCATTGCATAATTACATTAAAATATCAACTTTCATCGTTTATTGTCCCCCAATGTTTGGTGAGGGGCCACGTGGTCCAGGAGGAGTTAGGAGGAAGAATCAAACTGTTGGCATTCAATGTCTGCATGGTGAAGGTAGGTGTGCCAGGCAACAGGCAGCACCATTGTCAGCAGGTCTTGGTGGCAATGTATGACCAAACTGAACAGACTGCAGCAAGTTCAGGGAAAGAAAGGTGAGGGTGAGTGAGGGGAACAGAGGAATTGTGATGAGCAATGTTTTGATTTGACTTGATTTATTATTGTCACATGTATTTGTATACAGTGAAAAGTATTGTTTCTTGTGCGTTATACAGACAAAGCACAGCGTACATAGAGAAGGAAAGGAGGGGGTGCAGAATGTAATGTTACAGTCAGAGCTAGGATGTAGAGAAAGATGCCGGCAGTTCTCAATGCAAAGATTAGGAGAGGGTAAGAGACCAAGGAGAGGGATCCAGGTAGAGGGAGATTACTGGAAGAAGACGGAAGGTCTACTGTGTGGACTATAACCATAGTTTTCCAACCCACATTCATTACTAGTCAAACCTTGAGGCAACAACACAGTCTTGTGAAATTATCACTTCACTGCCAACAGTAAAATATGAAACTGGTCTCAACAGTCAGAATCTGATGAGTGAGGGAACGGCAGAAGGAGAGTGGAGAATGTTGGCAAGGACACTCTTTTCTGAGATCAAGCTTGTGTTATGATTGGTTAGGTGAGATTCCAGTCATTCGCAAGCCGGGGCTTAGTTACTTGCCAGCTTTGATGAGCTGCTATAGAAATCCCTTTGCCATGTTATTCCAGTAGCTCTGATCATTCAGGCCTTTATGCTTCCCTGTTGCAATTGATCCTCTGCTCTTGGAACTTTTGCCCTGCTTAACTCTCCATTCAGGTTCCAATTGCTAAAAAACATCAAGAAGCTCAGTTACCTTCGACTGCTGGATTTGGACTCCAAAGAGTTAATATCCTAGAACACTTTATGCAGTCTTTCATGATTCTGAGGTGAACAAAAAGAAAATCAACCTTGGTAGAATGGAATAACAAAATGAAGTGGAAGGAGTGAATGGTGCTTGCCTCACGGTCAGCGTATTTCCACTGGCATTGACATTGGAGGCTTTGTGCCCGAGCAATAGGCAATTTATTTCTTCACATTTCATTTCATTAACTGCTTTTGGCACGACCTGATAGAAAATTAGAACCATTTTTCCTGTATCAATTGTCATTTACTTTTCTACACATTCTGTCCCCCAACAAATTATTACACATTGCACCTTGGCTTAAATACCTTTCCCGAATCTTTGTTGTTGATACTGTCACAATAAAGGGGAATTGGTGAAAATTCTGTTCGTTCTATAACTTTGGTGAGATACATTTCGGGCCCCATTCACTTCAGCAATGCAGGAATGCTCAGTTTAGACTAGAAACTTAGAAACTAGAAGTAGGAGTAGGCCATTCAGCCCTTTGAGCCTGCTCCGCCATTCATTTTGAGCATGGCTGATCATCAAATTCAATAGCCTGATTCCCCCCCCTTCCCCCCCATATCCCTTGATCCCTTTAGCCCCAAGAACTATATAGAATCATAGAATCCTACAGTACAGAAGGAGACCATTCAGCCCATCGAGTCTGCACCGACCACAATCCCACACAGACTCTATCCTCTTAACCTCATGCATTTACCCTAGCTAGTCTCCTGACACCAAGGGGAAATTTAGCATGGCCAGTCCACCTAACCCGCACATCTTATGGATTGAGGGAGGAAACGGGAGCACACAGAGGAAACCCACACAGACACGGGGAGAATGTGCAAATTCCACACAGACAATGACCTAAGCCGGGAATCGAAGCCGGGTCCCTGAAGCTGTGAGGCAGCAGTGCTAACCACTGTGCTACCGTGCCGAACCTATAGACATGTCTGATGCCTTCTTGAAATCAGACAGTGTCTTGGCCTCAACTACTTTCTGTGGTAGTGAATTACATACATTCACCAACCTCTGGGTGTAGAAATTTCTCCTCACCTCAGTTAGACCGTGAGACATAGGAGCAGAATTAGGCCACTCGGCCCATTGAGTCTGCTCCGCCATTCAATCATGGCTGATATTTTTCTCATACCCATTCTCCTGCCTTTTCCCCATGACCCCTGACCCCCCTATTAATCAAGAACCTATCTATCTCTGACTTATAGACACTCAATGACCTGGCCTCCACAACCTTCTGCGGCAAAGAGTTCCACAGATTCACCACTCTCTGGCTGAAGAAATTCCTCCTCATCTCTGTTTTAAAGGATTGTGCCTTTAGCCTGAGGTTGTGCCCTCTGGTTCTAGTTTTTCCGACTAGTGGAAACATCCTCGTCACGTCCATTCTATCCAGGCCTCGCAGTATCCTGTAAGTTTCAATAAGATTCCCCCTCATCCTTTTAAACTCCAATGAGTACAGACCCAGAGTCCTCAACTGTTCCTCATATGACAAGGTCTTCATTCCAGGGATCATTCTTGTGAACATCTTCTGGATCCTTTCCAAGGCCAGCACATCCTTGCTTAGAAATGGGGCCCAAAACTGCTCACAAAACTCTAAATAGGATCTGACCAGAGCCTCATACAGCCTCAGAAGTACATCCCTGCTTTTGTATTCTAGCCCTCTCGACATGAATGCTAACATTGCATTTGCCTTCCTAATTGCTGACTGAACCTGCACGTTAACTTTAAGAAAATCTTGAACAATGACTCCCAAATCTCTTTTGTGTTTCTGATTTTCTAAGCATTTTCCCATTTAGAAAATAGTCTATGCCTCCATTCCTCCTTCCAAAGTGCAAAACCTCACACTTTTCCATATTGAATTCCATCTGCCACTTCTTTGCCCACTCCCCTAACCTGTCCAAGTCCTTCTGCAGCCCTCCAGCTTCCTCAATACTACCTGTCCCTCTACGTCTCTTTGTATCATCTGCAAACTTAGCAACAGTGCCTTCAGTTCCTTCCTCCAAATCGTTAATGTATATTGTGAAAGGTTGTGGTCCCAGCACTGACCCCTGAGGCACACACTAGTCATCAGTTGCCATCCTGAAAAAGGCCCCTCTATCCCCACTCTCTGCCTTCTGCCAGTCAGCCAATCCTCTATCCATGCCAGGATCTTACCCTTAACACCATGGGCACTTAACTTGTTTAACAGTCTCCTATGCGGCACCTTGTCAAAGGCCTTCTGGAAATCTAAATAAATCACGTCCACTGGTTCTCCTTTATCTAACTTCCTTGTTACCTCCTCAAAGAACTCTAACAGATTTGTCAGACATGACCTCCCATTGACAAAGCCATGTTGGCTCAGTCCTACCTTATCATGCACTTCTAAGTACTCTGCAATCTCATCTTTAATAATGGACTCTAAAAGGTTTACCCCTTATCCTCAAACTATGACCCCTAGTTCTGGACTCATCCACTATTGGGAACATTCTTTTTGAATCTACCCTATCTAATCGTGTCAGAATTTTATAAGTTTCCATGAGACTAGGGTCTAATGCACTGAATAAACATTTAGGCCAGTTAAAATTTAGAAAGAGATTTGGAGCCTGGACTCTAAGGTGGGTGCAACACTTGTCTATTTCTATTTATGTGCCTGGCCTCATCAGGCACCAGTAGTGTTTATTTCAGATCAGTTTCATCTGGGATGGCCAACTGATTTGGATTCAGAAATCCGAGAATCTGGAATTTCCAAATTCCAGTTCAAATTCCATAACCAAGATTCATTCCAAGAGAAAGGAAAGAGCCTTTACAATTCTGAAAGTCCAAATTTCACATCAAAAACCACAAAAAGAAAAGGATGGGCGGGATTTTACGACCTCGCTTGGATGAGACCAGAAATTCCCACCTGAGACCAACGGAGGTTTCCATTGTCGGACCTTTGCCTGCGCCGATTCCGTGGCAGGTGAGGTGGTAGAGTTCCAGCCCATGTCCTGTACTTGTCCAGCTAATCAAAACCAACAAGAAAAGCAGACATGATCCTCTTCAAGTACTATAAATGTTTGATGCAACAGGAATGAACACTGATATACACCAGAAAAGATCACAGCAAGCGAAAGGACATTTTCAGTATAGCAGGCAGAAATTTGGGGCCCTATTTTGATTCTAACTGCTGGGCGGACTTGAAACTTGCAGTGTTTCAGATCCAACTTTTAGACCCATTCTCGGACGCCCCCGAATGCACTCTGCCTGAAAAAATATCAGCAATTCCGAATGGTGCTGCAGAAGCCTGTGGGTGGGGATAAACGCACCCGAAATCCTGCAGCTCCGATCAGCGCCTCCAATTACGCATGTGCAAAAAAAAAATGATAGAATGGGGCTCCCCTGCCACATCACTCATGGGCTGGATAATGCCTCTCCCTGGCCCCCACAGACATTGCCTCATGCCCACAACTGACCCTCTTATCCCCCACCTCCTTCGCCACCCAGACCAATCGCGGGCCCCTCCCCCCCACTTCTTCCCCACCAATCTCAGGCAGAGTGGCAGCGGACCCCTTCTTCCCTCTCACTGATCACAGGCAGAGTGGCAGCGGACCCCTTCTTCCCTCTCACTGATCACAGGCAGGGTGGCAGTGGACCCCTTCTTCCCTCTCACTAATCACAGGCAGAGTGGCAGCGGACCCCTCCTCCCTCCCCACCCCCCCCATGATCTCAAGCAGAGAGCCATTGGACCCACCTTCACCACCCACCACCCCCACGCCCCCCCCCCTCCCCCCGATCTGAAGCAGAGAGCTGTCGGATGCTCAACACTTACCGCCTCACTAACAGGAGCGCCCGAATCGGACTTTTGTAGAGCATGTCTGTTTTGCGCTGAATCTGGAGGGGCGAACGCAGTGGTAAAGGGGAAAATCCCGGTAAGGTTGGGCATGCAGCCCATTAAGTCAATTTAAATGCAAATGCATTTAAAAGGCCGTTGCACCCATTTCGGGCACGGTCCTGATCGCAGCCATTTACGGGCTTTGGTAAAGGGGGAACCGGCACGGAGGCAGGCGTGGATCGTGCTACTCGCCTCACGCCCGAATTTACCAAGTTTTCACGCCCCAAAACGGGTGCAACTTGATGGCGAAATCGGGCCCTTGAAATCTGAAAGACCTCAATTTGACCAGATTTTGGAGAAGATTTTTCTCTTTGCACTGTAGACAGTAATTTGTGTATGTATCGCAGGCTTGTCATTATAGAACCAGTTTGATTTCCATTCCAGTTATTGCACTTGAATAGAAATCAGGCAGCCTATATAAAGAATGGCTCATCTGTTCCTCCAGATTACCATCTAAGGGATGAAGAGAAAAGTCTACCTCATTGTATTTCACTGATTTAATCTGAACTGACTCAATTCAGGCGCTTCCGATTAAGTCCAAGTGATGATGGTGGAGAATTAGAACAAATTGCATGCAGATATTCCAAGAACCTTGTCCTGAGGTTTTAGATGTTAATCTTATGAAATTAAAATATGGTGAAGGGTGGATTCTGAACTCTTTTGTGCTGTCCAATCTAGGCTCTGGTCTCAGATATGTATGGCTATATCTGTTGACAGCTGCCAGCTGTTTATGCACATGGATTATAAATTTACATTACATTACATGGCCTTCAGGCCAACCTGTCATTTCTTGCTGGTGTTGCAGTTTCTGATAATTTTGACGTACTGGGTAACTGTAAATCTTTTTTTGAAGGAGCCATAGAATCATAGAGGTTTACAGCATGGAAACAGGCCCTTCGGCCCAACTTGTCCATGCCGCCCTTTTTTTTAAACCTCAAAGCTAGTCCCAGTTGCCCGCATTTGGCCCATATCCCTCTATACCCATCTTACCCATGTAACTGTCTCAATGCTTTTTAAAAAACAAAATTGTACCTGCCTCTACTACTACCTCTGGCAGCTTGTTCCAGACACTCACCACCCTCTGTGTGAAAAAATTGCCCCTCTGGACACTTTTGTATCTCTCCCCTCTCACCTTAAACCTATGCCCTCTAGTTTTAGATTCCCCTACCTTTTGGAAAAGGTATTGACTATCTAGCTGATCCGTACCCCTCATTATTTTATAGATCTCTATAAAATCATCCCTCAGCCTTCTATGCTCCAGAGAAAAAAGTCCCAGTCTCTCATTATAACTCAAACCATCAAGTCCCGGTAGCATCCTAGTAAATTTTTTCTGCACTCTTTCTAGTTTAATAATATCCTTTCTATAATAGGGTGACCAGAACTGTACACAGTATTCCAAGTGTGGCCTTACCAATGTCTTGTACAACTTCAACAAGACATCCCAACTCCTGTATTAAATGTTCTGACCAATGAAACCAAGCATGCTGAATGCCTTCTTCACCACTCTGTCGACCTGTGACTCCACTTTCAAGGAGCTATGAACATGTACCCCTAGGTCTCTTTGTTCTGTAACTCTCCCCAATGCCCTTAACTGAGCAAGTCTTGCCCTGGTTCAATCTACCAAAATCACCTCGCATTTATCTAAATTAAACTCCATCTGCCACTCGTCAGCCCACTGGCCCAATTGATCAAGATCCCGTTGCAATCCGAGATAACTTTTTCACTGTCCGCCATGCCACCAATCTTGGTGTCATCTGCAGACTTACTAACCATGCCTCCAATATTCTCATCCAAATCATTAATATAAATGACAAATAACAGTGGACCGACCCAGCACTGATCCCTGAGGCACATTGCTGGTCACAGGCCTCCAGTTTGAAAAACAACCCTCTACAACCACTCTCTGGCTTCTGTCATCAACATTCTGTCATCAAGCCAATTTTGTATCCATTTCGCTATCTCACACTGGATTCCATGAGATTTAGCCTAATGTAACAACCTACCAAGCGATACCTTGTCAAAGGTCCAAAGGCCAAAGGGTATGATTCCTTCTATTTTCTCATTAGTTCTTTCTTTTCTTCCAGGGCAACACATTGTGATTGCACCGGGCTTCCTCCAAGGCCAAGAGAAATTATGTGAGAATGGAATGGATGCATGCTTTAATTGTTCCTTTGAGCCCTTTTCCTGATAGATGTTTAAAATCAATTTGGTATCTTTTGATTGATAGAAAGTTGAAATTGGGAAAAAGTAGCACATCAAATCAGCATTGCCATTATTTTGCCGATTTGTAAATTATTCTTAATGAAACTGATTGTGGACACAGTATTGTTCCTCAGCTGTCGTCCGTGTTGATTGGACTGCTGTGCAGATGGTGAACAAAATGCCAGTGCTTTTCATTGATAAGATTCCTCGTAACGCGATTATCTTCCCGGATTGATCAACCGTTTTTTCTGATTAGCGACTATGACATGTTGCCATGAAGTTTGATTTCTTTCATGAGATCAATCGAGCCTCCCTTTTGCAGTCCCGAGTCAGCCTGGTTTTCTCTCCAATAAAGATAATGTTTGATTAGATCTAGTGTTGAGATCCAATAAAGATAATGCTTGGTTAGATCAAGTGTTGAGATCTACTGCTCAGATCAAACAGATTCATTGTTTATTATTTAATGGCAAAAATGTTAAATGCAATCAAAGCTGTGTATGACATTCAAATGTTGACTACCCATTTTCATTTGTATAGAACAAAGCACGATTAACAAGCCAGGTTGCTACTAGTCTTACCACCTAAAGCAATGGATATAACAAAAATGGTATAACGTGCTCCTCTGGGATAGAGTCATGTGCCGGAATTTTACTGCCTCGCCCACCCGAAGCCCGTAATATCCCACCTGAGGCCAATGGAGAATACCCTGGCGGGGCGGGCATGCCGATAAAATTCGGCAATAGAGTCATAGTGGTCTACAGCACAGAAAAGGCCCTTCGGCCCAACACATCAGCGTCAAAAACAGCCATCTAACAATTCTAATCTCATTTTCTAGCACTTGGCCCATAGGCTTGTATGCCTTGGCATTGTAAGGGCACATCAGAAAAAAAAGAACAGGGAACAAAGAAAAGTACAGCACAGGAACAGGCCCTTTGGCCCTCCAACTCCATGCCAATCATGATGATGTAGCGAAACTAAAAAAGAAACTTTGGCCCTTACTCGGACAATAACCCTCTGTTCCCTCCCTATTCATGTGCCCATCCAGATGTATCTTCAATTTTGCTAATGTGCCTGTTTCCAGCACCTCCTCTGGCAGCATGTTCCAGGCACCCACCATTCTCTGCCTGAAAAACTTCTCCCTCATATCTTCCTTAAACTTTCCCCCTCTCACCTTCAACCTATGCCCCCTTGTAATTGAAACTTCCACCCTGGGAAAAAGCCTCTTGACCATACATCCTGTCTATGCCTCATAATTGTATAGACATCTAGGTCTCCCCTCAGCCTCTGTCTTTCCAGTGAAAACAGTCCTAGTTTATTCAACCTCTATTCATAGCCAACACTCTTGTGACCAGGCAATATCCTGGTGAACCTTCTTTGCACTCTCTCCAAATCTTCCACATCTTTCTGGTAGTGTGGCGACTAGAACTGCACACAATATGCAGCCTAACCAATATTTTATATCACATGATTTGCCAACTCTTGTACTAAATGCCCCAGCCAGTGAAGGCAAGCATGCCATATGGCTTCTTAATCACCTTGGCCATCTGTGTTGCCACTGTTAAGGAACTGTGGACTGCACGCCCAGATCCCTCTCTATGTTAATGTTCCTTACAGTGTAATTCACACTTAAATTTGATCCTCCAAAATGCATTACCTCGCATTTGTCTGGATTAAACTCCATCTGCAATTTCTGTAGCCAACTCTCCAATCTATCTATATCCTGTTGTATCCTCTGACAATCCCCGGCACTATCAACAACTCCACCAATCTTGGTGTAATCTGCAAACTTACCAATCAGACCATCCACATTTTCCTACAGATCATTTATATATACTACAAAGAGCAGAGGTCCGAGCACTGATCCCTATGGAACACCACTAGCTACAGATCTCCATTCAGAAAAATATTCTTCCTCTGTTACTCTTTGTCTTCTATGACCAAGCCAGTTCTGTATCCAGCTAGCCAGCCCACCCCAAATCCCATGTGATTTTAGTTTTATACCAATCTGCCATGTGGGACCTTGTCAAACGCCTTATTAAAGTCCATATGAACTTCATCCACAGCCCTCCCCTCATCAATTACCTTTGTCACCACTTCAAAAAACTCAATCAAGTTGGTGAGACATGACCTTCCACATACAAAACCATGCTGCCTATCACTAACTAGTTCATTTTCTTCCAAAAAATGTGCATATATATTATATATAAGGGAACAACATTGGCTATTCTCCAGACCTCTGGAACATCGCCTGTAGTCAATGAAGGTGTGAAGATATCTGTTAAGACCCCAGCTATTTCTTCTCTTGACTCCCACACAAACCTGGGATAAATCCCATCTGGCCCTGGAGACTTGTCTACCTTAATGCAATTTAGGATACCCAAAACTTCCTCCTTCGATATACTGACATTCTCTAGAGTGTTCACACACCTATCTGACCTCAACATCCATCATCTCCTTCTCCTTGATGAATACCAATACAATGCAATCATTAAGTATCTCACCCACTTCCTGTGGCTCCACGCATTCCTTCCCTCCATTGTCCTAGAGTGTTCCCAATATATGCACAAAAAGCCTTGGGATTCTCCTTAACCCTGTTTAATAAAGACATTTAATTGGCCCCTTTTAGCCCTCCTAATTCCACATTTAAGTTCCTTCCTACTTCCATTATACTCCTCAAGGGCTTCATCAGTTTTTAGCTGCCTATACCTATCGCATGCCTTTTTCCTTTTGACTAAGCTTACAATTTATCTTATCATCTATGGTTCCCGAATCCTGCCATTTCTATCCTTCACTTTTGCAGGAACATGCTTGTCCTGCACTTCAATCAACTGGCCTTTAAAAGTCTCCCACATGCCAGACATGGACTTTCCTTCAAATAGCCGCTCGCAATCCACATTCCCCAGGTCCTGTCTAATTTATCTAAAAACATCTAAATACTTCTTAAATATTATGAGGATCTCTGCCTACATCATACTTTCAGGCACTGAGTTCTTTTATTCTTTAAAGTCAGCTGCATCATAGATTCATCTCACCCTCACACGCACTACTGAAGACCTCGCACCAAAATACCACAGCTAGCTATCTTGCACACACTGCTAGTTGCAACCATCACATTGCATCACATTGCATTACACTCCTTGATGTATTTCCCTTCCTCTTGCAGAACAAGATAGCGGGTAACTGTAGGCAGCAGTATCTTACACCAATGAGGGAGACAGTTGTCGCCATTATTGGAATGGCCATGATTGAGGCTGTGACTAGTGGTACAGCTGAAACCATCAAAGATGATGGCATTCTTGTACTAAATTATCCTCATATTCCAATGCCCCCCCAATCCATCAAATTGTTTTATTTATAATCTTCAAATGGTGCAAAACCCCAACTTTTGCACTTAACCCCTTCCCTCGCCACCACTTTATCCTTGTGCCTTTCTCTTTTCTGGGTTCAATTCCAGCCTTGGGTCACTGTCTGTATGGAGTTTGCAAATTGTCCCATGTCTGCGGGTGTTTCCTCCGGGTGCTCCGGTTTTCTCTCACAGTCCAAAGATGTGTGAGATAGGTTGATTGGCCATGCTAAATTGACTCGTGTCAGGGGATTAGCAGGATAAATACGTGGCATTACGGGAATAGGGCCTGGGTGGGATTGTTGTTGGTGCAGACTCGATGGGCTGAGTGGCCTCCTTCTGCACTGTATGGATTTTATGATTCTTTTCAGACACCCAAGAGCTGTGAATTGGCCAATTAGTGGTGGAAGGAAAAGAAATGGAAGAGCAGGAAGACACTAGCTCAGATTCTGACACTCTATGTACTTTGAGAGGTAGTTTACAAGTGGGATCGACTTGCAGGAGCTAAATTGTTGTTTTTAAGTTTGCAGGGAAGAGGTCTTGTGATATTATATTGCAGACATCTCTACACTGGGGAAACTAAACGCAGACTAGATGACCACTTTACAGAACACCTTCGCTCAGCCCGGAAGCAATACCCCGACCTTCCTGTTGCTTGCCATTTCAACTCCACACCTTGCTCTCATGCCCACAAACTGTCCTTGGCCTGTTGCAATGCTTGAGTCAAACCAATGCAAACTGGAAGAGGAGCACGTCATCTTCCAATTCGACATGTTATAGCCCTCAGGACTCAGTATTGAATCATAGAATAGAATCTCTACAATACAGAAGGAGGGCATTCAGATCATCAAGCCTGCAACGACAAATCCCACCCTATCCCCGTAACCCCACATATTTACCCTGCTAATCCCCGTAACCCGCACATCTTTGGACTGTGGGAGGAAACCAGAGCACCCGGAGAAAACCCATGCAGACATGGGGAGAATGTGCAAACTCCACTCAGACAATGGCCCAAGCCGGGAATCAAAGCCGGGTCCCTGGTGCTGTGAGGCAGCAGTGCTAACCACTGTGCCACCATGCTGCCCCCTAAGTTCAACAACTTTGGACTTTGGCCTTCCTCCTTTTTTACATTTTTTTAATATCCCAAATCTTTTCTTTTTGTTTCTATGTAAAAACCTACCCCACCCCTACCGTGGCCATCTGTCACTTGTTCTTAAGTTTTGCTCCAGCTTTGTTGCAATCTCTTCCAGCTCCCACTTAACACTGTTCCACCCTCTCTTATATATAATCACATTTTTCCCTCTTTAGCTTTGATGAACGTCATACAGACTCAAAACATTAACTCTATTTTCTCTCCCTGCAGATGCTGCCAGACCTGCTGAGTTTTTCCAGCTTTCTCTGTGTTTCTTTTAATCAGATTCCAGCATTTGCAGTATTTTGCTATTTTGATTTACATTAATTGTGGAAAGTTGCTGGGCACAGGATGTTCCTAAGTTGAAATGTAGTTGCTTGTTTGTTTTGAGCTGGCTCGGCTCGAGATAGAGTGAAACCAAGAGGGGCAGTAGTAAAAAGATGGCCTTTTGAAAGCAGCTCGTGTGTATATTCCTGGAGCCATTATAGGTTTTTGGCCATCACATCATCATCATCATTGTCACACATACCAGTTAACTTTAGTTTACGAAGAAATACAGAAGCAATATGAATGCACTATATGAAGTAAATATCGCAGAACATATTGATGTTTGAACTCAAGAATCTCTACCCATTCAACTGCTGTGGATGTGAGTAAATAAATCTCCTGTTCTTTTCAATGTTAAGGAAGCCCACACGCCTGGAATTATTCTTTATCTTTTCTTACATTGAGTTAATATGTGAAGCATAACAACTGGATGGTGACTCGGGAAACATAAGCTGAGGGAACTCAAACAAGCTAAGGAGGGGTATAATAGTTTTGTTTTTGCTATGAAGCTACTACATTAGGTCAAAAATCTATTTCAACTGGAAAAGTTTTGCTAATAATGTAAGAAGTATTTGATTACAGCGGCCTTGTGAAAAATGCCAGCAAAATGGACAATAAATAGGCAACAGCTCCAGCTAATATTGCAGAAGGCAGTACATTAGCACCCCAGACTGAAAATGATCCACATTCAGCACAAGAACTTGGAAAAAGGCAAATTGGACATACACAAGGAGCAGCAGAGGTTAAACTGAACCAGTTAAGGGGCTCAAGGGAGGGCAAGCAGCTACAATTCACAAGTAAAACTAATGAGATTCAGGTTTTCATGGGAGATGATCAAAATCTGGACAAAATCAAGAAACTGATTGAGGATTCATGGACAGTAAACAGAGTTCAGAGATCTGCACGAAAATGACTTGCTGGTTGAAGAAAGAGCTGCTGACTTCACTCACTGGTATCAGTCAAAGGAAGTTTTCAATCAAGAATTTGCACGACAAGTGGACAATGGATATATGAAGCTCAGCATCGTACTGCACAATCACACAGAAGCAAAGAAGAAGTAAACCCAGAAGTCAGATATAAATAGACTTCTGAGATTTTCTACCGTCTTATATAAGTAGTGGGAAGTTATCAACTGCATTGTCTACACAGCATTTCAGAGTGGTTGAAGGCTAAGGCAAAAAGAACAGGGCTTTTAGCAATTGCAGCAGCACTGAAGCAGAAACATATCATAAAGCAGAAAGAATGGTGCTTGTGCCAAAAGAGGGATGAAGAAGAAGAGCAGCTGAACAGTAAGGAGGAAGAGTTTGCAATACAAACTGTGATAGCAATCTCAAGGACTAAAATAACAGTCTGTAAGGGGTTTGAAGACAAGCAAGGTTCAATTAAGAATGGAGGAGACAACCTGAATGCATGTCTAGACTCCACAGTGAAAATGCTTTCAACAAAATAAGGACCACTGCTCTGACGGGTTTTAGCCATTTTCTTCCGTTGAACTGCTTCCTGATGGAACAGCAGCTTTCCTGTCAAAGAGGATGTGTTGGAACTATTGAATGGCATCAAGGTTGGTAAGTCGCCGGGACCGGATGGGATGTACCCCAGGTTACTGTGGGAGGCGAGGGAGGAGATTGCGGAGCCTTTGGCGATGATCTTTGCATCGTCGATGGAGACGGGAGAGGTTCCAGAGGATTGGAGGATTGCAGATGTGGTCCCTATATTCAAGAAAGGGAACAGGGACAGCCCGGGAAATTACCGACCGGTGAGTCTAACCTCAGTGGTTGGTAAGTTGATGGAGAGGATCCTGAGAGACAGGATTTATGATCATCTAGAGAAGTTTAGTATGATCAAAAGTAGTCAGCACGGCTTTGTCAAGGGCAGGTCGTGCCTTACGAGCCTGGTTGAGTTCTTTGAAAATGTGACCAAACACATTGACGAAGGAAGAGCGGTGGATGTGGTCTATATGGACTTCAGCAAGGCGTTCGATAAGGTCCCCCATGCAAGACTTCTTGAGAAAGTGAGAGGGCATGGGATCCAAGGGGCTGTTGCCTTGTGGATCCAGAACTGGCTTGCCTGCAGAAGGCAGAGAGTGGCTGTGGAGGGGTCTTTCTCTGCATGGAGGTCAGTGACCAGTGGAGTGCCCCAGGGATCTGTTCTGGGACCCTTGCTGTTTGTCATTTTCATAAATGACCTGGATGAGGAAGTGGAGGGATGGGTTGGTAAGTTTGCTGACGACACCAAGGTAGGTGGTGTTGTGGATAGTTTGGAGGGATGTCAGAAGTTGCAGCGAGACATAGATAGAATGCAAGACTGGGCGGAGAAGTGGCAGATGGACTTCAACCCGGATAAGTGTGTGGTGATCCATTTTGGCAGATCCAATGGGATGAAGCAGCAGTATAATATGAAGGGTACCATTCTTAGCAGTGTAGAGGATCAGAAGGACCTTGGGGTCCGGGTCCATAGGACTCTTAAATCGGCCTCGCAGGTGGAGGATGCGGTCAAGAAGGCGTACGGCGTACTGGCCTTCATTAATCGAGGGATTGAGTTTAGGAGTCGGGAGATAATGCTGCAGCTTTATAGGACCCTGGTTAGACCCCACTTGGAGTACTGCGCGCAGTTCTGGTCACCTCATTACAGGAAAGATGTTGACGCCATTGAAAGGGTGCAGAGGAGATTTACAAGGATGTTGCCTGGATTGGGGGGCATGCCTTATGAGGATAGGTTGAGGGAGCTTGGTCTCTTCTCCCTGGAGAGACGAAGGATGAGAGGTGACCTGATAGAGGTTTACAAGATGTTGAGAGGTCTGGATAGGGTAGACTCTCAGAGGCTATTTCCAAGGGCTGAAATGGTTGCTACGAGAGGACACAGGTTTAAGGTGCTGGGGGGTAGGTACAGAGGAGATGTCAGGGGTAAGTTTTTCACTCAGAGGGTGGTGGGTGAGTGGAATCGGCTGACGTCGGTGGTGGTGGAGGCAAACTCGTTGGGGTCTTTTAAGAGACTTCTGGATGAGTGCATGGGATTTAATGGGATTGAGGGCTATAGATAGGCCTAGAGGTGGGGATGTGATCGGCGCAACTTGTAGGCCGAAGGGCCTGTTTGTGCTGTGGCTTTCTATGTTCTATGTTCTATGACACAACACCGATCATCAGGCATACATCAGACACACCAAGTACAACCAAGCAACTCTGCTTTGAGAGTAACAAGTAATCCAAGCATCAGCTAATGTGACAATGCTTGTGAAGACTGTACAAAGGTTGGATTGGACATCCCATCCGGTACAGTTAAAATCTATGATGTGATGCAGGGAAAAAATATGAACAACACCATGGATGATATCCAGTACATGGATAACCTGATGAACATGAAAGCTGTAATAGCAAAGCTTCCTTACAACCTTAAGGGAAAGTGGAGAGGAGTAGCCTGCGATATTCATGAGCACCAAAAGCGAAGAGCCAGGTTTGCAGACTTGGTTAGATTCATGGACAAATATGCTAAAATTGCCATTGATTGATTATCTGGAGATATTCTAGAGGCCACGGTAGCCAGAGGCAGAGGCAAAGCCAAATACACTGAACAAAGGTTGAACTAGGGAAGGACCTTTGCTCTTAACATTGCAAGTATTACAGATGAGATAACAGATTCCAATGAAAATCAAGTTAAGACCACTGAATGGACTACACAAAATGTATTTCAGAGACCTTGCCTCTTCTGTAAAGAGGACCATGCAAAAGAGACATGTAGACGCCTCAGAGGCAAGATTCATGAAGAAAAGATTCAGTTCCTGAAGTCAAAGAGAATTTGTTTTAGCTGTCACCTTTACAAACACATGAGTAAAGAATGCAGAAGGGGAACATGCCAAGTCTGATTGCAAAAATACCTTACATTTCAACAAAGATGAGGTTTCGTTTGTGAAGAAAGAAGACAGAAAAGATCAGAATACCCATGAGAAGGAAGGAAAAATGAGAATGCCGCTGCTAAAAATGAATAACGAGAAGGTGAACTTGGAGAGAGAAAGGTGTCGTGCTTGTTTTCAGCTGATAGTTGTAAACCTGCAAGAATTAATAAAACAGCAGTTCAATCATGATTTTAATGAATGCAGTGCTGATGAAAAGGCAGAGACGTCAAGGAAAGATCGTCTGCTTATGGATACAGTATTGAGTGAAATATATGGACAGATGTACAGCTGCTTTTCAGAAACAGATAAATAAAATGCCAAACAACCAACATGAAGCAGAACAACGTGCCTCAAGCCTTAAGAAGAAATTCAACAAGGACAAAATTGATTTTGAACTCTATAAAGGATTCATGAATGACATAATTGACAAGGGTTATGCACAGTAAGTATCCCAGGAACAGCTAAACTATGATAATGGAAAGGTGTGATACGTATCACATCATGGAGTGTGTGAAGATTTGTGTTGGACTTGATTGTGCTGCTGTGTACTTTTTTGAACACCCAACTCCTTCAAGGTCCAAACTTAACTGTCTAATAGGCACCTTGA
Source organism: Mustelus asterias (assembly GCF_964213995.1). Lineage (NCBI taxonomy): Eukaryota > Metazoa > Chordata > Chondrichthyes > Carcharhiniformes > Triakidae > Mustelus > Mustelus asterias. The sequence continues at coordinate 118,460,640 of NC_135804.1, read as the reverse complement.
CTAGTTGTTGGCAAGAGCCTGTTGCATTGTACTCCACCTGCAGTGGTCAGACAGAGATGTAGAGAAGGAGTTGGTAGAATACAGAATGGTTGTGGATGTGTTTGGAGCTGTATCGTCACTGAGTTGTGTGAGCTTTGCATGCAATACTTTTACAATACTTTTCACTGCATGTTAATACATGTGACAATAATAAATCAAATCAAATCAAATCAAATGCAGGAAGACTGCTGAAGACAACACAAATAACTATGAACCAGAGGTTCTCGACATGATACTGCAAAACTTTTGTGTCGCTGACTGCTTGAAATTAGTACCTTCAGAAAAACAAGGTGTATCATTGGTTAGAGATTTGGCAACCATGCCTACACAGGGAGGTTTCTGGCTGACTAAATGGATAAGTCATAGCCATGGACCATGGATTTGAAACAGGATTCTTTTCTCGCAGAATGAGCTCTTGGGATTCAGTGGTGTGTTGAGACAGACACACCTTCAAGCTCAAGATGGTTATCAATAATCAACCACCAAACCAGAAGAGAACTCTTTCAGTTGTCAGTTCAATTTACAACACCCTGGGGTTCATTCTTCCAGCAAAGCTGATCTTACAAGAATTGTGTAGGATAAAGTGCAGTTGTGATGAAAGGATTCGGAGCCAGGAGGTCATGCTGCAACTGTACAAAACTCTGGTGCGGCCGCATTTGGAGTATTGCGTACAGTTCTGATCACCGCATTATAGGAAAGATGTGGAAGTGTTGGAAAGGGTGCAGAGGAGATTTACCAGGATGTTGCCTGGTATGGTGGGAAAATCGTATGAGGAAAGGTTGAGGGGCTCGAGGTTGTTTTCGTTAGAGAGAAGTAGGTTAAGAGGTGACTTAATAGAGGCATACAAGATGATCAGAGGATTAGATAGGGTGGATAGTGAGAGCCTTTTTCCTCGGATGGTGATGGCTAGCATGAGGGGACATAGCTTTAAATTGAGGGGTGAGAGATATAGGACAGATGTTCGAGGTAGGTTCTTTACTCAGAGAGTAGTAAGGGCGTGGAATGCCCTGCCTGCAGCAGTAGTGGACTCGTCAACATTAAGAGCATTCAAATGGTTATTGAATAAACATATGGATGATATTGGAATAGTGTAGATTAGAAGGGCTTTAGATTGGTTCCACTGGTCGGCGCAACATCGAGGGCCAAAGGGCCTGTACTGCGCTGTAATGTTCTATGTTCTAGAGATCTATTTACACCAATGTCAGCTATGGCTGACCGCAAACTTCATCACATGGCTAACTTCAAAGTAAGATGCCTCAAACCAGGTAATCTTGGCGATACAAAGTCAGCTCAGCTACATCATTTTTCTGATGCCAGTGAGAATGGTTATGGCCCCGCAGCCTATCTCCTGTTGAAGAACAAAGATGATCAGATGCATTGTACTTTTATGATGGGAAAGGCCAGAAGCAGATCACAACTCCAAGAATGGAGCTCACTGCAGCTCTGGTTGCAGCTAGTGTGGAAGGAATGATGAGGAAGAGATTTCAGCTCCATTTTGCTGACTTAATGTCCTGGTTTGACAGCATGTCTAGATTGGAGTGGATCATTAAAGACAATATTAGGTTTTGCACATTTCTTGCCAACAGAACATTTTCATTTGCGGGGGTTCTGAAGCTTCACAGTGGAAGTACATAAATACTGCCTTGAACCCAAAGTTGATGCACCTGGAGGACTGAAGGCTTTTTGAAAGATGAAAGTTGGAATAGTGGTCCATACTTCCATTAGCGATCAGAATTCCAATGGCCAGTTCATCCTGAGGAATAAAACCACATTTCTGCTGAGGATCCAGGGGCTTGGAAACAACTCAAAATAAACATTGATTACATTGAACCAAATTCTATGAGATTGTCGGATTTGAGTACACCCGCCAAAACAACAAAGTAACAAAAATAACCCAATAAATATACACCTCTGCCTCAATGGTAACACAGTTGCCACCAAAGAGAAAATAAACATAATGAATAGATAAAAGACACATCAGGGCAAGAGAAGAGACATGTCAATAGCGGTCAGTGGCAAAGCACTGAGCAGAACATTTGCTGCTTTTTCTACACATCTACCTCTTCCCTCCTCCTCCTGCACACCAGGCAGCTTTATAATGCCCGATTTCCAGGATTTCCGATCACGTGTTCATAACAGCCCGCAGTAACAATGCCATCTAATGGTTCAAAGAGATGGACCAGCCTCCAGTAACACCGCCACCTGGCCACTCGGAGTCAGCAATCAGCCTTCCTTTTGTAAAAAAAACAGAGTCAGGCATTGGCTGGAATTCTCCCACCTCGCCTGCGGTTGGGATTATCTGGTCCCGCTGCTGTGAGCAGAGATTTGGCAGAGTGCCCAATTCTCTGTTCTCGCTGATAGTGGATAGCAGGCCATGCGAGGCCAAGGAATTCCAGTCATCGAAATTTGTTTACTAGCATGGTCTAATTTTGCAACTCATGTCCTCACCCAAGAATGACTGAAAAACTTCAAACCATAATTGAATTGGGCTATTTTCCTATGGTAGACCTCTAAAACAGGGATTAGGCCCCTTATGCGTATATGTTGAGGGGTGCATCTCCTCTTTCAGACCCCACCACAGAAACTGGCGTGTGATGGATGATGATGCAGATTTTATATCTCAGATCAATGCAGAAAAGACACTAATTCCTATCGCAAAACACATTTTTTTGTAGCCCATTACACCATCTTCTCCATGCTTCCAGCTCTTTCCACAGTTGCTTTCTTTCCTCTGAATCCACACCTAGGCTTAACTAATCAAGCATAGGGAGGATAGATCAGTTACCCAAGGCACATCATCAAACATAGAATAACAAGTAAGACAGTCATTGGTCCTGCACGCCTCAGGATTCTTCAGCAGCTGCTGCAACCAATGAAAGGGTGATTTCATTTGAGGGAAACTTTTTCTCGACAGAAACAAGAATGAATCTTTAATTGGGGTGCCCTTTCTGCTGGAACTGGACTGAAATTGTTGAAGTGTTTAAAAGAGCATATTCGCAATTCTGCAGAAATGATCTCTGGCGAAAATTATTTAGGTATCATCAGATAGATGGTGTTGGGATACATCATCCAAAGATCAGTTTAATGAGCAGGAGTTTGGTTGAGAATTGCAGAAAGCACTTTGGAAGTTAGATTCATTAACTGCTGCTCTTGATTTATGTTTTATCTCCTCTTACCTTTTTCTTTCATTTTGCTTGTAAAAATTAATTGATTCTTTCTCTATTGATTCTAGGGAAAACACCTTCAATTGTCTTACTTGATAATCTATTAAGTAAATTGGAATCAAACGTTAAACTATTTAAAATAATTTCAGAGTTACTCCCACAGAGAAGACTTTTCTTGTTGCCAATCAATGCAGATACAGTACAGACTTGATGTGTGAGGGAGAGTGTACCGACTCCTTCAAAATTAATAAGCGAAGGGAAGTGATATCACCACTGGGATCATAGATTTATTTGCTGTCATATTTATTTATTGTGCAAGCTGCTGTTTTCTTCCCAACATCTTCTCCCAAAGTATATTTTTAATTAGTCAAGTCATTGATTTTGAGCCAAAATCCATCAATAAGTTCACTCAGGTTGGTTCCATCTTCAAAATATTCATTACCATACAATCAGATGGCACAGAGGTAGCCATTTGATCCATCATGATTGTGACTATTTTTAAGAACTATCTCATTTAGTCCCACTACCCTGGTCTTCCCTCATTACTTTGCAAATTGTATTCATAGAATCATCGGATCCCTCCAGTGTAGAAGGAGGCCATTTGGTCTACACCGAGTCTGCACCGACTCTCTGACAGTATATCTTACCCAGGCCCTCTCACCTACCCTATCATTGTAGCCCCACACATTTCCCAAGGCTAATCCATCAAACCCCTCCCCAACCTACCACAAAAAAAATCGTCCTCACTCCCAGGTGATTTTCTGCCACTTGCACAAGTTTGGGAAGCCTCTTCAAAGTTGGCTAATCCATCTGACCTACACATCTTGGGACACCAAGCGGCAATTTATATGGCCAGTCCACCTAACGTGCACATCTTTTGACTGTGGGAAGAAATTGGAGCACCCAGAGGAAACTCACGCAGACATGGGGAGAACATGCAAACTCCACACAGTCACCCAAGGCCGAAATTGAACCCGGGTTCCTGGCGCTGTGAGACAGCAGTGCTGACATCTGTGCCACCCTCATATTATCAACAATTATATTGTTTTTCCTAAAACAAAATGATAATTGCATTAAAAATAAATTAGTAATATTTATTGCAATAGGACTATTTGGCATCCATAACAGGAGAGGGAGTGAATAATTTTATGGACTTTATTTTAAGCTTATGCAGCT